>NW_026542601.1:89952191-91152191 GCF_028750875.1 Macrosteles quadrilineatus | reverse complement strand
AGCTTGACTAAACATAATGATCTGTTTCTTAAGCATTTTATGTCAAACTAAATCTCTTAACTGTTCTTAACACTATAGTTAAATAATGCCTTATATGTTACTTGAAATCTTTTATAAAGGTTTCTATTTAACTTTGCAAATGTTATGGTCATTATTTCGCTGTATATTCTTCCAAATCATATCTGTACGCGTTTATTTTGATAATTAATCTTTTAAGTTTTCAGCTCAGCGGGTTTGAGATGTGTCCTTATATAAACATATCCACCGTTTAACACCCACATAAAGTCAAACTAAATAATGAGATGAGGACGACGAGTTGGAATGAAATACGAAAGTCGCCGAACATTATTGCATATATTTACACGTCGTATATCTGCTATTTAATCTCGCACATAACTCAATCCGGGGAACTTTTAATCTTGTAAACTCGCGTGGTTTACGCGTGAGATAATTAATTAACGTCCGTTTAAATCTCCTCGAGCGTGTTCGCAGTTTTGAGTCGAAGCGTACAGGGAATTCGTTATTAATAAATCTCCGAGTAAATTTGCATTTACATAAAACGTTCGGGAATACTCTCGGGGTGGCAAGAGATATGAGGGCTCAGTAAAGTCGCCGAGTTATATACATGCACACCACACACACACGCACACACACACAGCCGATCACCTCTCCATAATTAATAAGACCGCCATCTTGGAGAGCGAGGTGTAAATCAACTCGGGGCGGACAGAAATGAACACGACAAAATCATAAACAACCGGGAATCGATCCCGATCGGCTCTTTTTATTTTCACGATTTAAATAAAAGACCGACGATTTCTACGTTATTGGGGAACGCGTAAAACTGTTTTATTCGATTTTTTCTCCGCGCCGCCTATTACCATAGCCATAATTTGGAAATGGTTGACGGCCATTTTGTTTTGTTTGCTCATTAATGCGCGATGGTACACGGGCTGCAACTCGATACCGACCCACGATCCACGGGCTTTACGAGCGACGAGTGGTCGAGCAGCGACATTAGTCATTAAAACGGTTAATTGGCAAGGAAATATGCTCACGACGCGCTATGGGATTGTATGGGATATGTGTGAAGTACGTTTGGGGAAATGAGAGGTCATAATGCTCGCTTACGCTTATCAACATTAGTAAAATATAATACAATTTTAAATTTTTAACATTTTCTATTATCTTACGATAAAAGGAGCACTACTCGATTGTAAGGGACACAGCTCGATTATTTATAAAAACATATTAAATTAAATGTTTACCATTTTCCCTATAGCTTCTTAAAACTACATGTGAAAACTCAAAATTGTACGAGAGCAGAACGATGACCAACTGCTGACATTAGATACAGATTTTTTTCAAATAAATCGGCAGATAGCTGAATTGTTACATGGGTAAATTAACGGTATCAGCAATCTGACACATACTTTCTCCCATTAGCTTGTCAATAACCTCGTTTGGGACTTTTCCAAAAATAATTCGATTTCCCATTACTTTCATGAGATCTTATGGGAAGATTGCCAATTAAAAATAAACAAACAAGGTGGGCTGATTCTATCCTGAGACAAAATCTGTGGTTCACCTGGCTATTATACTGACCACTAGGCCTATTACTAAATTTGATCAATGGGTTTTTGGTAAATGGTATTCACTATATAAATAGCTAACCTTAGTATCGAAGTAACATAAAGGGTATTATACATATCCGATATTTATTTTTTATTAATACTCGTGTTAACGTCAGTTGCACCTGTATGCTATAATGGTGATATTATACGTTAGTAAGATGCATATTAGTTAATGCAGAAATGCTAGTCTATTGGCTGCTGGTATGAACACCCGTTTTATCCACAAAATCATATAGAATTTGAACTGGTGAACCTGAAAAAGTTTATAAACCCTTCAAAAACAATGTTTTATGTAATTTAAAAGTTGAATGACTTACTCTAATGGTTTGTTACTTCGACAGACATTTTGAAGCGTTAAAGTTTTAAGTTGGAAAATAATTTTTTCCCTAGAACAATATTTACTTCAAGGAAAGAGTTTTAGTATTTTCATCAGATGAATACACGATCAAAATTACCTGAAGATAAAATTCGATAATTATATAATTTAATATAGACTGTAATTTATGTAATTAACCATCTACAAGTAACGCTAACTCTAATATTCTATAAAAATCAAATTGTTGTTTGTCCCTAAAAAAACTCACGTTACATTTCTAAGTGTAACATAAGTATAAGCCAAACCCGTCTCTACAGTGAGGTGAGAATCGTCAGTCAGACAGCGACGGAGACACGTCGGTTTAACGGGTTCCGATTTTTATTGGGATTTTATTGTTTGAACAGAAGCGTCGTGGAAAGGTTTGGAATGACATTCGGGACGAGCAGCATACATACTGGCGCATTACTATTGATATATTCAGACTTTAAACGGTTCAGGTATAATTGGGGAGCATCCGACTGAGTTGTGATGTTTTCTGATATCGTCATGAACAAAAATAATAATTAATAATGCCTTTATTAATCAGCTTTTTGCATAACTGATGTTCAGAAAATTCTTTGTTTTGTACAAATAACAAAACAAAAAAAAAACAAATAAATTAGGTGCCGCATGTGTAAATAAATACAACACAATTCAAATCATTACTTAACCATTATCTAAGAAGGCGATTAAAATTCTGTGTATTTTTCACCCGAAGGAAGAACCTAGATCTGGATAGTTGTGTGGTTATAGTGCTCACCTGGTAATAATCAAAAGGTCACCGGTTCAGCCCTGACAAAGGTTAGTTACTTTTCCAAAACTGGACCCAGATGTATATAAATAGTCTTACAAAACACCTTATTCACTAAAATGCAAGAGTTTCATTCATTCAATACTATTCCGTTCACTCAAATTTTCTTTAAAACTCGTACCCTAGTGTGTAGACGTTGAACAAATGTAATTTAAAATTAACATGCATATGTTTTGAAACCAGAGGTGTAGGTCGCTATACAACCTTAGACCGAATGAGGAACTCCTTCCAAACTCAAGCCTATTGGAAAAGTAAAGCAGGAGATTTCCATGGCGGGTTCTACGACGAGAGACCTCCTCCTGGGAGGAAAGCCTCTCAAGAAAGTACTGTAGCTTACGTAACACAAAACCCTTGTACACCGTTCAGCACGTCATAATCCTGCAACACACATCCACGATTGTAATACCTGCTGCAGCTCTTCTGTGTTCTTTAAATATTTCTGATCGTCCCTGTGGTAAAAAAGCGTTCACTCTCTTTTTAGGCTAGTAGTTTGCGTTAGGTTGCTCCGCTGTTAGGTTAGTAAGTTAATATGTTAGAATATTAGGTTAGGTTAGGTTAGGTAATGTCGTGTCCTCCCAACTACCTCTCATGGACGGATTCACGATCCTCACACAAAAATTGGTATATTTTAAACAATAATTGTTTAAACTCACAATTATTGTTTGCTACTCCCTGAAAACTCACCTAACTTCCGCCATACATCCCTATAAAATCAACCTACCACCTCCTGATACCACATTCAACATTACAATCGTCATTACTAGTTTAACTGCAGGAACTACCCTTATAATAAACAACAACACCCTTCCATAAAAACAACAACTCTGAGTTTTCAATTCAAAATTCAAACCACAAAATTGACCTATTATCCAATGCAATCCACTCATGTACTAGTGCATAAGTGCATAATACAAGTGCATATTATATCCTTATCCAGGTTATAGTTAATCGAGATTTTGGTCTAAACCGTATGTGGTAATACAACACAAAATACCTCCGATGGTTTAACTGAACCAATGTTCTGTATAACGTCCTTTGCGGAAATTAATTGGGCTTCGGTCGCTCATAGAAGCGGGTTTGATCGGAATTAGCATGGATATCATCAGTGTTGCCAACCACCCGTGTAGTGGCGGCATACATTTCCCTCACAATTCCCAGGTATTACACCCAAATGGAGATTAGTTCCATATTCATGATGCCACAAATTGGGAACTGAGGTAACAATCTGTGACCAAAGTTTATAAATTTGATATAATTCGTGGTTAGGAATTGGTTGTGAAACTTGTGGCCTCTGAAACTTGGTTAAAGTTGAATTAATAGACATGGTTTAGCCCCTGAGCTGAATGATGACTATAATATAATTGTACAATTACCTCGTCACAGCTCCGTAGTTTCCGTATATATTACGGCCGTTTCGGCATCAAAATGCCATCCTCAGATACATACATCCACCGGATTTGGCGTCGTCAAACTTGAAACACACACGTAACACGATAACAAACATTTAAAACATAAAAAACGAAAGACAGGCCTGTCGCGCACATGATGAGTACGTGTACGGAAGCTGTGCAGTCAGCTTCCGTACACGTACTCATCATGTGCGCGACAGGCCTGTCTTTCGTTTTTTATGTTTTAAATGTTTGTTATCGTGTTACGTGTGTGTTTCAAGTTTGACGACGCCAAATCCGGTGGATGTATGTATCTGAGGATGGCATTTTGATGCCGAAACGGCCGTAATATATACGGAAACTACGGAGCTGTGACGAGGTAATTGTACAATTATATTAAAGTTGAATTATTTAACGAATACAGTTGCACTCTTTAAAAATAAGACAATAAATGTGTTTTTAATAATATCGGGTCAAAATACGTAAGCTCTCCCAAAGCTTTAAACTATGGGTAGTTATTTAATTTTCACTGTAAAAAAATATTTTAATTAAAACAATAAAATGACCGTTTGAATCAACATAGGCCTAGTCCATAACTAAGTTGTTTTATAATCTGGTAATATGTTATTACGGTATGATATAAAGGTCATAATATTTTGTTAATAGACTCGAAAAATACTAGAGTTCTTGTACAGAAAGTGCAACTATCAACTACGGACTGCATAATGTATGCTACGTCTACAAAGCTTGCAATATCAATAGCTATTAGCTGAAGACAGGAGTGGACTATAGTTACACGCAGTACGTGGTTTTGAGAACACAGTACTGTATAGCCAAATTAAAGTAAATTACGATAGTGAAGAGTGCAATACATAGAGACGATTACACATTTTGCCTCTACATATGCGCAGTATCTAGTGTTCACCTTCGAGATCTACAGGATGCAGCTACAAATTCGCAAAGCCCAAAGACTCGCTGCTCAGTTACTATCTTCGCGATATACAGAAACGTTGCGCAGAGCACAGATATTGGCTGCACTGTGCACAGTTATTGGCTGCGCAGTGCACAGTTATTGGTTACGCAGTGCACAGTTATTGGCTGAGCAGTGCACAGTTATTGGCTGCGCAGTGCACAGTTATTGGCTGCGCAGTGCACAGTTATTGGCTGCGCAGTGCACAGTTATTGGCTGCGCAGTGCACAGTTATTGGCTGCGCAGTGCACAGTTATTGGCTGCGCAGTGCACAGTTATTGGTTACGCAGTGCACAGTTATTGGCTGCGCAGTGCACAGTTATTGGCTGCGCAGTGCACAGTTATTGGCTGCGCAGTGCACAGTTATTGGTTACGCAGTGCACAGTTATTGGCTGCGCAGTGCACAGTTATTGGCTGCGCAGTGCACAGTTATTGGCTGCGCAGTGCACAGTTATTGGCTGCGCAGTGCACAGTTATTGGCTGCGCAGTGCACAGTTATTGGCTGCGCAGTGCACAGTTATTGGCTGCGCAGTGCACAGTTATTGGCTGCGCAGTGCAGTGAGTGCACAGCGGCGGCGCAGACTATTAATGAGCCAATAGATATAAATTAGTAGGGCAATTATTGACTACTGAGGAACCGGTCTGGGAATGTGACTGTCGCCTCGCCAGTTTCGGCCGTATATTATCCTTCTGTTGGAAATAAGTTAACACATCTGTTGGCGGCTGCATTGTCCCCGCTCCCGCCGTTAATAACGATATGAATGGCGCGCATAAGACATCTGAATACGGATTCCGCAGCGAGCAAGCGTCACTCAGCCGAAATTGGCGGGATTAGAAGAAACCGGCGCGAATAAATCGGGTATTGTCACTAATTCACCGTCACCACCGAGCCTCGCTGCATCACAAAATGTTAATTTGAATTTCATACATATTTGCAGCCGTTGAAGGTTGCTTAAGGTGGAGGACGCGGTAAATCGTTCGATACATGTTGCAGTACAATTCCTTCATTCCTTGTAATTTCAACCGTAACTGAATGGCTTTGAAATAATTCCGATAACTACAGGAAACCTAATATTATAAGGAATGCGTACACAACTGTACATATACTTAGAATTCTTAGAAATAATCTCATGTTCAGCAAATTTTGTACATGCTTCAATATTATATCAACGGCATCATCAATTCTAACAATATGTATAGTTCTTCAGCCAGTACTGTCGTCAGATATAGGCTTATCTATGTTAGGATGACGAAATGTACAACTAATACCAGACAAATTAGGAAAAACCACGGTCTTTCCGCACTTATATCATTAACAGACTGGGCTATGATGACAGTTCCTCATCTGTAGGTAAGCCATGGTAAGGTATTAAAATTTAAGTTCTTCGTACCCAAACTATGTTTCAATCTCTACCTCTTTCTCATGGCGTATTCACAATGGAACGTAATTTCTCATGCAGTTTCATACACCATCTGCCACAGCCACCGGTATCGCACACGACTCTGCATTCCCATGATATGAGTGCGGTCGCGGCGATCACGAAGGCAGCGGCATGTGAAGTAATGGAAGTTACAGGAAGCTTCGCTGGGAGTCAAAGATGACAAGTTATACTAGCGTCGTGAACTCCCTGGTCACGATAAGCACCGTTTACGTTTCAATGATTCAGCATTTGTGGTGACTACAAGTCAGGGATGGCAGGCGGCCAGGGACGACAACGGTCTTAGCTTAGCTGACCTGCATCAAGGAGTAGCGGATCTAGCCCACCAACGCTTCTGATAGTAAGTGGACTAGCTTTTGGATAACACGAGAAATGACCTTGTGATATGTATATTGTAGACCTTACCTAACCTGATTTGACTGAATCTTTCCACTAAGACAGTTGACGTACTTTCAGTTGGGGTCTAAGCTGAGTATGGATGAATGATGTGTTTAAATGGAGATTTGGTCTTTTTAATTTTGAATGAAAGAGATTTGTGATTGTTGGTAGAAAAACGAAATAGTAGGGAGAACGTCAACGTGCAAAAACCGCTGAACCAAAACCACAGCGATGCTTCAACCGTGGTATACTGTGGTTCTAGTGTGGCAACATATAGTGGTGGTGTTAGCGAACCACGAAATTGAGCTATTTTCACTCTTCGTTTAGAGAAATACATAACAGTTATCACTAAAAATGTCATAGAATGTAAATTTTAAATATCATTATCCTACATCAAACTGTAATTAATGAATTCACATTTTTTTGTATATTCTCTTCCAAATATTATTAAAATAAATAAATTTTTGTTTTGAACAATTGATATGACGCGAATGATAAAGAACAATGATGATTAAAACATTACAACTCAATAAAAAAAACGAAATTGACGGTAATTTCAATTATTGAAAAAGAACAGTGGTTTAATATTTTTACTTTTTCAAAGCCACGTGATAAGGGCCTTGTCCAGTTTCGATACATGGATACAGAAATGTTCCAGGATTGATCAGTCAACCTCCTATTTGTTGGATTGACCCTATAACCAATTAGGTACCCATGATGATCTTCTTCACTACCCATGATCTTCATCCCTTCGCCTAAAAACTTACTTAGCTTCACTAAACAAAATATTATCCACTTAATGCAATATTCAACTATTGTCTTTGAAGAGCAAGTGACATGTCCCCATCCATGTCATACTGGTCTTCAGGGGTGGGGTTTTCCTAGCTGACAAACTCGGCTGCGTGTTTTTGCACTGCATCTTCACTCAAGAGTACCTGACTCTTTTCCTTCGTTTTCCTTAGGCTTGTACCTTAAAAACCCAGTCACTAGAACACTAGCCTAAAACAATTCTGCATCCTTATTCAGTAGGTGAATCTGCTTGTACGAAACCACTGTGCGATATCTCTAATTCGGCATCCCCTATACTACTGCAACATACACTGCACCACTTTTACATCACACCTGGCCAGCTATAGAGTGTAGAGTGCAGAGTGAAGCCGTGTCACACCATCACACCTGGCCAGCTATAGAGTGTAGAGTGAAGAGTGAAGCCGTGTCACACCATCACACCTGGCCAGCTATACTGTAGAGTGCAGAGTGAAGCCGTGTCACACCATCACACCTGGCCAGCTATAGAGTGTAGAGTGTAGAGTGAAGCCGTGTCACACCATCACACCTGGCCAGCTATACTGTAGAGTGCAGAGTGAAGCCGTGTCACACCATCACACCTGGCCAGCTATAGAGTGTAGAGTGCAGAGTGAAGCCGTGTCACACCATCACACCTGGCCAGCTATAGAGTGTAGAGTGCAGAGTGAAGCCGTGTCACACCATCACACCTGGCCAGCTATACTGTAGAGTGCAGAGTGAAGCCGTGTCACACCATCACACCTGGCCAGCTATAGAGTGTAGAGTGCAGAGTGAAGCCGTGTCACACCATCACACCTGGCCAGCTATACTGTAGAGTGCAGAGTGAAGCCGTGTCACACCATCACACCTGGCCAGCTATAGAGTGTAGAGTGCAGAGTGAAGCCGTGTCACACCATCACACCTGGCCAGCTATACTGTAGAGTGCAGAGTGAAGCCGTGTCACACCATCACACCTGGCCAGCTATAGAGTGTAGAGTGCAGAGTGAAGCCGTGTCACACCATCACACCTGGCCAGCTATACTGTAGAGTGCAGAGTGAAGCCGTGTCACACCATCACACCTGGCCAGCTATACTGTAGAGTGCAGAGTGAAGCCGTGTCACACCATCACACCTCTCAGGCGATATTTCTCCCAGACACTTGTAAGCGTGTCGTGAGCGTCGTGTCGTCACCTCAACACGTAACACGTGTTCGCACCATTTTGTTCTTACCGTGTTTAGCGACCATAAATCCAAATACAATCGGCATTCAATGAAAAGTATATTTTACCGGACGGACGGTTCATATTGCTATCGCCTAGCCATTCTATGCAATCTCGGTCGCTCGGTTTGGAGAAGCTTCTTCACTGCCACGTCCAGGTCGTGTTTGCTTCTTGCTAAGTCTTATGTAGATCTCCTCGCGAACAGACAAGATTCCGTCAGATACGGAAATGCTCGGTTGTTGGTGGGCGAACGTCCCCAACATGGGATTACAGTACAGTGTAATATTATTTTATGATGCAGTTTCTTTAAAGGTTTAAAAATGCTATAGCTTGAGCTCTGTATTGCGTGATTGTTTGTGATCGTGCGTTTAGTGGCAAACGCTAATTTTCTTTAATGTTTTGTTTATTTTTTATTTACTTATACTTCCAGACAATGCATGGTTTTTGTATTTACTAATCTTGTTGTGTTCTAGGTTTCTTTGCACCTGAGTAGATATAATACCAGAATATGACCCCACTTTCGGCGTTTTAGAGGCACTTTTAGGGCACTTTTTATAGGGGAAAAATGAGAAAAAAATGGAAGAGCTTTTTTTGGCCACTTTTTTTAAAGACCCAGCTCTCGACCTATACACCCCTATATAAATTTTCTACTTTTGTTAATACTAAAAATCACGTCTGGAAATGGTGAGCTTTTTTTGGCCACTTTTTTAAAGACCTGGATCTCGTCCAATACAAGCCTATATAAATGTTCAAACTCCATTAAAATTTCAAATCCACATCCATTCCCATGTATATTTTCAAAATCATGTGAGGTTTGTGCGTGAACTCGGGCATGCTCCCGGCTCATGATGTGCTCCCTTGGACATCCTTAGTGGAAATCCATGAGTTCTGGCTACTTGGGAACCCAAGCCATTTGACATACAACGAATCACCCTTTCTCCTAATTACCTTCTCTACCAAATACATGTCCTTATACTTGGTCTTTAACAACTCCTCTGTATAGAAGCCTCCCCTGATTATATTGCCATTTTCATCTTTCAAGATATAAGTCACAGGCTTTGTATTCTTAACTTCTGCTATTGTAAATAGTTCCCCAGTCCAATTTGGAGTATAACCTTTACTAAAAACATGTTTATACTTGGAAATCCTTACGCTATCACCTACCTTATATCTTGGCTTTTTAACTTGCACTACTTTAGAAGTCAACCTCTCATGCACATATTTACTATTCTTAACATTCACTTGGTTAGGCTTCATTCCTATAGATCTATGCACTTTATTATTATATTTTCGAATTAACTTTGGAAGTAAATCCAACCATTTATAACTCCCCTGAGCACTAAATTCTCTATATAACCAATTCTTTAAAGTTCTCTGAAACCTCTCCACAATTGCAGCCTTAGTTGTAGAAAATGTGTGATAGTGATTAATATTTAATTTTTTCATTAGTTTGCTAAAATATTGATTAAAAAATTCTTTTCCATTGTCAGATTGAATGTTTTTAACCCCCTTTGGTAGAATGGTTTTAATGGCTTCTGTAACCACTAACCCTGTCTTATTCTTTAGTGGAGCAGCATAAGCTTTTTTAGAAAATGTATCTATTAAAGTTAAAATATATTTATTGCCAGAATTTTCTCTAGCATAGTTTTGCATATCAACTAAATCTATTTGTATGGTTTCGTTTATACCCAATACTTTAAAAGACCTTCTAATGAAATTCTTTCTTGCAGGCTTATGAAGCTCGTATGCAATTTCATTCATTTTTTATAACATCATCCTTTCCTGTAACTCTAAATACATCACCATTAGCCCCAATCAATAGATTATCTTCCATTCTTTTAAATACATAGTTTTCTGGTATATATGGTCTATTATCTATATACTTAAATCCACTCAAAGATGTGGGGTCAGCAACTAATAAATCAGGATTATATTCCATCAAATTAAAATTTTTTTCTCCATATACAAATTTTGATCCATCGTAATGCATAGATTGTGACATTAGACAAATATCATCCAAATGTTCCCCCTCTGGTAGATTTCTTATAAATTGTTTTTTGGCATCCCAACATTTTTCTTTTTTATCAAAAGTTATAGTCTGTTCTTTTATAACACAGTCAGTGTCATCAATGGCAGGTTTAACACGTACTAACCTTTTACTATTAAAACTCCAATAGCCTGCTTCCATTTTTGGAACTTGTGAAACATTCACAGCATCTTTACTATCTGTACCTTCCATCAAATTACTAATTTTCTGTTTCTTAGCATTCCAAACACCATTCTCTGATTCTAAAAATTCATAATTACTATCGTCTTGTACAAATTTACCATCTTCTTTTCGTATTAAAGTCTGTTGTAAAGTGGGCACATCATTTAAACTTTCACCCTTTTCCACATTAGTAATTTTCTGTTTCTTAGCATTCCAAATACCATTCTCTGATTCTAAAAATTCATAATTATTATCGTCTTGTACAAATTTACCATCTGTTCGTATTAAAGTCTGTTGTAAAGTGGGCACATCATCTAAACTTTCACCCTTTTCCACATTAGTAATTTTCTGTTTTTTAGCATTCCAATTTTTATTCTTAGATTCTAAAAACTCATATTTAGTTTTACCTTGTAAGAAGACATCACCTTTTCTAGTTAATGTCTGTCCCAAAGTTGATACATCATCTACAAACTCCCCATCTTTAACATTACCAATTTTACGGTTTAAACCATTCCAACTATCGTCTTGTAAATTTAAAGTAGGTTCACTACTAGCCCTAGGTTCTGCAGGCTTATTATATGGATAATATAAACGATAAAATTTATCTATAAACATATTTTTATTTAATAAATAATTCCACTTTCTCTCAATTCCTCAATAATGGAATCTATTTCATTATCCACTCCTGAGTTACCGGCTTGGCGACTTAGCCAAAGAAGTCTTAACCTATCTACAAGCTCATTAGGATCATCCCAATAAATATAGTCTATTTTATTACCAGTCACTTGTCTCAAACCTTCACCAACAGATTTAAAAAGAGGTTTAATTATATTAAGATATTTAGTATGTCTATTACTTGAAATTGGTGCACCATCTTTGTAACTCTTTAAATGTCCATTTGTAGCTTCCAAAATTTCTTTATAATTTTGCAAATCAGCCGGAGTATAATCCTCAGGTTCTTTTAAAGTTAACAATTGCCACAAACCTTTTGTCCCCTTGTAGGTTTTATTTTCAATTGTAACATCATCATTGGCAATGTCAACTTCCTTATTTCCAATAAAAAATTTATTTGCTTCTCGTCTAATACCATATGTAGTGTCTGTCATACTACTTTTACTGAGGTAATTTCCTAAATAGTCTGATGCTAAAAGACCAAAATCTAATTTCTGTGGAGTAGATTGTTGTAATGGTTGCAATCTTGGTATTATTGGTATTCTAGATGGAGTCATTGGGAGAATCTCCATTCGAGGCCTCTCTGTTTTGGAGATTTTTTTTAATTCTTGTAATGGCTCTATTAAAGGTTGGAATGTTTGAAACCTCTCTTCAGCCTCTAGAAACTTGCCACGTTTTAAAGCTCTATATTTCTCTCGTATTTGATTTGCAGAGTCAACCAATTCTTGTTGAATGTTTTTCATCTTTTATTTACATTTTATTTATCTCATTTGACAAAGGATTGTACTCAAACACTTTATCATGTATTATTAAACAATATGCAGATGTATTTGCTGGTACATTTTCTGCAGTTTCAATCTCTAATTTAATATCAACAATTCCTTCCTTTACTGTTTCGTTCTGTCTAGAACAGTCTATTACAATTAGTGGATATTTCTTCATAAACTCAGCCCTACTAATCATAGGATCTGGGATAGTATTATAGTAAGTCTCTCTAAACCTCATAAACATCTCATAAGCTTTAGAGACATCTCCATTTTCAAAGTCGAGATTTAAATCACTATAAGGATAATATTCAGAGTTTAGAAATACTTTGAGATTTTTTAACTTACAGTGATCAAATTCATCAGTTCTTTTTCGTGCACTATTATCCCTAGCTGTTTGGAAACCAAATATAATATACCTAGGCTTCTCCAAACTTGAAGATGTCTTTACTGACCATGTATGTCTTGTAGTATTGGGATATGATGGAAGTTCATGCAACTCTAAACTTCTAAATGCAATTTGCAAATTTTTATTTTGCAATAACATCTTTTGTAATTGTAACTTCTCCCCATCTGATGGTATTACATGTGGCATCACCCATTGAATTGAGTTAAGTATAATTTTGGGAATTGCATCAGCAGTACCACTGGCTGGAGCACTAGTGGTTGTTAATATACAATTCAAATCATTTTTGGATCTTTTCAACACCAATTCTTGTTTGACATTTACTAATACCTTATTAAAATCCTCAAATACACCCATTAACAGTTCTAATGGCAAACAAGTACTAAACTTGCCACTTTTATGGAACTCTTTTAAATTCGTGTCAGAATCAAATGCCACATTTGACAATTTAGTTGTTTTATTGTAAGAGCTCAATATTTTCATAAGACTAGAAATTCCTGGGTTTCTTACAATGTCTATTTCTTTACCTGCGACTTCATATCTAATTTCATCAAATAAGAATGCAAATGCATTATTTATAAAATGACCTTTATCATGATTTTCAATTTCTCCCTTAATATACAGATAACTCCTACATGGGAGAGTTAGCAAATCTTGATTATTAATACATATTCGAATTTCATCAGAATTATTTATTGCTAAAGTGTTATGGGGAACATAGGAGTGATTTGTAATTTTAACCACACTATCGTCGAATTGGGATTTCCCTGTAACGTCTAGAAAATCTTCCATTTTTATTAATAGAAAATTTTAACTTTAGTCCTATTGATCGTAGGAACCTAGCATTTTGTACACTTATAGATAAATTCTTATAAATTCTCATATCTTTTTTATATGACAAGTAATTGTAGTTTCTTCTCCATTAAAGTCAATTGCCTTGTCATGCTGATCGGCAAATGTAATACTGACAACATCTAAACTTCTCTTATTTACAGGAAAATATATAATATTTCTTGGAACTTCAATAATTTTGTAGCCAGGAGGAGCTTCTGGATAAAAGCTATGTATGGTGTGTGATTTGTTTCCATTTAAATAGGACCCGTTTGCAATATTACATTTTACTCTAATCACATTTACATTATTAATGTTTATTTTATTTGTAGATTCAAACTGTACACCAGGAGTAGAAACACCTTTAAATCCCAATAAAACAGACCCTAAACATGGTTTTGTAAAATCAAACACGTGGCTAGAAAGTAATGTCGCTTTCATAGTTTTATTATTAGCTGTAAGGAAAAAGTCTGGGATTTGCTTTTGAATTTCCTTTGCAAGCTCAACCACCTCATATGTTCCTTCAGAAATTTCTATTGTAACTGGAGCTTTGTGGTCATAATAGAAAACATCATCACCTTCTCCAATGGTTAATTTGTTGCCTTTAAGTTTATTTAATTTTGGAATAAGCCCTTTGAATAAAAGTTTGACTTTAGTATTAATTAATGCTTCTCCATTTTTATGTATTATAACTTTAAGTTTACCATCTAATAACTGGTTTAAATCATCAACTAAGATCTCTCCCTTTGGTAATGTTTTTTTCTCTACTTTGTAATATGTTAAAGTATTTAGAGGTTTTTTCACATTAAATATAGAATTATAACTTTGAAAATCAACTAATCCAATTACATAATCATCATTTAATTCTATGGGAGGAAAGAACACTGACTTTAGCTCTGGCTCTGTACCCGAAAATGTTATTGTAAATGAATCCATTTTTATAAACAAAAATTTTTTATGAATGATAAACATAAAATTCCACAAATAGAACTATTTAAATCTTGTATTTGATCGGTTGTATAGAATATTTTATGTCCCTCAAAATATTTAATTACTTCTTTTGGAGGTTGGATTCCAAATGGGTCAAAATAAATTACAATATCTTTATTTTTACGATATGCTGTCCAATGTGTGCCAGATGAACTGTCTAAATTAACTATTCCGCACTCTTTTACTTTTGGTGTTAGATTTTTTAGCTCGTTTTTTAGGTACACCCCCCGGAAGTGAGGCACGTCTTTTGCGGCCTCTAACAGCTGGTAGTTGTCCATCTTTTTTATTAAATTTTAATCCCATTCCCATTTTTGCTTTTGCCTTCATCAAATTTGTCACCGCATAAGCTGCAGCTCTTTCAGCAAGATTTGCATCCTTTGCCGTTACTCTAGTCCAAGCTAAGTCTGCTAATCTCATGTCTGCTTTGTTCCGAGCAGCGGTATCGGGATTATTCATGTAGAATATGTCATGCTCTTTACAATAAGAGTCTAACTTATTTTTTGGAGGTACATTTTTGGCTAAATTCTCACGTATATTCGTTCCAGGTCCACAGTACCGATATGATGGTATGTGAAGTGGAAATGGAAGATTATTTATAAGAGTATTCAATAGCCCTCGACCCCTGTAAGGCTTTAAGAATAAACCTTTGCCTTTTTTACATGTTTTCTTATTATCATTTTTCACCATTTTTATTATATAAAAAATGTCTTTTATTCAACAAAAACATAAATTTAAACTAGTACATACTAAGGAAAATATACCAAAGAAGTTGGGTCTTTTTCCTACCAATATTCGATGTGTTATTTGTGGTCCAAGTGGAAGTGGGAAGACGGTTGTAATTTACAATTTAATTGTAAGAAAGGAAGGATTAAAATTTACAAACTTATATTTAATATCTAAATCTTTAGAACAAGAAAAATATAAAAAAATAATTGAAATATTTAGTTTGTGTGACGAAGTGAAATTACACACGTTTACTGACTGTGAAATCACACCAAATGATGTAAAATCACAGTCAGTTGTTGTATTTGATGACATAAATAGTCAAAATATTACACAATTTTTTTCAATGGGTCGACATAAAAATATTAACTGTTTTTACTTGTGTCAATCTTACAGCAAAGTACACAAACATTTACGTGATAATGTAAATTTCCTAATATTATTTAAACAAGATGATTTAAATTTAAAACATGTATATAACAATCATGTTGGTAATGACTTTTCATTTAACCAATTTAGAAATCTCTGCCACCAATGCTGGGATAAAACTAAATATGGCTTTTTTGTAATAGACAAAGAAAGGTCAAAGAATAATGGCAAATATAGATTTATGTTTGATCAATTTTATAGTGACCAAGCGCAAGCGTATTGATGCCATCTTCTAGAATAAACCTCTTGTCATCGTCAAATGATAGTACTTTCTTGTTCATGGTTAAGGTTTGAAGATGATGATTTGTAGATTTAATTCTTGTCACATTCTCATAGTAATCTTGCCCAGTTGCAAGACAGTTCAAATAATGTTGATGTCTAAGGAGATGTTTAACTGTAGCACCATCAGCTCCTTTAGCTTTCTTCACCTCTAAAGCTTGCTTGTCTTCTTCATATAACCATTTAAGAGGAATATAAGAATATAACTTTGGTCTTAAACCACAATATTCATACATAATATGACCATCTAATTCGTCTTTGAACTTGCCTGTGACTTTTTTATTTTTATCAGAGTATAAGAAATGGTCTTTACTATATCCAGAGGTATCAAAATAGTGCAAGTCACTTTCTATTTCCTTGTAAAAGTCCTCTGTAACTATAGAATACATTAAAGAATCTGTATCAGTCATAAGAAATCTTTTGTTCTTAAATTTTGACATATAATTATAGTGGAAATCGTACATTATTACTTTACTAATATCCAAAATGGTCATTCCCAAATATATCGGCTTATTAAACTTTACAACTAATTTATTTAAATGTATAGCATGTAAATTGTTATCGAACTTTTTGCTACAGTCAAACCTTGGATTAGTGACATATTTTGTTAATAGTGACTCATCCTTGAGATATATATCACGAAACTTGCGTTGGTTCATAATTGTTCGACCAAAGAGACTATTATTTAACAATTTGTAAAAGTCTTTTTCAAAATCATTTTTAGCACATTTGCGTTTTTCAATATTAAAATTAATATAGGGTGCAAGCCATTTGGACTGTCTAAATTTTAAAATTCTATAGTATTTTGTAGCAACCAAACCTAATTCCTCATATTTTTGTAATGCTTTATAATGTAAAATATATTTAGTTTTGTCATTTAAATTAGATATTAATTTGCCATTCATTTTCTCAGGTGCTAATGGATAGTCATTATGTAAATCATGTAAGCTTTTATCGTATTTTAAATCAACTTCTAAGATATATCCAAACACATCATTTTGATTGTTTTTGTAGTCTATCTCATTCGTCCAACGAAATCCATCCACGGGTAGTGTCTCACACATAGCTGTGGAGTATAGCGAGTTACAATCTAAATATATTAAATACACACTTTCTTGATTGGGATCATAATGTTTGCCCATATATCTATTATTGGCTTTAGCGTAACGTGTAGAAATCATACTGACTCCTCCTCTGATTGCACTTTCTATGAACAAATGCATGTCAATATCTTGAAATAATTGTAATTTTATACCAGTCATTCTAAGACAAGCTTCCCATGTTAGTCCTGGAAGTGAATACATATGTACGGGGTCAAGTTTGTAATCCTTTAAACACAGGTCTCTAAATGTCTCAAACACATCAGCCAGTAGCAATACATCTGTTTTAAGATATAAATCATGATATTCTTGTAAATTATGTATATTAAAATGGGTCCAGACATTTTTAGCATGTTCATATTCGATGGGAGAGATATGTTCTTTAGTTAAAGTACTGTAAAATTTTTCAATTGGAGGTAGAGACTCTGCAAACTTATCTGGTCCTGTCATATATTCATAGGGAAATACGCCTTTGCGTTGTAGTAGTGGATTGTCTATGAATCTAAATGTATTTAAATTGGAAGCTAATTTGTATAATGGAAGGGACAGAAAGTTATAGGAATCTAAAAATACTAAATCATCAACAGAGAATGAAATGTACTTTTCCATATCTTTGGCTATGCAATTTAATTTACGATTAAACTTTCCCAAGTGTTGCATAATTAAATGTCCATCGTAATTTTTTAAGTTATGAAAGAATACTGGTATTTTCTTTGTTACTTTATAGTTTAAATTGCAATCATTGTGGGCAGCTCCACGGTATTGGCCATTTGAATGACAATGTTCCCGTACCCTATCAAAATATAGAGGCTTTTCACAAATATGACAATGTGTTGAGTTTTGGAAAGATGCCTCTTGCTCAGGAGTCATTACAAGGGGGATATATATTGCCATTTGATTTTTAATGAAGTCATAAGTCTCAAACAACCTTTCGAAAAACACATCCATAACATTTTCGCCACTATATAACTCTTCAGAAATAATCTTAGAATCTTTTACTACGACAAATGCAAATCCAGATGGAGTATGGTTGTTAGAGTTTATAAAGCACTCAAAATCAGCATAAATTACAAATGGGGCTTTAAGTTGATATTTATAATTTTTAAATTGTAATGTATCTTGTTTAGACATTTCCACTCGTTGGACATCAAAGTTTTTACAATATGTTATATGACACTCCAATTTATCTTTGGTGTAAAAATGTTGTAAACAAAACTTGCAAAAATGCTTTTTACTGTTATCTTTTGTTGACCGTAGCATTAACCTATTAAAATCACGAATTAAACAGTAATGTGATTTACGACCTTGTTGTAATAATAATAGATCTATATGAGTGTTACTATTCAGTTTGGTTCTTCTTAATGGATATATAAATTTTTGGTCTTCAACTCCAAATACATTAACACTTATATTATTCTTTCTTTCAAATTGATCTATGTCAGATATTTTTACGGGATATTTTATATTTGTCATGTTCAACTTACCTACGTAGGGTGCATAGTTAGAGACTCTATTAGCATGTTTAGCATTCCTTGGATGTAAAGCTGCTAAAATTGACCAAAGGAAGCATTTATTATCAACATTCTTTATATTTAAAACTGCTTTTGTCAATTTAATACTTTTTGGTGTGGGAATGTATGACTTTGGAGTTAGGGGCTTATACTTGTAAACGTGCAACTGCCAATATTTAGTATGGTCATAAATCCATCCACTGCCTTCGGCTTGATATTTGTGTATGGAAGTGTTAATCTTTAAAAGGGCATTTTCAATTTGAGGCTTTAAATCTCTCTTCTCAATGGTTAAGGTAGTAAGGCTTCTAAAATCTGCAATACATTCTTTCTCATTAACTAATTTTCCATTTTGATCTATTGTATATTTTATAAATTTGATTCTCCTTACTAAAGTCCATTTTATTGGTAGAGGACAAGACTGAAGAGTACTTTTAAGTTCAGTTTTAATCGATTCACCAACAAATTTAATCATTGTATATGGACATTTGTTACAAGAATTTACATGTCTTTTAAAATGACCAACAACATTTCTTTTACAGAAATTACAAGTCTTATGAGTTTGTAATATATGAGATTTTAGAGCCATGTTATTATCACAGATTATATCACAAACTTTGCACAGTTTCACCTTCATTTTATGTATTACCTTGTAGTGGCGAATCAGGTTGCTTTTTTTGGAGAGCGATGCAAAACAATGTTGACATGTAGTCTTCATTTTTATATATGTAATTAAAAAATAGGTTGGAATCTTCTATATAGTAGAAATTACATTTTGACAATTTCAATTAATGAGAAATAATAATTTGAATTAGAATTTTATATTTTAATATTCAAAACAATTTTATACAATAAGATTTAGCAATTGTAATTTTCTAAATCAAAACTAAATCCAAAAACTTAAATAAAAAATACTTTTTAGCAATTCAGATTGCTGAGTCTACATATATACAGAGTGAGTGTTACCTATTTTAAAGGAGACTTGACAAAATTATATAGTGAATATAATTCGGCTAAGTTTTTAAATAATAACTTGTACACTTTTGACTCAAAGTCCCCGGTGCATGAAGTTTGGCTAAGTTTTTAAATAATAACTTGTGCACACTTTTGACTCAAAGTCCCCCCCCGTGAGTGAATTTGGCTAAGTTTTTAAATAATAACTTGTACACACTTTTAACTCAAAGTCCCCCGTTGCATGAAGTTTGGCTAAGTTTTTAAATAATAACTTGTGCACAATTTTGACTCACTTAAAAATAGTAATAACAAAATAAGTTATTTTTTTGGATAGAGAAGCAGCACACAGTTGACATGTAACTAAAAAACAAAGTTAGCATCTTCTATATGATGGAAATTACATTTTAGACAATTTCAATTAATGGGAAATAATAATTTAAATCAGAATTTTAAATTTTAATATTCAAAACAATTTCATACAATAAAATTTGGCAATTGCAATTTTTTAAATCAAAACTAAATCCAAAATCTTAAGTAAAAATACTTTTTAGCAATTCAGAATGCTGAGTCTACATATATACAGAGTGAGTGTTAGTTATAGAGAAGACTATGTTACCTATGTTAAAAGGAACTCGACAAAATTATATAGTGAGTATAATTCGGCTAAGTTTTTAAATAATAACTTGTGCAAACTTTTGACTCAAAGTCATGAGTGAATTTGGCTAAGTTTTTTAAAATAGACTTATATACATTTTAAGTTCCTTAGTGACTGTTCAAAATACTCTAAGTGTTTAAAAATAGACTTATATATATTTTTTACAAGTTCCTTAGTGACTCAATTCGGCTAAGTTTTAAAAAATGGACTCGGGAAATTAGCTACACTCCTAAGTTAAAAGAAATACAGAGTACGAGTACAAGCATCAATTACGTCACCAATTGATCCCATGACCCGACACGCGACAACATATTACAATAGTCTAGCTTAGATGTCAAAGACTTACCAAAACAAGAAGATCCAGGTGGAAGAGTTAGTGATGATTCCATAGAATGCCCCCCTTATATACCACAAAATTGTCTAAATTAATTTAGAACTTAACAATGGAAATTGAACAAACTGAAATTGAACAATTGAATAATTGAGGTCAATCAATCAAACATATTTGGTAATTGTCTAAACCTGCCCCAGACAGACTGGCGCCAGACAGACAGAGAATGTTGATAATTGGTTTTGATTGGGGTCATTAGGTTACACTCACAGTCATTCATTTGAGTCAGGCATAGTTTACACATAGCCATAAGCGTGCCCGAGTTCACGCACAAACCTCACATGATTTTGAAAATATACATGGGAATGGATGTGGATTTGAAATTTTAATGGAGTTTGAACATTTATATAGGCTTGTATTGGACGAGATCCAGGTCTTTAAAAAAGTGGCCATAAAAAGCTCACCATTTCCAGACGTGATTTTTAGTATTAACAAAAGTAGAAAATTTATATAGGGGTGTATAGGTCGAGAGCTGGGTCTTTAAAAAAAGTGGCCAAAAAAAGCTCTTCCATTTTTTTCTCATTTTTCCCCTATAAAAAGTGCCCTAAAAGTGCCTCTAAAACGCCGAAAGTGGGGTCATATTCTGGTATTATATCTACTCACCTGAAGATGGGGCCAGATTCCAGGTAATGAAAAGTCACTTTTAAATACTTCACTTTTAAAAATTTGCATTAGAAATTTTCCTCAACAATCCTGTGTACAACTTCAAAACAACATCGCCCACCATTGACAATTTAAAGATTTAAAAAGTAATCTTGTTCTAAATTCCACGGTCCAAAACTCGAGTCTTGTGACAATGTAACATAAATATGCCACTAACGGAATTCCTTATGGATCCAGACTGTAGTGATCATCAATAGCTTATAAATAGCTGTAGATTACAAGAAACTGGTAAAATTGTTGTAATGATTTTACTAAACGTTGGGAAGGCTAGAAAACATTAATGCCACCTTATCATTTATATTGTTTTTGGCTTTACCTGTAGGCCTAAAGTATTTACAAGTAGACGAACTCTTGTCAGATTAATTGTTGACAATTCAATTCATCAAATATATCTATATAAATGTATGCGAACCTCTGGACAAAATCCTGCTCTGATGCTGTATTGTTACTGTACACGACAAGGGAACCGAGGCGTATAAAATATCGCCAGCCAAGAGAGGAAACAGTATAAAGACACGTTCAGTCTCAATGTTCGCGCGCTCGATTTGTAAAAACTGGTGTGGCTTGAGACAAACTTTTTGGCGCGGAATTGCAGTAAATCATCGATCAGCGCGCGTTTTTGCCGCCAAGTCGCCGCGCGGCCTCCTAATATGACGCTGGACTTGGCGTCCTGAGGACTGCAATGGAATCGCGGGTTATCCTACTTGTTGTAAAAGAGAGAAACTTAAAGATGTAACAAGACTGGGTAAATGGGGAAACAATACAAGAGTAGTTAACCAAAAAATTATTTTTATCATTTATTTGTTTATTCGCATAAATTACATCTTTGAGTTATCGTTGTAAAAGTAATCTTTTATTGACTGTTATCCTTAACGATGATGCTCGTGCTATGAAGGTTTATTTTGCAACAAGGGAAAAAAGTCATATAATAAGTACATATTTTATCGTTTGATGATTGGTAACATGAAAGCCTATTCTTATTTCACATTACTGCAACTTATAACCGGTGCGGCAAGGTCGCGAATGTCTTACAGAGTTTCTGTGTTAATAATTGTAAATTCCGTTATCCGTAACCTAAATGTGTCAAATGATCGCATTGATTAAGCCTTTGATTATTGATACAAAATGTAAACAAAATCAAAATAGTTAAATTATCATCTAAATTATTGTAATATTTTGTCGACCGCATGAGAAGTACACAGTATGCAGTTTAAGTTTTCAATTTGCCCCAAAATATATTTCTTTTCAAACACCAATTTTCATTCAATGTTCAAACACATGCTTTAAAAACAGTAGTACCATCTTTCAACACTTTAATGCCAGCCAAGAATATATTGTATGGAGTGTATATGATACTCGTGGTGCCGAGGATCTCTATAGCCAATAAAGACACAGTCTTTGATTACTTTCTGATCCTCGGTGGGAAGCATTGAGCATTGTTATCTGACGTTGGCAGCCCACGGTTAATCCGAACATCTGACCCGATTATTGGGCGAGATTAACTTGGACGAAAACAATAGCTTTACGTTTGTATCGTGAGCGAAACTGGGGACCTGGGACACTTAGGAAATAGGAAAAGTTACTGGCTTAATTCATTCTACCTGTTGCTCGAATCCGAGCAGTTGTAAAGTATTAAATGTGCTATTTTAATACGAATAACAGTCATAGTTTCCAATGATTTTAAAAGAGTCAACTCAACGATTATGGAAATACTCACGATGTACATTACAGTTCGATATAATCAAAATTTCTTGTAAATATCTGATTTTTTAAAAGCTGGATCATGTTTTGGGGGTTTTCTACAAATGTTTCCCACTCATAGCCGCATTAGGTTGTCCATAATAACGATTATAAATTCTAAACATTATTTCTATTTCTTCTACTTGGTGTTGTTTTATGATATGACTTTCCTACGTTTTTATAGTTGGAAAATCGGCGTAAAATGTTAATTCAGTTTTCTTTTTAGTATATAAAATTTTCCAGTATTTTTGGTTTTTTTCAATTGTAATATTCACGCCAATCCAAATTAGAATAGCAAATATTTCATTTTAAGCAAGTTTCCTTAAATTGTAACTAAAATATTAACAGCAATTAAACTATCCATCTTTGATTTAATCAAGATGAGCCTCCGATTGGGCCTGATCACAACCGAGGGTTCTGGTCAAAATCGATGTCATTTTAACATAGTTTTTGTATACATATTTACCATACGTGAAGTGTTTACAGTTTAGCCTTCGTGGAAATTATAAATAAAAGTGTTGAAAGACGTCATTAATTATTTTGTAAAAAATTGGATATTACACATTCGTTTGTAGGTATATATTGCTAGGTAGGTAGCTGAGTGGTTATGGTGCTTGCCTTACAATTTAAATGTAACCGGTTCGATCCTGAAAAAGGCCAGTAGCTTTGTGATGCTTCGGAACTGGACTAATAAACAAAGCTACACAGATAATCTCACTCCACTCTACACTCATCCTTCACTCATATTTTTGGGTTAAAATACGTACCTGGATGGCGTCCTATCTTAATAGTTGAAATTGATAACTCATATACAGTTGTCGATGGCCCAACAGGAGTTAAATCAAACTAGATTGAACACATAGTTATTGTTTTTATGACCAAGATTGAGTAGGATTCAATTAGGTCTTACATAAAACCCCTAAGAATTAGAAATAAGGTGTAACTTGTTGAGTCTTTCACTTATAATTTTCCTTCTCCAAAATTTGCATTGTGATACGAATTGATAGCTTATCATTTACATTCCAACCCACGAACTAAACAAATATCATAGAACAAAAAGCTATGCATGATACTGTGATACATTTCCCACATTATATGGTTGAGTGAACGTTATGTAAGGGGGGGGGGTGCTTGGATATCATTGAGTTAATGAAAAGTATCAAACTCTCATTTGTTTTATGTAGAAAGCCCGCATAGTCGATAAGGGTGACAAGGACCTTTACTGAACAAGGGGCATAAAGTGGCAAACAATAACGCCAGGAATGAATGGTAAGGGGCCTTTGACATTTTTTACGTTACATTTTCCCTTTTTTCGATGGCCATCTGATCTAATTATTAGTTTATTGTTTCTTTACTACAATATAAGGCTTAGATAATGCTTTAAATTATAAAAGGTTGTTCTTTCAGTTACACGTATTCGTGTTTGAAGAAAACCTTCCACGCACTCAGTGAGTCAATTAAACTAGGGATTTTCTTTAAGTGACCTCATGGCTACAGTATAACATGAGAAAGTAATAACAGGTCAAATTAAAAATGGAGTTCAAATTTTGACTTAGTTCGATCACATCAGCATTTATACTCATTCATTTGTTTATATCGAATATGTTCATTTTATGAAAATATTAATTTTGAGGAAAATATTCATCTGGCACATTTTATTGTTGATCGCAATCTATTATTTTTTTTTACAACAGAGCGTCTTGAAACGTTTCATATTGCAACTTAAAGTAGGTACCATGGTAAAGACGAAATTATCAGCCATGAATTGCTTAGGAAACCGTTTATATCTGGCAATAAAAGAGAAAATAATCTAAATTGCACCCAGACAAAAATAAAGTGATTTTTGAGCAAAAGCTAAACTGACAGTTAGAGGTATTATTGCAACTAGAAACTAATTTAAAAAAAAAATGCGAAATGTTACAACTATTGAACGAGAATTTAATTAAATTACGCTTAAAATGCTCTAAATTAGACCCGGCAATCATCATGAAACAAAAATCAAACCCAGTATGCTAATACAGCTACAATCGTGTCCATCTCGCCATGGTCCTGATGCTGGTGCTGGGGTGAAGGGTAGGGAACATGAAAAGATCAACATTCTTGTTTTGACACACAGGGGGAGGGACAAAGGGTTGATTATCTCAGTAATATCTCAGTTATTTTAATTCCCGGTCTTATCTGTCAATCACTCCAGCAATCATCCGCGCCGTTCGCTCAATTTGACGACCGAGCCTTTGTCCGGCTCCGGATACACGACGATTATCCTCCAGGATTGCTGTTCCGAGTGCAAAATGAGCATCCTGCGCCCCCTTGACTGAGTAGTGCGATTATACAGCATGTCCTGGAAAATCTGTATTCAGAAGGTCCTGGAAAATCTATGTTAAACAGAAGGTAGTAGACAATCGATTGTACTGAGTCCTGCAAAATTAATACTATACAGAAGGTCATGGAAAATCTATATACAGCATGTCCTGGAAAATCAATATTACACTGAAAGTCATAAGAAAATCCACAAGGTCCTGTAAGATCTATTTTAGATGAGGTCTTAGAAAATCTATGATATACAGGAGGTCTTAGAATATCTATGTTGTACAGGAGGTGTTAGAAAATCTATGTTATACAGGAGGTATTAGAAAATCTATGTTATGCAGGAAGCATATGAAATCAATGTTATACAGGAGGTCTTGGAGAATCTGTGTTATGCAGGAGGGCATAGAAAATCAATGTTATACAGGAGGTCTTGGAGAATCTGTGTTATGCAGGAGGGCATAGAAAATCAATGTTATACAGGAGGTCTTGGAGAATCTGTGTTATGCAGGAGGGCATAGAAAATCAATGTTATACAGGAGGTCTTGGAGAATCTGTGTTATGCAGGAGGGCATAGAAAATCAATGTTATACAGGAGGTCTTGGAGAATCAATGTTATACAGGAGGTCTTGGAGAATCTGTGTTATGCAGGAGGTCTTGGAGAATCTGTGTTATGCAGGAGGGCATAGAAAATCAATGTTATACAGGAGGTCTTGGAGAATCTATGTTGTACAGGAGGTCTTGGAGAATCTATGTTATACAGGAGGTCTTAGAAAATCAATGTTATACAGGAGGTCTTGGAGAATCTATGTTATGCAGGAGGGCATAGAAAATCAATGTTATACAGGAGGTCTTGGAGAATCTGTGTTATGCAGGAGGGCATAGAAAATCAATGTTATACAGGAGGTCTTGGAGAATCTGTGTTATGCAGGAGGGCATAGAAAATCAATGTTATACAGGAGGTCTTGGAGAATCAATGTTATACAGGAGGTCTTGGAGAATCTGTGTTATGCAGGAGGTCTTGGAGAATCTGTGTTATGCAGGAGGGCATAGAAAATCAATGTTATACAGGAGGTCTTGGAGAATCTATGTTGTACAGGAGGTCTTGGAGAATCTATGTTATACAGGAGGTCTTAGAAAATCTATGTTATACAGGAGGTCTTAGAAAATCAATGTTATACAGGAGGTCTTGGAGAATCTATGTTGTACAGGAGGTCTTGGAGAATCTATGTTATACAGGAAGTCATAGAAAATCCATGTTATACAGGAGGTCTTGGAGAATCTATGTTATACTGGAGGTCATAGAAAATCAATGTTATACAGGAGGTCTTGGAGAATCTATGTCATAGTGGAGGTCTTGGAAAATCTATGTCATACAGGAGGTCATAGAAAATCTATGTTATACAGGAGGTCTTAGAAAATCTATGTTATACAGGAGGTCTTAAAAAATCTTTGTTATACAGGAAGTCATAGAAAATCCATGTTATACAAGAGGTCTTAGAAAATCCTTGTTATACAGGAAGTCATAGAAAATCCATGTTATACAAGAGGTCTTGGAAAATATATGTCATACAGGAGGTCATAGAAAATCTATGTTATTCAGGAGGTCTTAAAAAATCTTTGTTATACAGGAAGTCATAGAAAATTCATGTTATACAAGAGGTCTTGGAAAATATATGTCATACAGGAGGTCATAGAAAATCTATGTTATACAGGAAGTCATAGAAAATCCATGTTATACAGGAGGTCTTGGAAAATCTATGTTGTACAGGAAGTCTTATAAAATCCTTGTTATACAGGAAGTAATAGAAAATCTATGCTACAAAGGGTCATAGAAAATAAATGTTACAGAGAAGGTCATAGAAATTTATATCATGCAACACGTCCAGGAAAATCTGTATTCTAATGGTCCTGGAAAGAACATGTTATAAGTTAATGGGAAATCTAAATTATAGAAACGATACTAAAAATCCACTGTTATACAGCACGTTCTGGAAAATTTCTAGACAACATCCTGAAAATACTGTTTTATACTGAACGTCCTGGAAAATACTGTTTGATACAGCATGTTCTGGAAAATATATATCGTACTGCATGCCGGGAAAAATCATTAATTTAATGAGGTGGTGAATTTACTAGGAGATTTTACACAAGCGTGGATTATGTTCTTAACATCTTTCAGGATGAGTCTTGCGTGTGTCTTTAGTTTCGCAATGGACCTATTTAAAGTAACTATTAATTCATTTCTATGTTAACAATTAAGAAGCAATGTTAAAATGATTTATATTTACTTTTTTACATCACGATAAAGTTATTATTAATTCTACTTATTTACTCTTGTGTTTTAGTTCAAAAGAAAATAATTTTAAAAGCATTACGTGTGAGTTTCGTTTCTAATAAATATTATTGGTAAAAATGTTTTGTCATAACAATTTTAAAGCGCTATATTATCCTCTTCCTAATCATTATTTTGTTGCAAAGCACAAGTCACTTTGGGTTTGGATTCAAAATCATTCAAATTTTAAATTATGAAATTATTCGATACAGATAATAATAATGCCATTATTGTAGTATTACTGGCTAGAGAATGTCATTGTGTATTGCATACCTCTACTGGTCTACAGTGAGCTATAGTGAGCTACAGTGATCTGCAGTATGCTACTGTAGCAATGGCAATACAACAATCCCCAGCCACTATATTATGCTGTCAGACCATGTCGTCATATTGACACTACTGATGAGCTATTGACTAGGATTACTTGCTTTGTGGTTTGATTGGCTTCGTCTAGCTTACCAGTTATTTTTATATATTCTTCCAAATTAATTACGTTATTTAAAACGTATCCTTTAAATCCTTTAACATTTTCTCCTTAGTTTTTCACAAACACTTACTATAAAATAAAATAATTAACTGATTTCTGAATGCCTCTTTTTAGGCGGAGGGTTCTAATTCAGAGAGAGTCATTTTAAAGAATAAAAATATACCTTCTTTTCTGATGATTCTGAGTCCAAACCATAAGTGATTGGTGATTTAGTAGGATTAGACCTCGGTTTACCAGTTAGAAGTCCTTCTTTCTAATAACTAGCACACCCAAGCACCTAAAATAACATATAGTACATCATAATTCAGTATTTTCTTGTTTTACTCTAGTACCAAGATGACATATTCATCGTAAGTTTATCTTGAATTATTTTTAAATGACAGAAATATAATTAACCATCACATTGCATCTACAATGGAACAGAAAGAGCGTATTACAGTTTGAGTTGCTTCAACCAATAGTCATAGAGAACTATCTTAATGTTCACATGTTTGAACAAAAAATACATGTAGGGACTAAGCATACCTATTTATTGTGTCAATATTCATGATAGTTTAACACTCAAAATGTTAGAGTTTCTGTAGAATCTTGCGAGAAGGAGTCGTATGGGTTTTTCCGTGAAATCTCCTTTAGTACTTCAGCCAAGTTTTCACCCCACAATAAAACACACAACGCGTCGGTCAGTTCTCATAAAACACTCTCCTCCACAGACTTCGGACATCTTTTGTTTATGGAGATTGCTCTGGGAGTACACTAACTCATCCTGGTACCCGAAACTGAACGTTTGCATTTGAACATTTGAATACGTATGTGGATTTAATGAAAGATTTAAGAATTTTGCTATAATCTTTCCTACGTCTATATACAAGGCTGTAAATAAACAAGTTTGTTTCCTATATACTTCTACTAAGTCATTAAGTTACGTTACGAGTGCTTTATACCAACTTCAATATAACTACTTACAATTAATGCGCAATAATGTCAGGCATACATACATTTTACAGATTCCTGTTGATTTTTGGTAAGTAACTGAGAGACTGATTTCTGTCCTGGTACTGTATTTAGCAAGTTACTGGTTAGATGTAGAGAAAATCAGTAGCATTTGAATGGTTCAAAAATGAACCCATCACAAATTTCTTGGGCCTATTGATTTTCTGATAAATGCCTTTAGGAAAAGCTGATCCAGAGAAAGTTTTCTGAGTTGCCATCTTATATAGTTATAATGATTTAAAGAGATTTTTGTTTCCGATTGGTGCTTTTTTTCATGTAATGAAATTACAAACAACTTTATTCACACACGATTACCAAGTACACAAAATAAGTTTAAATTATTGGTAAATTTTACAATTTTTTTGCAAATTTAAATGTATAAATATCTAAGTCCATATCATCGAAAATAACATGATCACATTGCATCTACAATGGAACAAAAAGAGCGTATTACAGTTTGAGTTGATCCAACCAATTATCATAGAGAACTAACTTAATTTTCACATGTCTGAACGAACAACTTCACACACAATTTTGCAAAAAATATACACCTATTCCCTAAAACAAATAGGCATACACTTCGAATATGTTCCAAATCACAAATTGAGAGATGAACTCAGGAAGATTTTCATAAAAGGAATGCCGAAGAAAGTTTCCCTTTTCTTTCTTAATCAAAATAGTTCCCAAATTCTCACCTCGCCCCGCTCCTGATACAGAGTTGGGAATTCAAAACACTAATTACGGTAATTGCCGGAGATCAATTTCTTCCGAGCGATTTGCAACATCTTTCATTATATCCCGGGGACCTGCTTTAATGAAAATTATCTTATTGGCTTGTTGTCGTAGTCGCTAATTAGTAATATACACTGTAGCCGGAGGACAACAAAATGTCGAATACCGTTTAATTATCAGTGAAAAACATTGTCCGCCCTCCGAGCCGCCCTCGGCTGTTTTTGTCTTGAATATCTCCTTTAATTTTTTTCTCTTTCGCGTCTTTTATAATATCGGGTTACTGAGGAACGATGTAGGAAGCTTGAATTTTCAGGGGTCGTTTGATGTCACTTTTTCTCAACTAGAGAGTGCAGAACTGTTAAAAGTATCACAAGATACTTCCAAGTATACCTTAGTGACTAAGGCCGACATGTTCCTTAGACACAGCTGTTAATTAATTGCCCATACAGCTAATGGCAACTAAGGGACCTACAGTTTATTGTGGAATCCGAACCACATTTTTTCCTCGTAATTAACGAATTGGTCTAATTATTAGGATAGTACTGCGGATAGTCGTAGTACTCACAAGTGTTGCATATTAACGTTTCTACCTATACATGAAGTTTCTAAACCCTCCACAGCTGTTCGCTGACCAGACCTGCCACAATACACTTTATGCCTAGGTCCACTAACAACGTCCGCTAGATATGGGACGGTTTGCATACAGTCAAGAATAAATCCACTGCGATAAGCTGCAATATGCCAGTAACAAATCAAAGTCTGGAGTCAATCAAGGCACTGATCTAGCTACAGCCCCCCCTCCACCGCGCGCATGTACATATCGTGCAGATATTAAGCCACCTTAATTGGCCATCCATTGTTGGTCCTGGAGCATTAGTTGTCTGCGAAATACGAGCCTTATTTGCATACATATTCCGCATGCAAACCGAGAATATTATATTCAGCCTTTGTCCGAAATGGCAGAGAGAACAGTGGTGATCCGATCTCGACTATGTTGACTATAAGTGCATTTGCTAGAAACTAATTGCCTGTCTTGATATTTTAGGCTTAATGGAAGTCCTTGTTTAGTTTATCATGAGTATTAGTTCAATAAATTAGGGTAGGTACTGATTATTATGATTCAAGATAGCGAAATTATATGGCCAAGAGTGATCGAGCAGGTCAAGAGCACTCTGGGAAATTTAATAGGCGGTTGAAAGCCCAAATAGGTAGCCGATTATTTTTATCAAAAGTCAACTGGTGATCTCAAGTTTGGCAGTTCGATCCTGAATAGTCATAGTTTTCGTATGATTTGAAACTGGACCCAGCTGTCATTGATCATTTAGGTTCTGGCGAAAGATCCAGCTGACCTTAGGCAGTAAACAAATTATAATCTTTAACGAACAAAGTATTATTTGAAGTAGTATGGATAGGTGTTGTAAGTGTATTGAAACAATATTACGGACCAACATCGTACCTTAATTGCATACGTATAACGCAAAAGCCTTAAACAAAAAGGAGATAATTTAATTAGGTTTTAAACAACTAAACATATGTTATTGCCTAAAGGGAAAAGTCCAGTTTAAAATTATTCTACCAAATTAACCGTACATGAACAAGTGTTGTATCAAATTCGATTCCCTTGCGAGTTCTAATAAAAGTCCATACCATTCCGCTCACCGCTTCTTGCTTTGAACTCTGCTATAGACCTGTGTTAAGTCATTGGGTATTTAATTGATTAACCAGGAATAAATTTAATTATTTCAAAAATAATTCAGATGATTTTGTAAAAGTGGTCCTAATTGTTAAGCCATTGTTATTTGTTTATTGTTGTGTTACTTTATATTTTGCCCGTTGCATTTAAGTACTTACAATTACTTTAGTCTTTTTTAATCTTTTAAAATATTTAGAACTATAGGGATATTTTACAATGTTTATTATTTTTTAAGATTTATAAAATGTGAATAAAATACCTATGTGTTATTCTTTTTGTTTTAAATGAATAAGAATATTACTAGTATTGAATTTTATTAGACAATTGGACATCGATGCCTAACCATTTAAGTAAATTTTAATTAAAAAAACTGCAACTATAATTGTATATAATGTAAATGTTTTCCATCGATGTTGTAGTTCACTGCTGACCTTCCGTTAGGTTATTAAGTACTGTATATAATAAAGTCTCCAAAACTTCTATTAAACTTAAAATAATTTTTCTTCTCATAACCATCTTAATACTCAGCCATCAGTGACTCTAGTGACTGTAATGTAATCAATGCAGTGATATGATCACAGCGACTGTGAGCTGCTGGTGACATTCTGAAGACATACAAATCATATTACCAACACTACAGTTGTCAGCTCTAGCAGCGACTCTGGTGGCCGTTGTGTAATCAATGCAGTGATATGATCACAGCGACTGTGAGCTACCGGTGACATTCTGAAGACATACAAATCATATTACCAACACTATAGTTGTCAGCTCTAGCAGCGACTCTGGTGGCCGTTGTGTAATCAATGCAGTGATATGATCACAGCGACTGTGAGCTACCGATGACATTCTGAAGACATACAAATCATATTACCAACACTACAGTTGTCAGCTCTAGCAGCGACTCTGGTGGCCGTTGTGTAATCAATGCAGTGATATGATCACAGCGACTGTGAGCTGCCGGTGACATTCTGAAAACATACAAATCATATTACCAACACTACAGTTGTCAGCTCTAGCAGCGACTCTGGTGGCCGTTGTGTAATCAATGCAGTGATATGATCACAGCGACTGTGAGCTACCGATGACATTCTGAAAACATACAAATCATATTACCAACACTACAGTTGTCAGCTCTAGCAGCGACTCTGGTGGCCGTTGTGTAATCAATGCAGTGATATGATCACAGCGACTGTGAGCTGCCGGTGACATTCTGAAAACATACAAATCATATTACCAACATTACAGTTGTCAGCTCTAGCAGCGACTCTGGTGGCCGTTGTGTAATCAATGCAGTGATATGATCACAGCGACTGTGAGCTACCGATGTCATTCTGAAGACATACAAATCATATTACCAACACTATAGTTGTCAGCTCTAGCAGCGACTCTGGTGGCCGTTGTGTAATCAATGCAGTGATATGATCACAGCGACTGTGAGCTACCGATGACATTCTGAAAACATACAAATTATATTACCAACACTACAGTTGTCAGCTCTAGCAGCGACTCTGGTGGCCGTTGTGTAATCAATGCAGTGATATGATCACAGCGACTGTGAGCTACCGATGACATTCTGAAGACATACAAATCATATTACCAACACTACAGTTGTCAGCTCTAGCAGCGACTCTGGTGGCCGTTGTGTAATCAATGCAGTGATATGATCACAGTGACTGTGAGCTGCCGGTGACATTCTGAAAACATACAAATCATATTACCAACACTACAGTTGTCAGCTCTATCAGCGACTCTGGTGGCCGTGATGTAATCAATGTAGTGATATGATCACAGTGACTGTGAGCTGTCGGTGACATTCTGAAGACATACAAATCATATTACCAACACTACAGTTGTCAGCTCTAGCAGCGACTCTGGTGGCCGTTGTGTAATCAATGCAGTGATATGATCACAGCGACTGTGAGCTGCCGGTGACATTCTGAAAACATACAAATCATATTACCAACACTACAGTTGTCAGCTCTAGCAGCGACTCTGGTGGCCGTTGTGTAATCAATGCAGTGATATGATCACAGTGACTGTGAGCTGTCGGTGACATTCTGAAGACATACAAATCATATTACCAACACTACAGTTGTCAGCTCTAGCAGCGACTCTGGTGGCCGTTGTGTAATCAATGCAGTGATATGATCACAGCGACTGTGAGCTGTCGGTGACATTCTGAAGACATACAAATCATATTACCAACACTACAGTTGTCAGCTCTAGCAGCGACTCTGGTGGCCGTTGTGTAATCAATGCAGTGATATGATCACAGCGACTGTGAGCTGTCGGTGACATTCTGAAGACATACAAATCATATTACCAACACTACAGTTGTCAGCTCTAACAGCGACACTGGTGGCCGTTGTGTAATCAATGCAGTGATATGATCACAGCGACTGTGAGCTGCCGGTGACATTCTGAAAACATACAAATCATATTACCAACACTACAGTTGTCAGCTCTAGCAGCGACTCTGGTGGCCGTTGTGTAATCAATGCAGTGATATGATCACAGCGACTGTGAGCTGTCGGTGACATTCTGAAGACATACAAATCATATTACCAACACTACAGTTGTCAGCTCTAGCAGCGACTCTGGTGGCCGTTGTGTAATCAATGCAGTGATATGATCACAGCGACTGTGAGCTGCCGGTGACATTCTGAAGACATACAAATCATATTACCAACACTACAGTTGTCAGCTCTAGCAGCGACTCTGGTGGCCGTTGTGTAATCAATGCAGTGATATGATCACAGCGACTGTGAGCTGCCGGTGACATTCTGAAGACATACAAATCATATTACCAACACTACAGTTGTCAGCTCTAGCAGCGACTCTGGTGGCCGTTGTGTAATCAATGCAGTGATATGATCACAGCGACTGTGAGCTGCCGGTGACATTCTGAAGACATACAAATCATATTACCAACACTACAGTTGTCAGCTCTAACAGCGACACTGGTGGCCGTTGTGTAATCAATGCAGTGATATGATCACAGCGACTGTGAGCTGTCGGTGACATTCTGAAGACATACAAATCATATTACCAACACTACAGTTGTCAGCTCTAGCAGCGACTCTGGTGGCCGTTGTGTAATCAATGCAGTGATATGATCACAGCGACTGTGAGCTAACAGTGACATTCTGAAGACATACAAATCATATTACCAACACTACAGTTGTCAGCTCTAGCAGTGACTCTGGTGGCCGTTGTGTAATCAATGCAGTGATATGATCACAGCGACTGTGAGCTGCCGGTGACATTCTGAAGATGACAAACGCCGGGTCTGTAGTCGCTGTTGCGGCATCCCAATGAACTCTAGAGATGATATCTCCGCACCATAACCACCGCAGTCATCATAATTCTATACAACACCTGGCTTCATAAGGCAGCGTTTGATGAGATATACAGTTGATAATATTCTCACGCTCCTCGCAGATGAATCATTCAGTCACAGTAACGCTTGTGAAGAACTCGCTGAGATGTGTAAAGATGGATTGTGGTTACTTTTTCGTGTTCGGAGATCGCTGTATTTATTGCCTGTGAACCTAATTGATTAGTGTTAATGAGACTGAATCATATTAGGGATCAGCGTTTATAAAGCTAAGGTAATAAATACAGGCAAGTCCTAGAATCAGTAATCCTGTTTTCTGATCTGTCCTAGACTTTATGTAAACAGTTGTTAACCTAATGAGTGCATTACTAATTTAAATCGAGTTTCTGAAGTCATTGGCATATCTTAGAGGTTTGAAGTATTTCTTGTATACATATATTTAAACAAACATTAACGTGAGGCCTTTATTACTGTCGACCGTGGTACGAGTTCTTTTGACATTGAACCCATGATCCCATTTCGTCCATAACCTATGGTATTTCGCTACGAAAGAAATTTAATCACACATCAGTTCTGAGCTACCTCGTGCTGTGGAGTCTAGGCCAACTCATCTAAAAACAAACAGTATACTGTAATACTTATCGATAATTTATTGAAGGGAAAACACGATTTTAAATGGTATTATAGGTTTTGTTTCTCTACAATATATAACGTAGATTGGCAGTAGGTAGTAAGTAAAGGCTAGGCACCTTTGACATTGAGAAAACCTCTCCTTGGAAAAAAGCCATAAAAAGTTCTATTTTCCAAGAAGAACTTTGAAAACGTACAAATATCACCATAAAACTGATACTGTCAATGATTTGGTAGGGTGATGAAATAACTAGACCACAAGAGATTCAAAATGACTTGGTTTCATGCTAAATTAAGTGTTACTGTATATTATCAGAGAGGTTTAGTGATGATTAATGTACAATATGCTTCTTCTTTGCACTCAAGAATTAAGTAAGCAATAAAAAACACTTATAAAATAATCGAAAAACTGATTTTTATCTTAAAACTCCAGTTGCAAACCCATTCCTCTCCGAAGAGAAGCAATTCTGTACAATGATTTAATAAGGGAGCCAGCAGAAGTTGGCTGCAAACTTGGTCCATTATAACAGAAACAGTCAGACTCTGACAGTCTCAATCAAGACTTTGGCAAATTTCAATGCTCACTCGTTCAATGGCGGCTTAATTACTTGGCCATCAAGGATTCAAAACGGGAGGCGAACTTTGCAAGATTTATATAAAAGAGGGTAATATAAAAGTCGCTTGTTGCGTCCCTTAATCAAAATAGTTCTGGAAACTTTGCCTCGCTTAAATTGAGGATCGAAAGGTAATTACAGGAATTAATCGGTTGAAATTCTCGTTGATTATTTCTGAGTGTCTTTATAAGTTAGGCCTACAGCAGTGCGAAAAGAAACAACAAACATTTAAAGTTAGGAATGATTTAATGAATTATGCTTACTATTTTACATTATAGTATTACATTCTAATATAACGACATTATGCATTGAGATAGTAAGTAAGCCCCTTCAGTTTCATAAGATAAAGTCCGTATCATTCATCTTTGGAAGCTATATTAGACCTATTTAGCTGTAGTACAAAACAACTTGTATTTTAATTAATAGTCACGCATTCATCGCGTCTTATATTTAGAAACGTTAATCATTTCAAGGTGCAAAAGAGGCGTAAAGTGTTTTTTTGCAACACCATGTCACCATGTGAGAAGTGACCGACACTAAGGCATTTGTTAAAGGTAAAAGGTTAAAGAAAGTAAAAGGTAAGGTAAGGTTAAAGTTTGTTAAAGGCATTAGAACAGGTAACAACACAATGGATTTTTAGCGTTTAGATCCAACTATTCAACCCATAAAAAATAAGATATCTGAGGTAATTAATATTTTCATGCAAAATATAGTGAAGTCGTCAATATAGGCCTACGTGATTCAAGATTCCAGATTAAACTTCAGAAATGACAAAATTAAATGTTAACAAAAACCATCTTTATTTCTTTCATCGAATAACAACACTCTAAACTATTAATTCTTTTAACAAAACAATTGAAACATAAGACTGTTAATATTTTGGCAACCGTGTCTTAACAACGGTTTAGGTCCCGGACCAGTCCCGCATAGACCTCCGGGCAGGAGACAGGATCCATAATACAGACTATAAACAGTAATTTAATCAAGCTCATGACAAGCTACATAATATAAAGATTCAACCCTTAAATTCCTATCCAGCCTACAATCATAAATATAGTCCAAAGATATTCAATGACAAAATATTCATCAAAAAACAACAATAATCCAAACAACAATATTTTGTAACAGACAACATCATAAACTTAGAACTGTGAGGTACCAAACATGTAAATAACGTTAGATGCCAACGTTTACGACTAATGTTTACACTAAATATTTATCCATAAACAACAGGGATCTAAATAGCAATTGTAATCAATCGACAAGCACCTGATAAATTCGTCGATCCATAGACATACCATTCCGGTACTGGATGCCTTGCACTTTGATCTGCTAATACACTGGTACAGTCCACCTGTTTATTGCTACTAAATTAGATCCTCCAACTGCTTTCAAAGGACATCCGCTCCGAGGTAATTAGCAAGCTTAATTACCATCCGGTTATTGCTGGGTGATTGATACATTAAGATTTTTGGTGTAGAAATTGATTGTAAAGAATTGGGTTATACATGATTAGGTTGGTACAAAGGATAAGAGGTACTGAGAGCTATGTACCATACTTGTATGGAATCAAATAGATTTTTATTACAATTAATTCGAGTACAAGTAATCTTACTAATATTATAAATGTGAAAGTTTATGTGTTTGTTAGTTTGTTTGTTTGAAGTTCAATCACGCATAAACCACTAGACGTATTGGGCTGAAATTTGGCATGATGATAGCTCACATTCCCGATTAACATATAGGCATATTCTTATCTCAAAAATTCTTTCGGGCTCCGCCCCAGTGGCTCTGTAGTTCCCCATGTTAACCTTATGACTATTCATATTTAAAGGGAATTAAAGAATTTAGTCAGCTGTTTCAACTAAAAAAGTTGGTTCTATGATCTAGAAAAGCATTAAAAAGTTATAAGATTTACCAACAGGGTGCAGCACTATATTTTTTTGCATTTATGTAAACAGATAGTTTGAACTAAGTAGCAACAAAAAACTGTGATACGCAATGAGAACTGTCAAAATAGGATTCTTTACAGATATGTTTAGGTTTTTAATGTCGTGAATAATTTGTGATTGTTTGCGAATTTTTAATATTTTTCTCTATTGTTTAGGTGAAGTGGTAGAACATTATGGCTATGGTAGATGTGTAATACTAAAGTATACCGTAAATTTAAAGAAGCAAATGTTATCAAACTTTGTCCTCCCCCATTGCAAACGCAAATCTTGAGTATAACTGCAATAAGCATTTTAAACTTATATGCCAACCCCGTACGAAGGACGGGTACTCTGCTAGTAAGTATATATCTTTTTCAAGAGGTAAGGTACTGTTATTACTTTTATGACAAACAATATTCCTGTTGCAGTAAACCTGTAGTATCAGAGACATTTTTAGTTACATCATTGATTGTTTTATTAATACAGGGATGAAATTAAAGGAATTTTACTCCAAGATCCACAGTTAGTTTGGATAATGAGAATGTCGGTTTGCAGCTACGAGCATAAGTTATTGTTGTTTTGGTTAAATTTCAAAAGCATTTAATCAGATAAAATATATTTACAAAACTTGTAGGCCTACGTAAAAATACTGTAATGTCTTAGAAGTGATATATTTTACATCATATAAGTGTACCTAGCTAAAAACACAGTACTTTAATAGAATAAGTAATAGAATAATAATGTTACGATTATTTTAATTGGAATTTTTACTGATATTAATAAAAATTATCGACCTTTTTCAATAAATAGCCAGTAAACTTACATAATCTTTAAGGCTATTTTGCAAAATCATTACACACGTAGCCTACGAAAGATTGTTCTAAGTTTGCACCTCTTTACTCTAATGTACTTTCAAAAAAAATATTTTTGGAAACCCATCAAAATCTTTCTAAAATTATACAATATTATCGACATATTTTTTACGTCATGTAACACAGCGGCACAAGTTCGGCGGGATGAGTACGCTGGTTTTATAGCATATGTGGCATTCACAAATCCCCGAAGCAATCTCCATAAACAAAGAAATCTAAGAAGAAGTGATATAGGGGCGGTATTTTCATGTCGAGTGACCGGGGTCAATATACAAGCGCCCTTGGGCTTTATGGGGGTGAAAAACGCGGGAAATAAACTGTACAGTCATGCCAACCTTGTAAGCTTCTTGCGTTCATTGGAAGTTCAATAATTAAGGGCTTGCATGGGTTTTGCTACTCGTTTGTGATATATATATATTGTATGACCTATATTTAGGTGGCCTTACAGTTGTATTTTTACATATCCATTGGCAATCAGAGTATTCGCTCTTTCCAATAGTATCCTAAGTTGTCTGTTTCGGTTAAGTTTTCAAATCTAACCGAATATAGGTAACTTAACTAAAAAAAAAAAAAAACTAGTAAATAAGAAACTTAACAGGCTTATAACATTTAGTTACTATAACTGGGGACCTTGCAAATTACTCATTTAAGATTCTTCTCTCAAATAACGTGAAATTGGTCTAGTAATTATAAAAACAATGTTGATGACGTTCTTGATTAAAATATTACTAGGTAACAGCCGAGATCTTAATAAATTGACAAAAAAATTAATAAGCGAGAGAGGGGGAGAGGGAGAGAGAGAGAGGGAGAGAGAGAGATCCTGTTCTAATCAAGTGCCAATAAACACATAGTCTGCTGCAATGACCAATATAAGATCAATGTCCAAAGCTCAGGTCGACTAAGTTGCCTATCCAATCCACCAATCATGAATATTATGTGCATAAAGTAAGCACTGATCAATAGTACGGATACTAATTTGATTAAAATTGGATAAATGTGAAATTGGTGCATGTCAAACATCCCTATTACTTTTTTCAAGTAGTTTAAAATCTTATAGAGTTCGTCTTTGTAATTATAATCGGTTTTGGTGGTTTGACCTTCCATTGCTTTGTGTCATCACTATACTGTATACATATTTAGCTTACTTGATTCTGAACCAGTGACATGAAATTGTAATATAAAATAAACTAGTGTCCCTGTTGCTCGAATTCGAGCAATTTTATAAGTATTACAGGCGTTATTTTACACCGACCCAAATTAAAATGTAATAGTCTAGGCATATTAGGAAAGTTAGCAGAAAGTTTAGGTACAGTCCTAATCATCACTTTTCTTTATGTTTTTTGGGTCGCTGAACACGAATATGAGGTTTGCTGACAGATATTTTGCCCGGAACATTGGTTATTTTGTGAAAAACCTTAAAATTTGGGCACTTTTTTGGTTTTTTCGGGCAAATCTCGGTAAGAATGGGTTTTTGAGAAAATCCTGCTATGTAAATTTAAAGATGACAAAATTTACTACAAGTTTCCTATATAATGTTTGTTTCTACGACGAACCGTTTCGCCACTAGAGCACACTAAAAAAGGCCAGAAGTACAAAAAATTAAAAACATTGCTAAATGCTGCCGTTTTACATTAGGTTTCCATGGAAACAACCCATGTTACGATCATTTTAACTATTTATTCATGATAACAAACTGAAACGCACTTAAAAATACCCCCGCCACAGCAAACCTGCAGACTAAGCGAATTTCCATTTACCTGATTAGATTTACACTAAAATGTCTCCTTAGAAATATCACATTTATTCCCTATTTAAATAAAAGTTTAACGAGTACTTAGGTTTGCTGCAACAGGGAGGGTAAAAAGGTGTTTTTTGTAAAATGTAATAATTTGGTATGAAATGAATGCATTTTCCAAATTTGATAACAATAACATGGGCATTTCAAATTTACAGATTTTTGAATTTTCTTAGTAACCATTAGGCGCATAACAACGCTTTAATATACTAAATTATTTGCCGTTTTAAGCTCTACAAAATGGTATGGAAAGAAATCGCTAAATTTTAAGTTTATAGGGTCAAAAATAGGAAAAACCAATTTTTACCCCATAAAACCCCCCATAAATCCCTGTTCCCATAGTCCGATCATGCTGGTTCGCGAAATCGTTCGAATAGACGTAGGTTTACACGTTTGTCCCAATTTTCATCAAAATCGGATGATTTTTGTCGAGTTGTTCTCAACAACGTGTTTTTCTCGCCAACGACATAAGAACAACAGGCCCCTAGAGAAAATTCATATTTGTGTCCGTTAGGGCGAGAACAACACGGACACAAATATGAATTTTCTCTAGGGGCCTCAAAACGAAAAAGTAAATCGGTCCTGGGTCCAGGTCTTACCATGAGTAATACGGTAATAGCTTATTCCCTATAGGGGAAATTCACTAATAAACTAACTAGTGTGTCTTCTGGCCACAATGTGTTGGGGTTTACTGGTAAGAATTCTCTACTTTCATCGCGTTATTTACTATGGCAAGTGGCTGGACACGGTCTACTCGTCTGAATTTGACGTTAGCAAAGTTAAAAGTTATCTACAACTCTTTTAATGTATTTCATTTTTTTTTCTCAATCACTATAGCAGTCAACCCTGTGGCCAGCAACATCCCTGTGCTGAGAAAATAAATGGGGGTTTTGTGGGAACGGGAAATGTTCCAGCAGTCATCAGTCATACATCTTGGCATAGATTTATCAAGTGTGTTTCAGTTCATTATCATGAATAAATAGTTCAAATTATCGTAACATGGGTTGTTTCCATGGAAACCCAATGTAAAACCTTTGTAAAACGGTTAGGGTTTATTTTCATTTTTGGTTTTGCCCAGCATGATCGGACTATGGGAACAGGGATTTATGGGGGTTTTATGGGGTAAAAATTGGTTTTTCCTATTTTCGACCCTATAAACTTAAAATTTAGCGATTTCTTTCCATACCATTTTGTAGAGCTTAAAAAACAAATAATTTAGTATATTAAAGCGTTGTAATGCGCCTAATGGTTACGGAGAAAATTCCAAAAATCTGTAAATTTAAAATGCTCATTTTATTCTTATGGAGACTAAGTAAACTGTTGTAGTTTGCTTGTTTATGAGCATATTTTGATCGAATTTGGAAAATGCATTCACTTTCATACCAAATTATTACATTTTACAAAAAACACATTTTTACCCTCCCTGTTGCAGCAAACCTAGTTACTCGTTAAACTTGTACTTAAATAGGAAATAAAGGTGATATTTCTAAGGGGACATTTTAGTGTAAATCCAATCGGGTAAATGGAAATTCGCTTAGTCTGCAGGTTTGCTGTGGCGGGGGTATTTTTAAGTGCGTTTCAGTTTGTTATCATGAATAAATAGTTAAAATGATTGTAACATGGGTTGTTTCCATGGAAACCTAATGTAAAACGGCAGCATTTAGCAATGTTTTTAATTTTTTGTACTTCTGGCCTTTTTTAGTGTGCTCTAGTGGCGAAACGGTTCGTCGTAGAAACAAACATTATATAGGAAACTTGTAGTAAATTTTGTCATCTTTAATTTTACCTAGCACGATTTTCTCAAAAACCCATACTTACCGAGATTTGCCCGAAAAACCAAAAAAAGTGCCCAAATTTTAAGGTTTTTTACAAAATAACCAATGTTCCGGGCAAAATATCTGTCAGCAAACCTCATATTCGTGTTCAGCGACCCAAAAAACATAAAGAAAAGTGATGATTAGGACTGTACCTAAACTTTCCGCTAACTGCCACTTATACTCCTAATATGCCTATAAATGCTTGTAGCAAACTGTTAAATTAGCAAACTTATTGACTGTTTACAATTCACATATGTTCTTCTTCTAACTTTTAATTTCTGACAGCTGAAGTTTTATAACCATTTTTGTTTCCCGTGTTAATCTTAAGGAGAAATACGAAACTTTAAAGGGTCCCAGGGCCTCACTCTCATTATTATTTCCCTAAAAAAAGTTTCCTACACAACTTCACGTTACGCTTTTTCCAATGAGACCAAAAACAAGTCAATCGGTTAAGTAGTTTCGGAGGAGTAATTGTCACAAAAATCCTGCTTGCGTATTAAATAAGTATAGATTATGCACATAAAACAGTCAAATTAATGTACAATTTGTGGTTAGGAAATAATCACACAGAAAATAACCATCAATTAAAAGATTTAATAATGAAAAAAAAAACCTAAATATTTTGTTTATATTATCCAAACAAACTTGTTTACCATATAGCCTACTATTTGGTCAGTTTATAATTTATTACATAGTCACTAATCGGTTTACCATTTAAATAGCTTTTTTGTAATTGGTAATGATATTACTGTATCTCACTTAAACAGCATCATACACATATCCAGTGCACTATATGAATATATCACACATGCATATTACCATATATTACATCAGAGTTTACCATATATCACATTCTCAGTTTATTCTTAACCAGTTTGTATATGTATTAACAAAGTATAATCATCAATCACGTTATACATATTCTCATATTACAATATAAAAAAATTAAATAACACTTGGCTGCTATTCATTCCAAATTAGCACAAATAACAATAATGTTCTATAGAGCCGCAGTTCATAGTGTAGGTTCACCACTATAACGCCAGCAGATCTGTGTTAGTGCCCGTCATATCCCCATATTCTGGTGTAATGGCCAGTATAGGTAATGTGGACAACAATGTTAGGACATTATGGAGCTGCCTCCCCCCTACACGTAATGGTATTATAACTGTTATATACGCTACCTCCACCCTCCCTCCCCACGTTACCCTCATGCTCTATATTATATCGATGTTGTAGTATTTTGACCTCTGTTTCTTGGGATCATAATTTTGCTGGAGTTACCTATTGGATTTCAAATAGTGTCTTCAGACTATTCTTTCAGATACTGAGTTTCTCTTTTTAGAGTATTAGATTTTTTAATTGTATTTTTTTTTGTGAATGTGAAACGTTGCATGATTTTAAATGGGAAACGAAGATATTTTAACACTATTTATTAAATGATGGTACAACTTGAAAAATATAAAAGGCTAAATTAGTCTGACTGTGTGTAATCTAAAACTGTGTGAAATCCTTTAAAAATAATATTCAATCTGAAACTAGAATGAAGTAAATTAAATATCACAAGAAAAAAACTTAACAATCTTTACCAACTTTACTTTTAACCATCAGTTGTATGAAGGTGTTTTTAACTGATTTTTACAGAAATAATTAAGTACCTAAAGCCGATGATCAAAACGTATTGACGATAAAAATAGCTCTCACTCTAAAGAAGCAATACACATTGATTAAAAAAGTGCGTTTAATGAGGATAACTGTAATATATTTTTGAGTAATCAAACTGAATGTCTGAGTAATAATTAATTACATTTCCCAAAAAAGTACAATTTAAAGAGAACGCAATTTAAGGCTATAGGTCAGTTAAAATTGCAAACTTTTTATGTTTTAAACTATCAATACTTAATATTGCAAAATTTTTATGTCTAAATATGTAGGCTTACATCGTATCAACATTTATCGAGATTGTGTATTATCAGTACTAAAATTCTATAAATACTAGAGAAGAGAACCCGTGCGCATAGTATAAAACATAACACCGAGGAAAACGTTATGCTTAAATTCGAGTAATTCTAGTTACATCTTAGAGTTTAAACACTTGTTAGAAAGTAATTTTAAATATCTTTATTTACGTCGTCAAGGTTCACCTACATTATTTCGGCGCTCAGTTTTAATTGATAACCTCCAATGGATGCTAAACGATCTGCTTCAATTCGAGTTAACATATTGCAACAAAGTTTTTCCAGCATTGAGAATTAAAGAAAACTGTTTCCTTACTGATAACCTGTGTTAAGTAATTTAAGTTGGGTCATTTTAATTCTTTGATTTGATACATCCCCCCAATCAAACGAATTTTCTCCGTAGATAATCCTGAAAAGTGGGGTGATATCAACCATTTCCTGTGCTCCATTTTTTACCCACAAACTCTGGGTTACCAACTGGACAGCCATAATCTGCTTTAAATAGGCTAAAGCAGCAAAACTATTAAGTTAGTTAACATAGTTTAACGTGTCGTTGAATTTAGAATACCTTTATAACTTTACTCACTGTAATATTTTACATGAAACACACAACTTGCGCTAAATATTTCACCCCAGGAAGGGAAGCCAGCTGCAAATATCACCTCCCCAGGGTACAGCGTTACACGGTTATCATATTATCCATGTCGAGAACGAATCCAGCAGTTAGTTTGCATTCGATCATCACGCGTATGTTTTAGCTTTATTACTCAGGGATTATTGACGACTTACTCACAGTTCGACGCTCACCAATGAGTAATAGCTTTGTACACGTGGCAATCTTGCGCGGCTCAGCTCGCCAAGCGTAAGTGATTTCTTAATGTGATCTCGCTTTGAGGTTTGCAAACTGATACATTTTGGGGTTGATTGGATTTTAATTGGGTTCTGAAACTGTATAAAATGTAAAGGGAAGGTTGCGAGATTGTTTTAACGTGTTTAGAGGAATCTTGATAAAACTTATGGGAAGAGTAAGTAGTAAATGAGTTACATCACTTTGAAATCCCATAGCCTGAATATTATACCTGAGCCTTTCGATGTTAAGTGCAACAATTGTCATTAAGTATTTAGCCTAGATAAATATAGCCTGTTAATAAGCAGCCTAGATAAAACTTTAGCAAGTATTTATAAAATTATCAGGATTGGATAATACTATGGATTATATTCGGGGGAAATTTAATTAAATTCAGAGGAGCCTCAATTCAACAGATTACCTCGCCAAAAACATACTTTAAAGTCTCTTCAAATTGTTTATTTTGTTACAAATTCTAAACCTTTATAAAAAAGTGTAAAATTGTATCAATGTACTCAGGAGAGTTTCTATAAAATACCACCATAAATAGAGATAGCAAGTAGCAACAGGTATACAAACAGATATATGATATTTATGGAACTAAATTAATTTTGTTGTAAAGAAAGAGACAACTTATAATTTTAAACTGTATTTAGAAAAGGTTTAAAGTAGTGCCATGACAGTTACAATATGCAACCACGCACAATATACAAAAAATGCTATACACAATATATGCACCTGATTTTGGATAAATTCGGGACATATAATGAATAAATTTATTCAGTGAATGATTTTTATACAGGGACTCTACAGAAACAGAATTCTTCTCACATAATAGACGTATCCTATTTACTTGGCTTAAAATACCTACTTTGTATGGTCGCCATTTCATTGAAATTATTAAAGTATTAATTTTCTAGAATGATTCACACTGACTCAAACCACCTGATCAGTGATCTTCGTTATACATTATTAAAAATAAATATTATTTTTGTAACGTCATCTTGGCTGTTAAATCGAGTGAGTAAAATCACACTGAACCTGCCTTCCTGTTTGGTGGTTGTAACGTCCATGACAAGAAAGTAATAGGTGACAAAAATAATAGTTTTATTTCACCTATTACTAAGGAACGTCCCTGACTATATTGCAAAGTTACTTCCCATCTCTGTCTTGAATCACACACGCACTTGATTTACCACACGGTTCATAAAGCAACAATTATTACTCACACAGCCCTGTGCATAAGCCAACATTAAGCCACATTAGGTACTTACCTTCTGATGACTCTAGGCTCCCAACTCGCAGATTCTGGGATTAAACGCCGTAAAATGAAATTAATCGGACTTCTACACAGCCTTGCCGCGATATCCACGTTAATACTGCTTATCTTCACCACATTAGGCAGAATAGTCTCCTAGACTTGGCGGAGGTAATGTTAAGTACGCTGTTATTATTGCTATTATTGTGGTGCTAAATAGTTCAGTGGTTTTTATTATTATGAAACTACTGCCGTTTTACGCATACTGTAGGTTGTAATTGTATTAGGTGTGCTGAATCTTTATGTAATATAGTAGTATAGTATAGCTTTGGATGTGATTGTGTTCTTGGTACTTTTTAACCTGAAGACAGAATTAGATTAGAAACTTCGAAACGTGGTGAATTTGTTTTATCAATCATATTAGAACGAGTCCACAATAATCTATCAAATAACACAGTAAATCAAGTTTTTAACAAATGTGCCACTAATTAAACTCTATTTTTCTGTAGTTTTCAAACCTTTATGGTTGATAGGGACGTGAGAGATTGTAATTAGAATACCCTAAAGGCCAACTCTCATTTTTTAAAAGTTAAATAAGAAAGGTACAAATAATTTTATGTCACTCTCATGTAATTGTAATGTAAGTTTTACAGTTAAAAATATCAATAATAATACCTCAAACAGTATTTGGATTATAAGAACAAACACTTTTCACTTCCTCGTCGTCCTGACGTGCCAGAGAGACGAGGGTGTCGAGGGGTGAGGGGGGGGGGGATGATCCGCCGTGTATATCTCGACATATGGAAAGGATGGGATGGAGGTTCGATGTTATGAAGACACAAGGGAGGATCAGGGTGTGACGTATGCACTATAAACTGACGTCTCGGATATCAGCATATATCACAACATCGACAACTTCAGTGGGAACGGTCGAAACCCTACACGGCTTTAGCGAAAATGGTATGTGTGTACGTGAATACGAGGGATCAGTGATAATGTAAAAATTGATATTTGATATATTGCTTTAAATCAACGATATTACTTAATACTTTAATACTTTTCTTGAAATGGCGACCATACAAAGTAGGTATTTTAAGCCAAGTATGAATGGAGATGAGTGTATGATGAGTGGCGCGATCTTGTAGTCTTGTTAGTGACTAAGGCCGACATATTCCTTAGACACAGCTGTTAATTAATATCCCATACAGCTAATGGCGACTAAGGGACCTACAGTTTATAGTGGAATCCGAACCACTTTTTTCCTTGGTATATACGAATTGGTCTAATTATCAGGATAGCACTGCGGATAGTCGTAGTACTCACTCGTGCGGACCTTTAGATATCAGCATAAAGCACAACATCAATAATGCCAGTGGGAACGGTCCAATCCTTACTCAACGGTGGTTTGAGTTTGTGAAAAATTCTGGTCCCAGTGGGAAGTAAACATTAATTATAAACGCTCTGATTCGCCGAATTGTCAATATTACTGGGAACGGCCCAAATCCTACACAACTGAGTTGTAAGATTGTATGTTGAAACAGTTGTGGTTGAGTAAGTAAATTAGTAGTTTACTCAACGATTGCGTTAAGTTGGTCTTTACGACACGAGTAGAAAATTTCTACGAGTTCTAAAAACTTCTTCGAGTGTCGTAAAGACTATTAACGCGAGTTGCATACACTACTTTACCTACGACAGTTTTTTAATTACTAACAATCTGATTTTTAGTTACTAACAATCACTACTCATAACTTCTTAGAGAGGTTATGTTTTCGTTTATTGTCAGTGCCACGAGTGCCACTGAAAGTGATGCAACGACTTATTGTATAATCAGCTGATTTCATGTAATCACGTGTTTGTAAAGTTACAGTTAGATCTCAGCATCGTATATTATAGAATATTATAAGCAGTTTGTGCTCTCATTTCCATCTCGTCAACTTCACTTTCACTAAATGACATTTTTAAAACAGTTTAGTCTACCTTCCTTTAACTTCCACCAACTTAGGTTAAGAATACGCGAGTATCAACAGGAACAAGTAAGATCAACAATTAAAATTGTCAACTGATCAGCTGATCAGCTGACGTTCGAAGCATTACAATTTTAATTCTTTTCTCTCAATACTTGAACCTCATTGGTCCGTTACCTGTGTTGATATGAGAAAAACTATGCTGATATGAAATGAAACTATGCTGATATGAAAGTAAACAGCTGTTAAGTGAAACTTTTCAATTCTAAGAACTGAACTGAAATGGCTACTTTAAAAAACGGTCGTAGGTAATAATAATTATCCTACTTCTCATCTTATTTTATATCGTAACCAAATTCACCACTATTGAATCTATACAATTCCCAACTGACAATATCAAAAACATCCTCCTTAAAGACGACTGCTATAACTTATTTTCCACACTCTCTATGAACCTGGTGTGCTTGTTATGAAATATCGCACATTTCAGAGTGAGAAATGGAAGTGCTAATATCTGTAGATTATCTCGCTCGTGCTACGGTTATATGTTGACTCGTCGACCCCTGATGATGATGTTAGCATCAGACTGATGATGATGTCGGCCATCGTGATGCTATGATGCCTCCAGGTCATCAGTTGTCTGTCATCACTCATCCACAATGTGAACCGATTCATGCGTCCTAGTAGAACTAGTGATGCACTGTTTGGTTAAGGAAAATGTGATATGATTTGTAGATTAAAGCATCTTGAGAAATAAAAAAAAACATTTAGAAAATTTGTTTTAAAGAATTTTAACACACACGAGAGTTTTTTAGTTGCAAACAAATATTATGTATCTATCACTGTTTTACAACGGTATAAAGTTTGAAGGCAAATCCAGAGATGTTTTTTTATATTAGTTGGAGACTATTCAAAAGGTATCAAATAAACCATATTGCACTTATAAACCTATTCTAAACATTAGCTAAGAGTGCTAGTATAGAAGGTGTATTTTCTCCTTTTAGTTTTCCACACTATGCCAGATATAGGATATAAACTGTGCTCTGGTGTACATAATTTTTCCACTTCAGTTTGGCCTGACAAATCATTTGGTAAGGAAAACTTGTTATTTTACATTAGCACACCCTGTGGTAGACAAGTTATTTACTAGTAGTTTCTTGTTAATTTGAAACTGGCCATGACTTGAACATGGAAACAGTACAGTGTCCATCTATAGTCAAATGTTCAATGTTTTATTTTATTTAATTATGCTTTTAGAGTGAATGTAATTGAAATGTGGTTTTGTTTAAAACCAGTTTCACTATCAACAGTCAATGGTCAAATGCAATCTACATATCAACTACGGCGTATATACTATCATGCCACATTTATTCATCATGAAGCCTGTCAAGTACATGAAGCCATTCCATTCCGCCGTTCTTGCTAAACATGCTGTTTTTCTTCAGTACATCGTAATGACTTTGTGCCAGTTTGAACCCGATTGAACGGCTTCCCATTGCTCTAATGCAAAGTAAATTAGTCGATGACATTTAGAAGTTATCGTATCATATTGTTTCACGAGTAGGTTTCTTGTTTACCATATTGTAAGCAAGGGGAAGTTGCGTTTGAGAAAAAGATTGTATACAAGAATGGTTAGACCTTTTTTCAGATTAATGGCCGAAATCATGTTTACTAATGGTAAGATTAATCATTAATGCGTTTTATTTACTGATATCTTTTGTCCTAAGATTTTCCCATTGTTCTATTTTAAAAGTAAAATTTTGATTTGAGCAAAAATAGCTTACTAAATAAATAACAATTTAATGTTGACAATGACGAAATTCAATAAGAGCATTCAAGTAACAAGGAATTAGAATGCAGTCCAAAGAAGTAATGAAACTATGATGTCATGATTGACGTGCTTGACCGTAGAGTATATCTCCTCTTTAAAAAATTAACAAATAATAAAATAAAATTTCAAATTGTAAAACTATACTTAACTTTATTGTGATTACTGTACTCAACTTAGTCGGTGATGAAAAGTGTATGGTGTTACTCGACACATAATTAATTTGGTTGTAAACTGAATACGAACTTTTTCAAGATATTGGACAATATTTGCTTCACAAAATGTCAACTGTAATGAATACCTGGTATGATGGTGGGACTTGACAGTTGTCCACTTGAAATATGAAGCTGGAGATGTGAAGGGGGAGGGGAGGAGAGTCGTGCTTGCCATTGGAGGTCTCGGCTTAGCCAACATACACAATAAACACATTAACAGTGATACTCTGTGATTAGTGCATCGCCACAAGCGTCCACCACTTACCACTTAACTCACCAGCTCACCAGCTACTAGGTCGATAACATCGGTGATCAGTAGCACGGTGTAACTCAGACAAACTAACTCTGATATTAGAAAACTCACCAGATACTAGTGCATCGCCACAGGCGTCCACCACTTACCACTTAACTCACCAGCTCACCAGCTACTAGGTCGATAACATCGGTGATCAGTAGCACGGTGTAACTCAGACAAACTAACTCTGATATTAGAAAACTCACCAGATACTAGTGCATCGCCACAGGCGTCCACCACTTACCACTTAACTCACCAGCTCACCAGCTACTAGGTCGATAACATCGGTGATCAGTAGCACGGTGTAACTCAGACAAACTAACTCTGATATTAGAAAACTCACCAGATACTAGTGCATCGCCACAGGCGTCCACCACTTACCCCTTAACTCACCAGCTCACCAGCTACTAGGTCGATAACATCGGTGATCAGTAGCACGGTGTAACTCAGACAAACTAACTCTGATATTAGAAAACTCACCAGATACTAGTGCATCGCCACAGGCGTCCACCACTTACAACTTAACTCACCAGCTCACCAGCTACTAGGTCGATAACATCGGTGATCAGTAGCACGGAGTAGCTCAGACAAACTAACTCTGATATTAGAAAACTCACCAGATACAAGTGCATCGCCACAACCGTCCACCACTTACAACTTAACTCACCAGCTCACCAGCTACTAGGTCGATAACATGGGTGATCAGTAGCACGGTGTAACTCAAACAAACTAACTCTGATATTAGAAAACTCACCAGATACAAGTGCATCGCCACAACCGTCCACCACTTACAACTTAACTCACCAGCTCACCAGCTACTAGGTCGATAACATGGGTGATCAGTAGCACGGTGTAACTCAAACAAACTAACTCTGATATTAGAAAACTCACCAGATACTAGTGCATCGCCACAAGCGTCCACCACTTACCACTTAACTCACCAGCTCACCAGCTACTAGGTTGATAACATCGGTGATCAGTAGCACGGTGTAACTCAGACAAACTAACTCTGATAGAAAACTCACCAGATACTAGTGCATCGCCACAAGCGTCCACCACTTACTTAACTCGCCAGCTCACCAACTACTAGGTCGATAACATCGGTGATCAGTAGCACTGTGTAACTCAGACAAACCAACTCTGATATTAGAAAGCTCACCAGATACTAGTGCATCGCCACAAGCGTCCACCACTTACCACTTAACTCACCAGCTCACCAAACTAGGTCGATAACATCGGTGATCAGTAGCACGGTGTAACTCAGACAAACCAACTCCGATATTAGAAAACTCACCAGATACTAGTGCATCGCCACAAGCGTCCACCACTTACCACTTAACTCACCAGTTCACCAGCTACTAGGTCGATAACATCGGTGATCAGTAGCACGGTGTAACTCAGACAAAAAGCGTCCACCACTTACCACTTAACTCACCAGCTCGCCAGCTACTAGGTCGATAACATTGGTAATCAGTAGCACGGTGATATTAGAAAACTCATCATATTATTACAGTAATATCACGGTTATATTAGTGTATCTACACATGGAAGAAACTCACCAAGGCATAACATCGGTAATATCTATGGCGACAGTACCTAAATTGAAAACTGTATTTCCTAAACCCAAAATCAGTTTTGATCAGCAGCGTAACACAGGCACCCCGTAACTTCGAAACCAGAACCCTTCAAGTATTACCAGAAGAACTGCATTACTTCGATAGAACAGCTTTTGAGATATCAGGGAGGTGATTTTTTGATTATCAAGAGTGTGGCGTAACCCCGATAATTCATAACCTCGGAAATTACTCTCCAGGTGAAAAATTAGTGAATGAAGTACCTTAACTTTGGAATTATTACCCTCCAGATACCACGTCAATTAAACCAGTGATTTTTCATGTACAGGGTAGGGGTGCGTCACATTGCTTCGAGAAGCATAAGTATAAAAGGAACTTACCCAAAAATAATTCGAGATACACTGCACTGTGTCATACAATATTGTACTTCAAACAAAACTGCTTAGATAATAATGTTTTACTACTGTACTTCCCCAAAAATATTGTGCATGACCAGGAGAGTGTACGGAGTGCGGTGCCAGTCAATCCAATATTTCGTGTCCTCAAAATTTGAGTCCAGGATGTACTAATGATTTTAAATTCTATTCTAAAATATATATCGGTATATCCTTGATTGTCTAATATACCTTAAACCTGATCTTAAAAGTGTAAACGGTATATGACTGCAACCACTGCATAATGACGCTTATAACAATTTACTAAGCTAAAATAACCACACATAAACCTTCAACCAACAGTTTACCCACACAACTCTCACTCACTTTATAGTTTTTACCCTCCAAAGATCTCGAGGCTCACATTTTCATCAAATGAATCGACGGCGGCCAAGGTAAGGGGGAGGTTATGTTTATTTAACCAAAACCAGCCCTAAACTGGGGCAATATTGAAATTTATCGCGAGATCTCTCCGAGGGGAAGCTGTCTGCATGGTCCATATCTTCAAATATTTACTCAACTCTGACTCAAAGAGCCGGTCACTTAGAGAGGTGAGCCTATAGCATGCAAATACACAGGTAAACGTGTAGCACTTACACTCACAGTTTCGCATAAAACTCTCGAATCGGGTTTTCACGTCTGATTTCAAATGTTCAGTTTTCATTTTATTGGTAAATTTGATATGATTCGCTTAATATGTAAGTCTAGTCCGCATTAAAGAAAGTTGCCTCTACTACGATATATTTTCCGTCAGACTGAGAAAAATTATAAGGTTGTTCTGAACACGGATATAATTTGAAGCTTTGCTATAAATTAATACGCCAGTCAACCACGCACGTTTTCTATATTAAAAAATAAATAACGAACTTGATCCAACATTAAACGTTTTAATTTTAATTATTCTGTATAAATTATTAGTAAAACAGTATCGAACTTTTTAAGTGTTTTCTCTGTTGTGTATTGTTGATAAACATGTTAAAGAATGTTTGCGATTTGTTTGCCCTAAGTTAATTTAAAAACGTTTTCCTTACATTAACTCCAAAATTAATACCTTTATCATGCATTATTAAATGTGTGCCACACGGTGCTATTATAATCGGTAAGCAAATGCAGGATGTACAGGGTGTTCGACAACAATAGTCCTCTACACCTGCTACGCCCCTGGCTGTGGCAGATGTAATGCTTATCTGCTTATTGTTTGACTATAACTGTGTAATGTGACCAGAACTGTTTGCTTAGCAATTAATTTAAACTTTTAATTCTTGAGTATATATTTATATTTATTTAGACTCGGAACATTGGAGGATATCTATTAGCTGTATACATTTTTTATCATATAATTCACTTGCTCATTACAGAATAGAATAAAAAGATACTCCTTTAAAACTTTGAATCCCCAGGACTATCATCAACCGGGAGCTATGATTTTTCTCAATTTTTCAACAATAACTTTTTGCGCCTCTATTCTTTTGGTTCCATCCTCTCCCCATTGACAATTTAGGCTTATAACAAAAAAATTGCAAATGAATAGAAATGTAAATTTATTGTAACAATCGATAGTACAAATTTAAATAGTTTTAAACGTTTTAACTTCAGAGAGTCGTCCTGGAATCCCTTTCCAAGTGTTTCCCAAGTAACGCAAGTTTTACAAGTCAAGCAATTATTATTCATATTGTAAACTTAAAATGAAAAGTTACAAAAATAGTTCTAAAACATATTCTATGCCCATACTACTGTACCAATTGGATATGGTGCAAATAAGCGTAATGAAAACCAAATAAGAGTTTAGGATGAATGTGGAATGGAGTAACTTTAGATTAGATGACTTTTGTATATTTTTTACTGACTTTAGACACATTTAGACCAGTTGTCTCTATTTGTGGATCATGCATTAAAAGCTCAACGATTAAGGACAGTTGACAGCTGGGTCCAGTTTTGAACCGGAAAACGTTATGTTAGATATATTATTGAAGATCAAGACATCTGACAGTCGTGCTTTGCGAGCTCTTGACATCACCAGGACGTGTACTAAAGTATGGAAGGCCGTTTTTAAAAGCCAGGAAGTATAGCAAGCCAATACGTCATTTCTACAATTTTAATGATCCCCTCACCCAACAGTAAATCAAGTCAAGTAGTTGAAATATCCCTTGTAGGTTTGATAAACTCCAGGAAGAAACCCAACAATTTCCATAACTCAGTCAATTAACCTCCCCAAGCAGGCATGACCCCAGATGTTGCACGTGAGAATAACACAGCGATCTCCAATTACAACAAACATTAGTGCAATAAACCCACAACAAATTAGGCCTCGCGATTACAACGGAAGTGTGCCGTGGGCAACGAGCGGAGCTGATAATATCAGCTGTTTATTCTCTTTTGACATCTCCACTTCCGGGGCTCTGGCCATTATAAATCTCGATTATCGTCCGTCATCTGTGTAATTAAAACATTACAGGGTGATGAAACCCCAGGTGTTATGAGCTGGGCGGAGAACATTAGTCATGTCCTCGGGTGTTATAGTTCAGTTAATGGCACCTGCACGATTGATGCTGTGGAATTGTTATGGTTCTGTGTGAAATAGTCGATTTCGTCTAAAGAGACTCTTTCGGCCCCAATTTCAAGTCTGACGACCTAGTTAGGGAATGGGCGAGGGTTTAAAAACATATTTGCCGGTATGAAGGAATAAATATATTATACTCTGTATGACAACACCTTTCTAATTACTTTGTGCATGTCCTGTACAGTCACAATTGTGCTAAAATTTAGGACATAGTCTTTCAAAGAAACAGATTATGGCTCTTTAAAGACTATAAAATAAAAAAGTTAGTTCACAAGCATAATATTTTCATATGTTTTACATACTTTTTACCTTTATAACCTCCCAAAGACTGTTCTGATTTTTTTACTAAACAGTATTAGGCCCCCTCTTCTTTGTAATATGACGATTAATGCTGTGTTGAAAAATTGTTATGACTCTTGGTGGAAATATATCTATACATTTGATAATTGTTTGACCTATAGTTTCGATGGGGTGAGGACTTGGAAGAAAATAACATGGTTATAGACAAAATAATTTTCTCTTATTTTTGGTCCATTGAAAACGGGTAAAAAACCATGACAACAATGAAAAGCGACAGTCTAATTACTTTTTCTTAACATTATGTTTATCATTTTTTACAACGAATCTTTGTCGATAATATAGATCCGCCGGTCATCTCAATCCATTCTATACTCACCCTTCACCACATATTCAGCAAGTACACAAATTGCACACAGTGCAATGTAGCTTCACTCAGCTATCCACTATTCAACTACCTGACATTCCTACAGTATTAGCCAAATATGATTGAGACGGGTACCAACTAACAGCTTCACATCACCGATTTTTTTTGTCCTTGGACACTAGGCATGTGCCTGGGATTGTTTTTCACATTACTTCAGGCTAGACCTAGGGGCTGCGGCATTATCAATTAGATAAAATCCATTGGTGACTTGGCGGGGATCGAACCCGGGACCTCAGGGACTGAAGTCCCGCGCTCTAACCACTACACCAGCTCGCTCCCCAAGCTGCACATCACCGAATAGTTCACATGTAAACAATAACGGCGTACAGGTGGCGGCCAACGCCTCGCAGGAAATAGGCGTCCATGAATCCATCGTTGCGTACAGGTCACAATTTCCGGCCGCGCATACATTACAAAAATTAACCGCTTATAAAGTCTTTGTGTCGCAACTTCCGCAGTTATACCGCATATTGCGCTAATGCACTTGTGTTGTACGCGCGCTAATTGTACAAGAAAAAATACTCGCGCGAACATCAACGCGATCATTTCAACCGTTTCCTGGAGAAACGGGAGCGTTGATAGCCGAAAGTGCGGACAATGGATACCGTATGGTTTGTGACAAAGGAAGTGCTTTCGTGGGATATGCTTGAAAGCGAGGAAACAGCGGAAAACAATTACCGATGAGTATGTGCAGTCATATGTGGAAACAGTTTTGGTAGGAAAAGAAAACTGGACTGGATTGAAATAAGTTTTACCAACGACCGTTTTTTAAAGTAGGCTAGCCGTTTCAGTACAGTTCTTAGAATTGAAAAGTATCTCATAACAGCATTGTTTACTTTCATAACAGCATAGTTTTACTCATAACACGGGTAACGGACCAATGAGGTTCAAGGATTGAGAGAGGAGAAGCAATATTGTAATCATTCGAAATTCAACTAATCAGCTGTTCAGGCCAATTTAATTGTTGATTGGTGCAATTAGTTTTTGATACAATGTTTCGTTTGCATCACTGTCAGTGGCAATTAGAGGTTATAAACAAAAACATAACCTCCCTTAGAAGTTATGAGTAGTGATTTTTAGTAATTAAAACACCGTCGTAGGTAAAGTATTGTACGCAACTCGCGTAAATAGTGTTAACGACACTCGTAGAAGTTTTTAAGGCACTCGCCAAGGCTCGTACCTAAAATTTTCTACACTACTATTACGTAACAGTGAATAGGTTGCTGTGTCATTAAAGTAACTTATTGTACTCACCAAACGATATGAAAGTCGGCAGCTCGATCACGGTAAAATCTGTTTTGATATTTTGAGACTAGGCCCAAGTGTTTTTGGTTGTTGAGTTCGCAATAACTGCTCATGGTTAGTGATACATATGATCTTAGGAACATCCTAAGAAATCGCAATGAGGTTGGTTCGTGTGATTTAGACTTCAAAATATGTCTCAAAACGGCCGCTTATAGTCAAATCGGGCATAAATGGAAGTAAAGCGAAAAGCGAAATTAAACTTTATCATATACCACTTTAAACCAGAGAGGCTTACTTTTGTGATATAATTTATTTTGTTTCAATTTTTTCCATTTACGAATAAAGTGTTAAAACCTTGAATTTCAAAAAAGCGAGTGACAGTATTGGCACTTGAGAGGTGCCCTCAGATAATATAAAGTCTTGACAGACGAGCGGTTGTGGTGACGAGTTGGTCCAATATATATCTGATACATTGTATCAACACATCTTTGCTCGAGACAGACACACGTATATAAGTTTCCAATATACTACAGTAGCTGTATCTGCTTTCGGCAAACAGTACAATAGGAATACACCAATCACCTTTAATAATATTCAAGTTTGAAGTGACAATATTTTAAACGAGGTGATATCGTAAAGTTTTTAAACTTGAGGATGTAAACCTATTAGATAATATTTTAATATGTTGCATGATTTGAGACAGACTACAAATTTAACACAGCAATGGAATAACAAGTCTACTTAACCAGCGTATCTTTAGTGAACATTCGTACCTTCTACAGATGACTTGTATGTTTGAACGGGTTTCGAAGGAGATTAAAACAAAGGAATACGATTAAAATGTCTTTGTTTCAAGCTTTCCTTGATTGAATACTGGGGTTTACACACGAATCAAAGACCATGGAACTACAGTAAAACCAAACTACAGAAATATTAAATATGTTGAAAATATACATACTATATAAAACAGCGGGGGAAAACAGCCAACAGGTAACAAATTGTGGAAATAATTTTAGCATAATTATTAACTAAATCCCATAAGATATTACCTGAAGCTACTGATTCCTAGTGTTTTCAGCGTAGTAAAAGGTTTTCCTTGAACATTGAGACATTTTTTGGAAATATCGCATCCCTAGGGCAGTTTCCTCCCTGGTCGTAAGACTGACGAGGGGTAGAGGCGACCCTAAGAAGCATCGATTGATTTTCCACTTAACCCAGTTTTGGAGGTCGATACGTAGAGTAATTGACAGATCATGTTACGGTGTTGCTGCTACCCTCAAGCAATAAGGGTTGACTTTTCAACTCACGGTTAGTGCTTAATTGAAGCGTGTTTATAAAGCATCAAGTTTTCTATGCATTATTTAATTCACTAATAAGGTTTCTAAATCGTAAATTTTTCTTGGATATAAAAATTAAAAAGAATATTTTTGTAGGAACTTCGAAAATGATATTAATTTGAAACATTATACGGGTTGAATTATATGTATTTAAAGAAAAACTCCAGAAAAAATTCAGAAGTTCTAGGTTATGGAATGGATCGTACACATGATTTTTTATATGTGACTTTTTATATACACCAACTGCAATACAACTTAAAATAAATAATAAATAATAAATATTAAAATGTATTAAACAAATCCAACCCCCAACTGAAAAATATCCTACAGGTAAATATAAATACATACAATTTTTATAGTGTATACAAGGTTATAAGGAGGGAAAAAATAAATTCAACTAGGGCCTAGTTAACAATTGAATTCAGGCATATTATACATGTTTAGGAGAAAATTACAATACAATACAGCAGGATTAGTAGTTTTTATTTATGAACTGAATCCAGATAACTAATGGATTCATACATAAACATCACATCTATGCATTTAAAACATAAAATAACTGATTTATTGAAGATTTGTTATCTGTAAGAGACAAACGAACCTTTGTTGTTTAATCTGGGTTATAATGTTATACGTAATTAAAAACTGTCCTTTCAAAAAAAATATTTTACGAATAAAAACCCACAGTCTTGACCTATTTCCAAACAGATTTTACAATCTAAAAAAACTAAAATATAAAACCATTTTAAGTTTTAATAGTTTCTTAGAGAGAAGACTGAGTCACTATACTTGGTGAAATTTCGAAAGCAATAATAGCACATTAAATTGTGGCTTGGTTAATTGCAGAAACAGATGTCAGATAAATCTTGAACTGTATTTCGCTGCTCCTCTGATTATTGTGTTAACGATTCTTGAAATTGAACTGGGATAAAGAATCGTCACCAGTTTATCTCGGAATCAGAAACACTTGTTAAGTCGACCTAAATTAGTGTTTCATTTCCACTAGTGTTTATAGTAAGAAATATTTATACGTTAGTTAAAGTATAATTCAAATTAAATTAGTTGACAAATTAAGAATTAGTATTTAGGTTTGTGCTATCATACACAGACAAATTTTGGGGAGCGAGCTGGTCTAGAGAGCGCGGGACTTCGGTCCAAGAGGTCCCTGGTTCAATCCCGCAAAAATCACCAATGGATTTTATCTATATAATGCCGCAACCCCTAGGTCTAGCCTGAAGTAATGTTAAAAACAATCCCAGGCTCGTGCCCAGCGTCCTAGTACAAAAGAATCATCCACAGAAATAAGGTTACTCAAGTAATTAAGTTAAGCACGTTACTTTGAGATCATAATCAACGGAAAGGTATTGATAATATTCCCAATAAAAGATTTTTCTATAAAGTGGTTAGTTATTTAGGTTTTACTGTAGATGGAAAAATGATACTTCGTTTATAAGGAAATAAGAATTTTATCAATATTTAAAGGTTATTTTATCTATATGTGCTTCTAGACAATTACAAATTTGGTGTATATGAAAACCCCGCTATTTTGCATCTGGGACTCGATTGAACCAAAAGATTTTTTAATTAATCTACTTACAACCTTATGGGAATGGAATGTGCACTTAACATTAGATGATTAGTGTATCAAGTCAAAGCTATCACTAACACAAACTACATCTAGTTAATTTATTTCTCTTACAAATCAGCGTCAATATAATTAGCATATAAACAGCCTTCCATTGTAACTGTACAATAGCCTTCACTACAATGACACGAACTCTTTACTTTTGATATGAGACGATTTCAGAACATCGTCGCTGAGTTATGTCGCCCATTCTCTGAAGCTGGCCCATTTCTCAACGATCCGATTTTTTATTTGCCCTCGCTCGACCGCCCTAATAGTTTCTTGAGCCGACAATCATAAAGTTATTACATCGCTCGAACGGTTTCGGCCTCTTATTATTTGATTTTATGTGACATTTGGCTTCCCGGGCTCGGCCCCTACTTATAAAAGAGCTCGGGTCAAAAATATGACTGCTATAAACCCCCCCCCATGACCCAGATAACCCAATCTCTTGTTTTCAATAAACGTTTCTCCGAGACAAAAATAAAAACCTCTCTTACCAATAACCGTAACGTCTTCTTTTATTTGTGAAAAATGACGCAGCGTTATCGATATTGGAGCAGTATTGTTGGCCGGCGATATCTCTTCCATAAAGATTTATTTCCATTGGCTTTTCCATTGGGTTACTGGCTTTTGTTCGTATATGAATGGTATGGGTTTGTATAAACGAGTTGGGAAAATATTCTTGTTACGTCTTTAGATACTATGCAGGATGTTTGTTTTGTTAAATAAAATATAGTATTAAAACACAATTTAAAAACGTGTTTCCAAACAAAATACAAATATATTACAGTTTGAGTTTTTTTTTATATATCATATTGAACATCGAGTTATTAGTGTACACAAATCTTAGACCTAAACAATACAAACGTCCTAACCATTTCCTTAACTGACGTCACTTAAGCACAACTTGTCATTTACAGCTTGGTAATGCAAAATCTTCAAGTGTAAGCTAATTTTATTGAAATTTATTTTTATTTTTTACAAACAATGAAGTACAAACACGATCACATGAACCTCATGGCTGTGCGTGGAACGTAACTATCAAAGCAACAGCCAGAGTTCCGAATCCGAAACAGTATAGTAAGGGATTAAACAATACCAATCATTATTAGTCAAGGCATTGTTTGTTTCCATGCTGTCTTTTAACCCACGACATCGCTTCCTTAGTTTCAAAGTGTCTTTACCGACTGAGTCACAGACTAACTCAAACCATTTGCAGAGGAATTCCAATCTCAAAATAAACTAGTCTTATATTGAAAAAAAAACTTATAATTTTGTTTATCAAATAATATTATTTGATTACTTGATGGCGTAATTAGGATGGAGTTTTTGTGTGTGTTTTCTACGATTTGCATAATTGGGCTGGCGCAAATTCAATATATATACAATGTACTTGGCCTCGCCTCAGTCGTTAAATAGTGCTGGTGTCGGAAGAATTTAAGCTTCATAGTGATGTATATGCCATCTCTTGATATATAAACTTTTAATAGAAAAATGTATGTATTTTTTTTAAAGTGTTTTTATTTGATGAATCCAGGCCAGTCGTCAACACTCGCTCGGGCTGCGAGACAGCGCGTCGCCGACACAGCATACCAGCACGATATATGGCGGTACAAGGAGAAACACATGTTCCGATGTACGTCCTTCATTATCTCAGAAATGGCGCGCAAAAAGGTGTTACAGAAGTAATTTTTATTCAGCGCAAGAAGCGTGTTAGAGCTGCGGAACGCCCTAATCATAATTTGGGCTGTTGTGTCCGTGTTCGTGTCGCGCCGTTTTTACCGCGACATATCATACCGCTACACTCCTTTGGCGGGCCTTTTTGTTTACCCGCGCAAATAAATCCCGGATCGGAACTTAATCCGATCCATCTAATTGAATTTTCAGAATTCGCGGCAAAAATGTTTCTGCCGAGATCGTCCGGATAGCGACGCTCCTTCATCGAAATGTGACGGTATCCGACCGAAATATGTAAGCTCTCGGGTTGAGTGCCGTTTATCGCATATCGGCGTTTTTAACGTAACGGCTTCGACCTTTGAAAATACCGCGGAGACATTCCATTTGGTCTATATCTGTTTGGAAACGATTTTGACGGCGATGATTAGGCAATGTTGAAGATTGATTTTACGGATTGCAGTATTTTGGACATTCCTTGTCAATAGTAAAACAGAAGTTCGCAGAGTTTTGGCATCTGGAACCTTCCTGTGTCAGTCAGAAGTCAGGATGCTGTAATAACACTTAAGAAACAATAATTTTAAATCCTTCCTATATAATACGTGAAGGCGATTTCTACGAAACACTACTCCTCTGTCAATAATGGACGGATTTTTACAAACGATGTGTCAAAATTAAGTATTTTTTGTATAGACGCCCCCTTTCACCAATTCCTGTAATAAAAGTCCTCGGGCTTTGCCCCACAAGCTATCAAAATCCCAATGTATTTCTTATGAAGAAAGGATTTTGTTTACTTAAACAGACGAATAATTTGTCTTAATTACAGCTGTTCGTAGTAAACACATGATACACACAAAAGCGTTCGTTTTCAGTTTCGATAACTGGAGTGGAGTGGTTGATGACTATGTTTTATCTATGATAATCTTTGAGTCGACTCTCGGAAATTATGACTGTTGTTCGTCTTGAAATAACGCCTGTAATACTTTGAAATTGCTTGAATTCGAGCAACAGGTGCACTAGTTATTTATGAATTTCTGATTGCTTCACTCTTTCTTAAGATGCATTTTAAATTGTTAAACATAATTATTAACTGTATTTCAACTTTCATTTTTTGGTGGGGGGGGGGGGAGAAACAGTATGATGGACTGGGAAAAGAAAATTATTCAAATATCCGAAACTAATCGATATTAAACCTGTATCTTCAACATACATGTTACATATTGCACGTCTCAAGTAGGGGCTTCACCTCGCATTAAGATGTGATATTCCACGGGCGTACACGTCAGCTGTTAATGGCTCGGGTTTATTAATGACGTGCAATAAGTGAGCCTAGAACAATATCTCAAACTCAACCTGCTCGGCCCCCGGCTGTTCTTGATGTGATGGCTATGAACCATAACGTCTTTGAGTATAAACATTGAGAAAGTGATTATGTCCGGATCTGACATTCTAGGTTTTGTAATGGCTATAAGAGTTGCCGACTGGCAGGATTTGAACCTCGGGCATTCTGGTCGGAAGTCTTGCACTGTAACTATTAGAAGTGCCCCATAGTGTGACGGTTTGATTTTTGAATTCAACATGTTCTTTTACAGATGTGTTCAAATAACCTCCTACAAAAAGCTTGGTCTATTTGTTCTTTCGTGATATAACTACAAAACACCGTGGGCTTAGGGGGATTCTAAACAGGCATGTACAGTTTTCTATCTTTCAATCTAAAACTAAAAGCTCATTTATTAGCATTATCATTGAAATGGGGGCGCCATGTTCGTATTAACCCAAATATGAGTGAAGGATGAGTGTAGAATGGAGTGAAAAGTTGTAGTTTTTTTTTTTAGCCTTTGTAGCTTTGTTTCTGGCTAAGATCAGCTGTTTCATTCGCCAGGACCATTTATTGAAACCCCAATGACGAATCTTACTATATTTTGCACTCCTAATAATAAAAAAAAATATTTATACTTTTCTTATTTCAAAGTGGGCCATCGGTAGATTTTGACAATCTTTTCCCATAAACCAATCACCAGCTGTAACTGGGTTTGAAGTGAGATTATTTGAGGAGCAATCTATTATCAGGTACTATTGTATCTTTCACTATAGATCAAAACGTTAATGATTATTAGTTGTTGAATCGCTAAAGAAACAGCCAAGAATAGTCAGTGACGAAAATGTATCTAACCAATCAGGTACTTGTATTTGGGTTAGAATATGTTTCAGTTGCGTTTCCTTATCAGGAAAATAATAGTTTGTGCACATAATAAAACAAACAAAACCTTGAAATAATATGCCCGCATCATTAAATAAATACACTACTGTACATTCTAAATAAAATATCCTAGAATCTAAACCTTTCCTTTCACCAAACCAATTCCGCGGAAAGACGATCCTGCAGTTTAATTCGGATCGTCTTAAAAGCAGGATTTTGACGCATCAAGCAAACGACTTTGGGACGGATGCGGAACAGGTCTAACCAAACCAATTAAAGTTATCTGAGCCTGAGGCCGGGCCACAAGGCGGCAAATTGCTGCCGTATTTAATGTTGTTATATACGGATTAGACTTGCTTTATATCTTGTGTTAGTTGGAGGGCTCTAATCCCAAAGGACTCTGCTAGCTACGATAAACACTAAGCCTCCCCCTCTCTCCCTGTCTATTGTTTTGATTAACTTGTCTCTCCGAATGTTGGAATTCTAGTAATGGAGTAATGTTCAGTTTTGGAGTTGAAGTGAACTTAGAAGTTTTACGCACATCACTATAAGTTCACAAAAAAATCTTAAAGGTAAAAATTGAAAAAAGGGGTATGTTGATAAGGAAACCCCCACTACTAAGAAATTAAGAGCTTTAACATGTCGTTAAGGCGTAATAAAACATTTTCACTAGGGTCTATGAAAATGTGTCTCCTATTAATCGACTCATTCCTCCTAATGTTGAAATTCTAGTTACAGGGTAATGTTCACTCATAGAATTAATTGAAGTCTAGCTAATTGGATTGCTATTTTATGTGCACCAACGCTAACCAATATTTTGAGAAAAATTCATATCGTGGTAAAAATACTTTATTGGCTTGAGGTTACAGGCCGTAAACCGGTCCCGGGTCTAGGTCTTACCATGAAACCAGTTATAGCTTATTCCCTACATGGGAAATTCACTTAAAGAGTACAGATTGACAAAAAGTATTTTTTTTTATAAATATGAATTTTGATATTAGTACAGACTTTATAACAGACGTTTAGCAATGATAACATACATAGGCTTCTGTACTGCAGTAATCCCCAAAAAAACCAACATTCTTACTACCCTCCCAAAAATCCGAAAAGCCTCCCAAAATCGATGCCCCAGATGTCCTAATGGCCGGACAAGAAGATCACCTCGCAGGGGGTTATTATTCCCTCATAAATAAGTCCGTTTGCAGATGAATATTTGAAGACGAGTCAGCAAACATTCTGTGCGCCAAGTTTACAGTGTGTTTGCATTTGGAAAATAAACAGCTTCGTTTGGAATAAGAGCTGTGAATGATTGAAGAGGTCGGATTGAATCGGAGGGAGATGTTGAACTGACCACTTCTACAACTGGCCATAACTTGGCATCGTACCCGGGGGAGAGGGCCATTTGTTTCTCGGGATGAAAAATCCATTTTTGGGTGAACTCGGATGAGTCGGCTCATTATTTTACGCCCTCTCCGAGATATCATTTCGAGCCGAAATTTTATTTACGACGCAACGTTGTGATTGGTGGACGAGATCCGCGAGATTTATAAGGGATGGAAACGTGTAAAGGGGGAGAATATGTAAAATGAAAGTATAATATTCGTATGTTATGATTTATGAATATTAAGACATTTTATGGGCTGAAAATATATACATTAGAAGTATACTTTTTTATCCGGCTGGTTAAAAACTCCAAATGGATAGAAAACGTATTTCAAGAAAAAACCCTATATCTAAAGTAGCACCAAACACCTCTTTATATTTTTTTATAACCACTAAACGTATATTGTATATTGTAAGTTACATATGAATCAATGTGGGTTTGTTCCCAAGGTCCAAAGTTAATGGAATTGACTTAAGGGATATTACACATTCATGAGCACAAAGGTTTTCGTACTTCTTCTTAATGATTACATTTTAAATACGATACAGCCAAATTAATTTGATTAATTTTTGTACGAAAACGTTTAACATCATAATTAACATACGAACTATGAAAGCCATCGGGACTTAACCCTAAGGGGGATTTTTTTTACAGCAGACAAACAATTTAGAAAATAAGATAAACCACTCTGTTTTGTATAGGTGGTTGTTAAAATTAAAAGCATAAATAAAACCACTCGCCAAAGTTCTACTGGTGTTACATTTATTATTCTAATCAAAGGCAATATGTTTTAAAGTTATATTAGCCAATCTTTCGATTATAATACAGCTCTTTGCATGTGTCAATGTATGAATATTAAAGACGTATCCGAACCTCCGTTGCATGCAGAACAATGAATTGCAAGCTATGATCGTGAATGTTCTAATCTAAAGAGATCGATCAATTAAAAACAAAAACAAAACTGTTGGATAAGATTCAGTTAGGATTAAAATGAGCAGAGAAATACAAAAATACGGTTACTAAAATATTTAATCAAACTATCAACGAAATTGTTAAGAGAGCCGAAATAAATAAGGCATTGTGATAAAAAAAAATCCAGCTCTGTATACAACCCCTTAAATAAAATCCTACCAAAACATCAAAACATGATATTCCCTCGCGAACACAAGTCCGCTGGTAAAATTTGTGTTTACGTTGTACAAGCAATAAACCGAGACAAATATTGAGGGTATGTGGGGTGGAGGGGGGAGGGTTTGAGTGATGTGTGGTGTTATATTGGGTAATGCAGAAGGGGATGTTCGGATAGGGAGTGGAACAGTCAATATCATACCGATGTGTGTTTTGTATCCCAGGTCTATAAATATCCTGTCAAACTCAGGATATACCGAGGTGGCTGAGATATATACCATGATACTGTAACAGCAATGCACAGCCTCTGTGTGGCCTCTAGTCTATAACTAGGCATATGATGTGTGTGTATCCCAGGTATATAAATATCCTGTCAAACTCAGGATATACCGAGGTGGCTGAGATATATACCATGATACTCAACAGCAATGCACAGCCACTGTATAGCCTGTAGTATATACCTAGGCATATGATGTGTGTGTATCCCAGGTCTATAAATATCCTGTCAAACTCAGGATATACCGAGGTGGCTGAGATATATACCATGATACTGTAACAGCAATGCACAGCCTCTGTGTGGCCTCTAGTCTATACCTAGGCATATGATGTGTGTTTATCCCAGGTCTATAAATATCCTGTCAAACTCAGGATATACCGAGGTGGCTGAGATATATACCATGATACTGTAACAGCAATGCACAGCCTCTGTGTGGCCTCTAGTCTATACCTAGGCATATGATGTGTGTGTATCCCAGGTCTATAAATATCCTGTCAAACTCAGGATATACCGAGGTGGCTGAGATATATACCATGATACTGTAACAGCAATGCACAGCCTCTGTGTGGCCTCTAGTCTATACCTAGGCATATGATGTGTGTTTATCCCAGGTCTATAAATATCCTGTCAAACTCAGGATATACCGAGGTGGCTGAGATATATACCATGATACTGTAACAGCAATGCACAGCCTCTGTGTGGCCTCTAGTCTATACCTAGGCATATGATGTGTGTTTATCCCAGGTCTATAAATATCCTGTCAAACTCAGGATATACCGAGGTGGCTGAGATATATACCATGATACTGTAACAGCAATGCACAGCCTCTGTGTGGCCTCTAGTCTATACCTAGGCATATGATGTGTGTTTATCCCAGGTCTATAAATATCCTGTCAAACTCAGGATATACCGAGGTGGCTGAGATATATACCATGATACTGTAACAGCAATGCACAGCCTCTGTGTGGCCTCTAGTCTATACCTAGGCATATGATGTGTGTTTATCCCAGGTCTATAAATATCCTGTCAAACTCAGGATATACCGAGGTGGCTGAGATATATACCATGATACTGTAACAGCAATGCACAGCCTCTGTGTGGCCTCTAGTCTATACCTAGGCATATGATGTGTGTGTATCCCAGGTCTATAAATATCCTGTCAAACTCAGGATATACCGAGGTGGCTGAGATATATACCATGATACTGTAACAGCAATGCACAGCCACTGTATAGCCTCTAGTCTATACCTAGGCATATGATGTGTGTATCTCTGGTCTATAAATATCCTGTCAAACTCATGATATACCGAGGTGGCTGAGATATATACCATGATACTGTAACAGCAATGCACAGCCACTGTATAGCCTCTAGTCTATACCTAGGCATATGATGTGTGTATCTCTGGTCTATAAATATCCTGTCAAACTCAGGATATACCGAGGTGGCTGAGATATACACCATGATACTGTAACAGCAATGCACAGCCACTGTATAGCCTCTAGTCTATACCTAGGCATATGATGTGTGTATCTCTGGTCTATAAATATCCTGTCAAACTCAGGATATACCGAGGTGGCTGAGGCTGAGATATATACCATGATGCTGTAACAGCAATGCACAGCCTCTGTATAGCCTCTAGTCTATACCTAGGCATATGATGTGTGTATCTCTGGTCTATAAATATCCTGTCAAACTCAGGATATACCGAGGTGGCTGAGATATATACCATGATACTGTAACAGCAATGCACAGCCACTGTATAGCCTCTAGTCTATACCTAGGCATATGATGTGTGTATCTCTGGTCTATAAATATCCTGTCAAACTCAGGATATACCGAGGTGGCTGAGATATACACCATGATACTGTAACAGCAATGCACAGCCACTGTATAGCCTCTAGTCTATACCTAGGCATATGATGTGTGTATCTCTGGTCTATAAATATCCTGTCAAACTCAGGATATACCGAGGTGGCTGAGGCTGAGATATATACCATGATGCTGTAACAGCAATGCACAGCCACTGTATAGCCTCTAGTCTATACCTAGGCATATGATGTGTGTATCTCTGGTCTATAAATATCCTGTCAAACTCAGGATATACCGAGGTGGCTGAGGCTGAGATATATACCATGATACTGTAACAGCAATGCACAGCCTCTGTATAGCCTCTAGTCTATACCTAGGCATATGATGTGTAAGTATCCTAGTCCTTTAAACATCTTGTATAAAGAAAACTATAAATGGTGGATTTAAATTTCAAAAAATAAACACATCTTATTGAGAGTAAAATGTGTTTTTCCTTATTTTTCTGATATCAATGGAAACGTAAAAGGACAGAAAACGTATTTGATTGATTGTATTCCTGATGGGTAAATTTGTACCATTAATAGCAGATTTACATGGTTGTAACGATATAAAAAGAGATGGTACTTGTCTGTTTTAGTCGCTGTTGATCCATCTGCCTGACTTTATCCTCTTAAAGAAGTTTGGAAGAAACAGATCCAACTATTTTATAGGGTAAATTAATCTAAACATCGAGTAGAGACATATTGTAAACCAAAATATTAGGTTTCTTATGTGTCTAATGAATGACTATTTATTTCTTCTATACATTTCGAAATTGTCTTCTTTCTGAAAAATAAGTAATTATTTTACGAAACCCCTAAAAATTTAAATACTTTACCGGTTTAGGTTTTTACCACACTTAAAGATGTACCTATTCCCAATTTTATGTCATTCGAACTTCATTTATTTTCAAATTGACTTGGAGTTCTAAGAATGAGTAATTATAAAATCTATTTTCGTGGTATCAAGTACGTTTACTGTTTTCGTACTAATTACAATCTAAATATTAAAGTTACATTTTTTAAGTTATATACAAAAGTATATTACAGTACGTATTTGTTATGAAAAACAAAAACCTTCATTTAAGACATATAAAAGGGAACTCAAATAAACGCAGACTCCATGGCTAAGTGTTTGCGTTTTCTTTCGAATATCTTGCACAAAGTGAGTGTTCCGGGCTCATCTGGAATTCTTTCGACAATTTGCGGAGAGTGAAGAAGCTTTGAGTTCGGCCAAATTTGATCTCTGAAGGGCCCAAGGGGCTTTCTGCTCTCACTTCATAATCCTGCCTTTGAGAATAATAACAGACCGGAACTGACACTGAAACAGCTGTGTGGACATTACAGTAGACTGGCATAGAGCTAGTTGATGCGATGACGCCAATAAGAGGATTGATGCACCTGTAAAGAGGTTTTAAGTGTTAGGAAACATTTCTCTATACATTTGGAAAGTATAAATAGCATTTATACTTAGTCAGTAATTAGCATTTAATAGGTATAGGCTATGTATAAAGAATATTATATGGTGAATGGAGCTGTGTAAAAGCCTCTTGGATAATTTTCTATAAGTCGAATGACGAGAAAAAACGGTGTCATCATTATTATAATATCGTTAGTGGAAAAAATATACCTCCATTAGGCATAACCTAACACAACATATTTAAAATTGATACATTTAGAGAAAGGTGCCGTAAATCAGTGGGAGCTATTATACTAGATTTAACTGATAATTAACAGATATTCTAAGACAGTTAGTGAATGCTATCCTCTTACGCAGAGCCTTATAATGTCCAAATATTTATATATATATATAAATATTGGCGATGAACTATGAAAAATTTTAATTTGTGTAGCATAAATAATTGTAGGCTACATGTTTATTTATTTAATTTTTTTGAAAATAACATCAATGAAGTAAAACCACCTTGTGAAGAATTCGCCAACCATCATTAAAAAACCTTCTATTATTTAAGCTGAACACGTGTTATTGACTTTTTTTTTTGATAAATTAAATACAATTTCCTATTCATAAATTACCAAACCATTGGTGAAAAAGTTTATTATTAAAATTTCAACATTTGAACTGGTTATTATCCAAACAAGGCAATGCTAGGTTACCTAGTGTAACCACAGCTTTGGTTTTTGTGTTCATTCCCACAAATGAACTACTTACAGGCACAACTATAACTCATTGTATGCACCATGTGTATAATATAACAACGTTACACAGGGTATTTAATGTATAGTACATTCTATTTATACCAGTTATTTATGCTATACACTATAGTAGCTATAATTTATTAATGTATACTCAGACGTGTCCAAATAGCCCAGATGCTACAGGTGTACGGGTGAAAACCAACCTGTATAATATTTTGTACACACTCACCGTCTTTCTATTTTTTTTTTCATAATTTTGATTAAAAAATTACATTTTAAAAGAAAATATTTCACAATAAGCCAAACTAAAATGGTTTCAACAAGCTACACAGTCTATACCCAATGTTTACACAATGTATACAGCTTTTTCCCAATATATATATACAACAAGCTGCTATACCCGTGCTTTGCAACGGGAAGAAAATGTGACCTAGAGCGCTATTAAAGCAATTCTGATGTGTGTTTTAAAATACGGCAACTCTATGATTTAGTTTGAAAATGTATTATATTAAAAAGTGTAAACCTACTTACTTTCAAACCCCTACTTTTTATGTTAATAGATCCAAAAGAATATGACATCATACCTTAGTGTAGCAACAGCATCAATTGCTTCATATTGATGTTTCACGAATTACATGTTTTACCATAATTCTTTAACTTTAGTCAAGCCTCTTTACATGTAGCTTACTATATAAATTACAAAATGAAACTTTGAGCAATACTTCACAAAACGTATACAACCTTTCTTTAAAACCAAACATAACCCTACTAAATCTACATAAAGCATCACAAACATCTTTTTCGAGTAAATAAACAAACACCAGTTCATTGTACTGACCAGCTGTTTCATTAACTAAATTAAATTAAATCATGTAAACTTTGGAAGCATGCCAGGCGTAGCCCTTTGGAAATCAGCCTGTAGGGCAGAGCCCTTAGGAAATATGTCCATATCAATACTTTTCGGCAAATCTACACACTCTAAGCTTCATTTTGATGTGCCATATGCCTATATTTTTATTTGGTAAATGACCTTATTCGTTTACATAAAATTTGATTGTATCACTTTAATAATATAATAAATATTTCACAATAAGCCAAAATAAAATGGTTTCAACAAGTTACACAGTCTATACCCAATGGGTACACAATGTATACAGTTTTTTCCCAATATATTTGTAATTTGTACAGCATTTTGACTTCCTCTAGCCCAGACACGACTGTTACACCTGTTGCTGTGTGGAGTGCGCCCCCACCACGACTGCCAGGACTCGCTCGCGTGTTCATATTTCATCTTCTCCCTCCCTCAATATCATCATCTGACAAATCTGTTTACCGTCTACACATTGTAGACCCTGTTAGCATCTCTTCACGCTTCCCCCTCCACACACGCTGGCCTGTTGAACACTTGGTGGCTTCTTTTAACGCCCAGTGTTATACAACATTTGACGCAGTACCTAGCATTTTAGAGTGATTTTGTATTACAGAATAATTTTTATCAATACTATTTTGGGGTACTCAAAAAAGCTGGATATCCATAAAGCACAGCACTCGAAAGGTTACCGATTCAATTCTGAGAAACTTGGCTTTGTTTTTTTATGGTTTGAAATAAGTAAGAACTGCCTATTGGAAATTTAGGTCCTGAATGGTTCTGGCTAAGAAAAAACAGCTAATTTTAGTCACCAACACAGCTAGATCTTCATTATAAAACCTTCACGTAAAAGCTTGTCAATTTGACGTTTGTTTTATTTTACACCATTATTCAAGTATGACAAAACTATTCTTGTGAGATTTCCTTCTCATACATGGCGTATCTGAACGTTCCATTTGTCCTCATTTTTAATGATGGACGAAATAATCGTGTATCATCATCCTCATAATAATTGACTGCCGAAAAGTTGGACATCATTCTCACTATCCATTATGTAACGTTCGAAGCAATTTCGTTCTCATTATTTATATGAGATGTAATTTTTTTGGTCTCATTTTCCTCAATAGTCATATGTAATGAAAATCATGTGACCTTTTCCCTCTTTACACAGTTTGACGAATTGTTCGTGTGATATTCTGCCTCACTATTCTTACGCTCAAAATCTTTGTAATGTTAGACTGTGACGGGTGGCGTTGTCCTGTGATCCAGCTACTAGGAGGTCACGAATTGTGGATATTTATAGGCATGCACTGTGGATGCGATACTCCCTGGTGTGGATTAACGTCCGCACTAGTGAGTACTACGACTATCTACAGTAGGCCTACTATCCCGATAACTAGACCAATTCGTAAAATTACAAGGAATAAATGTGGTTCGGATTCCACTATAAACTGTAGGTCCCTTAGTTGCCATTAGCTGTATGGGCTATTAACAGCTGTGTCTAAAGAATGTCGGCCTTAGTCACTAACAAGACTACAAGATCGCGCCACTCATCCTTCACTCATATTTGCGTGTATGCACATAGTGTCGTCCCCATCTTAAATAATTGATAATTGTTGCTCATGTGTTTCGTCTTAATTTTGTGACGTAATTCCCGTGTTATTTCCCCATTTCCCACACACATTGTCCGATAACGACGCATATTTGCAGTACTGCAGTTCTATCCCACTAACCAGTCCCGACCACTGACGAACGCCCGAGCTACCCGATGCGTTCCAAACAATAGCATTCTTCCGAAAGAATCTGATTGTCTTTAGCGGCTATTTTAATGCAAAGACAAATTCAGTTTGTTCGATTTACTTTAAACTGCGTGGGATTCTGCGATGTCTCGACGACTTAAAGTAGTTACTGTATTTTATTTAAGGTAATGGCTGTTTTACATTTATTACGGACTAGCTGTAACCCGGCTTTGCCCCGTTTAACTTCTTAATTTTCAAGATTATCTCGTTCGCATGGCTCAATCACATCCTGGTTGAAGTTCGTTCGCTACGCTCACTCACCTTTACGTTGGAGCTCGTTCGCTACGCTCACTCACCTTTAGGATGGAGCTCGTTCGCTACGCTCACTTGCCTTCAGGTTAGCTCGTTCACTACGCTAACTCGCCTCCAGGTTGAAGTTCGTTCGCTATGCTCACTCACCTTTTGGTTGCAAATTAGCTGTTGTCATAAATGTAAAAGAAATAATAGTGCTGCACCCTGTTGTAACTTTAATGCTATTGAACATCATAGAACGGAACCAACTTGTTTAATTGAAACAGCTGTTAAGATTCATTAATTCCATTTCTCATAAGGTTAACATGGGAAACTCCAGAGCCACTGGGGCGGAGCCGATTGGACGGATCACGAAATTGATGGTGTATAAACCTATTCCATGAAATTCTACACGTATGTACCAAGTTTCGTGGCAATCGGTTCAGCGGTGTCTGAGTTTATCACTGCCAAATATACAAACATCCTCTTTTATACTTATAGATTTAAAATTAATTTGGGTTCGAAAATTTTCGACTTCATTACTTGGATGATTAGTATACCACATAGGTCTTAGAGGGTTGTATTGTAGTTTAGTTTAAGGAACCAAAAACAACTCTCTGAGAAGTTATATACAATTTATAGACACAGTAATTCGGTAACTCGTGCCCCGTTAATACCGTCTTTGCATAATGTGGATAGACATTTAATAGCTATTTGTATATTTCACAAAACTAAGTTAGCATTGCGACTGTGTAAAATACGCTGTTCTGTTGCACAGCTTAAGTGCTTCAGTAGGGTAAGGGTATTTTGATGAGTAAGCTAACATTATACACGTTTTTCTGTAAAGGGTGTTTCATTGTATAGCTGGGATACCCAAACTACCACGGAACACCACTTAAATTAGTTTACCACATTCTATCGGAACTTTCATTCATCTGGACAAAATGGATCCCAATTAGTCTGGTTTAATGAGGGTTTACACTACTTTATAACTACATCGACAACCTACATTTTTAATCAAACTGACAATAAATATAGTTTTATTGTAAAACCCCTTTCATAAATTAACATTAACTTACCTAACTTTCACATTGAGAAATTAGTAGGGATTTGATGACCTCTTATTTGTATTGAACTCAAAATGAAAATAAAAAATACACATTTAAGCAGAAACTACCTATATAATATATATATGCATATAGAGGTTGGGTTAGGTTAGGAAATGTAACTTAACATGATAGTTTAATTTTATTTTTAAGAGTTGTTAGCCTCCGGATTACGTTTGAATATAATGGTTTAAATACCTGCATTCAGTAATCCAATATGCTGCTTGTGGCAACTATAGTTTCGGTTCACAGGGAACCATCTTCAGGCCGTACAAGGCGTCGTTATTCACTTCCATATATCATTTCTCATTTAATAAATAAGTACATAGAACACGAAAACACGAAAACGCACATTGACACAAACATTTAACATTAAAAAGTCAGTTGATAGTTTAAACACCATAAATAGGATCGAACAAGTTTAAACCACAACCTCAAACAGTATAAAACACATAAAGCTCTTTGAATATGAACATTAGGATAAAATATACAAAATTCCCCCTCCCATTCCTCCATTTCTCCAATGCATTAATTCCCCCCCTACGTGGAGGCGCAGTTCAGAAGTCAAGAAGGCTCAATCTTGCGGAAGTTTGACAACCGAAGGGGAATGGGTTGCTTTTAATATGAAAATTGCTCCCAATTGAAGACTCGTGGGGGGGGGGTAGGGGGGAGGGAGTCATTTGTAAATGCGAACTCCTTGCCAAATCATTAGCTCCCATATTCAATACTAATGTGAAAATATTCTGAAGGGGAGCTACCGAGTTGACTTCAACATAAATTAAATTGCTTTGACAGAAGGAAATATTTTCCGGGCGCAAGTTAATAGAATGTTTCTTCGCTGTTGTTAGTTTATACAGTATTTAAATGTTGTCGGTAATCTATCTATATATATCTATATATATAATACGCTAAGCCGATTTTTGTGAACAGAACTCCTCCATCATTTTATACCGATTTTGTTGATTAGTGTCAAAAGAATTGCCCTGATCTGTAGTTTTGCAAAGTGTTTTTATTTTTTTAATCTTAATTAGTTCAGGCTGGATCTTCCATCAAAGTTGGGTTTTCTTCCATAAGATTAACATGGGTGAATCTAAATATTTTATTGGAAACTTTGTCTTCACTAATTTAAGAGAACGACTGGGTGTAGAAATTTGGTAGAGGTGTCCAAAGAAAGGTCTTGGTCTGTAGATGAGTTATCAAAAGAAAAACTAAGTAAATTCCCTTAGGGCTCTGCCCCAGAAGCCTTTTAAAGATCCCTCCACAGATTTGTTTACATTTTGGCCATGTGGATAATCCTTTTTAATGAAACAGCTGTTAATTTTTAAATTGCATTTCAAACAACACTCATTTAGAGTTACTGAATAGTCCAAATGAAGTATTTGCAATGTTGTTCTCTTGAACTCTTAGAGAACCTTTGAATGTTATTAGACTAACAAGAAAAAGAGTTGTGCATGTTAACTAGCGCTACTCAGCAACAAAAACAATTCAATTTATCTCTAAAAAATATATTCTTAAAGTGCACTGAGCAACAGCCTACAAAAATACTATGTAACTTCCTCATATAGTTACAAAATGATCAAACCCGCATTGTGACATTTTTAAGCTATTGCAACGAAATATACTGCAAGAAGGTATAAATTTGCCATTGTAAACTACATAGTTTTGATCACAGTTTACAGTGATTATTTAGTTAACTGCAATACAAATTCAAAACACGTCATTAAATTTGTTTGATGTAAAATATAAAAATACAAGGAAAACAGAAATGGTTCCGGAAAAGCCCACATTTTCTTAATATTAAGTTTTGGTTGTATTTATCAAAACACAATATTAGTTTATTTAATTTAATCTGGACGATTAGACCACTAATGAATTAATGAGGGTTTATTGTATGACGTCATACACTTTGAATGTATTATAGCCACCCATAGACCTAATATTGAGTACAACAAGCCAGCACATTGTTTCCGGGGAGTGCAAATTTGGACCCTTCCTCTAAAACTTTACCATACATAATCACAGTTTGAAAGTTAACCAAGTCCATAAGGGCTTTAGACTAGAAGGTGGGACTTGAGCCGATCGAAGCCTAACATTATCAATGTCTGGCCGCACATTCAAGTTAGATGGGTTATCTAAGTTGAGCAAACTTTGAATGGACTAATCCATCTAGCTTGAGTGTAACATGGATGACCGACTGGTTGAAATGTTCTGCAAACATACAGAGGCTGAATGTGGAACATGAGGGAATGTTTTTGTAAATAAAGACATTCATGTGTCCGTCGTGGTAATCTGACATATTACAGACGTGCCGTATGTGAAACATATGGTAGTGTGAGTAAAACGTTACTCACAAGAGTAAAGACTGTTAAACACTAGCTTTTTATACACTGTCTCTTTAGCAACAACCTAACAATATTTGTATAACTACCGTGAAATAGACTGTCATCGAAAAGTGGTTGACAATTCTAGAATAAAGGGGTTAGTTCATTTATTGACTTTGATACTGAATTAGAAATTTCATGTCTATGGACTAAATATAGCTATTTAGGTTTTACAAACAGCACATAGTTGAACAAGTCTCTTTAATAGTGTTGAGTCTAGTATAAGCAGAAATTGATACTATGCAAGCATTTCTATATGGCTATATCTTTCATGTAGAGATGGGATGTATACTCCAAGCCAATGATATCATGAACCACCAAATAACATCGTAAATAATAATGTAATACAACATATAAATGTTATAAATTGAATTATTAAACATCGATTCTGATATAAGAGCAATAGGAATCACACGTTAGTACCAGATATTTAATAATTTTACTGTTTTTACGTGATTTAGAATAAACACACCATACGAAAATAACCAATTCCTCCATCGTTTTGGTCGTAATGTGTAAAAAGACTCCTATTATAAGCTATTGTTTTAGTGTTAGTATTTGTACATTACTAAGCTTAAAAAAACTACTGAATAATTGTTTTTGCTGAGTAAATATATATTTGCTATTTTGGTGTTGTTGTAATATATGTTATATTCAATATTTTCTACTTAGTTAATAAAAATCTAATAATCCCTACACTTAAATTTTAATGCTTAAGTCACCGAGTGTGCGTCTGTAAAGATTTAAATACCATAAAGGTCATTTATTGTCCATGTAAAAATTCATTTTAAATTTCGAATGTTTAAGTTAAATTGAATTAATCTCGTTTCAGTGCAAAATGAACATAAACAAATTTATAAAGCCAAATAGCTAAATCTAATGCAAATCACGACCCCGGAATCAACCAATCACCACATTTCATTACAGTATGTATCGACCGGGTGCGGGGAAATATTCTGTTGTAAGGTTGGCAGCATGATTTGACTATTGTTACACAGGTTATTGTTGCAGTTGTGGCTTCTATTGCTGAGATTGCTACGCGTTTCATTCGATAACAATCATCCCATATGAGCTATTCTGTAACGGGATTGGATGAAATTCTCCGATAGCAATCATCCCTTGTGTTGTTAACCTTTTTTATTTTACTGGATCGTCAATAACTGTTTTACTTTTCTACTTTTTTACTTTACTGTATGGCAAAAAATAATAGTTGTGAAATGATAAATATAAATAGAGTTGAAAATTTGATGGTTTAGTTTCACGACAAAATACTCATTAAAGATTTGTACCCCTGATACAAGAACTTTCGATTAAATATTAATAATATGAATACTTCTATAATGACAAGGTACATAATCTATCTTGGTATATACATTAATTACCCTGAACTAATGTGCATAAACCCTTTTTTTATTTACTTAAAGCAATTTACAATGCCATATTTTATTTGCCATTCACAAACTCTAATTCTTGCATCAACTTATTACCACCTAAATGAAGATTAAGCACTATAAATATTTGACTATTGATAATAGATCTTTGAGAACCCTTTACAGTGCGTATAAACATATTAAAGTAACACCTTCGCAAACCACACACAATCTATAGGAAAACCTTATTATTTTAAATACATATCATCAACTTGAAATAGTTTTTGAATGCACCCTTCAACTAAAAAATATCCTAGAATAATAAAACCTCATATTTTATTTTATGTCTCCTATTAATACACCCTACTTAAGTATGAAAACAAAATCAACCACTAAGAACAATTTACAGGAAGATTTAAGATCTTATTATATTTATAACAAATGTATATTTAGTTTTAAAACATTTAAATACTTTTTAGATACACCCTTCACCTGTAAACTATCCCAAGAAAAATTAAATATCACATTTGATAACTCCTTTACAAAATATATATTTAAACACTCTAACCCTCAGACCACCACACTGTCACACCCCTAATATTATCACCACTTAATCTGTCCGGGCTGGATTTTTATCCAGTAATTACATAATTCAGATTTCCCACCCGGCAACAGTTGTTCTATTCGAGCCATATTACACGGTTATTAAGACCAATTACGTAGGCATTATAATCCCCTTCTAGCCACGCGCGGCACAGCAGGGGGGGTGGGTGCCCCCTCCAGAATTTGGGGGGATATTCAAGGGTTAAGGGCTGAGTTTGAGGCCGAACTGACAACTAAATCTGCCGGAAGTCAAGGGAAAGGGTTAATATGAAAATCACTCTAGAGTTAAGCGAGAGTTGAATCCATCTTAATTGCGAACTCGAATCATTAGAGTGTTCCGAATACGATAATCCTCTGTTATGAGACTTGGCAACTTTTCACTCCCATTTCCAAGATAAATTCAACTCTAACGCAATTAAAGCCCTTGTTTGACTTTCTGCTTCGTGTTGATTTTATTGATATCGCAATTTCTGTAGAGATGGGCTGTCATGGGGTAGATTTAATAATGAAGTGTAACGTTAATCAGTTATTCCTTTGATTTAGTAAAGTGCAATAAAGATTTTGTTTGGTTTTCGAACTAAAAAGGAATCGCTGGTACAATGTGTTTCTGTAAATATCTAAATGTTAGTCATCCTTTTTTCTTGAACACCGGCGTTTTAATAAATTTAAATCCAAGTGTAACTTATTATAGATTAAAATAGTTTATGTGTACACCTATAACTATTAGAGCGATAAAATAAGAGGAAATCCATTTCAATGCTAAAAGTCTGCGTGAGTGGCACATTCTAGTAAGTTATCTTTGGAAAACATGTTTAAGTTGGCTATACAAATTTTATATCTGGTATCCTAATTAAATGGTTTATACTTATCTTTGTACTTTATAGGAACGTGACGAATAGATTACTTAATGTTCATTATTTTTATCAACTACGATATTTTATATCATCTTTGAAATACAGGTTTTAAAGTTAGTACATTTTTGGTATATCTTGTTTAGAATTGTCCGTTGGTGGAAACCATAAATTCCTGATCTGCTATCATCTGAAAAAGGTAGCTTTAGTAATAATATTCTGATCTCAAACCAGAAAATCTAGCTTATTAACCTAAGATGCTATTTTATGTCGCTTCATTATTTCGTTTCAAATTGTATAAAACAAGTTTATTATTAACAGGTGAGTTCCATAAATACACAACTACAGTATTAAACTCTTCTGAAGAAACTACAAAAAATATAATGACTTTTTCTATCTTTTTTAGAGTTTTAACCCAAAGTGACATGTACTTATTTTCACCCCTTTCACACCAATAAATCCTTGTGAACCGAACAAGTCTCACACCATTTACAGGGTTAAAGAGAATTAAAAGTTCAAAGGCTCCGTAACCAAGACATTTACCACGAGAAGCTCATTAAATGATCGACAGCGCATTCCACGCTAAATAAGGTGGTCGCATTTGAGCCAGAAATGACAAAAGAAGACGTCTTTTGTCTACAAATCTAGAGCTTATCCTCCAATTACGCGCCTATTCTCGGCGGCGCTCCCGGAAATAAATCCAGCATTGTCTAACCTAGCCCCAACCTTTATTTAGGAGATGCCCTTTGAACCGCGGTAGCGCATCCGTGGCCGGAATTCGTGACAAATGCCCTTTTGTCGCGGCTTCATCTTTGTAACGGCCTCTCGCCTGGGACCATCGATTTTATGACTTTTATTTTGAACTGTGAAGTGTTTAAGTGTCGATTGTGTCATGGTGCAGTTTTTCTAAGTGTTTATGCATCAAGTGTGATGGTGATCAATATATTCCGTTGGTGATGAACAGATGGTTTTGATCAGCAGAATTGGGTGGTTGGGACTGGTCTGGTAACCAAGTCGCTGGTTCAATGCTGAAAAAACCAGTAACTTTTTGACAAGTCGGTCTAAATGGTCACGAACCAGATGATCTAAGTATATTTATTCTATTACATTTATCTAGCATCTATTTGTGAGTAAATATGGACTATTTAACATTGATTTTGTTTTGAAATATGACATAGCCTATTGCTTTGCAGAATTGTCAAATAGATCATTGAATCGCTTACAACTAAGCTACACGTGTCCTTTGACTCAAGCCTGCCTTCACCTTAAAATCGTATTCAACTTAAAAGAGACAGACACTCATTGTGTAAAAAGATATTACAATGAGGGACAGTATTTGTTTGTATAAATAATTAAAAATGTCGTCATCACCGAAACATAAAAACCAAAGTATCGAGCTAAAGTATATAAACATCTCCTGATATTTTATCTCTTCCCACCTCAAACCACAATTCACCCTATGAAATATCTCTTATAAACCGTTTCCTCACAGGAATCTTTTACACACTGACACACTCTAAAAGCCACTCTGATGCAAACTCAGAGGCAAGACCACGTTGATGTATAGGCTATTTATACGTTGTATTGAAACTGGCACACCCCCGTCCTTAGAGACGGCGTGAAAAAATGAAAAACAAGTCGTAAGGAACAGAAACTGGGGTATAAAAATCTGAGTCCCCGACGCTCATATCGACTCGGGTCCAGTGTTATGCGGCATATCGGGCATAAAATAGCTATGTGGCTCCCTTGGGCAGGGATACCACTTGTTATGTGTCGTTTCATGTGTGAATCGGGTGGTACGGGTTTTGTATTGTTAATATTTTTCACGAGTTTATTGCAAACAACCAACAATTTTGTGACTTTTTTACGCTGTAAATATTACAAGACGGTACAAATATACAGAATAAAAATTGCTTAAATGCACCAATAAGGAACCAAGTACTTATATTCTCTGGAGGTTGTAATTTAAAGCGAAATTTAATATTGATCTTGAAAAATTAACTACCATAATCTTAGTAAATGACGAAAATATCCTAGTTATCTCACTTATACTACATTCATCTTCTATAACGGTTTTGGATTTAAATACGTCTTAAGTGGCAATAATATTATAACCTAATAGTTACATGATATTTTATTCTTACTGCATATAATGCACAATGAAATGTTCCCTATAATTTCATTATACATTTCACATACAGTAGGGTATGTGTGCCACTATTTTATATTCTTTATATGACAAACCAATCACACACTATTCTTTTCCTTTTGTCATAACGTCTTCTTAATAATGATATTTTTCAATATCTCTTAAGGCCCACTACATCGACTATACTTTATACTTTTATACTTTACACTTTATATACTTATAGTCATAGTTATACATTGCCATTTCATCTTCCCAACACCACAGCCATATTTTCCATTCATGTATACACCAGACCCATAGACCGGTCAGGGCTCCCACACCCAGTAGCTAAGGAGGCGGTGGCGATTTGAATGAAAATGCGAATAACTCCAACACTCGCTAAGTCTTTATTAGAGACACATTCCGGGTGAGGCGTTACTCAAAAACACTTTCTGCCAGTTTCTCGTTAAAATTCCCACCTTCTCGTGTCCGGCGAGATTTATAACCCGATGATTCTGCCAACGAATATACATTCAAATTTATATCGGAACGTCACCTGTGCTATCGCGATGTCTCCAAGGCCACCTGGCACACCTGGCAGGACACCCGGGCCACAATCACACGGTATATTGTAACGTAGGTGGGTGACGTGGAAGTGAAAATGACGTCACGGGAGGTGTGAAATGTTGTATGATTGAGTGTAGTTTAATTTGAGATTTGTCAAAACATTGTTTTCGTAGTTTTTCCAATCTAGTTTATTGTTTTTAGGTGGGGAGTGTAAAGTAAACAAGTTTGAAAATATTTATTTCACTTTTTTTATAGGTTTTTTTATATATATTATATTTCTCTATACGGGGATACATTATAAAAAGTCGATTCCTTAATATTGTCGTTGAAGTTGTATGTAATATTTCAAATTCATTTCGAAGATGTGGGTTTTTTCATGTTAGCCAAAATATATCGTGTTAAAAAAATAAAAATATGCTGCAAATGATGTTTGATCAAAAGCCGTAACTTTGGAATAAGGAAAAACACATCCACTATTGAAGTTGACTAAACATCCATAGGTTAGAAAACTCAAGTCCAGTAAGAATCAATGTACAACTTTGTAAAAGCCCACAACATTTTAGGATCATACAAGGAATTTCCGACTTATTATAATTGATATTAAAACATTTAACTGTGAAAATTGATTATAAGTTAGGATTACGCTTTTAAATTAAATAAATTTTATTTTAGTGGTGAGCGCTGTTAGTCTTCTGTTTAGTGTATCGTATTAAATCGTAAACACCAGGGTTCAAATATCACCAATCTTGAACTATTGCTTCTGGGTTAATGCTAAAAAAGGGTCTATTCTGTAGGTATGGTTTAGAGACAAAACCAGAATGCCTCATAGACAAGAACTGTCTTCTCTCAATCCTTTACTAAAAGTCATACTGTAAAACTTCCCAAGAACTCTTTCCTCAGCGGACGTCAAGCAACAGCAGACGACGCGGTTGTTTTCCCGCCAGTTTTTACCGCCTTTAGTGACACCGAAATTGAAATGTATGTGTGCGTTCCCGCGGGCCTCATTCATCTGCTCCGGTCACTGTTATTGGTCCAGGATATATCTCTATCTCACTCCGTGTCATCTGGAGTAAAATGTTTCCAACTCTCGAGTAAGACCATTTCAGCAATAATGTCCCTTGTGTTGTAGTTTAGAAGTAGCCGTCATATTTTGTAGTAAATTTAAATATCTAGTTGAATTATATTTTGCTGTTTTTAAATATTTGTGTGGTGGTAGTGACCAATCAATTTCAAATTTAATATAATTATATTTTTATTTTTTTTTTCAAACGTTTCGACTTTTAGACCTCTCTGCTGGGTCATAGGATTTAAAATGACGGCTGCACTTTATTTTAGGTCCTACACTCATTCGAATGAAAATATCGATCGATATATCGATTAATCGATTGTTTCATTCGATGTATCGTTTGGTTAGTTAGGTAAGGTTAACCTAACCTAACTTATTAAACGATATATCGAATGAAACAATCGAATAATCAATATTTTCATTCGAATGAGTGTAGGACCTAAAGTAAAGTGCAGCCAAAATGGCATTAAAATGACAATGATAAAAATCGGTTGAGTAAGACGGCTGAAAAATGGATGTAACAAAGAAAATCATTGTTGTATTGAGTATATACATACAAAATACATAAAAACTATTTACAAAACTAACAACTCCGATGCTTTACACCACATAGAACTGCTGTTAAATACCAATACACTATTCCTACAATACACCTACAATAGACTACACTATGCCTAAAGCAGTACACACTGGTGTATTGGATTCACTGTAATTTTGAACAGTAGCAAATGGGTTCACAGGGTAATTCATGGGATACATTCCATGCGGTATATAGCCTCTATTCTATCATTCATGTCACAATCACATGGTTAGATAGGAACCATGCAGCCCATGTATCATTGATGAGCCAATGTAGCATAGAACACTGATTTACACTTGGGCTTCGTGTGATGAGTTTGGATCCAACTGTTATTATTGAGTTCATTCGCTTTTGTAATAGCTATTTACCTTACAAGTGTAGTAAGAGCGTTTTTACATCACGCAACGTTGTGAACGTTGTGCAACCTAATTTAATTAACCTAAGTGATAATTTACCTAAGTGATGTAAACACGCTCTTGCGTAACGTGTAATGTACAAGATTTTACCTGACCCGACAATATACAGGAGGATACGAACAATATATTTCACTATCCGGTTCACTTATCTTCTAACAGTAACGTTCATTTACAATCAAAATTTAGGTTAGGAAAATTCTTCAAAACATAACAATAAAATTCAAGCGCACAGCTGATTTCTAGCGTTGAACGTCATTGGCTCCATAGAGGTATATTTTTTAAGTTAAACACTCAATGTTATTTAAATGGGTTTCATTACCTCACCGAGTGAGTTTTTTTTCAACTTTACATAACTCGAGAAGTAAGGAAGTTGTATAGGCTACATCACGCTTGGGATAGGGAAGTTTAACATGGCGGGTTAGGTAAATAATATTATCCTACTTATCTTTTTATTTGCTATCGTAACCAAATTCACCATTATTGAATCTATACAATTCCCAACTGACAATGTCAAAAACATCCTCCTTAAAGACGACTTATTTACCTCCTTTTCCACACTCTCTATGAACCTGGTGTGCTTGTTATGAAATATCGCACATTTCAGAGTGAGAAATGGAAGTGCTAATATCTATAGATTATCTCGCTCGTGCTACGGTTATATGTTGACTCGTCGACCCCTGATGATGATGTTAGCATCAGACTGATGATGATGTCGGCCATCGGGATGCTATGATGCCTCCAGGTCATCAGTTGTCTGTCATCACTCATCCACAATGTGAACCGATTCATGCGTCCTAGTAGAACTAGTGATGCACTGTTTGGTTAAGGGAAAAGTGATAATGATTTGTAGATTAAATGATACTTTACATCACTCGAGAAGTAAGGAAGTTGTATACATCACGCTTGGGATAGGGAAGTTTAACATGACGGGTTAGGTAAAAAATGCTACAGTGTCTTGTTTGTATAGATATGCAAGACTAATGGTTGGGTAACTTAGTGGTTATAGTGTTTGCCTGGGAATGAGAAGGTCGATGGTTCGATCCTGAGAAAGTTGGTAGCTTTTCGATACTTCTAATCTGGAGCTAGCTATTATTAATTATTGGGATTTTAGCATGGTTGTTCAATACAACTAATTTCATTGTTACACTATTTGTTCAAGCTTTGAGAAAATATTAAGGAACTGATCAAAGTTTAGGATATGCGAACACTATAGGTGGATTGCTAGAGAATAAGTTATTTAACTTAACAATTAATTGAAATTGTTTTTGATAAGTCTTTAAACTTTATTCTTGTGTTTTATTTACTTATGGAAAATATTCACTGGGTACATTACAAACTAAATGAAAGACATTAAACTCATTTTGGAATTTATGTAGTGTATAAATTTAATCCACATTAATAACGTACAAATAGTATGTTAGTATTTCAATCATATCAAATCCAACAAATGAAAGTAAACGTTATATTTTTTACCCGGATAAAACCAATCTGGAAGCGATGCGAGCACGCGGAGAATACATTTGCCAACACGTAAATCAAATGAAAAATATACCGGGTGGTAAAAGGATCGGGAAATATTTTATCGAATCCGCCTCGTCGACTAATCGAATTTGTCATTTCATGTTTAAAAACCGTACGGGCTCGCGGGGATCCAAATTAAAACAGTCTCGTATTGTAAAGTGAATTCGGACTCGGAAATATTAAAGCTTTTCAATCGGAAATGAGGATGATTTGGAAAAGCGTGTCTATAGATTTCCCTTCGCTTCACAATATGGTCGCGTTTTGCCAAGCCCGTGTCATTGTTGGAGCAATCCAAGTGATATGTCCCTTCCCCTTCTCGTTTTGATTTATCGTACATTTTAGCACTCAAATTATTCAGTGGAACGCATCAATGACTGTGATTGCAGCGTTTGTTAGTTCCGAGCGGGTTGCTCTGATTGGTTCATGTCCTCGGGTGGCTTTGACTTTAATTCTTGCATGTTACGAATATTGTGTGACGGATTTGTACTTAAATCGTTTTGCATTGATTTTGCATGCAGTTACGTAGCCAGGATTTCTAAATAGGGGGGAGGTCTGGGGGGTATTCCAAACCCCCAGGTAAAAGGGGGTCAGGGAAAAAAATTTAAAAATATAGGCCCTAAAACGGTCTTTAGGTCTCTTGGCATTGAAAATAATCAACCCCAACGTCAATACAGTATGATTAAAAAATTTTACATTTAATTTAACAAAAACAAATATTATATTTAAGACCGGAAGTAGGGGGTCCGGACTCCCAGGACCCCCCCTGGCTACGTCACTGTTGCATGAGTTAATAAAGAAATATTTGCGAATATTTTTAAGATAAATTGGGTATTCAATGCACCAATATATCCAGATGGTATTCAATGGTTTTGGAAATTTTGATTTTTATTGTAATTTTTCATAAACTCATAAAATAGTGAAAAAGGCTCTATTCACCTAGTGACCTCAGTTTTTCACAAGATGTTTATTTTATATTAATGATTACAAAAAGTTGACCTTTTACTTTGGCTTGAATAAATATGGTGAATACAAGAGAAAACAGTATATAAGAACTCCCTGTCGGGGCGCAATTCAATTAGTACATCTTAGTTCTAAAATCCGGTACACATTTGACTTGGCAATAAAATATCAAGGCATACAGATAGTAATCAATATATTATCAGTTTCTTTAACCAGAACCATTTATTTAAAAATCAATAATTTAAAAGCTAAGTCCAGTATCAAACAATCAGAAAAAACAATTTAAAATACTTACATTCACTACTCAGCCATATTTATTCAAATATGTCACCTACCATTGCAACTCTTCACCCCTGTATAGCTTTTATAAACCGAATATCAAACGTACATTGAATCTGAAAGCATCGAAATCGTTGACACACAATCCATCAAATCTCAACGTCACAGGTTGGATAGATTGAACTGAAGGTCTTTATAGCATTGTACACAGAGTATAGAGTACAGTGCATAGTGCATAGAGTAATACTGTATATTTTATAAACCGAATATCAAACGTACATGGAAACTGAAAGCATCGAAATCGTCGACACACAATCCATCAAATCTCTACGTCACAGGTTGGATAGATTGAACTGAAGGTCTTTATAGCATTGTACACAGAGTATAGAGTATAGTACAGTGCATAGTGCATAGAGTAATACTGTATAGTTTATAAACCGAATGTCAAACGTACATGGATACTGAAAGCATCGAAATCGTCGTTGGCACACAATCCATCAAATCTCGACTCACAGGTTGGATAGATTGAACTGAAGGGCTTTATAGCATTGTACACAGAGTATAGAGTGCAGTACAGTCCATAGTGCATAGAGTAATACTGTATATTTTATAAACCGAATATCAAACGCACATGGAAACTGAAAGCATCGAAATCGTCGTCGACACACAATCCATCAAATCTCGACGTCACAGGTTGGATAGATTGAACTGAAGGTCTATAGCATTGTACACAGAGTATAGAGTACAGTACAGCATAGTGCATAGAGTAATACTGTATATTTTATAAACCGAATGTCAAACGGACATGGAAACTGAAAGCATCGAAATCGTCGTTGACACACAATCCATCAAATCTCAACGTCACAGGTTGGATAGATTGAACTGAAGGTCTTTATAGCATTGTACACAGAGTATAGAGTGTAGTACAGTGCATAGTGCATAGAGTAATACTGTATAGGCGTACGCAGATTGTCAACAGATCCCGACAAACAATGTTGCCATTTAATTTACTCAACTCCACTGTATTTATGCAGCGTTCATTATTTTATTGTCGCATTCATTACCTCTCTGTTTGTATTTGCAGTTTCGGTTTGAGCTCTCGTTAAAATAAATCTAGTTTGATGTTGTGATTCCGGTTTTTGATATGTGCAAAAAGTGTTTGCCGATTAAAGTGGTGAATTGTGTTTGTTGCAGATTTGGGTTTTAAACTGTTTAGTTTGTAGGATTGATCGTGTGAAGAAACATATTGCTGAAATTGTCAGTGGTAATTGTTTGTAGGGTGAAAATAAGTTTATTTAAATTATCCGTTGAAACGTTTGATTACTGGTGAGCACACCTAGTTGTAGAGTGTGGGACTTCTGTCCCCGAGGTCCTAGGTTCAAATCTTACTAATCACCAATGGATTTTATCCTAGTGATAATCAGGCAACTCATAACACCTAATACGAAGTCATAAAAAAATGTTGCTGGGAACAGACTAGCGTATTAATGTGAAGTTATTATGAACCTTTTTGGCAATAGCTTAAACCTGCAACGAACAATAGTATGTTAATTAAATCACGTTGTAAAGCTACTGAGCTTTTGGGACAATGTACTTTGTTACTTCAATAATTATTCTGATTGGACATAATGGGCTGTCCAATGGAATAGTTATGTAAGTAATGTTTTAAAAGAGATTGATGACTTCTTTTTACCATCCCACATGTTTTTATTATGTGCTTATACTTTTTTGTATCAAGAGACACAAGAGGCAAACCAGTTAAGTACAAGAATTAAAGGTATGGATACATTATAAGAGACATTGGAGCTCGAACCCACGACGCTGCTGCCTAGTTGCACAGTCCTTGTCGCTACCGACTGAGTCACCAACTCAACAATATGTATATAGTCATGTATACACACCAAACCCCATACACATAGTTTGGTAAAGCTCACATTCAAATATTGAAGCTGTTCGTTAAATCATAAGCAGAGTCGACGGTCCCAGATGCCATTTCTTAGCGCTTATCAATTAATAATTGTGCCTAACGAAGTACCAGAACAAGGGGTTCGTATTACAAATTACAACCTTACGAAAATGCCTATACAAATTGTACAATATGCCGTTAAAGAAAACAAAAAATAAAAAATAGGTACGCTAAAGATGTCTTTTACATACCATGCTTGGTTGAGAAACGTAAATAATGAGCTATAAAGAATCGAAAAAAAATTAATCAATAAAATAATAGTAATCTGTTTACCCAAAAATAAAATCCCTAGACACAATTAAAAATAAAATCAATCTGAAATATTCTTCAACGTTCCTCAGTCTGAATTCAATCCCCCTTAGATTTATGAGCCTTGACTCAGACCCGGTCTTTGTTTTGTTTTGTTAATAATCAAGTGCCACTTAATTAATCGAGGGATGTATAAGCCCATTATATCGTGGGGAGGGAGAGCGTGTTATTTTATATCAAGCATTAGGGTTATTAATTGCGTTTTCTATTTGTGCGAGTGGTTTAAATGGCTGACGAATGAAATTAGTTTGTCGATTTATCAAGCTGAGTTGGACTTAGGGACGATTGTTGTAAAAGCTCTTCATGCTTGATACAATGGGAGGAAATTGTTCGGTAACTGAGCTGAGATGAAGTATTTAAGTTGTTTTCATGGTCATGACAAACAATATTATTATAGATTAAAAATAATTACTTATATATCTACGTAGAGAAGTGTATTTTTAAAGTTCCGTTATCAGGGAAGAGGGTGTTTGATTACTACTTCTTTTTTCTTACTAAACAATATAAATTATCTAAATACCAGGAGAATTTAGTTACAAATGTTAACCCCAATTTAAATGTAATCAATTAAAGTTTATACAATATGCCTAATCAGTCTAGAATTAATTTAGATACAGTTTGGATGAGTGCACTAAAATGGGATGAATATTTCTCTCTATTGTGAGAAGATTTAACATTATAAACTTTTCTCTGTGGTTTCAATACTAAAAAAACAAGAAATATTAAGTTAAGTATTGATTGCTCTGTCTGATCATATTTTTATGTATCTAACTTTTGCATTGAGTTTCAACTTCTGTAAGAAATTCTGTGCGTTTCAGTTTCCTGTGGTACGTTTAAATAATCACACTTTTCTTTTCTGCATCTTCGCACTTTGAGAAGCAAAATATATCACACACATCAACAAATATCAACAGACTTTTAATCGAACTCTGGACCGATTAAAGTTCCGTAATCGATGACGTCAATGTAGATTCCCACAAGCGGCTAGATGACAGTATAGCGCAGCCGTTGTCACTGGGCGAACGCGCGGAAGCCGCTATGACAACAGCTGTTCATATTTATCATAACCAGATGTGATTCCTGGGAACACCCATGATGGATTGGAAACATCTTTCTGCTAATCGAGTAAATCAAATAGTTGGAGCTACTGATGTAAACACTGTAAATAACCTCGTGTGTCCATGAGCTACATGGGTACAATTCTACTGCACCTTACTTCTCTGTGACTATAGCTTCAGCAAATAAATGCGCAGAATGGCAGTTACATGGATAAAAATATCTGCAGGCATATGTACAAAACTGTATCTCCTAACAATAATTGATGTATATAATTGCAGCAAAATAAAAATATACTAGTGTACATGTTGCTCGAAATCGAGCAATTGCAAAGAAGTAAAGTAGTTACAGTATTTAAAAACAAATAATTAACTTATTTAAAAGCGAATAAAAGTCATAATTTCCGATGAGTTTAATAGACTCAGCTCATAGATTACGTGACTAACAGTTACATATAATCAACATTTCTAGTAAATATTTGATCATTTTTCAAAAGCTGATCTGGTTTTTTAGTGTATTCTACATATCTTTCCCACTTATAGCCGCATTAGGTGGTCCAGGTTGATCTTCGTCAATGATAATGTAGTCTGCATAGTACTACCCGTTGTCGCTAGTATGTTTACAAATTTCAGTAATTTTTTATAGCGATGACATTTTGTTTACATTACTTAAGAACTGCCTGTTTTTCTGCATAACCTCTCTGTCATAATTTTATTTGCTTCAATTGGCATTAATTTGGCTACCTAGTTACTGTTATAACGTAAGTTATATTTACCTGAAAAAAATGCAGAATTGAAAGGCCAAATGTCGTTCAGATGGTTTTTTGTTTCCCTTAAATGTGAATAATGCAAATCCTTCAGTGAAAGTTTTATTAAGGTTTCTTGGATGTAGTCATATTATTTTAAAATCACTTGACTTTTATTAAAACATATATTTAATGTCCTTGCCGTACCAGTTTAAGTCAGCCCTAGAGTGTTTTCCTTTGCCGATCATCATAAAGTTAAGTCAGTGTTTACTACAAAATAGTAACACTTTGGCTAACATCCCTGTTCATTGTTTGTGGGAATCTTCATCTTGTAAGTGCTCTTCATTATTTAGGATGATAACGATAGTAAATGTTTTTTTAATCTCTATTTTTTCTACTTGGTGGTGTTCTATGACTCCTATGTTTCCATGGTAAATAATCGGTTCTTTCAATTATTGCTCAAAAATTCAGTGCCCTGTCAATTAATTTTTCTTTTTTGGTAAAATATATCAAATTGCCCAGGCTTTCTCGATTTTTTACATTGGAATAAAGTACGAATGTAAATAAAAGTAGCAAATATTTAATTTCAACCAAATCAGTAAATGTAACCTATGCGTTTCGTTGAATTGGAAAATAAATAACAGCAATTAAATTATACAGCTGATCAAAATGTAAACAATTATGTTCTTCATAAGGATAACATGGGAACTTTCAAAGCCACTGGGGCAGAGCCCAAGGGGCTTTTTCGAAAATGTAAGGCCAGTTTGCAAATCTACGCGACACGCTCTTTCCAATGAGACGTCAATGGATAAAATCGGTTAAGAAATGGCGAAGGAGTTCAACCGACAAAGTTTCGTGTAGCGTATTAATTATATAGATGCTCAACTGCTGCTACGGGACAGTAAACGTACAGGATTATATTTTAGGACTGTATATGCACAGAACTGCTTCTAGCGATCAATAGATCCTCAGGCATGCAGCTCTATGACAATAAATGTACTTGAAGCTATCTGACAATAGTTAAACAGAATAGACTTAATTTCTACACAGCTATAGATTGGCTATAATTGCATAGAGCTATAATTCCACTGAGCAAAAGCTTTTTAATCCTACATAGACATTTCTTAAGTTATTTCCTTAGACTATAGAGATTTGGGTCATAAGGCCTCTCACAGCTACAAGTGCCGAGAGCTATAAAACCATACAGCGGTGATCTAAAGAACTACAGCTTTATGATGTAGTTCTTTTGAACTATACTTCCACACAACCTCTAAAGAAAACGTAAAGCATTCGTTACAAGTAAAATAAAAATCATAAGCTTTCGCAAAATCAACTCTGAGCTGAAAGAATCATGGGTTGGACAAAGAGCAGATTCCTTAAGATCCAAAGCGTTAGTGAACCATCGGTATACATCTACTACAGCCCATATTTTGGTGGGACGGCGCGGTGCGGGCACCACGTCACATATTATACAGTCCATTAGATCCAATCAATTGTTAATCAAGTGCAATGGATGCTGATGCTAATACACTTAAACAATGCCGTGCCCGATCCGTCATCTACGCATTAGGCACATTTGCATCATCACTTGTCACTTAACCCCCCCCCCCACACCCTGCATGTAGCCATATGGCCGCTATATTTGCCATGTACACTATATGTCACACTGCCACTTGTATTGATTTGTCAATAAATCCGCTTTGACAGATGGTTCGGTTCTGATCCCTCTGTATTCATATGGAGGGAATTTCGGCTGTTCAGTTGTGCAGTCATATTTCTGTGATTGTAGGTGTGTTAACTTGTGTTTGTAGCTGTAGGCGTATTATGAAGTATGAAAAATAAGTATGACAACTAAAAGTGATTATCTAAAAAAGACAAATTCATGTTACTGAAGATAATGTTTGTCTGAATTGTTGGTAATAGTGATGAAATATGTATACCTAGTCTGCCAAAATAAAAGAAAATGTAGAAACTGATCCACTAAGATAAATATGTTTCAGTTTTCTAGCATACTCTGACGTATAATGATATGTAACTTATTCCGGTTATTATTCAAGTAACAACTTGAATTGATATTATTTTGAAGAAAATGTAGATATCAGTCCCCTAAAAGACCGATCTGATATTTGTTTCATACGATTTCGTTATATTTTATTGCTTGATTCTGAGTAATTTGGAAATTAATGTAGAATTTATTTTGCTAAAAGACAGTTTTCTTCATAACTATCTGTTGTTATATATATTTTAAACGAAAGCAACTCTCTCTTATGATGTTGTTAATTGTATAAGCATTCATTTTGAAGACAACTTAGACTTAAGTTAGCTAAATGACATGAATCTTTGGAATATACTGTCATATATTTTATACCAGCATTGATACAAGTGTACTTTTCTTCAAAAAGAAAATGTACACTTGTATCCACTCTAATACTTTTTTCATATTAATTTAACTGTTTTAATATTAGGTCTATTGGAACCCCCTCGTTTATACATTAATACCTAAATAAATACTTTTTAATAAATGGTGACCATAAGAATGAAGGTATTTGAAGCCAAGTATGAATGGAGATGAGTAAATGCAGTGCTTAATATGCTGCTTAGTAGGATGTAATGTGGTTACTACATTGTTATGTCAACTACAATTTCATAAATCTATACATGGACACAAATATTTATTCCAGCCCACTATACTATGATGACCGAAGCTTACAAACAATCCAACAAAACGTACAAAACTTCTCTTCCCTTATCCCGAAGCAGCGAGGGGTGGTGGGGGGGGGGGTACTTTACGAGTGTCCATACAAAGAGCTGAGCAGACTTATGGCAGTTAGCCAACGAACATTTTTAATTGTCAATCGGCATCCAGCGACAAGCAGTAGCGCCGACACAATGCGATATAGGGCTAAATCAAGGGCGCCGGGACAGTTAATTATTTAATTGTCGTTTTAAATATACTCGGCGCGCAGAGGTTTATGGGACGGCCGCGCAGAACATCGCGCATGCGCAGTATTAATGAAGTAGCCGTGAGAACGACGCAGACGCAGCGCACCGTGCAGACGGCGCAGAAAACACAGGGCTGGCGTCACTGGTTGAAATTACTGTTATCAACCCGTGTACATAATATAGTACTATTTCCGATGAAGGCTGCTGCCCAACGAAGAATACTGTCACCTAAGGTGTTTATGTTAACATGGAATTACGAATTTGGAGTTGTAGCTCGAAAGTTGGTTTGCTTCAATGCAACTGAAACGTCGGCCTGTGTTTTTTGCCAGTTCAACGATACCGTCATATCTTGAAGACCGTGGTTTGTCAAAGCTTCAATTAGTTTGATATTTTTACTCACAACACTTGCTATTATGCCATTCCAAAGTATCATAGTAAATGATTGCACAAAATGATGTAGAAGACTATCATTTCTTTCTGCTTTATGTGTTGTCTTGAGATACAAAAAGTGAAGCACAAATACGAGCAACTAATGCTATTATATGAGTTTTTATGATGAAAAAGGTTCAAGAATCATGTGAGGAAGAATAGTGTAGGGGTTAGTTTAAAAATTAATTATTTGGAACTGCAAAGAAGCAAAGAAACAATATTTCTCAAACTTGGGAAAGCAAAATATAATGTAATTGATCAGCTGCAAAGTAAATATGTTTAATACTCTGTTGTCAGTGTCTGTTGGTTGGTGTGCCTCAGGGCTCTGTCCAGCTGGTGGTCAGCTGATAGAATTATAGTATTAGAACCACCCCTAGGTGACTCACAGTTTGACCTTCCCTCAATATGCCAGAAACAGGCACTGTTATTATTGTTAAAATGTGTACTATCTAACAAAAATGTCAACGTTAAATATAGTAAGACGAGGGTTTGGACCGCCAACCTTACAAACAAGTTTAAACAATTCTAGATACTCACAAATAACATCTGCACTTCCATTTATAATTTTATCTACAGTATAATGTGATTATAAATATTATTTTCATCTGAATTAAAAAGCATTTTGAAAAATATCCTACGAAAACACTTTGAATGTAAAATTTCGTTTTCTGGGTGGTTTTTATTTGCCTCTTAACAGTCGAAACCTTGGTCTTGTTCAGATAATATCGATATCGTGTTTATTAATTGAGAGCCAAATAAATGCGTTTTGGAACTAGGACCAGAATTGATCCTGCTTGGGATCGAATAAACAACCTCCAGATTTGAAGGCGGACAAAAATACCACCCCCAATACCCAGATAACTATGTGATCTACTAAAACATCTATGCTATCTTTCGATCTCATCAATTTTGGGGGTTTCAAAATTTACTCAATTGTTTTAGGATTAAAGTTGAATCCAAAATTAGACAACCCATATCTAATCAATATTTGAAACATAATAAACTACACGAACCTTTCACCCAGAAACTTTCCTCCTTATCTTCCCAATATTCCCAAGACATATTCTCTTTGGCCACCTTTTCTCCCTCGCCCTGTCCACTATCGATCACTTTGTCGCCGATATTTTCAATTCCCGTCCGGAGTGAATTATGATTTCAATGAGCCACGTCGCCGTGATGGATGTAGTCCTAAATAATCGATGCGGGTGGACACGACGCGCAAAAAAATAGGAAATCACGGACCTGCATGCTTACAGGGAGAGGCGACGTCCCTCGGGAGAGGATGGTTAACAGTCCAGGGACCTCCTGGACATTAGTTAGGCTCGGACAGTCCATAACCTCCCCCTCGCACTTGCGACGCTAGATAGCTTTATTGATGTGTTTGCTATGGGATGACGGTCCTGCTTTATTCATTGATTGCAGATTGAACCTTCTATTGACCCCTGGGGTGGACTATTTGCTACTTCCTATTATTTACTCGCTACTTCAGTTTTTATGTGTTGCATATTCTGACGTTTTTATGCTCACTCTGTGAATGTGTGAGATTTTGTATAGTAAAGTGTATATTGTTGGAGAATATATATCCAACAGTATTGGAAACTATTGAAATTGAAGTAGTTTTAAGATACAATAGAGGATGCAAAAGCTTAACACATTTAGTACGTTGTTAGTTCAAATTAGTAGTACAATTTGTTAGTACACCTTTCCACATGTTGTCCATAAGTTTTGTGAATGACTATGTAAGTACAGGTAAATATGTTTCCCCCACAATATGGCGTTTTTAGCCGTTTTATAAACGTTAATTGGAGACTGAAAGCTACGTTTTGCTGTCCATGACAGCTGTCATCGTCATTTGGGACCGGGCAGATTTTTACATCCCTAGGGCCGAAAATCAGCTGTACGCTTATATGCATTGCAATAGAATTGTTAAATTGTCATCGCTGTCTAGCAGCTATTTATTATTATTGATGATTCCTATAAAGTATTTCTTCGCGTAACCTTTAAGTTGTAGTTGTGTGCATTTATAGTATATATTTTCTTACTTTGAATTGTGTGGTGAAAGATAGAGTTCCTTACCTTTGTTTGGACTTGTTTAGCATCATAGTTAGCTAACATGATCTCATTTCCTGTACGCTGTTTCGTCAGTCTTTTAACATAGTGTAACCTCTATCTTGACATACACGAACTTTCCTAGACCACGGTGTAGAGGATTGGGCCCGTTGATTGGATTGCCTGATCGAAATCGATCACCATTGTTCCGTCATATGTATTTTAAATATAATGTAAACTATCTTGACACCCATGAAATGCACTATACCATCGTAAATCATATCGTCACAGTGTAAAGCATCTTATAACCTACGAACTGTAACCATAGTGTAAACTCCCTTACTCCATAGTGTGAACCCTACAAGACTCCTCGACGTTTGTTCCAGAAATTACAGCCTCGTACCGACACCCGGCCCTGGTATACCTCTATACTGGTGCCTGATGGACGTCTGAGGGGATAATTGAGTGGAAGAAAGTGGCGATCCGTGTTTTGCGCCCAACCTCTAGACAGCGTTAATTAGAGTGATTACGTTTTGATATCTACAAAGGTTGGACAAGCCATTACCTTCCACGGCTGTCAATCACGGTGAACGGTACTCGAATGGGGAAACCTACTCTTGGGAAATACGAGTATACCTCAGCATGGCGTCTTTGTGTTATGTTAAGTTGTGTAGTAATTCTTTATATGTTACTAGCTGTAACCCGCGGGCTTTGCCCCGTTTAACTTCTTAATTTTCAAGATGATCTCGTTCGCATGGCTCAATCACGTCCTGGTGAAGTTCGTTCGCTACGCTCACTCACCTTTAGGTTGGAGCTCGTTCGCTACGCTCACTCACCTTTAGGTTGGAGCTCGTTCGCTGCGCTCACTTGCCTTCAGGTTAGCTCGTTCGCTACGCTAACTCGCCTCCAGGTTGAAGTTCGTTCGCTACGCTCACTCACCTTATGGTTGCAAATTAGCTGTTGTCATAAATGTAAAAGAAATAATAGTGCTGCACCCTGTTGGTAATCCTTGTAACTTTAATGCTATTGAACATCATAGAACAGAACCAACTTGTTTAATTGAAACAGCTGTTAAGATTCATTAATTCCATTTCTCATAAGGTTAACATGGGAAACTCCAGAGCCACTGGGGCGGAGCCGATTGGACGGATCACGAAATTGATGGTGTATAAACCTATTCCATGAAATTCTACACGTATGTACCTAGTTTCGTGGCAATCGGTCCAGCGGTGTCTGAGTTTATCACTGCCAAATATACCAACATCCTCTTTTATACTTATAGATTAAAATGTGGATTATTTTTCAAATGGTTGAGGAAATAACTAATATTCTACACTCCTAAGTAGTAGCACTAGGTAGCAGTAGTAAGTTTATAAGTCCTACAGGCACGAGCGTCCCACTTATTCGGCCACCTCTAGACTGAAGCTGACCGGATAACGATTTGATCGGATAAACCCACGTGCTAAGGAAGATGCTGAAGGAATAAACAATATTCAAATGTTGAACAGCAAAACCATGTCCGTGGGAAGAGGTGAATATAGTAAGTCATCGAATTTCATTCGGTCTAGAGAAAAATCCTCAGCTTACCTTTCCGGGATATAACCAAATCTAATTTATTTTGAATCCAAAGGTCTACGAAGGTAATGAGTTTAATCGGATATTTTTGAGCTGTCAAAAGCCATACGCATTGCCATAAATTGATTAGACAAAAATTTTGTGACTTATAAATATCCAAAAATAATAAGTTTAAATACTTAGCGTACTAACATGGGTAAAAAAACCTGACCCATTTAACATTCTAAATCATCAGACTTTTATCCAGTCAAGTGTTATATTTGATACAAGTTACTAACCAAAGAAGTGTAAAATAAGAAGAACATCACAAACTTGGTATACAGGTGGCACTGGAGTGAAGAATAAATATCATTATTTTCATTATTCACTCAGTTTGTTAGTCAGTGGCACCGTCTAGCTGGCCACCCTGTACAGTTTTAATAAGTTTTATCAATTTTTATTTCTTTTAAACAATTTATCGAAATGACAAATTTCAATAAATTATTGTCATTGTAAAGTTTTTTTAGAATCTATTGACATACTACAATGTATCAATACATTGATGATGATGTAATTGCTTACAGAATGACCTGATGAATTTCCAAGGAACGAAACTAGTCGTCATACCAACAACTGTGGTTGATAAGGTAATCATTTTATTTTATCAATAAGTTCGTACCCTACATCCGCAAAAAAATACACAAATTTATATTTGGTGCTAACATTTGTTTCTAACGTAACCGCACATCCATGTGGTTTAACACTGTTACTCCATATTTCCCCACCTGAGTGGCGAGCCTGTGTGGAAGTGGATGTTACTGTTGAAGCATTGCACCATAATTCTGCTCTGTTTGTTGGTAGCCCTGACAAGTTGATGGTACAGGCCGACACAAACTTTGACCACTCCCCCTACAAATATTTGGCCTGGACACTATAGCAAAATACCCAGAACCCACGGAGGCAAACATGCCTCTTAATAACTGTTGTTTGTTTTTTGACTAAAGTTCTTTGTTTTGTGCTGTTACATTGGCAATAAAGTGGCTGTTAAGCGTTACATTTGTATTGAATTGGTTTTTTTGGGGGGAGTGAGGCGTCTAGTGCAAGAATATTTTGTACCCTACATTTATATATGTTTGCAGACTCTTTATAAATCTAGAATCAACTCTCTATCTTGAATGCACATCCAGGTCTGCTTGATAACGTCATATACCATGTATATTTCTACATATTTATTTAGACAATTCACAACCTTTTTCTCTATAAAAGGAAAACCAAAAAACCAATCAGAGGCCAGTTCAATGCCTTTTGCCGTTAGTTAACCCAAACCCTAGCTTTCAAAATACTCTGCTAATATGTAGTATAGGTTGGTTAGCAGAAGGGTTTTGAACTCTTTCTGAAAGGATGGTTCGAAACCCCTTAATGTTATCAAGATGGGGATTGTTTTCGGGGATGAAATTGTTAAGTGATAAATTAAATAAGAGATTGTAAACTAAGCGTATTACACAAGTCTTATATTAGAGTAATTCATTTTATTCCTCACGGCATTATATCCTTTACGGTGTTTTTGTCAAAAATAATGATAAGTAAGGGTAACAATCTTTTTTAAAAACATTAATTTACTTCACCCACAAAAAATCTAAATAGTTACGATAACCAAGCTACTTAAATTTCTGAGCAATTGTTGGCGATCTTTTGGACATTTTAATGTTTAAAACGTATAAATTCTTTCTAACCATAGAATACACACAAAAAACACAGACTTTGTCTCTATTTTTAGCGAATTTCCCATATAGGGAATAAGCTATTACCGTAGTACTCATGGTAAGACCTGGACCCGGGACCGAGCTTAAAAAAACAAATAATTTAGTATATTGAAGCATTATAATGCGCCTAATGGTTACGGAGAAAATTCCAAAAAATTGTAAATTTAAAATTCCCATGTTATTCTTATGGAGAATAAGTAAACTGTTGTAGTTTGCTTGTTTATTAACATATTTTGCCCAAATTTGGAAAATGTTTTTATTTCTTACTAACTATTGACATTTTACATAAAAAACACTTTTACCCCCCTGTTGCAGCAAACCTAAGTATGTGTTAAACTGATTCTATTTAAATAGGGAATAAATGCGATATTTTTAAGGAGACAATTTAGTGTAAATCCAATCAGGCAATTGGAAATTCGCTTAGTCTGCAGGTTTGCTGCGGCGGGGGTATTCAACTTTACATACAATTGTCCAAATGCTATTCTGGTCACAAACGCATTGGGTTATCGCGATTTGTTGGTGACAATGAATATTTTCGTTCACAAACAGTGATCATCAAACAAAAACCGTCACTAGTACATGCATCACCCATATACATACCCCCAAGTAATAACTCCCGAACACATAACCACAACCATAAGTTCCCACGTTGAGAACCATATCAGTCGTCGATCTTCTAATTCAACATCATCAAATATAATGAAACATAACACACAGCCGATTAAAGAGAAGAAACCCGTGTCGTGGCATTCCTTCCAACAGATGTCGCGGCCAGATGGACTCGGCTTGTTTTATTTTATTCCGCGCGTGTGAACCCGAAATATCATCAATCAGTACACCTCTGCCCACTGACGACCACTTTGAGATAAAATAGACCCGCGCGATCGAGAAAAATGCGCGCAACGGATATAATATTGTGGGAGCGCGCGGAGACATTCATACTACAGTGTCAACTGTGCGACAGGCTCATTAACTAGTTTGTATCAAGGACAGTTCTAAGTTGGCAGTGTGTGTACTTTGTAATGTATTTTGACTAGTATCAGCATTATCGTTTACGCTGTACGTTGCCAAAGGTTGATACGTTGTAAGTCAGGTGTGTTGTTGTTATGTAAGTTTGTTGTTGGGTGGACAATTTGATTTAGCAAGACTGTAGAGTGTAGTTGGTTCTTTGAATTTGATCAACAGTTTTTACTTATTATTCAATCAAACAGCCTCTGTTAAATGGGCACTTACTGAACCAAGTTTAGTTTAACTTTATAGACGAGCTCGGTAACTGAGTGTAGTTATAGTGTAGAGTTAGTAAAGCATTAGGTCGTTGGTTAAATATTAAAAAATACAGTTAGTTGCTTTGATGATTCGAAACTGGTCTCAGCTGTCCCTGATCATCAGGCTTAAGAAACATTCAATGGTTGAATATAGATTTGATTTAATTATAAAGCTAAAAAAGGTTTTTTAAGTTCATTCTACACCCATCTGTCACTCGTATTCAAGTAAGCATTGTGTCAGTGTCTCTCCTTCATGATTGTATTGTTATACTAATCGAAATGAAACATTAGAGTTATAAGGACTAAAAGGTGTACCGAAGTTTCAGTATTGTTCTCGGTATTAATACTATACCATCTGACATGAAATTGCAATTTGAATTTGTTAACAGTTCCTAGTAAGACTATAGTAGGTACTATACCTTGGTATTTTGGAAATTACCTTTCAACCTCAGAAACAATAAAATATTTCCTAACCTTAGTATTTTCCTTATCACCTTATGCAAATAGTACAGGGTGGGGCAATGAAAGCGCCCCAATTTATAAACAGTACAAACTCAAAAATATTCACCCTATGGATTTAAATAGTACACCAAAACACAGCTTATCTTTTGAAATAATAATGATATAATGAGTTTATTCCTTCAACATTTAACCACGGCGTTAACTGTTAATGGTTAACTGTTCCTTCAACAGTTAACCACCAAATGGCGTTTTGCCATTTTAACTTAACAAAGTAATTTTTCCATTTCTTGAGAACAAAATCCTACAAGTGACTTCATTGTCCTACTTGACATTCCTTTTTAGCCACTTGAAACTCCATCAAATACTACTCCAGCACTTCTTCAGGAATCACTTTAGTTTTTGGACTATCCTTAGCTTCGGTTCAAGCAAATCTGTGGGGTGACTTTGAAAAACCTAGAACGTCAAGTAGCTTATTAGAACAACCCCCCCCCCTCCAAAAGATATTAGCAAACGTAAAGTTTTCAACAACAAAAGCTTCCTGGCAAATCTCTTCGGACTTTGAGTTACTGGGACTCATATTCTTTTAACATTTGCTGGTGTACAAAGAATTTTGCGGCACCCACCGATTATTTGGTTTTGTTTAATCGATTAACCAGCGCCATGTTGACCAAGAATGGAATACGGTCCAAACAATCTCTGGGTTTTTGCACAAGAACCACTATTTTATAAATAGTTTTCCACATCAAAATCTAATTGTTAATAGCCTCAGGCATAATATTTACTAAAATGTCATAGTTTAATTTATGTGTTTAAGCACAGCTGATCATTCATTGTTGCAACAATTAACATGTGACAGGAAAACAAATTGTAGCGTTCTCATTGCCTCACCCTGTATATTCTTGCTGTGAGAATGTCGGAAACCTTGCCAAAACAGTTGTAGGTAGTACATTTCGTGTGCTCCCGCTATCTCCGCGTTCCGCCATCTCCGAACCCAAATCTGTCCCGCCACCTCCGAATTCTTGAGTGACCCTTATAATCCCGTCACTGCCTGCGTTGTTAGCTGTCATTGCATCCACGGCTGCGAAGCCCCGTGGATGGAAGATTTAATGAAAATTTAACCCGTGGGTTAGGTTAGGCCAGGTTAGGTTAGGTTAGGTTAGGTTATGTTAGGTTAGGTTAGGTTAGGTTAGGTTAGGTTAGGTTAGGTTAAGTTAGGTTAGGTTAGGTTTGGACGGAATGTCTTAACGCAGGAAGTAACCGAGGATTATAGCATTGACTATACACATAGTCAATGATTATAGGTGTCACTCTGAAATTCGGAGATAGCGGTACACGGAGGTGGCGGGACGCGGAGATAGCGGGAGGTAACCGTACATTTCCCCCTGAATTTCGTCGTCCTTCCAGAGTCTTACAGTCCCATCAAGATCGTTTACAGTCAGTTCAGATCGCCCACCTGGCGGACGTGTCAAATTATTCAAGTCAGCCCCGCCTCGAGTCAACACAGATTATTGTTGATGATGAGTGGCAATTATTCGTCGTACTGCCAGTGTTGTAAACTTTTATCAGCTGTATTTTCTACAAAGAGTTTAGGCCAAGCTAAAGTTTAAATAACTAGGTTTTGCGCCCGTTCTTCACACTGTTATGAGAATGATCAATGCAAGTGAACAATCCATTGGCGCTTGAATTATTTTACAGCTGTAGATTACATTGATCAAACTACATAAAAAATAATATATATTCAAGTTCATACTATACTCTTTCTACAAAAATCTTTTGATTGTCAACAGGTAAGGTGATTGAGATATAGACAATTCTATAGAAGCAGCGAAGTCTAATTGGGCTGTTAAAAATATATTGTTTTGAGGGAAATAATAATAGCTTGGCTAGCTCAAATAAAACTTGTATTGCCATCTTAAGGAATACTAGGAAATTGATTTTGCGTTTTCTTCTTTTCTCGGGTTCACTTGAGTTCAATATTTCAGCAATGATGTATCTTAGGACTTATTTTTAGGTTTTCATTTTCAAATTGATACCTTCTCTGTAAAGTTGGTATGATACAATATAACATCAAATATTCACTTATTTAAGATTGGTACTCTGTTTTTTTTTTTTTTACATTAAAACCTCGCACTCAAGGTTATTTGACCAGAAACACGATTCCCCACAAATTCCTACCTCCACTGTGATAATCCACACGTCAACTAAACCAAATAAACGGTATCAGCATTCTGACACATACTTTCTCCCATAAGTTTGTCAACAACCTTTATCATGTGTAAGCGGTGAGAGTAAATATACGGAAATGGGATTTATACAATTTTGTTCACAATTTAAAGGACTACATACTAAATTTTTATCAAAATCTTTCGGGCCATTTTTGTGAAAATCGGATTGTTCCGTTATTTTATGGGGTTTTATGGGAAAATAACATAATTTACAATAACTTTTGAACCATAATTTTTACAGAAATGGGATTTGTGCAATTTTGTTCAGAATATAAAGAACTATAACATACAACATTTTTATCAAAATCGTTCGGGCCGTTTTTGGGAAAATCCTATTTTTCCGTTATTTTATGGGGTTTTATGGGAAAATTCCGATTAAAAATAAAAAAAATTTAAAAATGAAAAAAACTATCAAACTTTTAAGGACCATAACATACTATGTTAAAATAAAACCGGATTTTTTTCTAAAATCCGATTTTTCGTTATTTTATGAGGTTTTTATGGGAAAATAACATAATTTACCATGACCTTTGAACCGTAATTTTTACAGAAATGGGATTTGTACCATTTTGTTTAGAACTTAAAGGGCTACAATATGCTACATTTTTATCAAAATCGTTCGGGCCATTTTCGAGAAAATCCGGATTTTTCAGTTTTTTATGGGTTTTTATGGGAAAATCCCCATTAAAAATAAAAATTTCAAAAAAATGAAAAAAACGCCTGGAGATACTATGGATTAGAACCTACATACCAAATTTAATCGAAATCGGACCACAGGTGTAGTCCCTAGCTCTGTACACATCCAGACACACAGACACACAGACACACACACACACACACACACACACACACACACACACACACACACAGACATCACTTTGAAAACCACTTTTTTGGGTCCAGGGGGACCCAAAACGGATATATCCACTCAAAACTCAAACTCGAAAATTTTGACGAAAACAATACTTTCTCCATATACTATGGTATAGGGGGAGAAAGTAAAAAGATGCACTCAAAACCTCGCTTTTGAACACATTAGAACCTTTTAACCAACAAATTAACAATGGCAACATAATTATTTCCACACTTTAATTTCTACCTCTGCTGCTTAACTTGGAACATCAACCTAGCCAGCCAACAAAATCTTCCCTCGATCCTCTCACCAACATACGCACCTTCCACTCAACAAGTCACAGAAACACAATGTTTTACCAAATGAGGCGTCAACGAGGGCGAACAGATAATTGATGACAACATTCGCAGATGTGGAACCATCAATAAAATAATTGACTAAAGTGATTTCAATTTGTCAAAATAATAATGTGCAGCGCGGGTCCGGCGCGTGGCGGGGCGGGGGAGGTGAAGTGTTGAGTGGTGATGACGGGCCCCGGGGCCTCGCAGCTGCTACACCCCCAAATTTTGTGTTAATGTGTAAAAACACTATTTGGACAACTCCCCATTCAAGTACCTTATGTTACATGGAGACTATTTAAGTGTGTAATTGTATGCACGAATTGTTAGTAAATATTTTATACTTTATTGCTTGACTAATATTTTGTCAATAGTCTTAAATAATGTTAATGATCGTAGAAGTGCAGACAATTAAATAGGAACGCCTTTTTCTTAAATCAACCAGCCATTTTACTAATATTTCTTTTATTTATTCTAAATTAAAAGTGATAAAACAATACAACTTTTATAATTTCCATAAAAGAGATACTAGATAAAATTAGGGCTTTATAAACATTTTTTGTAATTGTTATTTCACTTGTGTATACATTTTATCCCAAAATATGCTATCATTATTGTCTTCTTTGTGAATATTTTGCAACTTTTTTGACGGATACCTTCTTCAGACTGTTTTGGTCAGCTACCATTGATAATGCACCACTATTAAAAATGTAGCTAAACCTTTTCTTATTAAACGATGTTCACTTTAGGTTATTACAACTATGTTGCATTTTTAATCACGGAGGCTATATATTTTTATACATACAGTAGGGCTAGTTCCTAACAGGTAATAAAACTAGGAAACATTAAACATAACGTTTAACAATTCGTTTCCATATTTATTGCTAAAAAGTAAAGTTTACATTTATTATATTAAAATGTTCTGCAAAAACGGTTTTTATTAAATTGTAAATATTAAACAGATATTGGCTTTATGTGAGCATTCTTATATTTTGACATTTCAAATGTTCATCATTTTAAAACAAAAACATTTTCAAACTCGGATTTTTGCAGTAAAAGCACATCGAATATCTTTGTACATATTGACATAATAGAGTGATTGAAATTTTAAAACACCGCAAATTGGGATTTTCATATCAAAACTACATTAAACCTAATCAGCCTCTGGTTCATCAACTCTCGCAATAGTCCAGTAGCTCCCACTCCAGAGACGACTCCCCGCAGCGCCGTGGCCGAGGGTCTTCCACCGCTTGACTCCTGGAGAGTCCTCGGGTGATCATCTCACGATGACGTCCGCGGTTAACCTCGAGGGCACTGCAAGATCCATCCGCCACCTGGAACATAATAGAGTGTGATTGGTTTAGCTACAGTCGGATGGTTCTACAGTCAACTGGAGACTAGTTTGATCAAGTGGTTGGGGTGAATCATGAGCAGAAAAAGTAAATATTTTCAGCCAGTATCCTACACTATTTTGCCTCTATAAAATAATTTGTGATATTAGGTATGTAAAGTGTATCAGTATCAATGTTTTTACATCACAAAATTCATACTTGGCTACCCAATGATTGCCCTAATGCTGAAATGAGACATCTCCATCAAACTCAGCATTAGCTTTGCTTCTGGAAATCACTATTTAGAAAAAATCATCACTTTTCTACTAAACGTTCTAATTGTTGATTAAGCATCTATACTCTGTTGCCAGAATGACTAAGGGAGACCAGAATATGTTAGGATAAGTCCTTCCGCATTGTCTTTGATTATAGCCTATGTCACTATGTCGAAGGCATCAACAACATCTTTTTCATCCAAACTCTTTTACTCTGCAAACCAAAAATCCAAAAAATTTCCGTCGTAAAATTTCATTATTTCAAAGTATTGTCATCAATATTTTCATCACAAACAGCTATACTTCGTTGCCCAAGTGCTCTAGGTTGACCCAGATGCTTGGATAAGCCATAATTCTGCATTGTCTTTGATTCTAGTAATTATGTCGGAGGCATCTACATCACTGTTTTCACCTATCTCAGAACCTAACGCTCTCGATGACCCAGATAGTCCCATGTGACGATGGGACGACCTCGCTGCTAGATGAGGCAACCTCAGCACAATACACAGATTGGCGACCCGCCCGGTACATACTGATACACCGGATATCCCCGTATAACCGGAATTCCTGGGCGATCCGCATTATAATTTCAACGAGGCAATCACACGAAGGTTACCTGTAATAACGATATTCATGTTACACGGTCGACCGCCCCGCCCGGACACGGAAGCGGGACAATGCTGCCAACTTAACACTTCAATACGAAATTAAAGTGGTTACAATTTGTATGACGACCGCGCCTCGCTTTGTGGAGTTTGCTGCGTCATCGTGGAACTGGGAAACTCATGCGTGTTAATCTGTGTTGTGGTACATCTTGTGCGCGATATACTATACGAATATGGGAGTAGGAAAAAATACTCCTTGGGAGATTGTAAAGACGAAGTCTACAGGAGAAATACTGACTTGAAACATCCTAAGGCTTTTAGTGATTTTAGTGGAACTCAATCAATCAATCAATCAATCATTGAGATGGGAACGCCACCTAGGTGTGTGTATCTTAACCCAAATATGAGTGAAGGATGGGTGTAGTAGAATGGTGTGAGATGATATGTAAAGCTTCATTACTGACAAATATCAGAAGTTTCGTTAGCCAGGACCATTTATTTAAAGCCCAATGATCAGGAATGGCCCAATGGTCCAGTTTCGAACCGTCAATAAGCTACTTTTCTTCTGAACTTTTCTCAGGATCGAACCGGTGACCTTTTGATTGTTAGGTGAGCAATTTAACCACTCGGCTACCAAGCAAGTCAGTGGGGTGTTAGTGAAGGAGTGGAAGTCTGTTGAGTTGAGTTTTTGACCTTGTTTGAGAAGTAGGATATAAAAATAGTTGGTTAACTGTATTGTGAAGTGTGCTCGGTATGAATTAAAAGTCTTCTTGAATTAGAGGGATGTTTTAAGTATGGTGGGAAGAAATAGTTTGGAAAACTTCAGGCTGGATTAGAATTTTGAAAAGGAAGTGTTTTTACAATAACGTGGGATAAAATAGAAGAATTTAGCACAGGGTGGAATTTTGTAGTATGACTTTACAATAGCATTGGATGATTGTGAGGTACATGTATATAAAGTGTAATAATATGGGATAGAGGAAGAGAATAGATGAATGATGGACTGGGTGTGATTTATTTTTTTCAGCTATTAATGATTTTTACAACAGTGTGGGATGAAAAGTGTTTTATTATATTAGCAAATTTAAGTAGAGCAACGTTTTTAAATTAATGAAACCCCTTGTATACAATTTAACAATTCAGGAAACTGCTTGTGGCCTGGCATCCAATAGTCCAACATAACCACTGATGCGGCATCAATATAAGCAAGATATTATGTACACTAAACAAGCCTTTAGACTAGATTTGACAGTTTTTGGACAATCTCGGAAAAATTATCTTATAAGCCTATGCATTAATAACCTTCTTGACGCTCTATACCAGCGGATACTTACACTATTCGTAAAATTAGGACTTTTTATACAATATTATCGGTAATTCGGCACGGTTGAATTCTTCAACTGATTACGAGGACTTAACGTACGATTTATATTAATACCATTCGATAAATGCAGTATAAAATTGTGGATAACCCAGACTTTTCTAAATATTTGAATCGCGAATCCTGTTTAAGTTGAATCTGCGCAGTGCAGTTTGCAGCGTAGCTCACCGACATCAGATACGCATGTGGGACGTATGAACGTATGTACGCGTATGACGGATGTATCCGCTGATCATATCTCCGTTGACAGGCCGCTTCAATACGTCACAAGTCAGATCTCATCTCATATTACAATACAATGCGAGTTATGTCAGCTACGAACCATTAACATGCGTCTCGAAGGTCTAGGCTAATGCTGCGTATGGTGGGAACACCGCTACTACAACTTTACACGCTGTTGTGGATATACAGATAGAATGTAGTGAGGTTATAGGGTATAGTTGGATTGGTACAAAATTGATTTACAGCTGAATATAAATATGAAATATTGTAAGTTTCTTATGGGTAATTCTTTTAGAGTTTCTATCACGGTTAGTAGAAAACAAATTTTTACGACGTTTTTGGATCTGAAGTCATATTCCGTGCTTAGGCCAGAAATCCTACAAATAACAAAGTTATTCAAAAACCCAATAAAAGCTAAAAACTACGACAGATATACGGCATAGAGAACTGCATGACAGGAAAAATTATAAATGAAGCAAGTAAAAGAATAGCGTTTTAAAGAACTAATACACATTCAACATCCTTTTTTGGAATAGTATTACAAAAGATATTATAAGGCAACGAAAGAGCAAATTCTTTTGCAATACCTCACTATTTTCAAACTTGTAAACAATATTTTATACTGGGTAGGTAAATGGTTAAGGTTCTCGTCTAATAACCTTAAAATAGTCAGTTCCATCTTCAGAAATGTTCGTAGCTTTCTGGATCAAGGTCTTCTTGCATACTGGGCTTTTAAAAAGTTGTCCTGTTTATTGAAATAGCTGACCTCGCTAACAACGTTACAGAATGTCCAGCATGCATATGCAGCAATAAATACACTATGTAATACGTCACTGAAAAGCTATTAAGGGATATGTTGTAATACTCAAATAACCATGGTTCTACTATGTTTGTACAAAAATATAATGCCACAAACGTAGTATATAAAAACACATAAAAACAGATTTTCCACATATTTTAAATTCATAAATTACAGCGGGGCATTTCAAATTGTTGAATCATAAATTAAAGAAACGTTAACGCCGGCATTTTTTCCATATCAAACCCTACAAATGGAAAAGTGAAGTGAGCTCGATGGAACACTTACTCCACCACTATCTATGGCCACACTAGTACCACAGTTCACCACAGTACACCACAGGATACCACAGTTCACCACGGTTGAAGCATCGCTGTGGTTTCGGTTCAGCGGTTTTTGCGTTGACGTTTCCCCCGCCACTGTTTAGTTTTCCTATCAAACATTCACAGTTTTTCTTCTATTAGTGGAACTTTTTCACCGTTTGCATTTTTCACTATGTAAGTGACATGGACAGTTTTTCGGTTTTTGCAGGTTGGAAACTACGTAAAAAACTAAAAGCCTATGATTGAATATTTAGAGTTGCCTACTTTGGTTAATATTGATGGGTTTTTTATTGAAACGGATGGTGGTTGATGGTTTTTCATATGTTTTTGAAATGGTGGTAGAATTGTAACGCAGTGAAATATGCTTTCAGTGATTATCAAGTGTACATTTTCAATCAATGTTTAGCTCTTATTCGATTGTTAAAATCGTTTTTAGACAAATGCAACCCAAAGACAATACATTATGATTAATTTTGAAGTAGTACCATGGACAAAAAGAATTAAATATAGACATTCAGCCGTGCTACGATTATCATTGGTTCTGTCGTCAACTGCTGGGAGCGCCGTGTAGCTACAGCGTACGCCGTAAATGGCGTTCCCAGCGGTGGACGTCAGAACCTATGCTAATCACAGCACGGCCGCAATCTATGTTTAATTATTTTTGTCTATGGTAGTACTAAAAGAAGAAAGAAAAACTGACAATAGGTCTACTATCAAAAACTGGTGATTGTGGCCAATGTACACCAATAATCAGTAAAGTTGAAGGTATAATAATTAATTTGTTGCAACAGACGAATAACACACCTTTGCAAAATTGTCAGTCTACGTTATAAACAACTTTTTGTCAATACAATATAACATATTTTATTAAATAATGTAAATAAGACATGTTCATAAAAAAGATATTTTAGTGACTCAATTTCCTTAACTAATTTAAGATTTTCGTAGAACTAAATCCAGTCGGGTCTTAAGATATTATAATATCTAGCAGGTGATTGACACAACATAATAATAAATTAAATTAAAGTACATATATGGAAAAATACTCCAATTAAATTAACAGAGATATGAGTGATATGGTTCGTAATAAATTAATTGCATTTCTATAGGTTTATTTAATAGAAATCTGAGTAAATTGTTAGTTTCCCTTTTAGCGAATTTCCCATATAGGGAATAAGCTATTACCGTAGTACTCATGGTAAGACCTGGACCCGGAACCGATTTTTTTTTTCGTTTTGAGGTCCCTAGAGGCCAAAAACACCATCCGTTCAAATTCATATATATATATATATATATATATTTATATATATATATATATATATATGTGTCCGTTAGCGCGATAACTCTAGCAAAAATGATCCGATATTGATGAAATTTGGTACAAACGTGTAAACCTACGTTTATTCGAACGAGTTCGCGAACCAGCATGATCGGACCATGGGAACGGGGGTTTATGGGGGCTTTTATGGGGTAAAAATGGGGTTTTCCCATTTTTGACCCAAAAAACATAAAATTTTGCAATTTCTTTCTAAACTATTTTGTAGAGCTTAAAAAAAACAAATAATTTAGTATATTGAAGCGTTATAATGCGCCTAATGGTTACGGAAAAAATTCAAAAAAATTGTAAATTTAAAATTCCCATGTTATTCTTATGGAGATTAAGTAAACTGTTGTAGTTTGCTTGTTTATTAACATATTTTGCCCAAATTTGGAAAATGTTTTTATTTCTTACTAACTATTAATATTTTACATAAAAAACACTTTTACCCTCCCTGTTGCAGCAAACCTAAGTATGTTTTAAATTGATTCTATTTAAATAGGGAATACATTTTTAAGGAGACATTTTAGTGTAAATCCATTCAGGGAAATGGAAATTCGCTTAGTCTGCAGGTTTGCTGCAGCGGGGGTATTTAATAATTCAAATAATCCAAAGTCAATAGAGGCATATTAATAATAATAAAGGAACAAGTTTAATACAAGGTGCATCCCCTATATCGTCCGTGTTCCTAACTTCATAACTTTTATTTATACAATATTTTAACCCATAAAACAATCCAACTCAATGTTGTTTGTTAACTCACCACACTAAAACATTTTTGCGATTAATCACTTAAACATTTTCACCCCAAAGTAAATCACTCCACTCTAAATGTTCAATTCAATTTATTACCCACTCCCCCATAAAAGCGTGTTTTGTTTTATTCATAGAGGCGACCGAAGTTTATCCGGGCTGTAAAATCCATAAAGGTTAATAAACGAGGGAGTTTAATTTGGCGAAGCGTTTAATGGCAGTAATGAAATAATGCCAGTAGATATTATAATTAGGGAGGGTTGCTGGGGTTGAGGGTTGAATCACGGTTTGGCATGTTGTAGTAGGGATGCGTGGATTTGTCGCGCATTTGGCGATTTTTGCCTTCCGCTACACCAACGCTATCCCTCGACCATCCAGGGAACTACGAGAGCTCGAGTTTTTATTGAGAGATACAGGATAGTGTTGTTTTCACTTTTTTGTGCTAGGTATGTAACTTTATTTACAACAATAAATCACCTGAAAATAAAAACATACGTCAAATAACACTTAATATTAAATGTAAAAGTTGTTGTTCAATGGTAGGATTATGACGAATATGTCGTCCTAATCAATGATTATTTCCTAATGAAAGTTTATTTTATGGGAAAAGGTTTGTCACATTTGGTTAGGAAATTTATAAAAGTTTCACCAAACTTTTGTATTTAACATTACCTTTTGGAATTTGTCCTATCAATCTAATCATATTTACTTAGAGAAATTAATTCAAAATGTTTACCTTAGAGGCGAATATTGCGCATTGAATATTTTATTTTGAATGCATTCCCAATGTTTAAGGGATACTAGTAATCTTTACATAGGATAAAATGGCAAATTGTTTTATCGTGTAAACTTGTGTTCTAAACATTTTTTGTTGACAGTTTTAACAATAAAATCAATAAATACTAAAACATAGGCTACAAAATTAAAATAAACAATAAATTCTAGTCTTATTAAGTTTCTTAGAGAAATCAGACATACTTGAGAGGGGTAAAATATATACAAAACATTTTATTTTGTATTTTTTTCCTAGGAATAAACATTGCCATACTAATCTTCATCTAATTAATAAAATATATATAGGCCTATATAGAGAAGCTATGTGTTGATCGAATTACAACTATAAATTCTCCTTTAAATACACTGAGAACTTAAAACCTAGTATTTTTTTCATGTTCGTCCTTTTTGTGAACAATACTCTTTTGGTTGATTCATACTCCAATTTAACATACATCTATGAAATCAAATATTACAACCCAATTTACATTTAAAGGAGCCAGTGGCCTTGTGACCATCGTTACCATTTTGAGCTCTTGTAAAGTGAAATTCCAAGGTGTCAAAAACAAAAAGGCGGTTTGTTCAAAGTGCGGCCGGGTGTTTCCAACTATTTGTAAACACAACGTGGCCAAATAATATCCCGTGTTTTTAGGCGACATCATGTTAGTCAAATGCTGAACCCTGTGTCATTGTCAGCTGCGTTTTTTCATCCGCGCCCAAAATATTGACTGATACGAGAGTTGGGCGCGCATTTGTAGTCTTGGAATCTCTCTGGAGACATCTTTATGGGTCGGTCTGTACTTTTGTCTCTTGAGGTGGTTCTCTTAAATATCGTCGAGCTGTCCAAATTCCATTAACCGCATCCACTCTCTCATCAGAAACGACTATATCGGCTCAAATTAATCGTGGCTGACCTTTCTTTATAACTTATCACTAGATTGTAGTATTTGTGTAGCGCCCAGTTTACATTGAGTTTGATTTTCATTGTTTCGTCTATGGACGCAATGCACATTTGATTGATTTATATATATTTTTTGTAACAACAACTTACTCTAGTCGTATGTACAATTATAACTCCTACCGACTAAGCTTCACTGGTTGGAAGTATGTACAGTTAGACATATCATTTGATTCAAGGAGGAAGGTAAATGCAATAAGGCTGCATCAATGATTAAATTATGCCGTCAACGACTGCGATCCTTAACCTTAAACCTTTGGTTAAGCAAACTAATTGTTTGTTTGGATGGCTAAGTTGTGTGATAAATTGTTTTGTAGCCTTTAACCTTTAAATCTGATGGCTACTGATTTTATCCCTCGAAAGTTTAATTTTTTACCCAATTGCCGTTCATTTGACGCGATATATCGCAACTTCGCACCGACTTTCGTTCAATTAGAATGTTTTATCATGGTTGCTACCAGGCCAGGTTAAGCGATGGTAGATTTGTATCTATGTTTTCATCCGTAAATGTTGGTGAATATGAATGGTTCAAAGCAATTTTAGCTATCATAAAATTTATTCATAGGCTACATATTTCCACGATTGTATAGTTTTTCGGAACGTTTCAACATCACGATCAGGAAATATGTAACCGTCTAAATAATACACAGTAGTAACAACAATTGGATTAAAACGTTCCCTATGTACGAAACACCGGTCATATTTAAATTACAATTATTTTCTAAAACATTTCACTACAAGATTCTCTCTCATCTCGTCTCTTCTTGGAAATATACAGACCTTAACAACCTTTCACTAAACCCACAATCCCTTTAAATGTTTTGCGCAATAAAATTCCACGAAACAAACACATTTGACAAAGCGTACCCGAATAATTCAAATCGGACACGAGCCTTTTAGGTCATTAAAAAACAGAGGGTTTATGGGTATTTTTATCACCCCTATAAACGCGACAATGTGCCATGAAGGTGGGAGGTAGGCGGGTTGTATGAGGCAGGTGTAAATGAGGATCGGTTTATGAGATATGCTGTGAGGCCCTCATAAATAAAGACAACAAGGACCTGACCGACCATCAAAAAGGCGTTCTTCAACATCTTCAGCTAAGGAGCATGTGGGTGCTTTGTGAGCAAATGTGTAGGTGATTGCATACATTAAACATACATCTTCCCTATATCATCCCTTATATACATTGAATGGTTCAAGTTGAATGGCCTTCTGGGTAACTGAGTGGTTATAGTGCTCGCCTTGGTAATCAAAAGGTCACCGATTCGAAACTGAGAAAAGTCAGTAGCTTTTTGATTTTTCAATACAGTACCCAGCTATCCCTGGACATTGGGGTTTACATAAATAATCCTGGCTAATGAAACAACTAGTCTTAGTAACAAAGCTACAAAAATCATCACTCTATTATACGCTCATCCTGGGGTAAAATACGCACCTAGGTGTCGACTTCATCTCAATTGATAAATAATATAAAAAAAAAAAAACAGATAACGAATGTGTTCTTCGACATATTTATCTAAGAAACGTGTGCGTGCTTTGGAAGAACATGAGAAGTCCTTTTCGGCTACCTTCGGCTCTCTTCAGGTCCTTCACCTATACTCCGTTCAAACAGCCGTGGCACCTGAGGGATTAGGAGGCCCCAAGGGTTTCCATGGGGTGTCCTAATCCGTCAGGTGCCACGGCTGTTTGAACGGAGTTTTTTTTATAAGTGGTAGTTTATAAGTTCTTTTTCGTGTCTCCCTTTCGGCTTTCTTCAGGTCCTTCACCTAAGTGGTAGTTTTCTAAGTCCTCTTCGTGTCTCCCTTTCGGCTCTCTTCAGGTCCTTCACCTAAGTGGTAGTTTCCTAAGTCCTCTTCGTGTCTCCCTTCCGGCTCTCTTCAGGTCCTTCACCTATGTGGTAGTTTTCTAAGTCCTCTTCGTGTCTCCCTTTCGGCTCTCTTCAGGTCCTTCACCTAAGTGGTAGTTTTCTAAGTCCTCTTCGTGTCTCCCTTTCGGCTCTCTTCAGGTCCTTCACCTATGTGGTAGTTTTCTAAGTCCTCTTCGTGTCTCCCTTTCGGATCTTTTCACGTCCTTCACCTAAGTGGTAGTTTCCTAAGTCCTCTTCGTGTCTCCCTTTTGGCTCTCTTCACGTCCTTCACCTAAGTGGTAGTTTTCTAAGTCCTCTTCGTGTCTCCCTTTTGGCTTTCTTCAGGTCCTTCACCTAAGTGGTAGTTTTCTAAGTCCTCTTCGTGTCTCCCTTTCGGCTCTCTTCAGGTCCTTCACCTAAGTGGTAGTTTTCTAAGTCCTCTTCGTGTCTCCCTTTCGGCTCTCTTCAGGTCCTTCACCTAAGTGGTAGTTTTCTAAGTCCTCTTCGTGTCTCCCTTTCGGCTCTCTTCAGGTCCTTCACCTAAGTGGTAGTTTCCTAAGTCCTCTTCGTGTCTCCCTTCCGGCTCTCTTCAGGTCCTTCACCTAAGTGGTAGTTTTCTAAGTCCTCTTCGTGTCTCCCTTCCGGCTCTCTTCAGGTCCTTCACCTAAGTGGTAGTTTTCTAAGTCCTCTTCGTGTCTCCCTTTCGGCTCTCTTCAGGTCCTTCTCCTAAGTGGTAGTTTCCTAAGTCCTCTTCGTGTCTCCCTTCCGGCTCTCTTCCGCTCCCCAACCTAAGTAGTATTTTTTCTAAGGCCTCTATTGCTTTCTTCGGGTCCCTCCTGAAGAGCTCACTGGAAGATTAAAACGTTGCCAGTTCGATCGTTAAATAGGTCTAACGTTTAAAAATTTTGCGAAATCGATTGCAACCATTTCCTGTTTTGGAAACAATAATAATATCTGAATACAACAAACATTCCATAAACCTACACCCTAAATAGGCCTGACAATCTGCAAACAAAAACTACACTCGTTTTGAGCTCCACTCGGACAGAACCACAAACAATTGTCAAAAGACGTCTCAAAATACCATCTCCGATACGTAGACGGGTGGAGCCAAAAATGACAAATTAGTCTCCAGAGCGTCATGTTAAGGTACATGTGTGGACAGTTGAACAAAGAAGGTTCCTAATCCTCAAAGTTCCGCAGCTCGCTAGGTAGCACCGGCGTTAAGCTATGACAGGTGATAGCCCACAATATCTGTCCTTTGTTGGTACAGTAGAAGGCGCCACCACATAGTAGACGATCTGGGCTCACTTCGCGGGAGGAATTAGTGTGGGAAACCATAGTTATGAGTTAGGTCCTTGAAAGATCCACAATCTCAGGTTGTAACTTAATTTTTAATGTTGACGTTTATTGGTGATTTAGAGTTTTGATTTTGTCACGCTCGTTATAGAGGGCTGCATTTCGGTTGTCAAAAATGTTTTGGAATGGGTTCTCGTGGAATATGGACTGAGATATAGTTATGTTTTAAACGCTGTTTTACTATGCAATACATTGCAAAGGTTGAATTCAGACTTCTGGGTTTGTTATATCATTTTAAAAGTAAATAAATCAGACAAATATTTATAAATACTTGGCAAAACGTAAACATCTTCCAGTGTATTCACTAAAGGGAAGACACACTTCTTGTCAAGGTTTGGTTGGATTAGGTTAGGTTAGGCCCCGGCCACACGAGGCGGTTTAACCGCGCGAAGTTAAGCCGCGCGAAGTTAAGGGCTTCGACAACACATTGAATCAAATGAGAGTGGCCACACGAGGCGAAGTTTAGCCGCATGTGCGGTTGAGCCGCAACATGTCGTCCCCCGACCGCGCGAAGTTAAGCCGCGTTGGAGGGGATGACACACGTAGTCTTATGAGAGTGGCCACACGATACGGTTCGACCGCGCGGCAGCCGCGCTTATTGGAGATATTATTCGGACATTTCCAGTGGTTTTTAAGTTTGTTTTGTGTATTTTTTACCGGTTTTGTGCTGTTCAAACAATGTTTGATACATATGAACTCCGAACTATGGTTTCGCATGTGCTCGTAACAGGTTTGGAACACAAAAAATTGTTTTTCTGTTATGAAGGGATGGACCCAATGATTTATGTTAACGTTCCAGATCACCTCACGCTTTTAATGCACAAACTAACATAAGTGTTTCGCCCATGACTAAAAAGAGTGAACTGAACTATGTTTTAATAGAGTACTGATACTGGGAAAACCCAACAGGAAGCGGTTCATCCGCCCCGTGTGGCCAGGCACTTCGCGCGGCTTAACTTCGCGCGAAGATAAGCCGCGCGGCTTAAATTCGCCTCGTGTGGCCGGGGCCTTAGGTTTCGTTATGCTGAATTAGGTTATGTTAGGATAAGGTCAAATACTACCTATAACATTACGGATAAAAGCCTGGCGTTCCTTTAAGCGATGGCATTTTTCAAAGTACCATGGAAATACTAAATACGAAAAGTAGAAGACACACGACATACCGTTTACCGCTTGTCCACTGATCGACGCTGACAGGCAATATAGCTAATTAACAAGACAGAGTAGTGTATGACCGACAACCCAGATCGCATCACTGACGGACATGCAAAGATTGCATCTCCACTCACCGCTTATGATTTCAATTAATTGGACACTATAATTGCCGCAGACAATGGCCAGCCGACGCCGTTCGTCCGCGGACACGAAATAAATAAAATCATTTACATCCTATCGGACTGTCCGATTTTTTCGGTCTCCACTTATTCACCGGCGACAAGATCCCGTCCGGCGGCAAGAATTTCGCAGCAAAAAGAGAAATGAAATTTTCAAGATGGGTCGAGATGGTCTCAAGGCCATTTTGTCAATTATTTCGACACTGCCATCTCGATCGGTGGCGCAACGGTGGAGCATATATCTGGTTAATTACTCCAGGCTACTGCAGAAAACTTCGTTTTGTTTTGGTGCGCTTTTCTCGGATTTGCAAACTGATTGGTGATTTATGATGCTCATTATGTATATTATAGCATTGTTGTTGTTGTATGATATTATCTCTGTAAAGTCGGATTCTCAGTAAAAGTAGACGTTGGTTTAAGGTCCCCAGGCGATTACCGTGTTGTTTAATTATGTACTGTTTAATCAAACTTTTATTACAGATGCAGACTTTTCACATAGGTTGATACGTCTCACCAATCCATCCTTGGTACAAACTACTAATCAACTAGATACAGATACGAATCGTCGAAAAAGAAAACACATTGCTGCAGTGTAACTCAAAAGTTGTCCAATATGTTCCCAAAGACCAAGATGCGAAAATTCCTCTTTATTGTTGTGATTCCATGACGTCATATCTTGTAGTTAACCTCCAAAAATAGGTACAGATCGTATAATTTTTATTTCAATTGGAGTTCCGGCATACAGGGCGAATGGAGTCGTTTGATTGGCTGATCCAAGTGACCTCATGACTTTGGGTACAGTTTCTTAACTGGGTTACCCTAATACTCATTGATAACATCGATTCGGTTAGTGAACCTTCATTCGATATTTTAATTATCAGCAAGTTTGGTTAGTTAGGCTAGGTTCATTTAATAATTGATATAGTAAAAAATTTCGCATATCTGCATCTGCCATCTGTTACTATTGGATCAGCCAATCAAATGACTCCATACCATATGCCGGAACTCCAATTAAAATAAACATTCGTGTACGCTTGGAAATAGGTTAGCAACACTTTAAGATACAAATATACTATGATCAGCTGATTGAATATTGAGACTACGATCTAACCTGTCATTTCTTGTTTATATTTCGTTCAACGCTTGGTTTAAACATAACCTAAAATGTAGTTTTAAAGATGAATTACAAGTGGGCCTAACATGTTTAAACAAATGGTGAAATCAGTGAACGTGGTTGTGAATATATGTGTAGACCGGAATAAATAGCAGAAACTGCAAAACATGTTTCATTAAACCTGTTACTGAAAAATCAAGAAAGAAGAATGAACGAGCATACGAACTGTTTTCCTCTTTGGTAAGTAAGTAAGAAAGTTACAAACAATTTTCAGAAAATTTTGTATTGGCATATTTTGCAGAAAAATCTACTTGTTCTATTCTGTTTATACTGATAATACTGTTTATACGCGTACTCTTGAAAATAAGAAACACTTAAAGGTACTACGACTACAATCAGCTGGTGCAGCATTTCCCATTCCGCTCATCGCTTGGGTTTAACCTAGCCTAAAAACGTGTTGTATAGTGTTTGAGAGAAAAATTATTTATATGCTTTGCAGTAACTGTAGAAAAAATATAATGTGTAACACGAGTGCAAATGACCTTTGCTGCACTCGAGATACATTCCGCACGAGCCGCGCTCTCGTGTGCAGCAAAGTGCCACTTTGCTCACTAGTTACACAAATAACTATTTCCTAAATTGTGAAGACTTAAAAAATTCGAATTTTACCTTACCCAACTTGTATTTAAAGGAATTTGGGAAGCAAAAATACATTCTAACCAAATCATTCTATTCAAGAAACTCCAGCAAAACTAGATTATTATATTGTCCTTTCTCTTTCCTGAACAACTTTAAAATCCACTCTCCTGGCTTCATCATGCGTTAGACTCTCGTTTATAAAAGAAAGCCCGTTTGGTAGTATTTCTAATTTCACCATCACCTCCGTTTCCCAACCTCTCGCCATCTACATTGCCTCAAGTGTTTGACATTCAGGCTACCAATGCAGTCTGTCGTTGATAACAAATCTTTGGACAGTTTCCACTGCTTTCGTTCGACTTGGTTTTAATATTCTCTCTTCTGTCACTTGGTAAAACCAAGCGCCACTTGCCTACCAAATGATTCCGTTGCGCATTGGGTTTTCCCTAGTTTCTATTTTATTTTTAGTTCTTCTACAATGTATTTAATTTCTAGAAAAGTTACTGTGATCAAAGTAAACATACACACTAACAGTAATTTCATCACTCGTGTAATTGTATTATCAGCGAAAATGAAATTATATGAAAAATCTACTCGTAATTGTGAATCAAAGTTGTGAAGCAAAGTTTGGGATGCATGGCAATTTTTACACTTCTCTCCCTCATTTATTTACTTCAAAATTTAAGAATTTCAAAATTTTTTTTATATTTTGGCGTTTACGTTTTTTGGTCTGATGAAATACTTTACTGTATTTCAAAAAAACAAATATGTATGTAACGTTATATTATTTAAAACAAGGTTAATATATAGTTGTAACATAACATTGTTTTACACGAACTATCCTCGAGTTTGAGTAATGCCTAATTAAAGTGTTAAAATGATATATTTCTCCAGGTTATCCATCTATTGGTGAATATATGTTAGTATGATTGTGAAAAGATGCTACTCCTATGGATTAACCTTGTATTACTCTTTTCATACAAAAAAAAACAGAACAATGACGTCAGTTTTATATCAATCACTCCTAAGTTCCGTCTCTAAACATCGTATTGTAACCCAACTATCCTGTACTTCTTCATGCTTTTCCTATTATAACATTTTAAATGACAAATACAAACTACGATATTATAAGGGAAGGGGTAACCTTTTTTAAAGAAACTCGAGGAGAAGCCGATGGTTTTTAAATTATATCAATTCCACTGTTGATATATCTGGGCAATTTTGAGATAAAAATATATATATCAGATTTTTTAGAAAAGCAAACAGTTTTGTGGTCCAAATATTTTTCAACTTGGTTATATGTAAACGTCTCAACATTCTTCAACCGATCTTTCGTAACATCAAAGTTGAAATTAAGCAAATATAGCATAAGTCTTTTTATTTCTGTCCAGACAACTAGACTTTGCTAAATAGCCATCACGTAGGCGGAATCCCTCTGTAGTGGACAAGGATGAATAAGGACAGCAACCTGAGGTGCAGAGATAAATCTTGCTCCCGAAGGATCAGCTGATTTTTTATGCGGCGGCGTCACGATCACGTACAAATCGCCAGAACCGCCCTCCTTTTGTTTTGGCGGGACCAGGGGCGTGACGTCACTACCGCGTTGTATTGTGATTCTTGCTGAAACGTTAGTCAGCACTGCATAGCTGCTGAATTACAGAATTATATTTTTTGTGGTTCGTAATTTACAAAATACGATAATGGGTTTGATTTGTTGTAATGTTCTATGCGAAATCATTGGATTGTATTATTTTCTTCATTTGCCCATTGAAATACGGATGCTGCGTATTTTAACTTGAATATGAGTAAAGGTTGAGTGGATATATTGGATAAGTGTGGAATATACAGGGTGATTGATATAAGTGTGCCAGCCGTTTTATCCGAAAACTATAAGAGATATCAAAAAAAGTTAAATGGTAAGTGGCTTGGATTTTTTATTTAAAAAATTGTAGTCAAGTCAAAAAATGTTTTTTAGCCGCCATTTTTTCAATATGGCCGCCAACTTTGATTTTTCTTATAGAACACCCTGTATTTTATGATGTATTCTGGTAGAAAATGTAATTTTAAGACGATTTTATTTATGTGATTTTTTTCATAAACCTAACCGTTTCAAGGATAATAATGGTTAAAGTATTGAAATTTCTGCATGAGAAAGAGTTTCGATAAAGGCCTAAGCAAGCATGCTAGCTGTTTTATTCGAAAACCATTCAAAATTCCACAACTTAAACCATTATTATCTTTGAAACGTTTAGGTTTATGAAAAAAATCACATAAATAAAATCGTCTTAAAATTACATTTTCTACCAGAATACATCATAAAATACAGGGTGTTCCGTAAGAAAAATCAATGTTGGCGGCCATATTGGAAAAATGACGGCTAAAATAATTTTTTCGACTTCACTACATTTGTTTTAATAAAAAGTCCAAGGCACTTACCATTTAACTTTTTTTTATATCTCTTATGGTTTTCGAATAAAACGGATGGCACACTTATATCAATCACCCTGTATAAATGAGAGGGAGCTTCATTCATACTGGACCAGATGTATTTTCAATCCAGGATCATTTACTAAAAGTCTAAAGATGAAGGGAAGCTACGTTCAGTTTCCAGCTTACTACTGAGTTTTAGCAGGATTGAACCAGCAACCCACTTCTGTAAACATTCATTATCCATATTCGCAAACCACCTACAAGAAATTCGGGAAAAACATAAACGTTCAATGTCAATTTTCAACTTAAGCCTTACATGGTCCGGGTAGTTTTGTGATATCTCGTATTTAGATTACTTGTACAGTACTGTAGATCAACAACGTTCCAACTCAAGGATGTCCTGTAAAAAGATACTTCGCATGAATGTAGTTTTTCATCATAGAATAAGAATTACATGTTGTATTTTAACCTTACATAGATGTATTTTTGTCCTACTCATCCGATCTTGAAAATGTGATAGAAATAATAAAACCCATTGAGTAATTAAATAATAATATTCATAAAAACATGCAATCGAACTATTAACTAGAAAGAAAACAAAATGTTGAACAAAGAGTCAAAATTATGACAAAATAATTTCATTTTACTCTCGATCACAAACTTAGACGGAAACAATCGCCGCAAGAGCAGGTTAGAGGTTGAATGAGTCGCAGGTAGGTGGAGTTGGGGGGTGCAGATAGCTATCTCATCATAGTAACCTCATCTCAATGGGAACCCCGACTTTATTCACTCAGTCCTCTTTTAAAACCCAATAAATAAACCCACCGCGATGACAGTTATACCCCTAACCTCTCCGGAACTTTTAATGTGTTTTCGATGCGACATCTTGATTATAGTGAAGGATAACCCTCTCCCACTCCCTTCATCCTTCGCGCCTTCTTTTTCCTTTTGGCCGGACATCGAAACTCTGTTCGACGCTTGTACGTCGCACCGTATAAATTTATACTTTTTTCGTCACATTCACACGAGGAGGGCTGGTTTATGGATGGCACTGTCGATTTATTTCGCGCCTGGCGAGCTACGAAGACGGGTTTTTCAGTATGGAACTGCTAATTTAGCCGCTCAGATTGTTGTTTCCGAGGAAAAGAGACGGTGTGAGTGTTGAAGGAGAATAAAATAAGCATTTTGATGAAAATTGGATTTAGTGTTTTTTATAAATTTGCAATACGATGGGTTACAGAAAACCATTAAGCTGTCTTGAAAGCGTTACATTTATTAGGTGTTTACTATATCGATATTCAACCTATAAAGATGGTTTTTTTAACTTTCATGTGTAACTTTCATTATATTGATAGGATGTCCCGGTGTCAAAATCTTTGAATTTGTTATAGAGAATACTTGTTATTTGTTTGAGCACCTCCTGTCCTAATTAACTAAGGCTATTTTGTTTTTGTTCGACATACACATAAAGAATGTCTATTTGTCTAGACCAGTAATAGTTGTTTTGACAAATCTGGCCTATCTTCTGAAGACAGGTTTAAAATTGCACCCTAAAAATAAAATTTTTATTATGATAAAAACAATTATTTGTCTTCGCCTTAAATAGGATAAAAGGTACTTACGTATTAAACGGAGGCCACATTTTGTCAGCGCGCTGCGGCGGTTATGTTAGGTTGGGTTATCGTAAATATTATGTGTGTAGGACTTTCCTCGCTTCGTTATGAATCGAACGATACCAGACGAGTTATACTTTCTATTATGATAACCCAACCTAACATAACCGCCGCAGCGCGCTGACAAAATGTGGCCTCCGTTTAATACGTAAGTACCGGATAAAATAGCGAATTGTAATTTAATGGTAGTTTCGGATGGATGTAGTTGTTTTAGACGAAAATACAGCCCTCATAATCAACATAATCAAAGAGTTCGGGTTCGTTTTCTTCACCTACCACCCTTACATTAATTTCTAAGTTCTCAGTCCCTTAAATCTGGAAATAATTTGATTAGCAGCATAATGATAAAAATCCCCTTTCTATCAAATAAGTTCCTATCAAATAAGTCCTATCAAATAGAGGAGAGCTTATGCTTTATGTGCAAACAATAAGTAATTTAACGATTTTTACCTTGAACAGTTGAGGCTTTTTAACGCCGTCTGAGTAATCTGTATCCACATTATTTTGCAGTCACGTTTGTCCTTCTTAGGAACAGTAAGCTACACCAACCCTTTGATCCCTGCAACAAATTTTCATGTTAGAGAACGGCAGCAAAAACTTCCTATTGGGACTGTTCAAGGACTTAAGACCTCTTCAGTCTAAACACCTTTAACATATAACTGTTCGCTCAATGGGAGCCCCTTTCAAAATCCAAGGTCATTGATATGGTCATCACGAAAACAATTAGGAACATAATAGTAACTTTTCACTGATAAACCTACTGGAGCTATTCTAGGACTGTTCCTCTTCAGCCAAACGCATTTTTGCACAACTGTTAGTTCCATGGGAGCTTCTGCAAGGTCAGTGATGCGATGATATGACGACGTATTGTGAGGTCTGGTATGTTGCCAGTTGGACACCTGTAGGCATCTACCATAACAGTACCAGGTCCACGTTCACATGGGTTCGGTCAGTTGGCATGTTGGCGACGTCCGCGGGAAGGTTGAGGACGAGGACGTCGCTGGCCATCGGCACACTTCCTGAGACTACTTGCAAATCTAATATAAACCAACAGTGACGTGATCTCCGGGCAAAATGTATTACCTACACAAATAGCTCATGGAATACACTGTACTTGCTTATCATTTAGCAAAGAGATTCTAATTACATTTTCAAAACTGATCGTACCACACCCGATAGAATAAATATATTTCTTTCAATGAATGAAGGCTGGAGGTAAAAAGGATGTGGGTGAATAGGCATTAAGCAGAGCTACGCAAGCAAACAGAGACCATATCAGTAAAATTTCGAAAAAGGCAAGCACGGTTCAGAATCAACTACCGGTACAGGAAATAGTGGATTAAATACTTTTCGATGAAATGGCGACCATACAAAGTAGGTATTTTATGCCAAGTATGAATGGAAAACTAGATACTACTGTAGAATGACAATCATGGAAGGGTAAACGTGTCTGAAGAAGATCATACAGGAAGAAAAAAATATTCTACAGTACAGAAAAACACAAACGCCAAAAAAGAAATGGACAGGAAAGAAGTGGACAGAAGAGACGTTGAAACACAGTGGATACCAGAGATGAAAGAAGAAAATTATGAACGTGATACAAAATGTTTGGTTGAGTTTTTAGCACTCTACAGCGGATAGTAAACGGTCCCGGGGCTAGGGCTCACCATATGACCTACAGTAAAAGATTTTCATTATACGACACATTTACTAAAACTGACAAATTACAGAAGGGTGTTGTTTGTTGCCGATTTACACAGAAACATTACAGAGTAAAAGTAATTATTGAATTCAATATTATATTAACAGTTTTATACTAAGTAGAAGACCACAAAGGAATATTGATTTCTGAACAGTCTCATACATATTTTTTGGGAGTTATATACATTTGGATTTCCCTTTCCTAACAACTGAACATCAGCAGACGTTGACAAATTTATCGATCCAATAACAGAAATGTGCTGACGTGGTAACAATAGTAAACAGGGCCTTCTGGTCTGTGTCGTTCTGATCATCTGGCTTTTAACAAATACGAGAAAGCCACCAATGGGAAGCCAAGATGGTATTATCATAGACGGCAATATGTTGGTTATCGATGGCATTTCATTACTTAAGTTTCACATTGTAATGTTTGAGATAAAATTTGAATTACCTTTTATCTTACTTAAAATTAAACAAACTACGCTTATAAAATGTTAATTCAAACAATAAAACTTCCAAGAGTAATTTCAAGTAATAAAAATATCTATAATCCCACACTCGTTCCAAAACTGAGGTATTTACAGTTTGGTTTGTGCGAGCGGGCCCCGCTAAGAGCCCATAAAAGGCCAGATTTAACAGCCGTTATAAAGGCATTTTGTTTATGGCCAGATATGCGTATCTGTATGCAGCCCAACAGCTATTATTTATTGAGGTTGTCTTTGGAGTTATGACGGCCGAGTTTGAGTTTTTGTCCCGCGGTTTTTGTGCCGGCCACTAATGGTCCTGGGCTGCAGGATTTGTCGAAAAGACACTTTTTAATCTTTACCGGTGGATACTTCTGGTATATTTGGAGAAATATTCATTTCACTAAGTTATAACGATTGTATATTTTTGACTTACGAAACAGCTAAGAAAAGTATCGATTTTGTGTACTTCAAAATTGAAGTGATGCTGAAAAACCTCATAAAGATGCTGAAATGGTTGCAGGGTGAAGCATCTTCTGAGCGTTTTATTTTACAATACTCAGAGTTAAGTTTTAGTCTACCCTCAGAGGACAAATATTCATTTAAATGAGATATTAAATTTATATGTAACTTTGGCATATCACATTGTAAAAACATCATCTGCGGTTTTGTAAGCTTCAAATACAGTGGAAACATTTTACTTTATTGTATCAAGTAGATTAATTAATAGTGGTTTTGCTATTTAGGACAAAATCACAAATAAGCAGTTTGGTACTAAACAAACGATAAACAAAATGGTTGTTACAAAGAGGTTTAGTTTTAAAATGATCGTAATTCGTCGAATTTAGATTACGCGTTACATTCATAGGACGATGATGCACCAGGGCGTGTTTTTTTTTTAAGTTAAGATTAGTGAATGATTATGAGTGTTTAAATGATGAATGAGATGATAGATCTACCACTGACTAATATCAGCTGGTTCTGTAGTCAAGACCATAAATTTAAAAGGCCGATCAAGGTCACTTTGGTCCAGTTTCGCACCATCAAAAAAAAAGTTTCAGACCACTACAAGAAATGTTACTATGTTTCCATCTACCCAGCAAGTTTGTTGTAAGCCTAACTGAAACCACATAGAAATCGCTATCCCTACGTAGTAACAATTTCGCTAATCGTTTCAAAATTATTAAAGAAAAACTGATCCCTAACGTACCAATTAGCCTGATATTTACGGTCCTCAGTAAGCACCGCTATTACGCCATATCGAAGAAATGTGGTAAATGATACATGTGCGAGCGACCAAGTAAAACATCGGCTCGAGCATTCCCGAACTGGATCTATTAAAAATTATTGTGCGGTCGGAGAAATTAATACTGGACGGGAAATATCATTATTGTCGCAACTCGGGAAAAAAGAGGCCGAACGGATTCCGAGAGATCCGGATGAAAATACCGCCGCATTTCCGACGTATGTATTAGAGAACCACCCACCGTGATCGTATTAATGAGATATATCGACCGCCTTAGATATCGATTTGTAATCGATAATCGCTCGCGGTATAACGCCGGTCATACAAGTGGCTCGGTTTAAGTCTAATGTTTTTGCACTCGGCTAGAACAAAGTATCGACTCTGCTGGCGGTCCTGCTTAGCTTTCGGTTGTAAATAAGTTGTTTTAGATTTACACTAACTTTATTCAATTTAGTAACTTTTTCTAAGGTAATTCAATGTCTGCTTGTGCCCGTACACGAGTATGGAATAGGATTTACATTATGTTGCCATAGTGAGGGACAGCTGCAGAAGAAGGTATAAGAAAGCAATAGAGTTCCTTGCCGAGAGATGTCAGTACGACAGTTCGTTAGATGGGTAGTCAGTTATCAACAATATAGAGTTAACTTGGTCTAGGTCCAATTGTCGATGAAAATCAGCAAAGAAGTATTTCTTTTTGTTCTCCTGACTAGTTTCTTTTCTGGATTCCCAGTTTTTCTATTACTCTGGAAAGAGACCAAAGAGGTACACATACACGGGTAAAATAATAAAAATATCTAAAATTACCTGTTTTTCAACAATGGATAAAAAATGGATACCTGCTGTTATACAATGGATAAAAAGTAAGATTTGTTTTTGTGTTATTAAAATAAAATCAATATGATATGGGTACGGATATGCTTGATTGTTGTTAACTAGCGTTCATGCTTGCTCGAAGTAATGCCCGCTAAAACAGCCCAACTTTATTCTTTATAGGAAGGGCCAAACAGTAGTCAAACAGGACCTGTTAAGTTCCATTAATTCAAAAATTGAAAACATCTGTTTTGAGATTTCAAAAATCATCTAATGTCAGTAACAAGTATTTTTACTGGCTTTTATAAGGTCAGTTGTCCAATATATTATACTAGCTGGCCCGACAGACGTCGTCCTGTCCTAATGTGGTTTTATGTCAAATGCTCGTTCATTTTCAAGATGAGCACGTTCGCATGGCTCAATCACGTCTTGGTTGAAGTTCGTTCGCTACGCTCACTCATCTTTAGGTTGGAGCTCGTTCGCTACGCTAACTCACCTCCAGGTTGAAGTTCGTTCGCTACGCTCACTCACCTTTTGGTTGCAAATTAGCTGTTGTCATAAATTGAAAAAAATAATAGTGCTGCACCCTGTTGGTAAACCTATTAACTTTTTAATGCTATTGAACATCATAGAATTACATTCTTTAGTTGAACCATCTGTTAAGAATCTTAAATTCCATTTAAATATGAGTACTCATAAGGTTAACATGGTTAACTCCAGAGACACTGGGGCGGAGCCCTTTTGACGGATCTGCACCAAACTTCACACAAACTATCCTTGAACAATGCTTAATAATACCTGAAAGTTTCATTACAATCTGTCGAGTGGTTTCGGAGTCCATAAAGGACAAACAAACATACATACATACAAACATACATACAAACAAACATACATTGGATTTTATATATATAGAAGGTCAAACATATTATTTTTAAAGCCGTACGATCAAGAGCAGCTAGGGTTAAGAAATTAAACTATCAAAAAGCTACTGACTTTTCTCAGGATCCAACCGGCAACTATCATAATAACAGGCGAACACTACATCGGTTCAGGTACCCAGCTATGATTCGCTCTTTACAGATCAGTAGACAACATCGGCATGTCCTGTCTATCCTGTGTGGTCCTTGGTCCTATATGACTGATCCTCGGAGCCAGTGACGCCATCAGAGGCATAACTTCTCCCAAGGCTCCGGTTTTTGCCGTCATATCGCTTACAAATTCAAAGAACCGCAGATTCATTTTGGCCCGGTTTCCAGTAATCGATTCACCCTAAATATTAGTTTTGCTCAAAAACCCGTCCGGACAATGCTCAGTAATGTGTTCTTCTTAGTAAAACAAAGTATGTATATTGTTACTCATAAAGTAAGTTATGTGAACAGGGGAATAAGTAGGAGGACTAGATGAAGAAATAAGTAGCTGTTTGTTTTTATGGGTTTGTATATGCAATGCATGTAGCAGTTGAAATTCAGTAGGAATGATAAGTTCAAACTAAAGTATTGGTTCAGGAGCGGATGAAACAACTTCTAATGAACTTATGGTGAAATAGAGGCTGAAATAACCCCGTGGCTACAGTTCTCGAAAGCACGAAGTTCGCTAGTTCAATCCTTGGAACTACGTAGCTCTTTGATTTTTGGTTGCCACTGATAATTATAAATAATCCTGACTAAATAAACAGTTGATCTTAGTAGTAACGAAGAATTAGGTTAACTTTACCATTTCATAAATCACTCCAAGAATTTGTTGTCCACTAAAGGATGATTGTCCAATACGGACATAAATACGTAGACAAAAGGCATGTCTTAAAAGGTTAGGAAATCACCATTAAATACTTCAATAAACACTACCAATTTAACATATTTGTTAACAACAAACAGGCATGATCAGGTTTATGCTTGGGGAAAACATGGCTGCACCTTGAATCATTCGTCCAGATTGGTCAGAAAATGGGAACAAGTGTCTCAATTTGATTTGCCCATAAACTATATACAGTAGTATTGTTAAAGAATTTGTTGATATGGTAATCCAATTCAATAAATTATTACATAAACGAAAAATCATCTTATCAGTTCACCTCTAGGTAAAAAGCTCAACGTATTTTGAATCCGTAAGAAAAACACGCAGCCACAACTTCAGCCATTCAATCCACTGGCATCCCATGCGACTCTTAAGCGAGCGCTAATTGAAAATGAAGACACCTCCTCGGATAGGCGGATAGGCTCGCTCGTATCCTTGTTCCCATTGCGATACACATCTTCACGGTACTCGCATTTATCTTGTGATGGAATAGTAACCAGCTGATAACTAAACTTCCGTCGTGGCGCGGCGCCGTGGCGGGAAAGCACGCTATCGAGACACGCGCAAACATTGAGATGACCGGATAAACTATCCGGCTACTGTGCAACCGTAGGCATTGTGTGATTAGATTATGTTGGAACTACTTTTGTGGTTTTACTCAATCTTTGATCAATTCAATGACGCTGAGAACACCAGGCGGGCCTTATCATTACCAATTGAGATAGGACGCCACCTATCTGCGTATTTAAACCCAAATGTGAGTGAAGGATGATTGTAGCATAGAGTGTGATGCATTGTAGCATTGTTATTGACTTATACCAGTATTCTTTAACCTGGAACGTTTATTAAAAGCCCAATGATCAAGGACAACTGGGTCTAGATTCGAACCCTCAATAGGTTACTGACTTTTCTCAGGATCGAACCTTTGACCCTTTGATTACTAGGGGAGCACTGTAAGATAATTTATTCTGGGTTGAGGAGCTGAAGTGTGTTGACTAACGAGGAGTTACCGGTTCGATCCTGAGAAAAGTCTGTAGCTCTCCGATAATTTGAAATTGGCTACAGATGTCCTTGATCATTGGGAATTGTTAAACGACCCTGGATAAAGAAACAGCTGATCTTGTACAGCAACAAGGCTTCACAATATAACTATTTTCTACACTCACCCTTGAGGTGAATTCAGAAAAAAATACACTCCTAGTCAAAGTTCCAAGTCCAATTTTTTAAGTCCTAAAGACCGATCGCTCCCTCAGTTATCAATATCCATCAAACAAAATCTGTGACTTACATAACACACACAGCATTCTCAGCACAATATTAATTAAACAAAGGTATAAACAAGTGCTCATTCTCGTTGCAGATCTGCAAATACAAAACAACGATCTAGATGCAACATTACTCCAAGGCCGAGTGTTTTTGCAACACAAGTTTGTGTAAGCGCCAGTTCCATCATTTATGCACCACGACCACTCGGCGCACGCCTGTCGTTTGAATTCCGAAACGTCTGGAGGCAATTGTAAAAAAATAGTAAGAACTTTCAGTTTATTCGTAAAAATAATCATCGTAGCCAATAATCGTTGAAATTCCGACTAACTGTTCATGGAAAAGACTTTCTAAATCAATCTTCGTGGAAATGGTAGTAGTGGCCTTGGCTTTATAAGGGGCGGATTGGTTTGAATCTTCGAGTTTTGCTATTTAGATCGATTGGAATCTTAATGAAGAAGTTAATAGGAGTGGTTAAATCAAACATTGTGTTTATAGCAATGGAGTTTATTGATCTGTAAGAATCACTATATTTTTACTTCTTTATTTGATAGGAATTAAAAATTTTAAAATGTGGAATGTGAGAATTTGCTTGTGGATTTTCCGGTAGTTGTCAAATTTCATCATACTTGATTTTTTTTCACGAGACTAAACAACAAAGGATATTTGTTGTTGTTTTTGGTTTGGTTAAAGTTTCATAATTATTTTGTAAAATTAATTTATGTCTCCGTGGATATCAAGAGATGTGTTAGAAATGAGGCTATTATTTAAAATTAACAACAGGAGTCAAACTTATTGTACACCCTTAAATCAATTGAAACATTTGGAAGTGTCTAAAAAATATAGATATCTACTATTGTTCAGGTTTAATTCCTATTTTACATATTTTTTACATTATCATGTTTGTAAGTAAATAAATAGGTCTCAGCTTTAAACAAGAACTCAGGCAACCGTTAGATCAAATATTGATAATTATTTTTCTTGAAACTGGGTCATCACATAAAATAAATCAAATCAAAATATCTTTATTCGTCATCTGTACATGCTTGGTCCATTGAATAGTGTCAATGAATAGCCTATATTACATTTAAAATATTTGTAACATAGGCCCTAAAATTTAAAATGTAATAAAATAAAATTAATAGTACAAATTCTTAAAATGTCGAACAGAACTTAAGTCACAGACAATGGTTTTAAACATCAGCACTAAATGGACTAAATTAAATTAAACTAACTCACCAGCACCTCTATAAAAATTATCTAGTGTGTAAATAGCCCTTTCAGTCAAGAAACTTTTTAATGCACGTTTGAATGAATTTAAATTGTTGTTATTTTTAATATAACTTGGTATGTATTTTAAAAATTTGGATCCATTATAGGTTGTTTTTCTTTTCAAAAAATTTTAATCGATTATGATCAGTCTGGATTTCATTCCCACTTCTTGTATTGTAAGAGTGTGTTTGATTGTTTAAAGTAACTTTTTCAGGATTGGATTTTACGTAGATGATTGAATCATAAATGTACTGTAATCAGTTTGTAATTACAATCTTTCTGGTATATCTTCTACTTTCTGGTAAAATTTCAAGGCAAAATAGTAGGCCCGTTCTGACTTTTGGAATAATTCTTGCAACAGCTTTCTTAATTGGTTTCTACTTTAAGAATTTAATAGACCTCATAAAATATTAAATTGATTACCTACACAAAATCGAACTATAAAACAGGTTTACTATTATTTATCATACACTGATTGTTTTTCTTAATTAGTATATACATTATGTATCATTGTTAAACAATTAAATCTATACTACCATGATATTATATTAGTATGATTTGTTGTAAATGAAAAAAATATATAAAATACCCCCACCGCAGCAAACCTGCAGACTAAGCGAATTTCCATTTGACTGATTGGATTTACACTGAAATGTCTACTTAAAAATATAACATTTATTCTTGATTTAAATAGAATTAGTTTAACAAGTACTTAGGTTTGCTGCATCAGGGAGGGTAAAACTGTTTTTTTGTAAAATGTGAATAGTTAGTAAGAAATAAAAACATTTTCCAAATTTGATCAAAATATGTTCACAAACAAGCAAACTACAACAGTTTACTTATTCTCCATAAGAATAACATGGGAATTTTAAATTTACAAATTTTTGGAATTTTCTCCGTAACCATTAGGCGCATAATAACGCTTCAATATACTAAATTATTTGTTTGTTTAAGCTCTACAAAATGGTTTGGAAAGAAATTGCTAAATTTTATGTTTTTTGGGTCAAAAATGGGAAAAACCTATTTTTACCCCATAAAACCCCCCGTAAACCCCCGTTCCCATGGTCCGATCATGCTGGATCGCGAACTCGTTCAAATAAACGTACTTTTACACGTTTGTACCAAATTTCATCAAAATCGGACCATTTTTGCTCGAGTTATCGTGCTGACGGACACATATATATATATATATATATAAATATATAAATATATAAATATATAAATATATAAATATATAAATATATAAATATATAAATATATAAATATATAAATATATACATATATAAATATATAAATATATAAATATATAAATATATAAATATATAAATATATAAATATATATATATATATACAGGGTGTCCATAAAAAACGTTTCAGGACTTTGGGAAATGAATCCCCATACTAAAAGGAAGAAAAAAGTTTATGGGAAGGTATGTCCGAAAATGCATATTAACCCAGATATCCGCCATTTTGTTTTTTATACAAAAATATTTTTAACTCTGAAGTTTTTTATCTGATGATTATGAAATTTAGTAAACATGTTAACATACACAAGACCTATAATAGAAAAAATTTTAAAGTTGTTCCGATTGTAAATTTCAAAATGGCGGCCGTTTGAATATTTATAACTTAAATAACTCAAAAACGGCTAATTCTATGAAAAAATGTCAAGAATACTATTTTTTAGCATTTTTAATTTCCTATCAAACGATACCAAGATCAAAAAGATCGGACAAAAGACAACTGAAATATAAGGTTTTTTGTGTAAAAATAAGGCAAAAAATAAGGGTTCCCCGACTAATTTTGCCTTATTTTTACACAAAAAACCTTATATTTCAGTTATCTTTTGTCCGATCTTTTTGATCTTGGTATCGTTTGATAGGAAATTAAAAATGCTAAAGAAAAGTATTCTTAACATTTTTTCGTAGAATTAGCCGTTTTTGAGTTATTTAAGTTATAAATATTCAAACGGCCGCCATTTTGAAATTTACAATCGGAACAACTTTAAAATCTTTTCTATTATAGGTCTTGTGTATGTTAACATGTTTACCAAATTTCATAATCATCGGAAAAAAAACTTCACAGATAAAAATATGTTTGTATAAAAAACAAAATGGCGGATATCTGGGTTAATATGCATTTTCGGACATACCTTCCCATAAACTTTTTTCTTCCTTTTAGTATGGGGATTCATTTCCCAAAGTCCTGAAACGTTTTTTATGGACACCCTGTATATGAATTTGAACGGATGGTGTTTTTGGCCTCTAGGGACCTCAAAACGAAAAAAAAATCGGTCCCGCGTCCAGGTCTTACCATGAGTACTACGGTAATAGCTTATTCCCTATATGGGAAATTCGCTAAAACTATTATGAAATTTTTGACCACTCACAAATAAAAAATTGTATACATCTTAATACGTTATTCCACTTTTCAATACTGGACTACTAATGTTCGTGCAGTATTATGCTCTGCGAATGATTGATGTATTTGGTCCAGTTTTTGCCCCCCCCTCATCACCCACTCGGAATTTGGAATTAGATGAGCATTCTTGGAGCCGCAGTAATTAAAACATTTCTTCATCGGTTTTTACGCAACTTTTAATAAATCTCGAAGAGTTCTGGTCATTCGACATTAGTCCTGAATCTAAATTCAAATATTCAGACTAATGGGTCAATAAGGATCTGTTTTTGGTCAATTAAGAACAAAACGATCTGTTTTTGTTCCGATATTGCGGCGAGTTTGACATTCTTCAAGGTCATTACACAAATTAAAGTGGCTTCTTAAAATAGTTTATTTACAACATCATCAAAGACGATCGTTGCCTGTTGTGTTTGGTTAGGTTATTGTCATAATTATGATTATTTCATGACTTGCATTGAATTCAAATAAATGCGATTGATATTTGGAATGATAAATGGAATTGTATGGATTCTTGTTTAATTTGATGTTTCATACTCTTCCAATTTTGAAAAATGCAAGCCGAACACAACCCCATCAATAAATGTCGGGACTCGTGGATGAATTAAATTTTTTTTTACCAAAATATTTTTTTTCGTTCATTGTGCAATTTGTTAAACTGTTTGGGGCAGTTAAGAAGTTTGTCTGATTTTAAATTGATGTGTGTGTTCTAAATATTCACTTGAATATTCTTAAAATGATCGCACAGTGGTAAATCAATTACAAATTGCACTATCAATTAAATCACATAACATAACTCTGCAAAAATCTGTTATATTATTAAAGTGATGCAGTCAAATGTGTGGACATCATTTAAAGGCCCTTTAAAAATATATTCATGTGGCGAACAAAAGGAATCTTAGAGTGTTTAGATTTGCCGAAAAGTATTTTTATGAACGAGTTCCTGAAGGGCTCTGCTCCACAGGCAGATTTCCAAAGGGCTACGTCTTACATGCTTTTAAAAGTAAAATGATTTGATTTATTGTCGGGACCACGTAAGTTTGCAGTTGGTGGCAGCCAATCACAATACAAGGCTAGTGCGACGTTGCCACATCGCCCGTTGAAAACACGAATTAAAATATACTAAGCAATATTTTTAAATCAGCTGGTATTATTAGATTTGGCAACACCACACTGTTCTCATTGGTTCATTCAAAACCATATGGTAAATAGGCTCCTCCCTCAACTGCAAACTTACGTGGTCCCGACTTTAGGTAATTGGTTAAATGAATCAGCTGTACGATACTATTACATACTTTGGAAATGTAAATCATAACAAACATATTTTTTAGGTAAATAAACAAACACCCATCAACTGGTATTTTTCATAATATTTATTTGAAAAAATAAATAAATAAAAAATGTATGTGGGGCTTTACTTTTTCCTGCATAGGCTACCTTATTGAAATACAGAGAAAATTGTTTACTTCCCTAAAGGGTAAAATTAGGTTTTTATTCTAAAATTAATGATATAGGCTATGTGTGACTATTTTATACAGCAGATCTAAATACCAGCATTATTCTTTTCCACGTTCTCTTCCCATGGCGAAGGTCAAAAGTACACTCACCTTTAATATATCAATTCAATTGTGTAAAAATATGTAACACTTAACCTTTATTTTATGAAATTCGTATTCAAAATGTGAGTTAGAAAATAGTTTTACTTTGTTTTCGGCTATAGATAACGTATTGATTTAGAGAATATGAAAACAAATGGTTTTCATAACTAAAACTCTAAAATAAATTTACTACTCCTAGTTACTCATGTAAAAAACTTTATATCAATGGATGATTTTAAACGACATAAACCTGAATTAATCGAGGGCAACGCCCCTTGTAAATGTTACGGAACAAAGAAGCGGTCGGTTTTGGAACGTCAAATTTATGAAAGCCGCAATATCAGTAAACCATAAGTGAAATATTCGGCAGAAAAACATACAACAAGCCGTCCCTCTGCAGGAGAGAAAAACTGCCATAAACAACGACGGAAAAAATCGTGCTCAATAAACTGTGGACGTTGGTTTTAATTGGATCCGGACCCTGACAGACAGTGTCGCGGACAAGAAAAAGACAGCTGACATAAAAATTGGACATGTTACTTCAATGAAGTCTGGGTAACGAATTAATAAGACAATTGATTGTCATGAGCTAAACTAGTTGGTTGCATGTTTTAGCGATTGTGCATGCAGTGATATTTAAAGCACAACGCTTTAATATCTATGTTAATAGGTAAGCATGTTTCTTGAAAACCTTTTTCTCAGCTCGTGTGCATCGCAGGGAAAAACTACGCATACTGTCAGAAATATATTTTCCTGAAGATGAGCAGAATCCCTTTATAAATTAAAATAGGCTCAAAAATAAGCACAAAAATGAATTTAAAACATAAACTAAATTAACATACGCCTTATGGATTGCCCTGCTGGAGACGAAATAACAACGAAGTATAGCCTAAAAGGAAAATTAAAACAAATAGGAGAAATTCCAATCACGTGTTTTATTTACAGCTTGGGGTGGAAATAGAGAAGTCTGTACATAACATAGTTTTGGTCGAGTTTTCGACATTGGACGGCCTCTAGTACTAAATTATTTGATTTATGCTTCACAAAATAGTATGGAAGTATTGCAAAATGATATGTTTTCTGGGTCAAAAATGGGAAATCCAAATTTTACTCCATAAATCCCGTAGTTTTACGCTTGTGTTCCGAATTTTAACCAAATCGTTTGATATTCGCTCGATTTAGTTATATCTCCATAACAGAGTCAATTCTTATTTTATATTTTTACTTGAAATAATTCCCTACATCTTTGGAGGTTATTGAATCACTGGTCACATTATTATCACATAGATTAAACACTTTGGATGATTGAGGAATTTGAACCCGGGGACTCAGGTTCAATTCAAGCACAAACATCTGGACATGGTAGAACTCAGTAGTCATTTTAACCAAATAACATTCTGATTTATTTGATTTTAATTAATAAATTGTGTTTAATATTATATACCTAGCTCCTGAAACCAGTTATAAATAGTTATAAAAGTTATAATCCTAGTTATAAAACTTTGTTCAAACGTGATTGTTACTTATTACGCGGTAATTCACTAATATACACCCATTTGATCCTAACTCATTCAACTTTTTATTCACAACTTAAACTCAACACTCTACAATGCATTACTACAGATGAACTCACATTTCGGACCACCACACACGGTCGACATTCTCACGTCCAGCGCGCCATTTAGATGAAATCTCATTCACAGAAGAATTTTCTATTAAAGAGTTAGTAGTTACGTGAAACAATAACCTCAATCGATAACTTTCCTAACAAGAACAGCTGTGAAACGCTTCGCATAACTTCCCATGACCTACCGCTAGTTATGGTGTTTCTGTGAACGATGCCATAGCGTCTAGCGTCCCATCCTGGGCCGGACGTCCTTACCACAGGAAAGTTGAAGATCCATTTATGCTTCAATTGCTCTCTGGTATTCCAGCTATCGATGTACTATGCTGGGAACGCCTTGTTATGCATGGCAGTTTCTGCCGAGGTTTAGAAGGTCTTCTCGTGCATGAAAATATTGTACGGGATATTATATGCTCCTGCCACCCTGCTAAAATTAAATAATCGGTTGGGCAGAATAAATAGCAATTGTTTGATATTTCAATTTACTAAAGTTTTAAGACTGTTCACAGTATGTTACAACAACGTAGCCTTTGAATAAAAAGTGCCAACAGTGGTGTAAAAAATATTAAACCGTGAAAATAATTAATAGAGGTTGGATGTATACTGAAATGATTAATTGTGCATTTTCTTAACCCTACCTCACCTCGGATTTGAACTCATGTCGAAAAGAATCACTCTAAGCTCTATACGATGAAGTAATGTTTTTTATCATTACACTTAAAATTTTATTTGGCTCTGGTAAACTAGATTTTACTGAATAAAATTAAAACCAATAAACAATTAATTATAAATCCAAAAGATTTTCTTTCACATCAAAAAACACCTTCTATAAAAGTCAACTCTTTAACAATATGGTGAAAACTAATTAAAACCAACAAGGAATATTTCCATTGTTGTCTTTGCCGTCAAAGACTGCTAAAGAGAATTTTATTGGACGGACTCAAAGGCGTTCGGAGTGAGCTGGCCACTGCGGTCGGAGTTGTATGACAAGAGATGGCACAACGCATTCTTTGCTTCTTTGCAAACCAAAATCACAAACATCCAATTAATTACAAAGAGTGGTCACCTGGTATTCTAATATCCGTGAAACTCTAGTCTTATTGCGAATCTTCATAGTGGTTTGTATTTGAAACCCGGCGCCGTGGCACCTCCCCACACTAATTATTTACTTCTTTGATGCATTTTTCAAACGCGATATTACGTTTCGAAATCTGTAATGAGTTCTTTTATTCCTTTCCGAGCTTTGTTGAGGATTACACAACGTTTGAAAAGAGATTTTTGTGGGAAGGTTTACGTTTTGGATATTTGTTTGGGGAATGGTTGATTTGGGAATGAAATGAGGATTAAATAGGGGACGTTATTTTAGGTGGTGAAATCGAAAATGTTTGAAACAATTATTTAATGAACGGATGCTTTATACGTTAGTTCAAATTTTTTCATTAGCAATAAAAGCTTATTTGCATCATTGGATTTTGTTAACTTTAATGTATTGAACATTTTTCGTATTGCGCTGTATATTTGCAACCCATGGCACTCGTATGACCAAAGTAATTTTTAATAACTAAACTTTTTTTCCTAGGACGCTAGGCACGTTCCTGGGATTGTTTTTCACATTACTTAAGGCTAGACCTAGGGGTTGCGGCATTATCACTTAGATAAAATCCATTGGTGACTTGGCGGGGATCGGACCCGGGACCTCAGGGACAGAAGTCCCGCGCTCCAACCACTACGCCAGCTCGCTCCCCCTAAACTAATGACATGATATATCCTTCCCAATGAGTCCCCACCAGGGGTTGTAACTTTCATGCTGCATGTTTTATTTATTTGAAAAATCACACTGTTAAAAACTGTATAAAGTATAAATACATTCTAGTGTAGTTGGTGAATTGGTGACTCACCGATGGCTTGAGCTCTCTTCATGGTGCCTTAACATTTAATTTATGAATACAGTCATGGATATTCTAGTAAAAAGCCGCGGCGGAACAAAATCGGCAACACCGCAGCCCCGGCTTAAAACGCCGTTGCATTGATGTGTAATTGAGTTTCTGCACAACGTGTATGTTTGGTTTACACGTGTGTTATTACCAGGCTTATTCTGTGTTCGCTTGTGGCAATAGGCCGGTGCGACGTTGCCACACACCAACCGCGGTCTTGTAGAGGAGGCTATGGTACATAGTTAGCCTACTGTACCGCTGACCTCTTTAGCCTGATACGTACTGATCACAAATATCAAATTAATTACGCCAAAGAGTGGTCACCTGGTATTCTAATATCCGAATAATTGTTGGGGAAATTACAAGGTCAAGAGGTGCTGTCAACCTCTTAAAATCAATGATAAACTACCTTTAGAAAACCTCCAACATTATATCCAACTTTTTTACACTTGAACTTTCCTCCAACATAGCAAAATATTTTAAGAAATTTACAATTTTAAACATCCACGTCTATATGTGCACGTTAACATGTAAGCTCTTCATGAAAAACAAGTTGTAACGAAATCTAATAAAACTACAGTAAAATAAATGCGAAAGATTTTTACATACTGTATAAATTACTTATAATAGTAAAGGCAGACTAAGATGACTTGAAGCTTGAGTGACAAGATTCAATTTACCCCCCGGCTCCGGCTTACATGCACTAATCACAGCAACACATTTATTTCTATTTCACTTGTCTCCAGTAATCATGGCGAATTGACGTCCCCTAATTTGTTTTCAATTATTTGTTGTCTCTGGCAGCTCCTCCTCTGAAGAATAACCTCCCTTCGATCCTCGTTCGTTTAACTGTTTTCGTTAGTTTAAATTGATTTTGAATATCAATTTGTCTCCCAAATTGTTTCAGGCGTTTCAAAGTTGAAACGCTTTGGCAGCATTACGAGTTTCAACTTGGAAACTGCGATATTAGATTGTGATTGTCAGTAGGTTAACGATTTTTTAACTGGACTCGTTTTGTTTTATAAAGTGTATTTGAAGAAAAACATAATATGTACTTTTTATTTATCACACAAAACTAGTGAATCATTTTATGACTGATGCTAATTTTACTGTTTACTCTCAATAGTGCAACACTACCAGAACTAATAGTACGGTGCAATTAGACCTAAACCGGGACATCAAAAAAAAAGTTTCAAACCAGTGCCAAATTGTTGAGTACACTTCCCTCAATATGTAAAAAAAAGTTACACTGATTTGAGTGTCGGGTTTGGGGGGGAGGGGGTGAAAATGGGGTGAAAATAGGACTTTTTTTACTTTTTCGCAAATACCTCAAAAACGGTGCGTTTAGAATATAATGAATTACAAAAATAATCTACATTAAATTTCGAACAAAATGATACCATACAATACCTATCTACTATGAACGGTTCAGGTAATATTGAGGGGTAAATGTGATTTTTTTCTTAAAATTCTAAAAAAGTTGTTTTTTAAATGGAGGAAACCCATGGACACCCATAAAAAAAGTTTCTAACGAGTGCCAAATTGTTCAATAACCCTCCCTTAATATGTGTAAAAATTTTACACTGATTTTCGTGCCGGTCTTGGGTAGGAGGGTGTGAAAACAGGGTTGAGAATTTTATTCATAAGTAATTTTGTAAATTTTGTTAAGTAACACTTTTTATTTTCCATTTGATCACAAATATAACTACAGTATAAATAAATATGACTTACCTACCTAAAAAAGACAAACCTACCTAGATACGGGAACACGGTGAACTTTCTACCGTTTGAATTCTTAAGAAGATGGAATAAAAAATAACTGAAGTTACAACGATTTTTAGTTGTAAAATTATTGTGATTAAGGCTACGCTATTCAGGGTTGCCTCATTTTACAAATAAAAATCGTAATATTTATTTATTTTTTATTATTTTAAAAGCTAAATAAAAGTGTTACAGACATTTTTTCATAAAATTAGCCATTTCTAGCAATTTCAATTTTAAAAAATTAAATGGCCGCCATTTTAAAATTTTTATTGGATTAAGATATTTTTTTTCTAACGTGGGTCTATTTTACCTCAACATACATACCAAGTTTGTTAATGATCGGTTAAAAAATTCAGAGATGAAATAATGTTTTTGTGAAAAAAAACAAAATGGCAAATATCTGGTTAACGAAGCGATTTTGGAAAAAAATACTCTTGATTTTCTTTTTATTTTCACCCATAGAACCATTTCCTGGGGTTTGGCTGTTTACTTACAGGACTCCCTGTATACAGGATGTCTCACCTAAAGTGAACCAATAGCTAACTTTTTTATCATGGGTTATACAGTTAGTTGACTTCTTATGGGACACTCCCCTTTATTTTTTTAGATGAATTGGAATGGTTCCCAATTTTAAAAATATGTTCGCCATTTTCCAATATGGCCGTATCCAATAGGTATTGTATGGTATCATTTCGTTCGAAATTTAATGTAGATTATTTTTGTAATTCATTATATTTTAAGAAAAACGCACCGATTTTGAGGTATTTGCGAAAAAGTAAAAAAAGTCCTATTTTCACCCCATTTTCACCCCCTCCCCCCCAAACCCGACACTCAAATCAGTGTAACTTTTTTTTACATATTGAGGGAAGTGTACTCAACAATTTGGCACTGGTTTGAAACTTTTTTTTTTGATGTCCCGGTTTGTTCTTTTTTTAAGCTAATTGCACTGTACTATAAAAGTTCATTGAATTACCATCAAATGTTAAAAAATAATTTATATACAAAAGAAATTTACATGAAATGTCCTAAGGTATAATTTTGAAACATTCATGGTAACTTATGAGTTATATAAGGCATCATTTAAAAAAATATGTTTAATTAATACAAAAATCGTCCCAAATTTCAAAATACGCTGGACATAGACTAGATTGTTGCACAGTGTCGGATTAGCGACTGAAGAGTTATGAAGAGTCAGATGATCGAGTGTCAAATGCAGTTGTACAGGCCAAAACTACTGATTAAGAAGTATATTCTTTAATTTTTTAACCTAAATATTACATGAACACATAATAAACAAGAACTGTTTATTAAGAGAATTAATTTTTATATTTTTCTTATAATACAACGAACTACTTTTGTTCTTGTTTTGGCCTGTCGGGCTTCATTTAAAAGTCTGATCAACTAATTAATAGCTGTATCACATGAAAAATCTATTTGGACGTAAATTCAAACCCCTAATCTTTTCGCTCCAACCACAACACCAGAAGACGTTGAGTCGCTAACAGATAAATGTTGACGCTCTTCCTCCTGCAGTTCGACTAAGCAGCTTGTTAGATCGCCTATCCTCCGCCTAGAAGGACAAGGAGGGCAATAAGTGAGAAAGTCAGCGGACAGCAATATCACGTGGGACATAGATCCATCATGGCCTGAAGCAACAACATACTAAACAATCCACGGACATACAAAACAGCTGATTGTCAACACGCCCATTTAAATACGTCACCGGGTGTAGTACAAAAAAGGATATATTTAAATAGCATTCCTCCAGCGGATTCTATTCGCCGCGGCTTTTTGCGGACGACTTTTGCACGATTATTTCAATATTTTTTCTCCTTCGCACCTAAAACGGCACGTCCTATTAGAGGAGCTAGTGACAGGTGGATTTATGCGTTGAATTCACAAAGCTCGGGTCCGTCACCTCGCCTTCACACCTTCCCAATTCGCGCTTATCCAGAATCGCGTCGACACACGCCGTGAGTTACAGTTGGAGGATGGTAATTAGCAACTAGTTGTGTGAGCTGATGTCGATCAGTCGCTGATGGAACGTTAACAGGGACAGTATGTAGCTGTGGACACACTAGGTGTTTAACCAAGTGAGCTACTGATGACAAAGAACATAGTACTCAGTGTTGATGCTGGAGGATGGTAATTAGCAACTAGTTGTGTGAGCTGATGTCGATCAGTCACTGATGGAACGTTTACAGGGACAGTATGTAGCTGTGGACACACTAGGTGTTTAACCAAGTGAGCTACTGATGACAAAGAACATAGTACTCAGTGTTGATGCTGGAGGATGGTAATTAGCAACTAGTTGTGTGAGCTGATGTCGATCAGTCACTGATGGAACGTTTACAGGGACAGTATGTAGCTGTGGACACACTAGGTGTTTAACCAAGTGAGCTACTGATGACAAAGAACATAGTACTCAGTGTTGATGCTGGAGGATGGTAATTAGCAACTAGTTGTGTGAGCTGATGTCGATCAGTCGCTGATGGAACGTTAACAGGGACAGTATGTAGCTGTGGACACACTAGGTGTTTAACCAAGTGAGCTACTGATGACAAAGAACATAGTACTCAGTGTTGATGCTGGAGGATGGTAATTAGCAACTAATTGTGTGAGCTGATGTCGATCAGTCACTGATGGAACGTTTACAGGGACAGTATGTAGCTGTGGACACACTAGGTGTTTAACCAAGTGAGCTACTGATGACAAAGAACATAGTACTCAGTGTTGATGCTGGAGGATGGTAATTAGCAACTAGTTGTGTGAGCTGATGTCGATCAGTCGCTGATGGAACGTTAACAGGGACAGTATGTAGCTGTGGACACACTAGGTGTTTAACCAAGTGAGCTACTGATGACAAAGAACATAGTACTCAGTGTTGATGCTGGAGGATGGTAATTAGCAACTAGTTGTGTGAGCTGATGTCGATCAGTCGCTGATGGAACGTTAACAGGGACAGTATGTAGCTGTGGACACACTAGGTGTTTAACCAAGTGAGCTACTGATGACAAAGAACATAGTACTCAGTGTTGATGCTGGAGGATGGTAATTAGCAACTAGTTGTGTGAGCTGATGTCGATCAGTCACTGATGGAACGTTTACAGGGACAGTATGTAGCTGTGGACACACTAGGTGTTTAACCAAGTGAGCTACTGATGACAAAGAACATAGTACTCAGTGTTGATGCTGGAGGATGGTAATTAGCAACTAATTGTGTGAGCTGATGTCGATCAGTCACTGATGGAACGTTTACAGGGACAGTATGTAGCTGTGGACACCCATAGGTGTTTAACCAAGTTAGTCCCTGATGACACAGAACATAGTACCAAGTGTTGATGTTGGAGGATGGTAATTAGCAACTAGTTGTGTGAGCTGATGTCGATCAGTCGCTGATGGAACGTTTACAGGAGCAGTATGTAGCTGTGGACACACTAGGTGTTTAACCAAGTGAGTCCCTGATGACACAGAACATAGTACCAATAGTTGATGTTGGAGGATGGTAATTAGCAACTAGTTGTGCGAGCTGATGTCGATCAGTCGCTGATGGAGCATTTACAGGGACAGTATGTAGCTGTGGACACTAGGTGTTTAACCAAGTTAGTCGCTGATGACACAGAACATAGTACCAATAGTTGATGTTGGAGGATGGTAATTAGCAACTAGCTGTGTGAGCTGATGTCGATCAGTCGCTGATGGAACGTTTACAGGAGCAGTATGTAGCTGTGGACACTAATAGGTGCTGAACTGTGAATAAGTGAGTCACTTATACATGCTTCTCACACAAACCACAGTATCAAATCTTTTATTTTCTTGCTTCTTCACACCATTTTCAATGTTTACTTTCCCTACTGGAATTTTCTAAACCCAAACTGAAATGGTCTTAATAAATGAAATGTTCAACTTTTATCTTTTTTATAACATCATTAATTGGCAGCCCATTCTGAAGAATTGAAGTCGAGGATTGCATTTTACACTTCAAATATCGTCTCACCGTATATTGTTATCGACCTAAAAATCCTCCTCGAATCTAGAAATCGTCTATAGCTGATTTATATAGATTAAAACTCACTGAGTCTGTTCTTCCAAATATTGTTTTACCTTTTATTCCTGACCAACACCCTAAAGATTGCCTTCACCTGATGCGTAAAGGTGATAAATACAATGTGTGTTATATCCACTACGTAATGACCTCTTTCCGTCAGCAATACACACAAGTCATTCGTGCAGTTCATATATCTCCAGTGTCAAGTCCGATGTATTACAAGTAGCCCCAGGTGGAGGGGAGGCAGCTGGCTGTTATGATTTAATAACCATGTCAGCTTATGCAAATGACACAAGTCAATTTGACTGCAGCTGCGCCTTCCTCATACTTCCTCTGCATTCATTCCTCAGCTTTTTATCTGATGATGTGCATCGTCTGCAGCTTCCGCTCTCTAATACTGAGTTGTGGCTCGATTTCGACACAAATATCGATTTCGGACCAATGCAGTTTTGGGTTTAGCAAAAGTGCGATAAAATGATGGAATACAGGTGCATCGTTTGTTTACGCAAGTTTGGAAATAGAGTTGGTTTTACAGGGATTATCATAAATTTACGATATTCTAACGGTTTGGGAAAGCTGCAAGAAGAAAATGCAAATTGTTGCAACGGAACATTAAATGTCGTGGGTTCTAAACAACATCTTTACGTTGAGGTGTACATTTTCGTGTTGACAAACCGAACTCCAGAGGTTAGCGTTAATACTATGATAGTAGTGGTGTATTATTCATGAAAATAATGCTAATAGATTAAGGTATATCTTCCAATAAATTACCTTTAAAGTAACTACTCAACATCAACTAATGTCACTGTCTGGTTAAATAATTCGTTCCACTTCATACGTGTATTTTTAACAAGTTTTGAAACATGTCATCAAACCTCTTTCAACCATGCCTAAGAGTTAATATTCCTGCCTCAACCATGGCCATTCCAAGATGATGGCTGAATCTAGAGCCGCCCCAGCTAGCCCTCTGAACATTACCCAAATGACCACTCAACCCCTTTTGCCATAATATATATTCATTCTTCTCCCAATAATGAACCTACTATAACCCACACCTACACCTATGCTATATATCAACCTACCATTTTTGTTATACGCATTTTTTTTGTCACGTCTCTATTCTAAAACAATATTGGGAGTAAGACTTCAGATCTGCTTTGTAAACTGTGCGGAGTTCCTCGAGTTATTTGTCTAGACCCCTTTAATTCCTTTAGTTCCTTTAATTTATGTACGTTTGACAATGGTTTGACCCAGAAGTGTATATTTTTGTACAGCAAACTTATATACTGACGACTGCCAACTACACTTGACATGGCACCAGCACCAATTGAGCTTATCAATGCTGATTTCCAAATTTTCAATGATCAGTTATGAATCGCCTTGGATTGAATGTTGACAAGTGAGTTTCCATGCATACAGATCACACATTCTATTACAAGAATTTGGGCAAATCTGCTATATAAGCCAGCCTTGATGGCCAAGACGTTGCCTATTTGCAATAATGTCAACACATTTTGTGTTTTACTTGAAAAATATCTCACTTTTTTACCACGCCACCTCTGCAGTTTGACGCCCGTGGGGTTGACTGAGAGGTCTTAGGAGATTTAAATCTCTTACCTCCAGAACATGACAAAACACAGCTCATACGGTCCTGCTTCCAACCAGTCTTTACGTACTGCTTTCCTGTAAATGGGAACAGCATCTCTATGGATAACATTGCAAGAATTCAAATTCTGCAGTAAGGTCAAGCCGTAAACGCTTTGACCACGTATCATCCTTTCGAGATGCTGCAAAGCTTATCCAAATTATTGATAACTTATTTAGGAATCTGAGCTGCTGCCTGATTCAGTGATTCACAAAGTACTCAAGCTCGGAGACTGCAGGCTTTATTTTGGAGAGGCCTGGGAGGCTTGGGTTGGAAGAAAGAACTATTCTTGATTACGGCACGTATTTGTATAATGACCTTTCTCAAGTGATTAAGAGATCTAGATCTCCTAGCTCATTCAGCCTTTGTAAAATGTTCATTATAGTTTTTGCATAGGCTAGTTTAGTTTTATTAACTTGAGCAAGTTTAAAAACATTGCAAAATTATCTTAGCTTGTATACAAAGGCCTTTTTTAGTTATTTATTCCTACTTAAACCAAATCTTCGCCCACCCAATAGCTACTACTACCAAGGCCATGCGTCTTCTTACTGGAGATTATCTTTGTCATAACCTCTATCCCTCCCTCAACCATATACTATGAGCTCTTATCCACCACAACCATGATCGTGCATCAACTTAGCATCTTTATTATAATTTCTATCCCTCATTGAACATGTCCACGATTCCCTCCAAAACAACCAAAAACATTCCTTCCCTTGTCATAAACTGTATCCTCCCAAATCTATGAGCCCCCACCACAACCACGGCCATACCCAGTCAACCACGGTGGTTGTAACCAGAATCGCTCCGACCCACTGACTCGACCTCCTCTTCCATTCATTACCTTTTTATTCGCTTCACAACTCTGCGAAGTCGCAGAGACAAAAACGCTTCAGTAAATAACATTCCATGAAGCGTTGACGAATTCAAAATTGATTTCACCGCCGCGACAAAAAGGACATCAGCTTCTTCGCTGTCATAGTGGGGAAACTGTTTCCCTTTTGTTTTTTAATTTCACCCACAGGAAACTGTAATGATCGTGATTAGGAGATCCGTCGATAGATAACTGTGACGGCGCAGCTCCGTCACGGGGAGTGGACCACTTTAAATGGGTGACTCGTGAGGTTGGATATTTGCGAACCTATTTAAAAATTGCGTTTATCGTGTAGGATAACTTTTAAATGTTCACCTAAATAAATAACTTCAGTCGGCTAGTAGTAAACATTATGAATGTAGGGGTGAGTAGTTAGGGTGGGTGATCTGTGTGACTTTGTTACTGAGTAAGATCAGCTGTTTCTCTAGCTATGACCTTTATTGCCAATGGTCAAGGACTGCAAAATTTAGTTTTGGACAATACATGAGGTTTTGCCGGCTCGAGATAGTTTTTAAAACGATCGAGAGCTGCAAAACCATTTCGGTCCGTGGTACGAACGCTATTTTTCATCACACTATACCCTATTACCACGATTCACCACAATAATAATGCACACTGATAGTCAACACAACTACAACTTTCAGGTTATGTGAAGAAATACTTTGAGGAATCAGCAAAAATAATAATAAATGCTAAGCAGCGGTGACAATAAAACAATTCTATTGCATTGATATGGATACTGACTGTGTATTTCATATGCATTAATGTTTTTAAGATAGTAGGCGGGCAGCTGATTTTGCGACCCTGGGGATGTAAAAACGTACTAGGTCCCCAAATGACGATGACAGCTGGCATGGCCAGCAAACGTAACTTTCAGTCAGCAGTTAACGTATGTAAAACAGATAAAAATATCATAGTGTGGTGAAAAAAGTTATGGCTTTACTCAGGATCGAACCGTCAACCAACCTTCTGATTGAGAGGAAAGTGCTAACCACTTTGGATCCTAACCTTGAGATGTAAAGGCAATCTCCATGTTTTATCCAGATAGTTTTTAACATTGACTTTCGATAATAGTGCCAGTAGTTTTCTTACACTATTGTAAAACGCCTGTTTGGAAGTGTATTCCTAACGTTTGAGAACGGAGATGTCAATTAAGTCTTCATTTTTGGTTCACTGTAACTTTCGCAACCATAAAAGTGAACAAGGGTTATAAAAATTAGTATTTATAGCTTACATCAACAATTAATAATTCTAAAATCCAATCGGTTTTAATGGAATGATTCATAGGTGCTAAATTGATTATATAGACATTTTTCACACAGTCCACACTTATAACCCGTTGGCCAGGACGTGATATGTTCTATAACCCTCAGCTTACACTCATATATGCCACAGCACGCCTCGCCAGGTGTGATAAGGCCCTAGCACTTAGCCTACTTTATGACATCGTTTGCGCTACTTACTGCCATATTTAAAGGGCTCATCTACTGCATTTGACGGGTCGGCCGTTTGGAAACTGAAACCGTTAAAATTGTTATTCGCTTAGGCCAGGCGCACACAGGCGATTTTGAGTCGCGCAACAGTTGCCCGACTAAAATGTTCAACATTGTTTTAAATTGGAGTGCGCACACGAAGGAAACAGTCTGGGGACAGTCGCGCAACTGTTGCAACCGATGTTCCCGGACCCAATTTGTCAGCGACTGCTCTGCGACTGAATTGTTGCGGGACTGTCGCTCCAGGTTTGGTATCCATTGAAACAAGTGTAGATGCGCACACATGCAACTAAATAGTTGCTGTGTCGCTCAGTATCACCCCCGGAGTTCAACTACTCGTGGCCAGAACTGTCACTAGTGTTTGCTCTCTTGTTGTGTGAAGATTTTAGAAAATTACAAGTATGAGTGTGCGTGATGAGGATGTCGAACAATTAATTGATGAAGTTAGAGAAGAGGCCGACTATTTAAAGTCATTGAAACTGTCCTTTCACAAGTCGCTCTCTATATATATGAGATGAACCCAGTATCTTCTCTTTTTCTTTCGCGCGCGAAACTTTAGCAACAAAGCACATACTACGGCTGTATCATTGAAATCCATTCGGAACGCTGTAACGAATGTATTTCCAACACGTTCAAGATTAGATCCGCGACTAAAAAGTTGCCTGTGTGCGCACTCCAGCTCAACTGTCGCTAGACTTCAGAGTCTCCGAGAGAGTTGCGCAACAGTCCCCCGATTAGTCGGGCAACTGTTGCGCAACTCAAAATCGCCTGTGTGCGCCTGGCCTTAGTGTTTGAGTGTTAATTCGCCGTCCTCGTGTTAGAGTTGGACACGAATTATACTGAGTTGGTTTTTAGCCAAGAATATATACTGTGATTTTTTAAGTTTTAAAATTTCGATACGGTATTTTGTTTCCAAGACATCCATTCAAAGACAGTTAAAATAACCTATTGAAAAACTATATCGAAGATGTAATAACAAAGTTTCATAATTCTACGTTCAACTAAGGTAGGATATTAAGCAGTACTGTAACTTGAAATTCCGTGAAGATGGACATTTGCAATGAGGTCGAAACGTCAGTCCAACATATTAGTGATGGGACATGGATCAAGCTTGAGGTTAAGTTAGTTTTCAGGTTTATCTGATATCATTGACTATTGGCTGATAGTCTATGCTAAAGTCAGAATGTGGAATTGTAGAATCATTAGCTACACGAATATCAAATATGCTACAGATATAAAATCTTCCACAAAAAAGGAATTAAACCCCTTTCCATCAAATAACTTAAAATGTAATCAAGTTAAATTATTTATCATTAAATATGATCACCTTAAAATGTCTCTGAAAACTATAAATATTTTTAGACAATAGATTAAATACAATTAATTTTCATGTTTCACGAAAAAAGATTTGTAAAATTATTCCTTACAACCCCTAATACCTTACAATAATTATTTTGTCCTGTCCTAATGGCGACCCTCCTCCTCTTTGCCCAGTTTGGCTTAAGGCAAACCTCCCTTGTTATTAAAAAACTCGCGCCATATAATCGGATTCGAGTTCGGCGTTAATGCGGAAGCGTAACAAAAAATAATCCTTGTCGTTTGAAAGCGCGTTAAATTAAAAATATAAGACCCACCTATTGGAGGAAGAATTAATGAAAGCTGCAAATGAGGGTGAGAGACTTTTCCTGCTAGTGTTTTGCTACTGTGCTTTTGTGATCAAATGTATTCATACTTTGAGAATGTTTAAAATAGATATAAATATATTTAGAAAGTTCGATATTTTTTCCAATCCAAGGACAGTTTTAGTAGTCTAAAAGATAACCAATGGTGGATATACAGATTAGGGATGGTTATAAACCATAGTTTCATTAAGCTATTATCACATATCTAAATGTCGTCGTTGGAGGGATTTGAACCCGTGTCAGGAGGATAGAAGTACCGAGCTGTAACTATAAAACCAGGTGCACCCCATCCAGACAAATACCTCATGCACGTTCATATGCCCTATACAACACGATCCTAAGAGTTTGTCCAACCTCAGGTTTTTGAATGGGTCAAAACGTCATAGCCAACGCAAGCTGTCAAATCTTCCCTCTAACAAAAGAGACATTTAGTAAAATTCAGTGCACTTAAACGGAACATGCATGCCCTGTTGTATTATAAAACAGTAAAGCATATACTGTAAAATTTACCCCAAATAAAGAAACATTTCGTAACCGTGCACACTTAAACATAGGGTTAACCAATTTGAAACAGAACAATAGCAATCCAATGAAAAAATATGAATGTAAGTCTGCTTGTAAAATTCAAAATCATTGGTTCTTTTCTCTTTAAAAAAATTAATAGTTAACATGGCTTACTAAAACTTTAGAAATTACACCCAAAGTAATTCCATCCAATCGCCATATATCACATCCCCTTCAAAGGGGTGTAAATCAGTGAATAGTTGGCAAGTTTAAAGTGACTTTGTGGCTCCCCTTCACAACGGCCAATACCCCAAATCATGGAGGCTACCTCCTACAAACTGTAACATGTTCAATTTGGCAACCAGTGTCAAAGCCCGAAACTGTCCACAGGATGAAAATTGGATTCAAGAGCTCAATAACATTGTCCACGCCGGCCCAGGGATGCATAAAATATACCCCAATCAAAAGGGGCGCCAAGTCAATTTTTTAGTGGAAACGCGCCACAGGACCATATGCTCCCCCTATGATTCACTTAGCCAATAACATACAATATGGTCATTCGGAATGGATCTTCAGTCAATTCATTATCGCATATTGCGTATTGTGTATTACTTCAGCCGAGGGTGCATTAAATCCATGGATTAGACCGATTGCGTTAGTCAGGCTTGAAATTTTGTTAAGGAGGGTTGCTGGGACGAGAGTTGTGATGTAACTTTTCCATTGACCTACAGTTTGTAAAAATATTATTGTTATGTTACAAAACGGTACAGTATATTTTTTTGAACTAGGACTAGTCCTGTCCAGTTTATGCAATGGTCGATTTTTATGAACAGCGGCTGTATAGAGCATGATTGAACAGTGCATTTAGCTGTGTTTTTAGTTACTATTTCTTTCTTGTTATTTTATTTAACCACCTCTTAAAGTAGTTAACTAAATATTACCATGTGTCTGTGAACTATTGACTGTCCTCTGACATTATAACCTAAAAGTAAAGCGAAAGTCTCCAAACTTCCCCTTAAACAAGATAGGAACATCTATTCGACATCAGCGCACCCAAACGTTGCCCACATGAAACACACAAGAAAAAGGCTACAATAGGATGCCTTGTCTTAAAGTTAGTGATCAGAGCACTGTATCTATATATCATATAGAACATAGTTACATCTATATATGCTGTACATAGTTTTTTACTTGAAAAGAACTTCGTAGCGTTAGCATTTTTTAGTAAAGTGTGCTACTATTTAAGTCCAATCACTTCAATTTTCTTCCCTAGTTTTGGTTTTTACACTGGTATTAAAGATAATCTAAGGTATTTCGTTTTTTACGAGACGTAGGCCTATAAATTTGGCATGACTTAACTGTAAATTTCAAGAAACTAAACGGTATTGTATAGTACCACAGACTAACCAAGACTTCTCATCCTATTGTACATTTTGAAGTTTGATTTCGTGACTACAGTAGTTCATGTCTAGGTGACACTGATCACTAGTGTTGACGACATTTTGTTTCCATTATTATAGGGTTATTTTAATGACTTGTACATTACTGTTTGGTTATATAACTAGGGGACGAGTTATTGTTTATGATTAGATCGTTTTATTTGGTTAAATGAGATTTTAAATGACTGAAATGACAAGAAACAAATTACAAACAAAACACGACCTCTACTACAGTGCACCGAACTAACAATAAAATTGTCTTCAGCTGATCCATAAGGATGAGAAATCTACTAAGGGAGTATGTTTAAACCACAAATACGTTCTAGTATTCGTGGTTTAATCTATGATAGTGCCGAGACGCGAACTTATAACGTCGGTCTCTTGATTTCATAGTTTCTCACTCTTAAAACCGACGTCATTTATGCATTCTAACAGTGTTTTCATTTTTTCCCTTAACAATTTTAGGTTATAGATCTATAACAACATTTTTGTTTCTAAACTCCAAAAACATAATTATAATCAGACTATCTGGGGTAAAAGAGTAATAATTATTAATTGTTAAAGTTTCACCAATATCGATATTTTTCTCAGGGAAATTCCTAGAAACACTGCTCCCCAAGATTATACTATAAATATCCAGTTGACATTTTTATCACTGAACTAGCAAAGGGGTGACATTAAGTATCAAACCCATAATTCAAAAGTTTTTAATTGTTTCTAATCCCTGCTAAAAAAAAACTAAAATTTTGTAAAACCCACCCTCATTCAAAACACCGTAAAACAAACAGCAAACACACAATTGAGTCCAAAGACACTTAAAGCGTCCCTTTCAGAGCGGAAGTAACTCAAAAATACTAAACGAAAGGATCAAAGGGTGAGGATTGTAAGGCGAAACAATAAAAGTATCTTTGCGAACATTGCAATATTTGCATTGTTGGGGTGCAAAGGTCCTTTGGGAACTGACACATGTCCCCTTGGCCATATTTCATTACAGCATCGTCGAAGTGGCGGATAATCGTGCCAAAAAATGGAGATTGAATCAGCCGGGTGCATTATGTACTTAGGGGCGCGACCCTTTCATATTAAAACTGCCCCGGGCGTAATCTGTGTGACGGGGACGTGTTAACAGACTAGAGCAACAAGAGGGGGGGGGTATGGGGGGTCATGGTTCATATTTCGACAAGTGTTTGAGTTGACACTCTGAGCTGACATATGGGGTAGGTTTATTTGATCATTTCACCAGGATTGTTTTTCACTTGTCTCGAGGTGTTGTTACTGTTGAATTTATCTTATTGAGTGTCATCATTTTATTTTGCCATGCAAGAAGTGCTGGGTATTATTTTTTATTTCTATGTAAAAATTGGGGTAACCATAAAATTGTATTAGAAGAAAATTTATTTGATCTTAGTTACCGACTATACTGCTTTATCCTGGAACTTTATTGTTGGTATATGTATTATCTTCACGGTAAATATTATTATAAAGGTTACATATAAAATATATAATTTTTTACTTAAAATATTTGACAACGAATTTAAACGGTGTTTATGTAATTTTTAGGTTTTACAAACATAGTTGGGGATAGACAATGAAGTACACAATGGCTGTATATACTCAATCATTTCATTCAATGAATTTAGTTGAGAATTTATGATCAAGATTTTTTAAAGTAGAGGTATAGTGAATTGGGATTTTTAGGAAATGAATATATGTGCCTAAAATACCTTTCAAAAATATGTAAAAAATATATATTTAATTACTTCAATGTCTTCTAATAACAGTAATTTACGTAATTTAGTAATAAAAAAATATACATTTTGTTACGATCCATAAAATATCCTAAAGCAATAACACCCACTATAACACACAATATTCCCAACTACATCATCCTCAAGTCATATTTCACGAGGATAAATGAACAGACGCTTATACAGTTGTCAACCCTTCCCAAGAGACGGGCTTACCCGCCAAATTCATGTACTTATCGCATAGCGTGAAATAAGGGAGGGAATTATTAAACGTAGAGACAGACTAGGGGAGAAGGGTCGTCTCACACCATGATTAAACCTGGGCGCCTCTATTAATAACAGCGTCACAGTATTGACAACTCCCCCCCCCCCCATTTCCCTCCGTATTTCAACCCCCCCTTGGCTGTGTGAGGCTGAGCAAACAAAATCTTAATATTTGATTGCGACTCGGCCAACTGCGCAAATAACGGAATAATTCCACCCTAACCCTTTACTTCCCTTCTCGCCTCACCTCTCAACCGCTCCACCAATGGTGGTTTTGTAAGTAACATAGGGATGACTGGGTTCAGGGGGTTATTGGGTGTATTTTTGTGTAGTCAGTTTTTTTTTTATATATATTGTGTGGTTAGGTATTATTGTTGGCTGATAGTTCATTGTTTATGTTGGGAGCTGTCTGTTGAAGTAAAAACGATTGCTTTAAACGAAACGATTTTTTCTATAAACTCGAATGTTAATTCTTAGAACGATATGGTTAGGTCACAATAAGTTAGGTAAGGTGATAGTAATGCAGGTTGGGTTTGTGTTAAGCTACTTGGCTATTTTGAAGTGTGAGCGGGTTAAACAAGAACATTTTCAACTCGCCTATTCAAATTTATCATAACAAATATATTACTCCCACAGTTTTTCTATTTATTTTGTCAAACATCACAATAAATTATTACTTAATTTAAATTGTCGTGCAATTAGTCAGTTATACTTAGACATTGGTTGGTTTTGTACTGGTATACAATTTATAACAGTTGTATACGGCTATAAAATTTAACAGTACAACACTATCAATAATTGGCGTACCCATCTCAATAATTGATTGATTGATTGATTGATTGAATACCTGTGCCTAAGGTTAACTGACTATGTATATTGCACTTTAATTTAAGTAATCATTGACTGTACGATTAATATATTTTAGATGAAAAATAAGACAATAGGCAATATAATTTCTTTCTTATTAATTTTTATTCTTTAATAATAACCTGTTTATGTTAGAGGATTTCAAATGTATTGTATCCTAATTTCAATTCATTACAAACACTCATTTGAGTAATTCAAAAACAAAAATGTTATGTAGTCAAACACTAAATAAAATTAGGAAACTTAAAAAATATTTGAATTGATTTGAATATGCTATATGATTTGAATCACCCAAACCCGGTACAAAACGTATCTTCATAGTCTGGTGTGATAGATTATACAGTATTCGAATGTTTAATGTATCGAGAAGTCTTTGTAGGCTGTAGCTAGATGTTTAAATTTAACAACGAAGTGTGGTTTAGTAGTTTTACTGCTTGTGTAATAGCTATTTACCTTACAAGTGTAGTAAGAGCGTGTTTACATCACGCATGTGAATGTTGTGCAACGAGCGGAAGCGAGTTGCATAATTTACCTGACCCGACAATATACAGGAGGTTACGAACAATATTTTTCATTATTCATTTCACTCATATTCTAACAGTAACGTTGATTTACAAACAAAAGGTAGGTTAGGAAAATTCTTCAAAACATAACAATAAAATTCAAGTGCACAGCTGATTTCTAGCGTTGAACGTTGTTGGCTCCATAGAGGTATATTTTTTAAGTTGGGTTTAAGCACCCATGTTGTTAAATATTATTCATTACCTCACCGAATGAGTTTTTTTTTCAACTTTACGTCACTCGAGAAGAAGAATTTGTATACATCACGTTTGGGATAGGGAAGTTTAACATGGCGGGTTAGGTAAAGAAACAAAAAGAGAACTGCATTTAAATATGTCACATAAACTACGACACATCTCTTATTTAAGTACAATTTTTTTCTTGTATGATAGAAACCTTGTCAGAGAAACAAAAATGACATTTCAATACATTTTCCAAGGAAGAAAAACAAAGTTCGAATATGAAGTGTTGCCCGGTAGCGGTTTCATCAACATGTTGAATATGCACCTTTGTGTGTAAGGTCGTCCTTTAAGCGGGAATATAATGTAAATTCATGCGATATCGTCCCTTATAAGCCCGACGCGCCGATTGTCCATTTGGTTTCTCATTAGCTATACATGAAGTGTGAGATGTGCTCGTCCGACATCAAGCGGGGATTAATAAAGACCGAGTTCTGTTTGTATTTTGCATTTAGATGAGGGCGATATGCCTCTTTGGGTATTTAATCTTTTCCTCCCTCATTTCGCTGCTATGTTTTAATACTGTTTGGATTGGGGCTATATACGCGGGAGGTGACAAAACAAAGGAAAATGTAAGCAATTTAATGTTTTTTTTATTATTGGTTAACATGAAGAGAAGTCCCGTAAAAAAGTTTAGTGATTGAATAAACAATTACTGTATTTATTTTTGTGTTTTTAATTGAAACTGCTTATATTGTTTAAAAAATAAATAGATAAATGTCAGCAAAATTTGATATGTCATGACTTTTACTAATTATTTAATTGCCTTTGGTATACATTTAAGTAATTAAATACATTTATGTGATATAAATGTGATTTTTTTATTGAGAGGATTTTAATCAAAATTTTAAAACCAATTTAAACCGTTCCCGTTCTGTTTCGTGTATTCACACCAGTCCGTTCAACTTAATTTCCAGACTTCGAGAAAAATGGCAGTTTTAGGTCTCTGAATAATATTTCTACAAGCTTTTTGAAAATATTGATGCATTTCAAAGCGAAAGTATATGTGTTTACACTGATTTGTAACTGGCATCCTGTCGTCTATCAAATATTTTATATTTTTATAAAATATAAAAATATTGGTAAGAAACAGAACCACTTCCATTTTTACAAAAAATCCAAAAGTCATTTACGAAATTAATTTTAACAAACATTAAAAGATTACATATAAATCACTACGTTTTTGTTCGGAATTCTGCTTTTCGCTCGATAAAAAAACATCCATCTTATTGAGGTCCGAGATGGGTTAACGAGTATCAAAAAATGCCTCAAAAGGAGATGCTACAAGTAATTTGTGCTCCTAGATACAAACGATCTCAACATGGCCGTGTGCGCGTCTAGGTATCTCCTGGCTTTCTCGTGTTTCTGTTACCACCTTTCGACGCCAATATAATTTACAAACATTCCTCATCCTCAACAAACAGTTCTTTGTCAAATTTATTAAAAAAAAACCATGAGAAATATTGTGTTTGCCATTTGTATAGTAAGACGATGGCGAAGTTTACATTTATTTTGTTTATATTTTTCGACTGCTTCTCCACTCTACACTGTTATACAGTGAATTGGGACGTATCAGGTTTTTATTGTAAACATACGTTGAGAGATTGTTTATTCTATAATATTGATTCATAAAGTACTAGCAGAGTGTCCTTCGTACGGGGTTGGCAAATAAGTATGAATGCAGTTCTTTGCGTTTGCAATGTGAGAAGGACACGGTTTGAGAAAATTTGCTTCATCAAATTTTTACGGTATTCTATAGTATTACACATCTACCATAGCCATTATGTTCTACCACTTCACCTACACAATAGAAAAATATAGATTATAAAAAATTCGCAAAATATCACAAATTATTCATGAAATTAAAAACATAAACATAACTGTAAACAATCCTAATTTGACAGTTCTCATTGCGTATCACAGTTTTATGTTGCTGAAAAATATAATAGTGCTGCACCCTGTTGGTAAATTTTATAACTTTTTAATGCTTTTCCATATCATAGTACCAACTCTTTTAGTTAAAACGGCTGGCTAAATTTTTTGATTCCCTTTAAATATGAAAACTCATAAGGTTAACATGGGGAACTGCAGAGCCACTGGGGCGGAGCCCGAAAGGATTTTTGAGATAATATGCCTATATGATAATCGGGAATGTGAGCTACAGTACCATCATGCCAAATTTCAGCCTAATCCGTCCAGTAGTTAATGCGTGATTGAACTTCAAACAAACAAATAAACAAACACACAAACTTTCACATTTATAATATTAGTAAGATAATACAGTATTAGGTGCCCAGTTACGGTTTAATATTAGGCATGTGAAAACACTAGATTATTAAGTATCAGTTCAAATATATCCACTATTTTACTAATTTCTATTTCAGAGAACCTATCCAACAACCATTCAACCTCCGATCGACCAACGGTCAGATTGCACACTTGAAGACAATATACCCTAGTAATTACAAGCCTAGCTTACGTCGGACTTTACGATGACAAGCAAAGCCCGTCTTATCACCGGTCTTATCACGAGTATTAATATCACCTTATCTCCCACTCCGCCATATTCCTATGCTAATCACATGAGTCGTCATTTACATACCCCGTCTGAGGGGTTGAGCGTTTATCTGCGCAATATTGTTAAGAGCCTTTCAGAATAATATCACCTCCCCTTCGCACCCTCTGTTTATATTAGAGCTGCCGTTTAAGGTGATAAATATCTTAGACCGGTTTATCGTCGGTATGATAGGTTGAGAAAGATCGTTTCGATTTTAGTACGGATGTGAGGGCATTTGTCGGATTAGATTTGTAAATACAGTAGATGTATGTGTTTACGTCAGTATTATTTAACGACTTCACTCAGAAAGTGGCGTACTTTTGGGTGCGTGTGTTATGCTGAATATGTCACATTAATGTAGAATGGAGGAGGATCGGGAGAATTTAAAGGACAGCAAGGACAGCAAAGTCCAGTATTGTACTATATAAATATGCAAATTTTCTCAGCATCGAATAAAAGACTAGGAACACACAAGACAGAAACCTCTCTAAGCTTATCGCGCAATTTTTCCTAACAAGACCTAGCATATACATTTTCCCAGGCATATTTTACTATTTCCCAACGATTAGATGAATCATTTTTGTAATACATAGAGTAAAGTACGTAGATACCAAACAAAAAGCTACTGTCCTTTTTCCTTAAATGTATACTTTTAAAATTATAAGTGAATTCTAACTGTTAAAGAGGCTGACATAATTAATTTCGACCTCCATTTTTCCAAACCTGTTGAAAAATCTGTTATCTCTATTGAAGGTTAAATATCTATTGGTGTTAACGAAAAGGTGCAGTATTGATGTTTAGTTTCAATTTGTTTTACTTACAGGTCAAACATGTTATCAAATACTATCTATATAGACTAAGGGTTTTCCAACTTGTATTTGTCCCTAAATTGCAATATTAGAGCAAGGGTCCCCTGGTAAGCATTGCAAAGTATATAACTGTAATATAATTGTTTCCTACTTTTGCCAATCCTTTATTTTTTAAGACATGGGTTATAAGCAACCATAACTCAAAGACAAATTGATCAAAAAACAGTCAGTTGTTTGCACCGGCACCACACATACATCTAGCCCCACCAGATAATAAAAGCCATAAATAAAACTGTTGATAGTTGGGAGTTGGGCAAGGGCAGCTGAGTGGGAACCCACCTGCGCACATATGGCACCCACAAATCACCCATTAATATTTTTAAACATTTACAGAAATGTTCTACTTTTATTTACTCGTTGTTTAACTGCCGGAAACACTGTCGCCGGCGGGTGTCGAGAAGCGCGGGAAATTTGATACCGTGTTCTGATAAGAAGTCATACACCGGAAATGACCTCTCAGTGGTCGTTATGGTTTGTAATATATGTGTGTGGTTTAAATGAGGTGGGCACCCTAGTGTCAAGTGTATGCATTTGATGTTCTGTGAAAGCAAAAAACTTATTTTAATTTGGTTTATTTTGATGATTTTTGGATTGGAGATTGGCATAATTTGAGCCTGATGCCTCCAGAACAGAACTTCTGCTCAAACACTCCTAAGCAGCTGTAAAAAATCGCAGTTGTAACAAGAGGGCAGGCTAGTTGTACAGTAGAACCTTGATAACAAGACTATCATACTTACTTACTTACTTACTGCCGTGGCCCCACAAATCTCAGTTGATTCTTCGCCTCGTGTACCAGCCTCTTCCACCCTTCTCTGTCCTCTGCCAAGTTGACACTTGCACCCATTGTCCTGATGTCGTTCAATACTTGGTCAGTCCATCTCAATTTCGGCCTTCCCAATGGACGTTTACCTCCAGGTGTGGCTCTCCAAACTTCATACAGTCTTGTTCCTTTCTCTCTTCTTAGCACATGCCCTATCCAACTTAACCTTCTTCCTTTAACTATTGCAACAATATCTGGGTCGGTGTATAGTGATCTTAACTCTCTATTTTTCCTTATTCTCCACATTTGTCCCTCCTGTACTGGACCAAATATTCTTCTCAGTACTTTATTTTCAAAAACTATGAGTCGGTTTTCATTTTATGAGACTATCATAGGGATTATAAAATAAGACTTGTTATCAAGCTTGACTTCTTATCAAGTTTTGCAATAACATGTGATTATGGGTAAAATATTTTCAAGGGTATTTGAAAATGATCCTCGTTTTCAAGGGTGACTTGTATTCGAGGGTCTTGTTATCGAGGCTCTATTGTATCTGAATCCGACGTCCCCACATTTATGTCTTCATTAAAAACTTGTATACATATATCAAATCAAATCAAAGCTTTATTTCCAATAGACATTACAAATGCATTGGAATGGTCAATGAAGGTATTATGTTGGTAAACATTTGTCAAGGAAGAGTACAATAGATGTAGAGTACAAGGTCAAATCAAAAGATACAAAGAGAACATAAAATGCATGCAGATGCTAATAATCATCTGCTAATAAATGTACTAATCCAATTCTCGTCGTATTAAACACCAACTTGTTAATAAAAATCTGGATCCACAACCCTAATATAAACACATTACACACAAAGAGGCCCCCCGCTTCATTTATCAAGATGTACAAATCCTAACAAAATAACGAGCGTCGGGAGCGAGCGGCGAGCGGCGTGCGGACATCCGAACATCATAACAGAGGGAGGATGTCACTCTAGATAACAGCCAGGATGACACATGTTTAGGGTATTATGGTCCTTATGATTGTCATGATAATCGCCGGCGTGTGTCGAGTGTTAGTTCTGCGCTACGCTTATGATCCTGTTGGGGGATCTTCCCCCGCTGTTCAACATATTTTGGACAATTCCGCTGCGTTGTCATTTAGTCCCAATGTAGTTTATGTTTCCTGCGATGTAACTAATGTTTTAACATGGATTATACATACTCTCTAGTCCCTAACATCCCTATGGGTAAGCAACACTGCCTTTGAATACTGTTTGTAGACTACTAATGTCATTGACAATGTGATTCCTGTGTATCTGTGGGGGTGGTTAACGGGTAGTTTGAATGTCAACTAAATATGTTTCAACTTATTTTAGGGTATATTTTACAAGGCATTCTTTAATTTTTGGTTATATTGCCAAAGGAAGAGCTATATAATTAGAAATATTTTCAGTTTTATATTACAGTAGGTTCATACAACACCGACAATCCATGGTGCGTTTCAAGGCAAAATGAGCGAAAGATGGATGATAAGTGTACGGTAATAGTTTTGTTAGTTACTAAGATTAGCTTTTTCCCAAGATCATTCTCAAAAACCTAATGATCAAGGAGAGCGGAGTCCTGTACAGTACCAAACAGTCAAAAAGCTAGTAATTTTCTCAGGATAACTTACAACCACCTGATAAGTAGGCGAGCCCAATATCCACTCAGTTTCCAGCTGATCCAAATTAAAGATTTTCATAAATAGGAACTGTTCTCTCTAAAATGATTTTAATATATGCGCTTTACATGTATACACAACTATAGCTGTAACCCGCGGGCTTTGCCCCGTTTAACTTCTTAATTTTCAAGATGATCTCGTTCGCATGGCTCAATCACGTCCTGGTTGAAGTTCGTTCGCTACGCTCACTCACCTTTAGGTTGGAGCTCGTTCGCTACGCTCACTCACCTTTAGGTTTGAGCTCGTTCGCTGCGCTCACTTGCCTTCAGATTAGCTCGTTCTCTACGCTCACTTGCCTTCAGGTTAGCTCGTTCACTACGCTAACTCGCCTCCAGGTTGAAGTTCGTTCGCTATGCTCACTCACCTTTTGGTTGCAAATTAGCTGTTGTCATAAATAATGTAAAATACATAATAGTGCTGCACCCTGTTGGTAATCCTTGTAACTTTAATGCTATTGAACATCATAGAACAGAACCAACTTGTTTAATTGAAACAGCTGTTAAGATTCATTAATTCCATTTCTCATAAGGTTAACATAGGAAACTCCAGAGCCACTGGGGCAGAGCCAATAGGACGGATCACGAAATTGATGGTGTATAAACCTATTCCATGAAATTCTACACGTATGTACCAAGTTTGGTGGCAATCGGTTCAGCGGTGTCTGAGTTTATCACTGCCAAATATATATATATACAAACATCCTCTTTTATACTTATAGATACAAAAAAATCTACACTTTAAATTGATTGAAACGTTAATAAATACTCTTGAAACTTGCATGTTAACATTAGTTACTCACAGATTGATGGAATGAGGACATCTAGGCCGGAGTTGTTGGTAGATATTTGTTATTCTAATGCAGACTTGTTGCCAGGAGTGTCGGACAAGTAACAACCCTATTGACTTAGTCCTTGCAAATGTCAACCAGTGACTACTACTTAATGAGTCTGATAGACAAAATGAATAAATTAAAGATTTTATAAACATATTACTTTAATAAACAACTCTGTAGTTGGTTACGGAAACAATTTGTTTAAAAATAAACCCCGTTCTACAGGAAAAGGAGAATCGTGAAGTGTTTATTGAATAATACACTTGGCTTAACATTGTACGTGAAAATGATATGATGAAAAGATGATTCAATTCCATGCGAAATGTCAATAATTATTTTCGCAATTTTAACGAAACGGATCAAAGACGCATAATTTAAAACTCATGACCCAACGAGGTTAATCTCTTTAAAACAATAGTCAATGTATGGATTTCCTACCTAACTTAATGTTTAGTAGAAAGAATATGGTACATTCTTGAAAAATGGTCGGCTCGTTAAAAGGACGACTCGTCAAAATTAAGGTGCAGAAAAAACAAGATATATATAGTAATAGAAACTGAAGAAACTGCCTGTTGGAATATTATTATTTTGTTACCTAGTATTTTGAATTTATTAAAAAAGTTAGCATAAATACAACACTAATGACCCTAACGAATTCATTAGCTCTTAGTAAATTAGAGTCTTCAGTAGTAAAGCTAAAACCACAGTTATTCTTTTAGAGGCAAAAAGGGTTTGCCATACTTTAAGTTTGGGAAGCAAGGTTTGGCTGGAAGCAAAATTTATCTAGTGGATCACGAGGCTTCGGTCCCCAAGTCCCGTGTTTAAATCCCACCTAACATCAATAGCTTAACTAAGCAAGGTAAAAGTGCCAAGACAATCTAGACCTCACTTAGGGTAATGTGTAAATCGGTTCCGGGAAAGAGCATAGCGTCCGAAGATGTACAAGAAGGACATCAAAATATATAAAAAAATAACGATTTACTGGCATATACAAGATGACTAGCAACCTGACAGTGTGTAGTGGTAGAGAAGGGGAAGATGGTGGTCTGACCAATTAGAAAACACCAAGACTGCGTCATATTTTATGTTTACAGTATACAAAGTGACCAACAACCTGACAGTGTGTAGTGGTAGAGAAGGGGAAGATGGTGGTCAGGCCAATTAGAAATCACCAAGACTGCGTCATACTCTGACGGACAGTTTCCTCCGGCCCTATTGTTTCCAGCATGCAAACACCGCAATTACGACATTACCGCCGTCCATGGTGAAAGCTTCGCTCTCACAACCTTCTGAACTCTGCAGATTATAACAATTCCAGCACTCTTCTAGTTTACCCAACTGCTATACGTTTAATTCCTCGGTATTTGTGACCTTATATGCCCTTTTTTCGCCGATTATGTAGTGCTCATTGGTTTGTTATAGCTTGGAATAAACCTCACTTGTTTAGTGTATGCTTATAGTATTTCTTTTAAGGTTGTTCAACCTTTTAAGTTACGTCAGTAACCTTGGTTAAGGAAGTCATTGTACTTGTTACTGGAAAGAAGGCTATTATAGATAGTAGATTATTAAGGATAGAAATTATTGTTTTTCCTACTATATCTGCAGCTAACCATAGAAGGCCTATAAATCTAATTTTCTACTTTTTCTTTGTCACTATTGATTGCTGGAACGGTTTAGGTTTGTATTATGGTAGTCCGCATCATAATCCTAGAAGGTGCTTAATAAAATAAATTCGTTATTAAATTATCATCTTCAGTGGATCCAACCAACAATTTCCAAAACTATTTTTTAAATGAGATCTATAAATATTTAACCAAAGAATTGCAGAACCATGGGATAGGATTTACTGATTCTTTTTGTGATAATATTTATTTATTTGAATTTAAGAAATACAATTTTGACTGCATTAGTTTACATAATTTACGTAATTAAGTTTTAAATAAATATTTTAAATGGTATAGGCTATGGTACACAAAAATATACCGATACTAACACTACATCTATTATACTTTATTTATTTATTTATTTATTCGTACATACGGCAATCGCCATTTTACAAAATATGTTTGATTAGGTATACGGAATATTATGATACATTTTTCTTTCGAAGCCGCTTACATGCAATAATAACTACTAGATTTAATAATTTAAGTTGATTCAGTTGCAGGTACAGTACAATTAATATGACACAGAAATAACACAAAAATAGAGCATCAAAAACAAAATAGAACAAAGTGAATTTAAGCGCAGTAATTAACTTTATTAGCTTCAGCCCGAAAAAGGGTACTTTACGTTGAGCCTCTAAGGCAAGAACTAATCAGACAAAATATACTAAGCAAGGTTTTAAAATGGCACAATGAAACCACCAGTGAAAATTATTTAGAACAAATTGAAACATCTTGAATTATGTGTTATAGGAATTTTATTACAAAGCAAATTAAGCTGTTTTCAAAAAGAATACGTAGTCAACATATGTTTCAAAAACATCAATTTACAAATACAAACTCTGGTAAACCCTTTTCCAAGTACAAAGGTCAACAAACAAATCTTTTAACCGATACATCCATAAACATAACTCGTTTAGAGCGTGGCGACAAAATTAGTACTTTCCGAAGAGGGTGATAAATTGTTAAAGAACAACGTACTTATCACCTCATACGGTTTTAAATCTATTTTAGAATCCATTAAAGACATTGGAAAGCTAGAGAAGTGGTTGGAGGGAGGCACAGATGTATAGGAATTTTCGAGTCCGGGACGTGTATAAAACTTCTTTGACATTAATGTGGACCTCTTCAAAACCAATTTATTATCAACACCAGTTGTTGTTACATAGTCTAAACGGTTTATGCTTAAATTAGGGAGATGTAAGTGTTTACATTATGTTTTTGGAAGGGGTCTAATTATATTGTGAATACACCAATATTTACCTTGCTTTATCACTAATGATTAACAAATAAGGCTTATGATTTTTCAATAAAAAATTTATACATAACTATTTATTATGTTTTGCATTATGTGTCCCAAAGCACTTAAAACTAGAGTAAAACATTCCAGTTCTGTATTCTAGTTCTTCATTAACTATATTTAGTAAGGTAACTATACTTAAGTACTTAGTTACTATACTTAAGGTAACTATACTTAAGTACTTAGTTACTATACTTAAGGTAACCATACTGAAGTACTTAGTTAATATACTTAAGGTAACTATACTTAAGTACTTAGTTACTATACTTAAGGTAACCATACTTAAGTACTTAGTTACTATACTTAAGGTAACCATACTTAAGTATTTAGTTACTATACTTAAGGTAACTATACTTCAGTACTTAGTTACTATACTTAAGGTAACCATACTTAAGTACTTAGTTACTATACTTAAGGTAACTACACTTAGGTACTTAGTATACTTAAGGTAACCATACTTAAGTACTTAGTTACTATACTTAAGTAAGGTACTATATTAAGTAGGGTAGTTGCTTTAAAAACGTTTAATTTCAAGCTTTGTATGAATTATTATTATTATTATTATTTGTAAGATTATTAAGTAAGGGAATATCACTCAATGTTAGTTTAAATAATCTTAATTTGCCTCTATAAAGGGTACAGTTTGTTTTTGCACTAATCTTTTCTTTAGATTCGTATAAAAAATATTAGTTTTATCGGTAGGAAATTTGTGTTTTCAGATATAACTTGACCCCGTTTACTCATAAATTCCAAATAAAATGGCAATCGATGGCAAACATTCAAGAGTAGTCAAAAACAAATAAACTCTCTAAAATCATTTACACCTAACTTATTGAAAAGAAACCCCATTTACCACGAAATTTAATTAAAACCCACCCAAACGAATGTAACACACCTTCCAGAAACCAAGCCGATAAAAAGCCTCATTTCCAATTGTTAGAAGCATTGACAACGATGTAAATGCCCCAAACCAGTCTGTAACTAGACGACCTCGTTACGAAAAACTCGGTTCTTCGGTAATCATTTGTTCGATTCGCAGTCCCTGCACGAATCGCAAAGATAATATTAGAGTTGGGAGAGGACATTAAAATAAAGGCAGATAGCAGATAGAGGGTGGAATGCTCCCTTATTAGCAGGGCAGAACGTGTTCAACACCTTACATGTATGACGTTGCCATCCAGCTGAACTCTAACGTTAACATCTTCGATTATTGTTATTAGTTATCAGCTTACTTGCTTACGTAAAATTGACATTCAGTACACGCATTTTTATTTGGTTGACAGTATGGGTTTATTAATGTGTATGTAACGTGTAAACTTATTTTATTGATCACAAGTAGTTTCCCTTTAATCTTTTGGAAAATATTTTACATTATAAAGGTCAAAGGAACGATTTTAGTGACACTAGTGTTTCTTATAGTTATAAAATACACTAAATAAAATCAATTATGTTATAAGGTATGAGGAAAATAAATGAAAGTAGAACCGTGCATGTGTTAAATCTTTCTCATCCCTAATATCTAAACCATCTAATATCTAAACCGGGGAGCGAGCTGGCGTAGTGGCTAGAGCGCGGGACTTCAGTCCCTGAGGTCCCGGGTTCGGTCCCCGCCAAGTCACCAATGGATTTTATCTAAGTGATAATGCCGCAACCCCTAGGTCTAGCCTGAAGTAATGTGAAAAACAATCCCAGGCTCGTGCCTAGCGTCCTAGGACAAAAACAATCTAAACCATGTCTAAATAACTGAATAAATAATATTGCAATGGGAAACCACCTTAAGATAATTCCAAACAAAATAATAACTCATATACTTAGGTAATATTACGAAATATACATTCAATTCTTCGGTTATTGGAAAAAAATACCTTGTGGTGTGTGTTTTATGAAAAAACGTGTTTTAACCATTTCTGTCGTCATAAAAGAAAATTTATAATAAAAGTCATTACGTTAGGTTTGATTGTCTTGACTAAAGTTGTCTTACGCAGTTTTATTTTTTCTAATTTTGTCATTCTGGGGGTGTGACTTCCTATTTGAAAAAAGAAACTTATGCCTCGAACATCAGTTAGGGAACGCTGTACTAGGCAGGACGGCTTGCTTTAAATGCCGAGAGTGCGGCGTGAGATAGGTAAAAAGGGGTTCTCATACTTTGGACCCCAGGCATACAATACCCTCCCAAGAAATATGAAAATCATGTCATGTAATTCATTTAAGGCCAATTTAAAGCTAGTTTAGTTTCACCTACTGATTAGTTTACCTAAAACCATCACAAAGCCAAAAATTACCACATCGTCACTAAACCACCTTAGCTTCACACCTTCACGATGAATAATTCAAAGGCATTTCACGGTCGGCTCGCCATGCCTCTGGTGATGACAGATTTGAAAAGGAAACCCGCTCGTGATGATAAATGGCAGCAGTTGTAGAAACATATGTAAGATATGAATCTAGCAGGTGAGGGCGCAATTACATAGAAGGGTAACTCGACCAGTCAACCACCCACACTGGTAATGATAGGATATCCGCCGAGTATTTAATTATTCCCGTAGATTCCTCAGACGATTCGCCTGGGCTTGCGTGCCTTGCGTGTGGATGACGGGGTAAGAGTAGGAATTAACAGTGTGGATATTATAGTCGCTAGAGGCCGTGAGAGTGTAAGCCTCTTTGTGATATGGGTTTGACAATCGCAGGTTATGTGGTTATCTTGTCATTTTACCTGTGATCGACTGATTACAGCCTGCGATCACGCGATCGGGAAGGGTTTGGATTGTAATATTGTAAGATTGTAATGTATAAAGTTTGCAGGTAAAAATATTTATATCAATATATTATGCCTTAGTTCATTCTAATTTAGCTTATGGAATCAGTATATATGGAGCAACTACATCAAAAAACTTAAAACGGATTTTATCGTACCAGAAAAGGGCAATTAGGGCAATGTTTAATTTGAAAAAGAAATTTCGGTAAAACATATTTTTACCGATCTTGGAATACTAACTGTTCATGGACTATATATCTTGGAAACTATTATTTATGCGAAAAATATTACAAAAACTACGGTAAGGCATCAAACAAAATTAGTCATAATTATAACACTCGTTCTCAATTTCAAATTGATAGACACAATCTAAAATTGTATAAAAAGAAAACGAAATTCACAGGAAATAAATTTATGTCTCATCTTCCAAAAACATTTCTTACTGAAAATGATACAAAAAAGTTTAAAAATTTTCTGAAACAGTATTTGATTAAAATTGCCCCTTATTCTCTTGAAGAGTTTTGGGAGAACAAATAAAATAAATATTCTGTCTTATTTTTAGTTCAATGTAAAACATTTTATTTTGTAAGATCTGAATCTATTCTTGTACAATTATACTTAAATGATAAAGGATAATTTGATTTTTGATTTTTTTGAATATTCACACAAGATGAATTGAGGAAAGGTACGTGGAATTATTCTAAATAGTAGTCGTCCAATGGTTGAAAACTCGACCAAAAATATGTAATGTACAGAATTCTTTATTTCCAACCCACACTGTAAATAAAACATGTGATTAAAATTTCCATTTGTTTTGGTTTTCTGTTTATATTGCGTTGTTATTTCGTCACTAGCATAGCAGCCCGTAAGGTCCATGTTAATTTTAGTGAATTTCCCTATAGGGAAGTAAGCTATTACCGTAGGTGGCATGGTAAGACATAAACCCGGGACTGATTTACTTTTTCATTTTGATGTCCCCAGAGACCAAAAACACCATTCGTTAAAATTTTTATATATGTATATATATATATATATACCTATATATATGTCCATGAAAGCGATAACATGAGTAATTTTTGTCCGATTTTGATGAAATTTGGTTTAAAGGTGTAAAGCAGGATAAACTTGAAAGAGTTCGCGAACCAGCATGATCGGACTATAGGAACGGGGGGGTTTATGGGGTAAAAATATGTTTTTCCCATTTTTGACCCTAAAAACACAAAATTTCGCAATTACTTTCCAAACCATTATGAAGAGCTTAAAGAAACAAATAATTTAGTATATTGCGTTATTATGCGCCTAAGGGTTACGGAAAAAATTTAAAAAATTGTAATTTTAAAATTCCCATGTTATTCTTATGGAGAATAAGTCAACTGTTGTAGTTTGCTTATTTATGAACATATTTTGATTAAATTTAGAAAATACATTAATTTCTTACTAAACTACAGTAGCCTACCTATTAACATTTTACATTAAAAACACTTTTTTACCCTCCCTGTTGCAACAAACCTAAGTACTCGTTAAACTAATTCTATTTAAATAGGGAATAAATGTGATATATTTAAGGAGACATTTTAGTGTAAATCCAATGAGGCAAATGGAAATTCGCTAAGTCTGCAGGTTTTCTGCAGCGGGGGTATTTTTATTTAAAATGATTTCTTTGTCCTTATTTTTTTGCCTATTTTAATTTACGAAGGGATTCTGCATATATACAGGAAATATCTTTCCAACAGTATGCGTAGATTTTCCCTGCGATACACACGAGCTGAGAAAAAAGGTTTTAAAGAAACATGCTCGCCTATTAATATATAGATATACTCACCATTGGCTCTCACGCTTTTTAAACTACATGGTTAATAAACATAACAAGCTATTCAATTGCACGAAAGTAAACATGATTTTATTAAAATTCAGCCATTTTCTATTTTCAACCTTTAATAAGATCGGAAACCTTCTGCTGCTTTAATAGTTTTGATTTATTTATTTTTTATAATATCCTGGAAGGAAGAAGAATTTTCGTTTCAATTGCAAACAGAAATAATTATGGTTATTTTACCAATTACAACTAAAACACTTAATTTAATACAATATCTCCAATTTACGCCCATAATGATATTTGAATAATAGCCCACTTAATGTGGTCAATCGTTCAAGACGATGTCTCACAGATCAACTTTACTCATATTTGGGTTAAAATACGCATAAGGCGGCGTCCTCCATCTCAATTGATAGTAATGATAATGTGTAGATATGAGGATGTTAGACTTTGACTGAAAAAAAATAAATTTCGTGAGTTCTGGAGCCTAGTACTATAACGTAAAGATCGTCCAATTAAACAGTCTTAGTACTTGAAGTATAAATATTTGCAATGCAACCTCAACCCACATCCCACAAAAAAACTTAACAATAACCTAAAAATAATACAACACACGACAGCTATACCACGCCAGTGGCACTGCCTTTTTTTTCTTTTTGTTCTTGCCTATGCCGGTGTAATTTTCAGATGAGGAGTGAGAGTGTTATCAAACTTTTTTTGGGGAATGCGGTTCAAACCCATATGATTCGTCGATATGCTGGAAATTGAACCCGTCCCGAAGTCCAAGACGCTAACAGCCAGCAACACTCCCCTTTTCAATAACCTATTCCTAGTCACCATCAATACTTACCACTAGTTGCATTAAAATGCATTTACGTATCTCCATACTCACAACTAGTGCTCATGGAACGACAGCGCGGTCGCAAATACGCAATACAGCGGTCGTAAGTTGTCGTAAGTGGGCCAAGTAGCTATTGGAGAGTTACGACAGTTATCGTATAGTACAAGCGGCTCCATGCCTTTATGATTATGGCTCCAATATGGCTGCCGCACTATATACGACTACTACACTACACTCGCGATTGTTCACAATAGAGGAAACTTTCTTGAGTTGGCAATATTAATAAACACCGGTGTGGTTTATTCAATACCCAGGAGTCTCTGTATGGTAGGAAAGTAATGTAAGAAATGGTTAAATGGTTTTCAATATGGTGTTTTGATTGGTTATTGAACAATAATTGTCTAAGTATCTTAGGTTATAGTGGTCACCTTCAGATCCAAAGGTCTCTGGTTCGTTTCCTAGCGAGATCGTAATTGTACTCTGGTGACATTTTTGTCATTGGGCGACCAATTTATGATGTTATATAACGAAAGGTTGGCAGAAATGTTTAAATGGATGTAGGATTACTAGAAAACAGCGGAATTGTGTATTTGATCTATTATATTCTTTGTGGCTAAGGGCGGGCATTAATTGCGCCCGACCTGAGTCAGGCAGTTGGGTATTCCTGAATTGCGCCCACTACTCCGGGGAGCCACCCAATCGTTCATTAACTGCACCAATTACAGTCCAAAGACACCAAAGGTGTAGGCTAATCAAAGCACCATTACTCTATGGGTAAAATAGGCATTATTTGAAGTCCCAGTCAAGCGTTAAACGAAATTCTGATGGTTGATGTTTTTTAACATAAACTAGTCCATAAACGTTCATAATATGAGTAAAGGTTTTAGTAATTTAAAAACAGTATTTTTATAAAAGTTTTACTTGATCAACATTGATAAATGTATTCCTTTTTTCAAAAATATTTTACCAACACTCAGAAGGGTTGTTTTTACAATAAGCACCATAAAAATGTAAACATGTAGGAGTAATAATTTTACAACGTTTTATCTTTTATGATTATAGTTATATACAAAGAATTTAAAAAAACGGTCTCACAGACAAAAGACACCACTCTAGGGTTAAAGGATCGAGCCGGTGGCCTTCAGATTGTTATGCGAGCTCTAGACTACTCCAATTTTACATCTTGGAACAAGTAGCTCTTTTTATTGTAAGTACTTCAGGAAACAGCGAAAAGAGAAACCCGCCAGAAGCATATACGGAATAAGCGAGTGAAACTGTTTCTGTGAAGGAGTCGTTAGTCTAAACCCGAGCAGTCGTTGACAACCGCAGTAGTCATTTAAAGGCTACTTCATTCGATCAGTGTTCAAACAACTGGTTCTTTTGAGAAAACTATTATGAAAAATAACCTTGTTTATAATTAATTGTTATGTAACTCCAAACTATTGAATTTCTATCCAGTAGATAACCCATCTACATAAATCCGTCAGTAGCCAGTTTTTGAGATATGGAAATGAGTTACCATGAGTAACAGCTTCACAATGAATACGAATCGGAATATTTCCAAAATTCAGATAATTTAGCATGAACTGCAATAACACTTACTTCCCTAAGTACCAATTACCTTAACTTGAGAGGTTGCTAGGAGCACTATTTATTTATTTATTGATTCCTAACGGCAAATCACCAATACATACAAGAAATTACAAGAAGTGCAAGCAATTTTAAATGCAACTAACAGTATGAAGTACTAACTAACAACTAACAAGTGATAACAACGCGTAGTAGGGTTAAACAGATGCAGCGTTAACAAAAACAAGGCATAAGTAACTGTTCTGTTCAAAAATACACAATTTAAAACCGGTGAAAGATCGAGAAAATTTCTTAAACATACTTAGTGCTCAAGTAGTGTGTAATCTAAATATATAGGTACTAAACTACAGTATTAACATTTTTGATTACCTCATTTACGGATTGACGGTTATAAAATATTGTACCAAACACTTTGAGTCAATTTTTATATCGATGCAAGGTAAATATCGACAAAGTTAGACAACGAAGTTTTAGAACACCTCTACATTATTGATAGATATTACAGAAGATTCAACACTGATAAAAATAATCCCGAATAACTATAAAACTCCCTGATATTTTCCTCATAAACGGGATTCAATAAAACCATTTCGGAAAGATATCGGTTAAATAAACAGAGCTGCGATCGCTGGGCGACTTAAGTTCCTGATTATTATTCAATGGCCCAAGCGCCGTTATGGAGCGTTACATAAATTTCAAAATGGCGGAGTCCTGTGCAATGGGATCACGTAAAAATTAGTTCTGAAGGAAGGCGGGAGGGATGCAGTTTATCACCCCATTCCTCTCTTCGTTTATTGCTTTTCATTTCTTTTTATATTGGAAACATAAACTCGCACCTTCCCCGCCGATATATATGCAAATATCGTCCCCGGGATGAACCGAGTGTACGTGAGGTGTGTTTTCTTATGTATATAAATTGTTTCCAGTGCAAATTTTACATTTTTCCCGCCGGTTTTATAGCGTTCGACGGCGCTGCGAATGGATCGTTTACATTTCCGATCAAGCGAACGTCTTCGTTGATCTACTGTAGTAAATTAAAGAAGGGGATGTTGAAGTATTAATATACTCTGAGAGGGATAGTTTGTTTTAATGTAATTTCATGTTAGTCATTTTCGGAATTGAAACAATAGTTCGTTTAGGTTGAGCATATTTTTATTGAACACCCCTCGTATTATGAAAGAAAATAGCTAGAGACATGAGTATTGGTCAAAGCCCGTTAGCTGTCCCTAATTTACTACCTTTAAATGCAATATATGACATTTTATATATTAGGTAAGTTTAGCAAAGTTATTTTATTTTTATCTTTACGGAATCATCCCTACTAATATTTTCATCCGTAAGTACCACGTTAAAAAAAATTAAAATATTCATCCAAACCTAACCTACTTTGACCCAAGTTGTATTTAAAATGGTTGGACAGCTAACAGATTTTCGTCTAAATATTTTATTTTATCTAATCTATATATTAATAGGCAAGCATGTTTCTTTAAAACCTTTTTTCTCAGCTCGTGTGGATCGCAGGGAAAATCTACGCATACTGTTGGAAAGATATTTTCCTGTAGATGTGCAGAATGCCTTTAAAAATTAAAATAGGCTAACAAATAAGTACAAAAATTTAATCTGAAAACATCAAAAAATTAACATGGACCATATGAGTTACCATGATGGTGACGAAATAACAAAAAAAATGTAAACAGAAAATCAAAACAAATTGAAGAAATTCCAATCACATGTTTTATTTACAGTGTGGGGAGAAAATAGAGAAGTCTGTACATTAATTATTTTTGGTCGAGTTTCGACCACAGGACGACCACTAGTAATTATAATTCAACAATAAATGCGTCCTTTTCTAAAGTATACTTTAATGACTTTAATATTGGCCTAATAAAACACAATGTCCCTCCACCATTTACCCCATATTCTATTTCTCCTCACGTCTGAATTATTACCCACCACCCCCTTATTTCCTCTAGTTTCCCCCGTATGTCGACACGGACAATTTCTCCCCCAACGGGCAAAATTTATTCGCCTTTTCGGATAAGAAATACCAGGATATTAGGTGGACGCTGGGCGAAGGGGTGGGGTAAGCCCATTGGTGGACAAGGAAGGGATAATGACATCATTGCCGTCCACTCCCGACTGAATAATGCAATCCCCATAACAAGATCCCATTGTTTCCGCATATGGGGATGGAACGGTAGCGCCAACCCTTGGATCTCTTTAATATTTGAGTGGACCGATGTAGAAATGCTTCAATTACTCCTACAGTGCAGTTTAATTTGAGTAAAAGATAATGGGTAAGGTACAAAATGAATTTTGGGTAGAGGGATGGGATTGTAGATTGACAGAAAATATATTGCTAATATGATTAGGTTTGATATTACTCATTGGAGGAAGTGTAAAATTAGTTAAAATTCACTCTAAAAGTATTGGGATGATGTTGGTATTGATTAACGTTTAATGGTTTGTAAAAATTTCTTACTGGTAAACTTTTACGCGCAAGTTGATGTGAAAAAGTAACTATTTCGAGCCAACTATAACTTCATACATACTATTTCCCCACTTTGTCTTCTATAAGTTTAAAAGAGGATGTTTGTATATATATTTGTTTGGCAGTGATAAACTCAGACACCGCTGAACCGATTGCCACGAAACTTGGTACTGTACATACGTGTAGAATTTCATGGAATAGGTTTATACACCATCAATTTCGTGATCCGTCCAATCGGCTCCGCCCCGGTGGCTCTGGAGTTTCCCATGTTAACCTTATGAGAAATGGAATTAATGAATCTTAACAGCTGTTTCAATTAAACAAGTTGGTTCTGTTCTATGATGTTCAACAGCATTAAAGTTACAAGGATTACCACAAGGGTGCAGCACTATTATTTCTTTTACATTTATGACAACAGCTAATTTGCAACCAAAAGGTGAGTGAGCATAGCGAACGAACTTCAACCAGGACGTGATTGAGCCATGCGAACGAGATCATCTTGAAAATTAAGAAGTTAAACGGGGCAAAGCCCGCGGGTTACAGCTAGTATCATAAAAAAATGTTATATTATATTAAATTCATTTATTATGAGAGAAAAAAGTTAGAAATCAAAATTCCATGACTGTACGGAATGTTGTAGCGAGGATCTAAAATACAGATATCAATTTAAATTTCATCGTGAAAACTTTTTTATTTATTTAAGAATAATACAGATGAATGACCCACTCACAGAATATACAAGTGTAAAAATTAAATATTCTCGAAGATTTCCTTTTGTTTAGCAACTCATGTGGAATAAACGAAAATATATTTTGGTTATACGTTGTCATATTCAGTATAGAAAGTCGTTTTTAGGACAGAAATGAGGGATAGGCAGAACACTGTAAGTGCTAATTAAAATACCTTAATTTTATGTGATAAAACTTGCTACAGCTTACATTGGAATGGGATGTATACTATTTTTATAGTCTTAGTCATAAAATCAATTCGTAAGTTTATTTTCAGTTTAAAAACAGAATCACGTCCTTAAACGATGATCCAGCGCTCACAAAACTAAAACACTTTGATAATACTGATCGAATCATTCCTGATCAAACCTAGTCTTGTTATCAATATTCTAACTGATCAAAGACTCTAGGCAGGTGTAACCTATCACCACTATATAAAGCTCTATATACAGGGTGGGAGATAAACATGCAGCCACCCTGGGAACCTTACAATGTTTAGTTTAGAACATTTGCTGCATCCTGGTACAGCTTTATGAGGGAATAAAAGGGTCACAATTGTCATTAAACGTACAAATTGTTTGTATTTAGAGTTTGGATTTTTTACTGGTGGAGGTTGAGACTAAACACTGTGGACGTGACATTGTAGGCCTACAAGAAAATGTCGAGAACAAAAATATATAACTAGCAGAGTACCCGTCCTTCGTACGGGGTTGGCATATAAGTTTAAAATGCTTATTGCAGTTATACTCAAGCTTTGCGTTTGCAATAGTGGAGGACAAAGTTGGATAAAATTTGCTTCTTTAAATTGACGGTATATTAATGGTATTACACATCTAACATAGCCATAATGTTCTACCCCTTTACCTAAACAATAAAGAAAAATAAATTATTATGAATTCACAAAAAATCACAAATTATTCATGACATTAAAAACATAAACATAACTGTAACAATCCTACATTGACAGTGTTCTCATTGCATATCACAGTTTTTTGTTGCTGTTTAGCAGAAAACGTTATAGTGCTGCACCCTGTTGGTAAATCTTATAACTTTTTAATGGTTTTGTATATCATAGAACCAACTTCTTTAGTCGAAACAGCTGACTAAATTCATTAATTCCCTTTAAATATGACTAGCTGTACCCGCGGGCTTTGCCCCGTTTAACTTCTTAATTTTCAAGATGAGCTCGTTCGCATGGCTCAATTACGTCCTGGTTGAAGTTCGTTCACTACGCTCACTCACCTTTAGGTTGGAGCTAGTTCGCTGCGCTCACTTGCCTTCAGGTTAGCTCGTTCGCTACGCTAACTCGCCTCCAGGTTGAAGTTCGTTCGCTACGCTCACTCACCTTTTGGTTGCAAATTAGCTGTTGTCATAAATATAAAAAAAAAATAGTGCTGCACCCTGTTGGTAATCCTTGTAACTTTAATGCTATTGAACATCATAGAACAGAACCAACTTGTTTAATTGAAACAGCTGATAAGATTCATTAATTCCTTTTAAATATGAAAAATCATAAGGTTAACATGGGAAACTCCAGAGTCACTGGGGCGGAGCCCGAGGGTCCGGTCAGAATAAAAACAACTTAGTTTTCCTATTTAATACCTAAAGAATCAGTGTGCCAAATTTCAGCCTCCTAGGTAAATGGGAAGTGGGAGAATTAGTGATGAGTGAGTGAGTGAGTGTGTCAGTGAGGGCTTTGCCTTTTATAAGTATAGATTACTCATAAGGTTAACATAGGGAACTACAGAGCCACTGGGGCGGAGCCCGAAAGGATTTTTGAGATAAGAATATGCCTATATGTTAATCGGGAATGTGAGCTATCATCATGCCAAATTTCAGCCCAATCCGTCCAGTGGTTTATGCGTGATTGAACTTCAAACAAACAAACAAACACACAAACTTTCACATTTATAATATTAGTAAGATTTCTGAAGATATCTAATGAAGTTTCGTGTATTGTTTCTTTTTACGATTATTCTTTTGCTCTTTTCAGTAAGAAACTTATTCCTAAATGTGAACGGGAAATTGTAGTAGAATGGAGTGAGTAGATCTAAGTAACTTTGTTTCTGGCTAAGGTTGTATGTTTGTTTCTCAGTCAGGACAATCTATCAAAAACTTCTATTTCTCAGCATCTTTTCGGCAACCTTATGATCGTCAGCTGAGAACGTACCACTCAGCTACCCAATTATAAGCTCTTGCTACTATTCTCAATTTAATGTACTATTGATGGAACAACAAAGATTATAACAGAGGGTGAGTATAATCTGGGAACGGAGGAATGGGCCAAACATTGTCTGATTAAAACATAACACATCTCATGATGCGCTGCCGGGTGTCACTCAGTCTCATGACAGCTCATCAACAATGCATGCTCATGAGTGACAGCTCATTGATTATTAATGTTTATCGGAAACAGTACCATTATTGTCTCAAGATACATAAATACATAACATGATCTAACAACTCTTACACTTTATAACGTTTATTACAAGAAAGTAAAGTAACTATTGTAATTCTAGTTACACGAATGAAGATTGATTTAGAGCTCATTGATTATTATTTTTTTTTTTTTATCTTCCTTCTCAACGTTCAATATTTTTCAATATATAACAATATATTTTTCCAAGGAAGTCAAGTTGAACAAATTACATTTCACTGCAAACCACCTTGTTCGTGAACCTTCAACTTCGATATACAGGGTGTCCTGGAACTCTCTACCAATATTTAAGGGCATTGTTCCTGGGTAAGAAACATATCTAAATATCATATTTAAATTGTCCGGAAGTCCTTAGTTACTCAGATAGCCGCCATTTTGTTTTTTCCACTTATTAATTTTTTTCTGAAAATTGGTTAAACATACGAAGTTGAAACTTTGAAACAACATTTATGACAACTAGACAAAGCTACAAAAAATTATGACGATTTTTCAACTTCATAAAACAAAATGGCGGCTGTTTAAAATTTTGTTTCTTAAATTACTCGAAAACCGTTGATTTTACAAAAATTTTACAAGAATAACTTTTTTAAGGCAATTTTATTAAAAATTGATCGACACCTTAATCTTTAAGATCGGACGAGAATTAACTGAGATATGGCAGTTTTAGTGATACGTGACCGCCGGATATTAGTTGCAGCGCATGCTGAAAGCGGTCACGTATCACTAAAACTGCCATATCTCAGTTAATACTTGTTCGAACTTAAAGATTAAAGTGTCGATCGATTTTTAATAAAATTGCCTTAAAAAAGTTATTCTTGTAAAATTTTTGTAAAATCAACGGTTTTCGAGAAATTTAAGAAACAAAATTTTAATCAGCCGCCATTTTGTTTTATGAATTTGAAAAATCGTCATAATTTTTTTGTAGCTTTGTCTAGTTGTCATAAATGTTTGTGCAAAGTTTCAACCTCGTATGTTTAACCAATCTTCAGAAAAAAATTAATAAGTGAAAAAACAAAATGGCGGCTATCTGAGTAAATAAGGACTTCCGGACAATTTAAATATGATATTTAGATATGTTTCTTACCCAGGAACAATGCCCTAAAATATTGGTAGAGAGTTCCGGGACACCCTGTATTTTGAATTGATTTTACGTTGCGCAACTAAACCGTCAACTCCAAACTTCTCAATCATATTCTTTGCAGCCTTCAACATCTCGACTTTTCATGCTGTGTATTCCTCTTCAACATTCAACCTCGGGACTTTTCATGCTGTACCTTCCTCTTCGACATTCAACCTTGGGACTTTCCTTGCGGCACCTTCCTCTTCAACATTCAACCTCGGGACTTTTCGTGCTGTACCTTCCTCTTCATCATTCAACCTCCCGACTTTTCATGCTGTGCCTTCCTCTTCAACATTCAACCTCGGGACTTTTCGTGCTGTACCTTCCTCCTTAACATTCAACCTCGTGACTTTTACATACTACCCTCCTCTTCAACATTCAGTCTTGTGAATTTTCATGCTGTACCTTCCTCTTCAACATTCAACCTCGGGACTTTTCATGCCGTACCTTCCTTTTCAACATTCGACCTTGTGACTTTCCTTGCTGTACCTTCCTCTTCAACATTCAGCCTAATGACTTTTCATGCTGTACCTTCCTCTTCAACATTCAACCTCGAAACTGATGCACGAATAAAACATTATCTCCAATCGTCTATAGCTATCTTTTTATACATCCGTAAATGTTTAAACTGTATTTAATGTTGTAATGTACAACTTATAAACTATCTCCAAACCTCTCAACCATATTTCTCTTCAACCATCATCCTCGTCATGTTAGAATGTGGTTGCAAAAATACAACACTCTCTGAAAAATTCTCAAACCACCGCCAAACAAACCTTCCTTCACAAACTATTTCCTTCAACCTTCCGCCTCTCAACTCCTGTGTGAGAATGTGGAGGATTTCTGTTTGTTCCTGGACCTCCCAAGCGTCAAGTGAAACAAACATAGTTACTCTCCAATTACATGCTTACCCTGTGACCCGTTACTGTTCTGCTTTAGCCTGGTGAGAACTTATAAATTGGCTTCCACAACGGAGTACACGCTAATTAAAAATGTTGCTGCAGTATTGTTTAACTGTTTACTCTTTCAGACTCAGGTGGGAGTGCGGAATAAGTTGCGTGGTTCATTGCGACTGGGTAAAAAATATTAATAAAAGGATTAACTTTTATTATATCAACAAATGACTGATTTATTCAAGCAAACTTTATTTTTTGTTTGGATGTTATCTATAAAACACACCAGATTCACAAATGATGATTTTAACTGAATTAAATCACATTCAATGAAGTTTGATATATGGACTATCTTCGTTGTGATAAAAAGATTAAACGATTGGAATTCTGTTAGGATATTCTAGTTCTAGGTTGTATGACTACTGGTTGGAACCTAATGAATTATTTTAAAGTTGATGAAGAGGTTTTATACAATTATATTCAACATGAAAATTAACCTTTAGGTTAACAACCAGTGTTTGGTTAACGAAAAATAATTACTTTGCCAGGTTTCAAAGGACTTAAACCTTTTATTAATATTAAATTAAAAAAAAATATCACCATGTATTTCAAAATATACTCCATTGTCTCGCTGATAATTTATGATACTTTTTATATCACTAAATGAAATACCACACCATAAAGTTAGCAAAATATAAATAGTGTGGACAGATTAAGGAATAATTTCAAACATCGGGCGATTTGATGCTAAACACAAATACACCTAAAATAACTTCTAAAAACAATGTATAAGATGTATAAGCCTAAATACTGTGGAACGAGTGGTATACAAATTTACATAATATTTTCAGTGAAAATGCAAATATTTGTTGTTGAAAATCCTGAAGTCTTATTATCCTTTGAAAGTAAAAATAGTCTATGTTAAATACTTAAATTATTTAATTCACTTCCAAATTACCAATAGATAATCCGTTTCTGAAACTACTACAACCCATGATAAAATACTTCAATACAGTGGTAATAAAAACACTTAATTTCCTTTTCCACAATACATTTTCCCTATTCAAAAACAAACGGGGGGAAAATCTAAAGAAACGAGAAAATCCCGACTTTATTAGGAAACTCGCTTAAATTAACAATGGCCAATTAGTCTAGATGGACAGGGGTTCAAGGCATTGTCTCAGGAAATATTGATCCTTGCTCAAAACTCCATTACCTCCCCCAGCCTATATGTGTATAAGAGGCCATTAGTGTTGTGATTGGATAAATTGCTGTAATTATTTGGAACTGCCTTGTAGACCGGCAAGATGTATTTTAATGAGTCGAGTCATTCTCATTGTATCCTAGGATTCTCCCTTCGTTGCCTTGGCTACGGGGTTTGAATTGATGTTTTTACAGATTTGTATAAAAAAATATATTCGATCAAAGGGGTTTTCGTAAGAGTGATTTTGATACCAATTGTATTTTTATAAGGGAACGGTCGAAACCCAGGTCTTGTTACTGTATTTCATGACCAATCGGTAGCCCAATAAAAGTGGCATCTGGTCCAAAATCGTCTTAGTTTTGGATCCAACCAGTTATCGTCAGATTTGAAGACGAACTGTCTAAGCACTTGGGTACTCAGACAAAAATGTCTTCATTCGGATCAAGGCCGTTAGTAATAATATTTATGAAAAGGGCAAAACTTCAATATATTAATAGAACAATTTTTTTATACCTGAAATAATGAGACAGTATACATAAAGTTAGAGAACTCTCCTCAGGCAAAGATTGATCGAATAGAGTCGGAGGACCAAGTGTTTTATAATGTGCACAGTTCAACACTACGCTACACGTTTTTGTCGTATAGCACAACAACAACTGTTTACATCCATATAGAACGCACGAGTAGTTGAATTATTAAACCAACCAAAGTTGGTAAAAACTAAATAGATTTTCACCAAACGATACAGGGCTACTTAACAGTTTGGAGTTGGGAAGGAACTTCCACTTTGGATGTTGAAGGCCACTTTGTGGATATTTGAACCATAATAAAAGGTTGGGCAGTTGAAACCAATATTCTTCTTAGTCATTTCCAGTATCTAAAGTCTCCAGTACAACTTACACAAGGCTATTTATCCAGAGAAAGTTGTCAGTGTTTTCTGCAAGTCACCGAGGCAGCGGCGCCTATCTTGACAACCGTGACTAAACCCTCACTTCTCTATCATCTCCTCATATGAAATACTAAATTATTACGGTCTTTGTGCCCAGGAGAGTGGTTATATTGATAATCGCACGGTGACCGCGCGGTATCTCTACACCTTCCAACTACCCAACTTCACGGCTGATTCCGTCTATAGCAGGTTACGTGAAGGAGATTGTCTTGCGAAACAGTTGATGTGTCACTCCAATCTGCAAGAGATGGTCAAAGGATTCAGGGAGGAGGACAAACGATTCCGATCAAGGGGTTCTTTAACTTGTGTCTAGATGTTTAAAATTATTAATATATGTTAATAATTACAAGGAAAATGTGGTTCGGATTCCACTATACACTTTTTTTAGCTATATGGGCTATTAATTAACAGATGTGACTAAGGAATATGTCGGCCTTAGTCACTAACAAGACTACAAGATCAGGCCACTCATCCTACACTCATCCTTCACTCATATTTGGATTAAAATACGCACATAGTGGCGTCCCCATCTTAAATAATAGATAATTGAATTGAATAAAATATGTAAAATATGTATAGGAGTTGATTTATAACAAAATTGTTGAGAAAAACTCCCGTTACAAGAGACAAATATTAATAGAAAGTAATCAATTTATAATCAAATTCTACCAAATACACGAGAAAAACGTTGCAAAAACCTAACATCCTAATATACCTAGACATTAACTCCATGTATAATTGCCTTAGTTCAGTTCCAAACATTTGACTAAGGTTAGAGTTGTCAACTTTAACGGTGTATTAATGGCCTTATATTTGATCTATTAACAGTAGACGTTTTTCTCCCATTCCACGCCCATAGTCGCTAAGAGTAAAGGTAGTTGGGTGGACGTAGTGTTCAGTAAGTTGTGTGTCCAATCCTGAGTCAAAGGCAATAGGTTTTCGGCAGTTTGTATCTAGACCTAGCTGTCAACTTATATCGATTTCTTGTAGATCATTGTGCTTAAAAGGGTACTGGCTAAGAAATCAGCTGATTTCGTAACAACGCTACACAAATAGCTCATCATTTCACATTGGGTCTCTGTCTCAATGTTATGATAATGATCGTAATTGGAGAGTTTTACCCTCACTCCAAAACTAAATTGCTAGTTTAAATAAACACATGTTTCCAATTGAAATTTGAATTTCGTGTTTAAAACCACTAACGCACAAGATATTCCAGGAATCACAGTCCGGATCTATATTCCCTCCGCGTGGTTCTCTGCAGGTGTGCATCCTCATCCTCCATACATCCTCTAGCCAGCATCCTCTTCGCGCGTCATATACCAGCAGCTACATATACGGTTAGGCGCACTTGTTAAGGGCATCTATGACAGGTGTTTTTGCTTCGAGAATCGCCTTTTCGGGCGAGTGGTCGGGCAAAACGACAGTCCTTACAAATAGACCGGTGGTCTAAACAATTAATACCAGTAGTACCAACCGTGGTTTACAATTGGCAACACTGTAGCGATGGCGAATAGGACTGTAAAACAAATTGTGTGACTCGGCTGCAATGCCTATACGGTGCTAGAGATGTTTTCTAGCCGTAGTTTGTTGGAGGGTTGGATATTGTAGTAGTTAGTTGATTTTTGTTTTAATCTTTTGACGTATTCTATTGTTAGTTTTCTGAAGTTTATCATTTAAAATAATCTGTGGATTTACCTGCCGCATTTTTTACTGAAGCAATTATTCTAACCATATACACCAGTTTCAGCTCATTTTTCAAGGCAGCTATTAAAACCAATATATATTCATATTTTTTATTAAATTGATATGAATGTTTAGAGTGACTTGCTATTGCTAGCCTTGCTATTGTAGCGTGTGTTGTACTTTGTGGGATAGGGACGCATTCGATTCCTGGCATATTACACGAATAGAAGGCTTTGGATAGTTTTTCACATAATCGTTTGTGACACCTTTATTTAAAATGTCACTGTTACTGACGATTGTTAGAAAATATGTTTATTGTATTAGGAACCAACGTGTTATATGTATGCATTGTACGTTAAGTGTTGTAATGTACATTGCGTCAAACGGGATCTTCAGGGACTAGGGAAATAGACAAAATAAACAAATTCTGAACAAACAGAAACAGAAAATTATTTTACCGTTTCACAAGGTCTAAACCTAAACAAATTAACAAATAGAGCAATTTTACTGTTTTGCAATTTTTCATCCCATAAACTACCAGTATCAGAATGAATCATCGAAACACCCGGGAACCAACTGATGCATAATAACGATCAATTCGCTCCGAAGAATTCCATTTGCGCGACACAGAAATCAACTCGCCCTATGACACAAGTCTATTATTCAAATCACCGACAACACGGTTCGTAATGCGAGCCGAATGTACGTCATACAGAGCTATTTGTCAATTCAATTGTGAATTGCCTCGACCCGGCTATGTGTATGTCACCCGTGAGTTATTGTAGGGGGGGATGGAGGGGTGGCTTGGAACAATGTCACCGACAATACCCCTCTAAAACGTAATTAGCTTTACTTTCTACCGATATTGAACACGACTTTCTCATATGTTTGATGGGGTTTTAAATATTGTGGTTTAAATTTTTAAATGTCTCTTTGGTTCCAAGGGTTGCTGATGTTTATGTGATTGTTTGAAATGTTTTTTTCGTATGCTTTAAATTTTAAATGCTATTTTTGTTTTCTGTTTGTTGTGATTACCAATATTGAACAGGACTTTCTTATATGCTTGAATCATTGAGGTTTCTTTTTGTAGTGTAGTATTTAAATTTTAATTGTTCTCATTGTGTTAGGTTTGCTTGGTAATAAAAAATTGAACACAGATTTTTCATATTATTTAATTATAGTTCATATTTTTTAAATATGATTTGTGTACTCTAAATTAGATTACTTTCTGACACACATCGTCCTATAGATCCGCAGAACGTTTTATTTACGTACGTTAATGTATTTTTTGCATTTATAGGTTTTTATATTAATTTTAAAATTATTGCGACCGAACTGTCTGTTTTACTCTATTAATATAACCAAAGTAAGGAACACATTGTAGGGATTGTTGTAAGAGCATTTGATTTTATTAATCATATTATGTTTTTCAGTTTATGCTAGTTTGAGTGGATTATACTTTTAAATATTAAGGAAAAATCCAAATATGGAATTTTTTGTTTTTGATGAAGAATGGTTAAGTTTTTGCCTGATCTTGGGTCGTTAGGTTAAAACTTATTTTAAGGTAATGTAGCACGTTTTAAATTTAATTAAATCATTTGGCGATATTTTGAAAAGTTAATTATTACTGCATTACTATAACTATTCGATTATAATTGTCTAACCGAATTAATTGCGAAACTTTGCATACACGTCAATCCCGTCATAAATTAACACAATCCCCAATCAAAACCACAAACTGTTAAATTCTCCAAAGAAAAAGAAAGTAAGAGGTTGAAATTGTTTAAGGAAGCAAACAAGCCGAACAGGTGGTGGGTTAAAGAAGTGCTCCACTTATTTCAAAGTTTAACTAAAGGCATGTAAATGTTGGGGTGAGATTTGCCACTGGGAGAAAGTGAGGGAAAGACAGGGGGAGGTGGCGTCAAAGGGAAATATCAATTGTGATGGCGGCCCAACCCCCCTCCCTCTGACCATGGTCCACCACCACTTCGATCCGGGTTACCATGGTAACAGTCATTAAGCTATCGTCTTATCATAACCAGCCATCTTTGAATTGTCCTTCGCATCTTCCGGTCTGACGTCACAACCACGTGTCTGAGGTATTGCGTCGTCTGCTAGGGGATGCAGTCCAGTTGGCATTTCGTTACGTTTAAGCATAGATTAAACATCATAGAACAGTTTTTTATGCGTATGAGTTAGGTGACGATAGTTTTAAAGTTTGCGTCTAAACGTACAGTATATGAAGGTATTTGGGTGTTTTACTGTTTGTTTTAGTTACTTAGCCTATAGTAATTTTGTTTAACTTAATTAAACAAAAATGTGTAATCGATCTATTGTCTTTTTTGAAATCGTTTAGTAGTTTGTTTCAGTTGGCACTAAAAATAGCTAAATAAAATATAGAGTGGCCATTATTAAATTTATGTAACGGACGCACCAATTTTTCGTTTCACACCTAAAAGTCTTGAGTTATGTGTAGTTTATTTCAATAACAATCAAGTAATCAATCAATTCATTTAATATGAGGATTCACATTTAGGAGAGTATTTTAATCTGTAAATAAATACATGATGAGTGAGGAATTAAATAAGATTATTTTTCATTTGAAATTTAAACTTTTATTGTTATTTGAGCACTATAATTACTTACCTAACCTATATCAGAGTCATCGTACACTTGAATTTGCAGTAGATCCTCGATAACAAGCCTCTCAAAGGGATTATCAAATAAGATTTGTTATCAAGGTGAAATTCTTATCGAGGTTTGCAGTTACGTGTGAATACAGATACAATGTAATACAACATAAATTTAAAAAAAACTTATCAAGATGACATTGAGGGTCTTGTTATTGAGGTTCCACTGTACACTTTTTCATAACTAACACCTCCAGCTACCGAAGACAAATCACTCAACTACTTAATAAGTTAATTAATCGAGCCGTTTGTCATTTATGAAACGGGAACAACACTGTTGCCGCCCATTAGTCAAAGCCACAATAAATCAGTTAGTTGCTCTGTCCGCCGCCGCGCGACTCGGCGCTAGTGTAGCCAGGTGTCGTACGGACGATTTGTCGTGTTACAAAAATACTCGCATTGTTTATGGCGTCGCCTTCGTTAATGGCTGGTTGTAATTAATATCGGAGACAATAGAGGTGGCGACGCCTGCAGGTGTATTTGTGTACTGTCAATGGGCCTCGTCTAGCAGCGTCGGGGCGCAGGTGCAGGTGCTACAGCTACAACAACAATGAATAGGCTGCTCGCTGTTAGGCTTACAACAATGTTTACAGTCAAGTTAGTTATAAAGACTTTTTCCCAAACGGTAAGATTTTCTGTAACATTAGAAACGTGTACGTTATACAGGGTGTCCCGGAACTCTCTACCAATATTTTAGGGCTTTGATCCTGGGTAAGAAACGTACCTAAATATCATATTTAAATTGTCCGAAAGTCCTTTGTTACTCAAAAACCGGCGGCCATTTAAAATTTTCTTTCTTAAATAACATAAAAACCATTCATTTTACAAAAATGACCGCCATTTTGTTTTTATGAATTTAAATAATCGTGATAATTTTTCGGTAGCTTTGTCTATTTGTCATTAATGTTTGTGCAAAGTTTCCATTTCGTATGTCTAACCATTCTTTAGAAAAGAAATAATAACTGAAAAAAATAAAATGGTGGCTGTGTGAGTAACTAAGGACTTCCGGTCAGTTTAAATATGATATTTAGTTATGTTTCTTACCCAGGAGCAATGCCCTAAAATATTGGTAGAGAGTTCCGGGACACCCTGTATAATGCTCTTAGTTTTTGAGTTTAGTTAACTATTTAAATGGTTGGTAATTTATATGTCATATTAATATAGGTAGGTAGCTGAGTAAATACAGGGCTCCCCTGGTAATAATAAGGGAACCATTTCGATCCTGAGAAAAGTCATAATCCTTTTTGATTATTTAAAACTGGACCCGGCTGTCCTTGATCATTGGATTTCCAAATAAACGGTCCTGACTAAAGCAGAAACTGATTATATGTAGTTATTAGCAAAGCTGTCATTTTATACAATCCTGGTGTATCAACGTGGAATTCAACATTTATGATAGATTGTGGTCTAGTCTTGACAACCACTGTTCATCCAATGCAACCACAAGCTTGTTTACAGTACAATGACGACGAAAACGGCAAAAGCTAAAATCACTGAAGTAAATTGCATTAGATTTTGGATTCCATGTCACAGAAAGGTAAATGGTTCGATCATATATTATCTAAAATGTGATTACGTACTATGGAATTTGGCAGCATGGTACCTTCTTAGGAAAAAGGTAAAAGTATTTGAAAAGTGATATTACATAATTTTGTAAGCTGTCCTAACTAGACTCACCATGCGACTGAAGGACCTGGGGGCAGCAAACACAGACAAATCAAATTTCCAAACAGTATCGCAATTATATTGGAGTGGTAAACTTAACAAATATACTTTATTATTTTAACACTTAGAAACAGGTTCCATATACCTTTCAACGTAAACAACCAGCGTATCTTTACGCCAGAGAGTGAGTTGAGAGCGGGAGGTTCACCACCCCTCCAAGACGGAAGAGGAATTAAGCTTCGCGCATCCAATTATAACTTTAGAAACGAAATTTCTCATTTCAGAACAATTAAGCGGCATATTATAGTTACTGAGCCGAACACTTATACACAATACCGGCGCCGTCTTCACAAATTGTACTTCAGGGGACATTAATTATGTGGGGTTGTCTTGGAGGTAAACTTCTGTCTTAAATTAATTCCTCCCTTCCCTTTTGTCCCTAATCCTCAATATGATTAATGCCCCCATTGATTGCATTATCGGCCTAACCCCCCCCCCTGATAACTAGCTTGCTGGCGACATTTTTACAGATTTTTGGCACTTAGAACTTGGAGACTCTTAATTATGTAGGGTGCTTTCGTGATTGAAAAATAATTGTCATTCCCCTCCTAACGTTGTACTTTTTCAAACTGGAAAGCTTGAAACATGGTGATTATAGTTATTAGCCGTTAATATAATGTTTATATTTTATTGTAGTATTATAACTTTTTCATATTGCAAAGGATACATGTTGTTTTCAATAATATGAGCCATACTATTAGTCGAAACACACTATTTCACCATTCTGATTATTCGATCAAATCGTAGCTATATTGTTAACCAAAACCTGACATAATTTGCATATTTAAACCCACAATATTAAAAACAATCTAGAGGGAAAGAAGGTATTAATTTTTTCTCCTTAGGTTACTGGACAATCATTCTTACGATACCTTCCAAAGAAACCTTCCAAAATCACTAAACGAGTATTCAGCAAACAAAATGTGCTGATCTTTATTTTTATCTGCAAACAAGATGAATGAAGACGCATGGTCAGGGAGTTCGGTATCAGGTTGTAATTTAGAGTTGTGGAGTTTCAGATATTGCTATGTGGAGTGTTGATTATAAATAATACTGAATCTGACCCTAGGATCAAAGAAGCCGAGTTCTTCATCATCTAAACAATCCTGCATTCTGTTAGGCTGCTTGTTTGAGTCTGATTTATACGTTTCAGAACTTCATACGTCCCTTGATTGGTGTTGATAAGTTGCTACTGGTTGAGTGTTGAAAGATTTGTGTAGGAATACATAAAAAAAAACATCGATTGGATGATAGGAAAAGCTATATAATATTTATAGCCTCGTCTATTATTGGAAACGATGGAAAATACATATATTTATTCTAGTTATTAATTCTTATTACCTCAGCTGTCAGTCAGTATGAAGTTCTGAACTGTGCGGCTTCCAATGTCAGTGAAGAACCGTTACTGTAGACATCTCATTTCGAGGTTTTAAGCTGTAGTATATTTAAAAAATATATATATTCATAGTTGAAGTGAACCACACAGATGGTTCTATAAATGACTGATTTTTATGACAAATCTGATGAAAAAACGGCAGATAATTGTAGACTATAGCACATTTTATCTTTTAACCATCGTAGTAACGTAGAAAGTAGAATTTCAACAGCTTCACTCCATTTTAGAGGATCACTAAACTAGATGTTATTTCCGTTTAAAATATTGGCTTCAGCAGATCCATATAGATGAGATGTATTGAGATACATTTGTTCAAGAGATACTGTGTAAAAAATGTGTGCATAGTCTTATATTTTAATTTACCAGAGTACCCGTCCTTCGTACGGGGTTGGAATATAAGTTTAAAATGCTTATTGCAGTTATACTCAAGCATTGCGTTTGCAATAAAGGAGGACACAGTTTGATAAAATTTGTTTTTTTTTTTATTTACAGTATTCTATAGTATTACACATCTACCATAGCCATAATGTTCTACCACTTCACCTAAACAATAGAGAATCATAAATTATCAACAATTCGCAAAATATCACAAATTATTCATGAAATGAAAAACATAAACATAACTGTAAACAATCTTACTTTGACAGTTCTCATTGCGAATCACAGTTTTTTGTTGCTACTTAGTTCAAATTAGCTGTTTTCATAAATGCACATTTTTAGTTGAAACAGCTGACTAAATTCTTTAATTCCCTTTGAATATGAATACTCATAAGGTGAACATGGGGAATTACAGAGCCACTGGGGTGGAGCCCGAAAGGATTTTTGAGATAAGAATATGCCTATATGTTAATCGGGAATGTAAGCTATCATCATGCCAAATTTCAGCCCAATCCATCCAGTGGTTTATGCGTGATTGAACTTCAAACACACAAACAAAGAAACACACAAACTTCCACATTTATAATATTAGTAAGACTAGTTGCTCTGCCCGTGCTTCGCTACGGGGTGAGAATTCAGAAAAGAATAATTTGGTTTTACTGTAAGAAACAGTTACAACACACTTACCAGGAAACATATAGGCAAAGGCTCAATCGTGTTTATTGATTATTTAAATGAAGATCTCTTAATGTATTACTATCACTTTATATAGTGTATTGAATTTAAAATACTGTATAATTCATTGACCACATGGCACCGAGAAACAATTCTCCTTGTAAACAAATTTAATTAAATAATAGTAGAACTGCATTTCTGACAACAGCTGGAGTTTCATAACAATGTTTGTTTCCCATGTTAATCTTATGGAGAAATAAAAAAATTTAAAGGGCCCCAGGACCTCACTCCTTAATTATTTCCGTATAAAGAAAGTTTCCTGCACAACTTCACGTTACGCTCTTTCCAATGACACTAAAAACATGTCAATCGGTTCAGTAGTTTCAGAGGAGTAATTGTCACAAAAAACCTGCTTGCGTATTAAATAAGTAATATAGATTTGTTATGGAAGAATGAACACGTGTAAAAACAACGGAAGAGTCAACTATAAACTCTCTGACAGAAGTTTATGAGAGCAAACAATGTCAAACAACCCTTGTCCAACAAACTTTTACAAGTTTTTTTCCATTAGTCATACTTCAAACTAACATAATAGAACCGTTGTAAAAGATGTAGTACAGAGAAAATGTGTAATCTTTTCTTTTGATCGCGTGGCACGTTTCAATATTAACTGACGCCAAAAGAATTCCAACTACTTGTTATAACGACGCTCGTTTTTTGCAAACAATACTTAATGAATCCGATTTTGGCACCGAAGCTCGAGTCAACGCTCTTAGGCTATTAATATACACAAAACACTTGTACGACAATCTTTTCAACTGTTCGACTCGAACTGAGGTGTTCAGCACACATTCGGAATGTCATCATTCGTTTCTTGAATATTTAATTCATTCGTAGCAAAGAACTTCGTTGTATTTGTAATTATGAAGTTACTGTGTTCATTTTTTTCACAAAGGTAACGATTATTGAATAAATACTGTTGTCTTTTATCTTAATATTTACTTTGTAGTTTTAGAGTCGAAGGAGATACTGACGTTTTAGAAAAGATAGCTCATTCGCTGAAGGGAAATGTTGACAGATTAGATGGCAACGCTAACCAATAAATATAACTATTTTGATTTTAACAAATCGATGATTTTGCCATAAATCAGCCTTACTCCACACATTGCAAAAGATACTTGGAGTTTTATCTTTCTATCCTTCGTTTGAGACCAACTTGTTAAGGCGTAAAATTAAACAAAAACTTCTACCAAGACTTGGACATTTATAGCATTAATCAGTTACATACTATACAGTTTAACAATTTTAATAGGAGATTTATACCATTGAAAAGGAAAACTCAAGGTTCTATCCACAATTACATATTGACAATTTTCGCACAAAACAGTTACTCCACACAATTTCAGTTCAATAGAAGTTTTATCCCGCCTTTCAGACCGGCTTGTCGCGGGCCGATAATTTTTCTCGTAACAGGCTTACACGACATTCTTGGGTCGCAAACATCGCCATATTTTGACACCGACAGATCAACGTGCTATTCTCCGGGTCGCCAAATAACGAAATGATTGTGCCACAATGCGCAGTGGTTTCCGGGCCGATGCTCTTCTGAAGACACCGCCTCCACCTGCACCCTCCTTCCCTCAACCTCCCCCAGAGCCACAGAGGTGCCCAGGAGGTAACGGAGGTGCCCAAACTAGCGGCTCAGCCGTCAAAGAGTTGCGGCCTGTCACCATCATTTTCGCTTCGCCGGACACAATATTTGAACGTAAGCCGCGATTTCGGGTGTTCTGTTACATCTTTGTCATTTCTTGCCACAATATCCCCAAGGATCGTGTTTCAAACGGTGTTGGAGTTGGACAACAAGTGTGTTTGAATTTTGAATCAGCAGGCGAATTGGTAGACTACTGAATATGATTGTATGAACTGAGGGGAGCGAAATTACAATTAATTACTATAAAGCAGTTGAGTAGGTACTTAGTTTGCTTATTTCTTGCATACATAAGAAAAGTACACACGTCTGGAGTATAAACATATTTTAGTTTGTTGTTATTTTATCGAGGTTTTTTTATAGAGCTGTCCCAACAATTGGAAATTTCAAAGCTAATCTTGAATCAACCTGATTGCCCAGCCATCTACAGTAAACAAAACACATTTCTCTACCTATGAGCCTATGAGAACCTTTTGTGTTTTGAGAACTCCCTTCACTAGAAGCTACACGATAATTCTCTCACCTTTTGCTGGTATTTAATACTGATTTATTTTACTTTTATCAGGACGTAAAGAGTGTTAAGTATTTTATTAATTTTGTATCAACATATTTTGTGTTAATTTTAGGAGACAGGAATGCCAAACCACACAAACTAGTTTCAAGAAAACTATAATCGTAACTCGAACTACTTTTGAGAAAATCACAATCACTTAATGTTCGACAAATCATTCCTGTTACGAGTTGGGGGATGAGAGGGATGACTAGAAATCACATTTGGAGGAGTCAGCTGAGATATTCCCCCGGTGTGACATTTAGGCCAGTTCCCAGCGAGAGATGTGTAATTACTGACAGATCACTGGGGGGTCGTATCTCGCACTGGTCAAGGAACAAGGCAAGATCGTCATCTCATATTGTGTACGGAGGTCAGTGTAATTTTATCATGTTTGTTTTATTATACTTAGAGCATTTAGGTTATTTGAGAACTGCCGAATTCACTTGTCTTGTTGTCATAACGTAGATATTTTTTTAGTAATTTAAACATTGTCTTCATTGTGTGTATATCTACGCCCTTGGAATTGTTATTTGATAAGGGAACTGTTCTAGCCCTGGACTTGTTACCGTCTAACGTCAACCTTTTATAAGACATTAACAAATAATGGACAAATGAAAATTATAGCTGAGACAAGAATCGATTTTGCTTGGGATCTAACCAGCAGCCTTTAGATTTGATGGCGAGCCCTTTAACTACAGTACTTGGCTTCCTTACAAAAATTATAGGAAGAAAAACATTGAAATAAATTGAATATCCGAAAATAAATATTAACAATTCAAGAACATATTTAAATTAACAATAATTTCTAGATATATGAGTTACTATATTGTAAAATTATTTTTGCTACGAGTGAGGTGTCTTATGTACTGTACCTTAAAAACTCACTTAAGGTAAACTATTTATCTACCCAGGATCATTAATCAAATGCTCATAAACTAGGACAGCTGGATTTTGTTACAAACTTCAAAAACCTTTTAACTTAGGATCAATTATCAATTATCAATCATTGAGATGGAGACGCCACCCAGGAGCGTATTTTAACCGAAATATGAGTGAAGGATGAGTGTAGAATGGTGTGACATGATCTGTGTAGCTTTGTTACTGACTAAGATCAGCTGTTTCATTAGCCAGGATCATTTATTTAAGGCTTAATGATCAGGGACAGCTGGGTCCAGTTTCGAACCATCAAAGAGCTGGGTTTTCTCAGGATCGAACCAGCTATCCTCCAATCTTTTAGCGAACCCTATAACCCCTGAGATACTCATGCACTCCAGTAGTGTCCGCACTCTCCGCTCTCCGCAGTTCCTACGTTGCCGCGACTTCCGCGGTGGCCGCTGTTGGAAGTCGCGGCAATCCGTCTCCGTGAGCTACGATAATGACGACCACAATGGCGGGTGGGGTAATTAATTCCGTCGGTGATTGGAGCTGAATATGAGACCGGTGGAAGCGTGCGTTGCAGCGGAATTGACTCAGAATCAGGAGCTATTGGATTGTCTCTAGCACTCCAGCGTCCACTGTTGGCTTTCAGCTTACTATAGTAAGACTATACTGATGAGTACTACTGATGTTCATAAAGATTAGTAAAATCCAAAGAGCTGTTGACGTTTCAGAATATTAAATTTGGTCTCTTGAGCAAAAAGTGCCAAACCAAACAAAACTAGTAGATACACAGTTACATGTGTAAAACCACAGGATAAGGTCCATACAGAGAAACGTATGGGAGTCAAAACTAGATAAAAAACACAGTAGGAAGACAACATTGTAACGTTTTATTAAATTTCTCGCCCTAATATATGGGATGCGATTAAAGATCATAAATGATTGCAAATATTTACAATAATCCCTTATATGACACAAGCTTACAATCTAAAAAAAACTTCAAACAAATAAGCTATAAAAGAACATTGTTGTTGAATATCGTATCATCATCGTTAGATCTGATATCGACTTTAAAAGGGTAAGGAAGCTTTTCATCGTTTTGTAAAATCTAAAGTGCGTGTTGTCATGCCATAATAACTAGTAATTAATTACCTAAGTGATAGCATTTTAACTTTGAATCCTGCATAACTTTCGAAGTAGTCTGTATATTTTTTAATAATATAAAATTATTGTGTGTGTTAGTGATGTTAAATTGTGCTAATGCCAATTAAATGTTTGTCTTCTATTTTAGAGAATATTTTACAATTTTGGTTTTACACTTTGGTAGTATTACCGGAAGGCAAGCGTTTGCAAATGGATTATGTTAAATTCTCTTATAGTATCCAAAGAATATTTCATCCTTCCAAAGTGCAAAATCGAATAGGCCTAGATTATATCATTTTGGGTATCACATGGAAAGTAAATTTTTACTCCTAAGACTATAGCAAAAGTAAACTAAAAATCATAGGTGTACAGATTGCTGGATACTTTATACAACCCCAAACCGTCAAAGCATTACTATTCTATTATGCTTTTTTAATATTTCTATTTGAGCAACAATAACATTGCTTTCCCCATCACCACCCACAATACACAGTTTTACAATTCAGATATGAAACTTAATTTCTTAAAACCCCGGTGTCGCTTTGATCAAGAAAATCACGTCTTGAAGGACGCAAGGACGATGTCTTGACAAAGACGGGGACACGGGGACGATTATAGCACAAAGACTGGCTATCGACATGTCGGGGGGGGGGGGGGCGCACAAAGGGGGGATTTGACTGACAAAATATGCCGTCGCAGGGGCTGGATCGCAATACCATAGAGCGGAGAGTGGCCAATTCATTTCATAATAGAGGGTCAAGATAGCAAAGATAAGGCGCGTTGCACTCTGGGTAATAGGTCCCACAATGCAACAGTAACATGTGTTGCGTTCGGTCATTTGGTGATTGGATGACTCGAGTGCAGTATCAGATGTTGATGTGATGATTATTGATGACTGTTGGGGGAAATATAATAGAGTGTTGGCGTAGTATCAAATGGTTCAACGGTGGTGAATGAACCTAAAATGGTACACTGATTAAATTAGATTACACATTTTTATCATTGAAAACTATAAGTTAGTCAATTTCATCATTGCGGTTTTTGGAACACCCACTAAATGCCCTTAAAATTCAACAAAGTTTATCATTACAGAAGAACAACTTTATATGATCATGGTATTGATGGTTGATTCGCGTTGAGCATAAGACGCCTGTCATGGATTGTTTTAATAGGAACGCAACAAAAAACTGCAATGTTGAAATTTGATTTGGCTACGTTTCTATCTATCAACAACTTTTTAGACGTGTGATTGAAACTCTTTTAAAACTGATACTGTGAATGTAAGTATCTTCTAGTGAGACAAAATGGTTTCGGAATGAAACTACTTCATGCGCTTAAACTATTGGTGATACTACTATTTCTAATAAAAAATATAGCTTAAAATGACTAAAGTGTTCTTTTCAAAGGACGCACATTGTGGTAAAGCACAACCAAAGACATTTTTTAAACTTTAAGTACAGTACAATTGCATATACTGTTACGATATAGTTAAATATTAAACTACCAATTATGAATAATTATGGGGACGCCACCTAAGTGACATTTCGTTCTTATTTTAATCCAAATATGAGTGAAGGATGACTGTAGAATGAAGTCATATGATCTGTGTTGTGTAGCTTTGTTACTGACTAAGATCAGCTGTTTCATTAGCCAAGATCATTTATTTAAGCCCAACGATACTTAACACAGCTGGGTCCAGATTCGAACCAACAAAAAGCTACTGGCCTGTCTCAGGTTCGATCCGGCAACCTTTTGATTGTCAGGCGAGCACTATAAACACTCAGTTAACCCAGCCAGGGTATCCAAATTTGTATTCTATTCTAAACATATTAAACTATAAAGTTCCATAGATAAGCAAAAGCAAATTATATCCTTTGCGATCTCCAAAGATTACCAGAACAGATGTTTACAATCCTCATATTCACCGAATGTCCTTGTTTACTCATTCTCGTGACATGTCTAAAGATTCCACTGTCGCCAGGGGGAGGTAGAGGCATAGGTAGATGTAGAAGTAGAGGTAGAGAAGTATCGATGACATCCATTGTGCCACAAGTGGGTGACAAAGACTCGCCGCAGGCTTTTCGGGTTTCCGTCCTCATGCTGGGCCTAGGGCCGCCCTTGGTTTCCTGTGCAGGATTAGTTGATCGAAGAAGAATTAGGTTTTGTCAATTGTCGCGAGGAGCGGTGGTTTTGTTGTATCAACCCTACATTTGAGTCTGGTCGGCTTAAAATCTCACAAGAAAAGTTTATGCGTTACAATTGTTTCATCAACTGATCATTTTCCCTATAGTCAGTTCAAGAGTACTTTGAGAAGATTGAAGACTAATTATATTCAATGAACTTTTACAAAAGAGCAGTGTCTTTTTGTTAGATCTACATATCTAACTGCTTTAGATCAAATCTGACAAGGAACGTTTTATGCGCCAAGATTGTTCCATAATGAACTTTTCTCTGATCAGTTCAAGATGGAAGGCAGGATTATTTCATTGAAGAAGGTTTAGTGAACTGTTGCAGAGTAATGGTGGTTTGTTGTATATAATCTATATTTCACTTTCACTGCTATGAAAATGCTTTATGTATTTATTAGATCGCGTCAAACTAACTTGTTCATACGTGTTGTTGTTTCAGTAAATGTACGTGCATTAAAAAAGAATTGTGATTAGAGAATTTTTGCAAAGAATAATCGTTTTTTGTGTGGTACACTATGAAATGTATTTTGTTCGTTCAAACTGCAAAGTATTCTAATGGATCTATGTATATCATTTAGTAAGAATTTAAACTGACATTAGCATGAAATTATTAGTATTCGATATAGCGGTTTACAAAATACAGTACATTTTTTATTCTCTCTCAATAGTTTTAAAGTTGGTTGGATAACCAGGTATGAAGTAAAAAACGTATAGCATACACGCCAGAACTCTAAAATATTCTTCAGATTCACAAGGATGATACATTAAAATAGGATGTTTAACCGTTCACTTTAGTTGTACAACGTACAGACCCATGCTAAAACAGCAACGGACCTAGAACACCTCCTTGTAGCACGCCTTGTTCAACGTCTTGGATAGAGCATTTTGTGTCCAAGCTGCGATTTCTCCCTCGAAATGTAATTGCGCTCAAGTAAGGGATGGATACTAAATGTTTCACCTTGGGACCAATCTAGTCCGCTGACCCTTCCTTAATGTCGTTATAAGAACAGACAATACTACACTCGCAAGTTTTTATGGTCGCAGGCATTCTCCAGCAATCAACCTTTACGGCGGTCCAAGTTCGGATTTATTGACAATGTTGTACTGTTGATTTATTATTACTTCGAACTCAATGTAGATTTCAAGATACGGTGTTTTATTTTGTGGGCTTGGTTGTTGATATGCTTGAAAGGTTAATGTTTTTGTGAACGATGGGAATGAATATCTTTCGGAGTTTGTTGCACGATTTCGGTATGTGTAAAATGTAATAATTTAATCACTTAGACATACTACGTATTTGACCTCAGTTTAAGAGAAAGGTATGTGTAAAATGTTGTGAAATTATCATTGCAATTTTGAAACTACCGAAGATTCGGATTTCAGGTCTGTATTTAAATACCTAGTGATAAAGAACATCTGGGCTCAATCCAGGATAAAACATTGAATTCTGAGGCCTACTTCATGGTTGATATTACCAGCTTGATATAACTGTAGCTAAATTTACCGGTGTACACTTAACTCCTTGATAACAAAATAGTATAGTATTGAATCTATTATATTATTAAAGTGATACAATAAAATTTTATGTTAACGGTTAAGGTCAAAATAAAAATATAGTCATATGGCACATCAAAATGAAGCTTAGAGTGTGTAGATTTGCCGAAAAGTATTGATATGGACGAATTTCCTAAGGGCTCTGCCCCACAGGCTGATTTCCAAAGGGCTACGCCTGGCATGCTTTCAATGTTTAAAAGATTTAATTTAATTTAATTAATGAAACAGCTTGTCAGTACAATGAACTGGTGTTTGTTTATTTTCTAAAGTAAGGTTATACAACCTTTTGGTATACAACCTTGAGGTATACACGTTTTGTGAAGTATTGCTCAAACTTTCATTTTTTTATTTATATAGTAAGCTTCATGTGAAGAGGCTTGACTAAAATTGAAGAATTATGGTAAAACATGTCATTCATGGTCATATTCTTATGGATCTATCAGCATCAAAAGTAGGGGTTTGAAAGTAAGTAGGTTTTACGCTTTTAAATCAGGTTATATTTTCAAACTAAATCATAGAATTGCTGTACAGTTTGCTGTTTTAAAACACACATCAGCACAACTTTAATAGCTCTCTAGGTCACATTTTCTTCCAGTTGCAAAGCACGGGTATAGCAGTTTGTTCTTTATTAATTTGCTATGTATCTTCTAGCATACACGACGCTTTGGTCAAGTTACGGTGTTCAGTGTTTATGTATTAAGGTTTTGTGAATATTCTGAATTACTCAATTTAACGTAGCCCACTGATGTTTAAAACACAATTGCAACAGAAACGTTTGACTTATGCATTCCCCTGTTTATAATTGAGTACATCTGTTTAAAATGGCAAACCTATATTGTATTACTAATGACAATGTACCACTTATTTTTGGTTTTATCTTCTTTAATGATATTCCCTTATCACTTGGGATTTGATCAAATCCTCAATTATTCCAACGGTTTAAAAACACTAAAGTATAATTCAGAGATACTTTTGACACAACTTAAAGATATTCAATAGTTTACCCTTAACACTACACAATAACAACCCATAAACTAGTATATTTACCATAACCTATCAAATACATGACGTCACAATATCTGTTCACTTTGACCAGTCACGTGATCACTGCTCCCCTCACAGCTGTTCCAGGCTGGTTTTTTTGGCGGGATATGATCGGACAACTGGCTAAACACTGTCACTAGGCTGATCCTCATTATTTACAGCAGAGTGGATATATCCGCCGCCATTTTGTAATACATATCATACACCCTAGAACAACAAGCTACCTGGCAGCGACCGTTGGAGGGGAGCGAGGCCTATCTGGCATCTAGACACTCTGTTTGTTTGGGGATGATATTTCATTGTTGGAATTAGGGGAAGATTTAGATATAATGATGACGATAAGTTACGATGATTGTGTACCTCATTTGGAGTTGAGAAAAACTTAAATCGAAATTTGAAATGGTTTTGGAAGATGGTAAGATTGAGTTATGCAGAAATGTTCTACCACCATAAATAGAAATATTTTTACAATGTTTCGAGATCTAGGATTTAATCCCATCATTAGATGATGAAATGCCTCAACCTTAATTATACGCTAACTAAAAAAACCCAAAATGTATTTAAACACAGCGGTTCTTGTTATTTCATGCATTTTTGTTCACCTGAGGACGGGATTAGATGCTAGACTCCGAAACGTCGTGAAAACTTTGTTATTTACTAATCATGATGGGAAATGTTCGAATAAAAATGTGTAAAGGCTTCGTTAACATGTACTTGTAATTTTAGCTTCGTAAAATAGCTCGGTTGACAACGTTTGATTTAGGTTTAGCTGTACCTGTGCTTCAAATGTATCCAATTGCGTGGTTATAAATTGATGTTCAACTTAAATGTTTTTGCTATAATACCAAAACAGAGTCAGCAGCTAAGGTTTATTCGAGTTTAGCCTTATTATGAGCTCACATGTTTAAAATTCCCCGTTAAAATTGTGCTTTTAAATTTAAAACTTTAAACATATTTTATCTAATGTTTTCTTTGCAGAAAAACTAATTATTAGAAATATAATGTAGCCTATGAACGATTTTTATTTGAAAAATATTAATCCTAAATACGAACACTAGACAGTTTAATTGACTCTACAAATAATAAAGCACATTTCAAATACAAAACAGTGTCACAGACAACCAACAACAAACTGTAACTCTAAACACAATTTACCACCGATGAACAAATAAATATCCACCGATAAACCGAATGTCAAGTCGTTTAAAATCGCTGTAAACTATCGGTCACTTTTATATTCGTGCAAATCGCGACCGTAAAATGTGGATAAACAAATCCACATAACATTACAGCGTTTGTTTACAACCCGAGTTGATTAATGAAAACAATCGGAGCGAAATAACAAAATGATGACTTGGCCAAATGTAAATCGCTCGCTATTTTGTGCTCTTTCATTAAACGCTGGTGCGCGCATTAACATAAACGGGTGGAATTCCACACCCTCCGTTGCAATATTTGATATGGCAAATCAGTCCATGAGGCTGATAATGAAACTAAGGGTACCAACCCCCCCCCCTAACCCCCTCACCATGCCGTACAATCGGTGTTCGAAATACTCCATCAAAGTCGCGACTTTAAAAATCGCCAATCCCGTTAGGTAAAGTCCAAAGGCCTAATCAGCGAGCGGTTTTGAGCTCTGATTTGCGATAGTTTTCGCTGAAGCTATTCAAATAGCTTAATGTGATTCCGTTTGCTGTTTAGCGTCAACTATTTGTACGGGAAACTAGTAGTTAGGCGATGTTTTCTTTGGGTATCACTGTGTTGTGTGGATTTTCGCTGTTCATACCTTTTGAAGTAATTTTTTATAAAGTTGGGAAATCTTATTTAACAAATAAGTAATGTTCTTTAATTTTTTGATTTGACTCTAATACGTTACTTAGGATTACGGTAGAAATGAAAAATAGACGGTTTACACTTCGTCCTGCCTCGTGATCCTGTATCGAGTGGATAGTTTTTGATCAAAAATACCTTTTGAACTTTTATTTTGTTTAAGTTTAACAACAATATTTAATCAATGTAAGTTCAACTTTGTTGTGAAATCTCTAACAACACCTTTTAAAATATAAACCCGTATTTTTACCAGCCAATAGTAAAGAAGCAAAACTAACAATAATTTTAACACACATTTTTTTAATCCTCTGTTTCCACGAATCCTGTCCTGCCTGAACTTTCTTGGTCTGAAATATTATTTACATCTTGGTTTCATGAAATATTTGAAATTTGACACATAATTTGTAACAAAGAGTTTATGAAGTTTTCATCGAATGCTTTCCATGAAAACACTATATCGCAGGAGAGCCCTCGAAGTAGCCATCAGCGACAAAGAAAACACCTCCAAAGACGAACAAACAGAGGAAGGAGATTAGGGGAGGTTTTTGTGAGAGATTATTGACCAAGGAAAGAGGTAGTTTGTTGTTTGAGGCATTTTAGTTTTGTTGAAAGACGGATTATTGGCTGGAAATGGATAAAAGGGTTTAGGTATCGAGGTAATAGAAAGGCTTAAACAACGAGTTTTAAACTTTATATCACTTATGCAGTGTTATTAGTCGATAGATATTTTCAAAACAAACTGATAATAATGGAAATTTTAGAAAAAGAGTGTTTCCAACAATTTTTATATCTATACTTATTTAATACGCAAGCATGTTTAAAATAATCAGAGAGTGAGGCCCTGGGGCCCTTTAAAGTTTCGTATTTCTCCATAAGATTAACATGGGAAACAAAAACTGTTATGCAACTCCAGCTGTTGTAAGAAATTAATACCCCCGCCGCAGCAAACCTGCAGACTAAGCGAATTTCCATTTGCCTGATTAGGTTTACACTAAAATGTCCCCTTAAAAATATCACTTTTATTCCCTATTTAAATAGAATCAGTTTAACACATACGTAGGTTTGCTGCAACAGGGAGGGTAAACAAGTTTTTTATGTAAAATGTTAATAGTTAGTAAGAAATAAAAACATTTTCCAAATTTGGGCAAAATATGTTAATAAACAAGCAAATTACAACAGTTTACTTATTCTCCATAAGAATAACATGGGAATTTTAAATTAACAATTTTTTGGAATTTTCTCCGTAACCATTAGGCGCATTATAACGCTTCAATATACTAAATTATTTGTTTTTTTAAGCTCTACAAAATAGTTTGGAAAGAAATTGCAAAATTTTATGTTTTTTGGGTCAAAAATTGGAAAAACCCATTTTTACCCCATAAAAGCCCCCATAAACCCCCGTTCCTATGGTCCGATCATGCTGGTTTGCGAACTCGTTCGAATAAACGTAGGTTTACACGTTTGTACCGAATTTCATCAAAATCGGATCATTTTTGCTCGAGTTATCGCGCTAACGGACACATATATATATATATATATAAATATATATATATATGAATTTGAACGGATGGTGTTTTTGGCCTCTAGGGACCTCAAAACGAAAAAAAAATCGGTCCCGGGTCCAGGTCTTACCATGAGTACTACGGTAATAGCTTATTCCCTATATGGGAAATTCGCTAAAAGTGAGAAGAAGAACATATGATAATTGTAAACAGTCAATAAGTTTGCTAATTAACAGTTTGCTACAAACATTTACTGACTTGGTTGAAATGAAATATTTACTATTTGAATTCGGGTTGGCGTAAATAGTACAATGATGGAAGAAAGCGAGAGAGCCTAGATTAATTGATATATTCTGTTATGTACATCTTGAATATTTCCATAATCTTTGGGTCGAATCTTTTAAAGTCATCAGAAATTATGACTGTTGTTCCTTTTAAAATAACGCCTCTGATACTTAGAAATTGCTCGAATTCGAGCAACAGGGACACTAGTTTAACCAATTACATGTATTAAATATTTGTTTCATCCTGAAGAACATACTTAAATGCAGATATTTTTTAAATGTTTTTATTTCAATAATCTACAACAATGTATTTTAAGGTGTTTCTTTGTAAAAACAACGTTATTGTATAGTATAAATAATCACATTTGGTGTTTATTTATTCTATGGTTGTGGTAGAGTACACCTTTTGACAAACAAAACGAACACTATGCAACCCTATACATTAATATTGAGCATTAGCACATTGTTTATAGCTCACCTACATCTTTGCAAGGATTAAAATAAATTTTGTTTCTCATTGTCTTATTCCGAATGTATATGTTTATGATAAATGATTTATTTAATAAATTATTAGTTTTATGAGGTTTTAACTGTCATTTTAAATAGCAAACGAAATACAAAAAATGTAAACTGTGAACAACTTTATACTTTTATTTACACGGTTGCTAACATGTAACATTTAGAATAGAGTCGATTATTTTATTATTTCCTTACAAATTATCCTTTTGTGGAATTTTCTAACAACAAAATAATAAAATAACAAAATAATTGTGTAACAAAATAATAATATATTGATTTGGTATCACCAACTTAATTTTTACAATCATTATTTTGTTATATCAATACATTACCTTTTTTTTTAAGAAGATCGCCAATATTTATAAAAGTCATCTAAGCGTGTGTTTATAAAATTTTAGCTATTTTCTAAACAAATTCAAACTAAAAACCTATGCTCAACTGGACGCCACAGTGCCACTAACACCATCTAGCGGTGAACGCCACAACTACTTGTCTCTTATCCAACCGTTGGTATCTACGATAAACGCTTACTTTACTACCTACGTTTATATCGTTTAGTTTACAACTCCTAGTATTGTTTCGTTTATAGTTTAGCTTTTAGTTTTACTAGGGTCATGTACAATGTAGACACAAAGATGTGTTATTGTTAGGCGATAAAGAGTTGGTGTTGTTTCAGATGAGTACAAAGTTTTATTTTATAACATGAAGTTGTCATGAAAGTTTATATGTGTGTGTGGATGTTTATACAACTAGTGGTAGTTTTAATTAGGATATATATATTCCAATGTGTAAAAGATCCGCATACAGGGTGTGTAAATAATTTCGAAACCACTTTGATATTTCATTGGTGAATACACGTTGAACGATGAAACTCAAGAGTTCGTAGTTAATGTTATTACTATTTTTGGAAATTTTAGTTGTTTTAGTTTGGATGTTTTGATGTCGTATTCAGGCAGTATCAAAAGTTGTTAATGTAAGCAAAGGCTATATTAACATTTTTAAAGTCTTTCCTAGAGGGAAAGTTTTCCGCAATTCCTATAGAAGTGCTTTGGGAATGCAATATCTCGAAGTCTATTTTAGTTACCGAAATTAAGAATCAGAAGTGAGTACTCATTCTTATGAAAAATGAAATCAAGTGAAGATCGTGAGGACAGTTACGTCTCCCGTATACAATAAACATAAGAAAAATTAAAATGTTGTAAATGTTACATTGATTGTCAGTACTAAACTAAACTAAACAAATACAAAATCAATTAGGTTCTAGCCTATCCCAACCAAACAACTGCGGTAAACGCAAAATAGAAAATAGTTCCCTCTTTTTGAAAATTCTACTAATTGAAATGAGGACGCCACCTAGGTGTGTATTTTAACCTAAAGATTAAGGATGACTGTAGAATCAGAGATGTCATGAAGCTTTGTTGCTAAGACTACCAGTTTCATTAGACATGGTAATTTATAAATGCTCAAGGACATCTATGACAATATGTATCACATTTCACCCAGATATCACTGTGACCAATCCTCACCCCGGATATCTATGACATGACACCACCACGTCCGCAAACACCAGATGTCCCTGTTTGCGCGTTTTACACTCGTGTGCGTCCGAAAGCCACCCTTCCGACCGGCGCGGGCGTTTATTTCATTTTAAATTAGTTTTGTTTCAGATGTAAATTTATTATACCCTCCGTTCTTGTATTTGCTTTGCATCCTGTGATCATGAAAGGGAGACGACGGTTGGTAAGGATAATGCAGAGTTGAGGTTTTTGAGTCGACGGTTATGTTGGTGTGCGGTATGAAGTGTTTGGTAGTTGTGTCTTTGGTGAATACATTCATCCCAAATAAGAGATGGAGATGAGTGTGGAACCAAATGTGGCCTATTTGGCTTTCCCACCTTCACATCATGGGATGCGAAGCACTGGTCCGGAACCGTTTAGTATCACATAACGCTATCGGTGATTAGAAGAGTTGAACCTCGGGGACCGAACACCGATGAAGGACAGCCGTCGAAGGAATCATTTTAAAAATCCCAACTATTAAGTATAACGGTGTACTCATTCCTTCGTAGTCATTCCACCTATTCAGGTGGAAACTAAAATTGACGTATTTCTACCCAAATAAAAATTAACTAATTTAAATAAATTCAATGAAATAAATTATGTTAGTCGTGTAATAGCTTTGCTAATGTGTCTAATATCAGCTGTGTCTTCAACCAGAACAAACCCAATGATCAAGCATGACTGAAAGTTTCGAACCATTCAAACTACTATTATTTGGATCCAACCATTGAACCTTTTAATCTTAGGTGAACATCACCCACCAACCCAGCAATAGAAAATCTATCTAATATATAAAATTCTCGTGTCACAGTGTTTGTCTGCAAACTCCTCCGGAACGACTTCACCGATCGTTATGAAATTTGGTGTGTCAATTCTGTAGGTATGCGAATCGGACGTAAACTATTTCCCGTTTCGAAATTCTTAAAAGGGCTCCGCCCCAGTGGCTCTGGAGTTTCCCATGTTAACCTTATGAGAAATGGAATTAATGAATCTTAACAGCTGTTTCAATTAAACAAGTTGGTTCTGTTCTATGATGTTCAATAGCATTAAAGTTACAAGGATTACCAACAGGGTGCAGCACTATTATTTCTTTTACATTTATGACAACAGCTAATTTGCAACCAAAAGGTGAGTGAGCGTAGCGAACGAACTTCAACCTGGAGGCGAGTTAGCGTAGCGAACGAGCTAACCTGAAAGCAAGTGAGCGCAGCGAACGAGCTCCAACCTAAAGGTGAGTGAGCGTAGCGAACGAGCTCCAACCCAAAGGTGAGTGAGCGTAGCGAACGAACTTCAACCAGGACGTGATTGAGCGATGCGAACGAGATCATCTTGAAAATTAAACGTAACGGTACTTTCTTTCCATCGGTCTGTCTTAGGGGAAACCTATAACTTAGGCGATACGAAGTTCGCCGGGTCAGCTAGTATTACTGTAAAAATTTGACGTGACAGTAAGAACTGAATTGTGAATAATGTAAGGAAATAATTGTATAAAACCTAAGTGTAAACGTCTTACCTAAGAAGTATCACAGAAAAAACTGAGGTGTTAATTTGAAAGTGATCATTTATTTTTGCTCTGTAATACGAGTACTGAGTGAACAGACATATTTGTGCTACAATAAATGCTGGGACTACTTTAGGCGGGAAGAAAGTCCCGCCAAATCACATCAAAACCCGCGCCACGTCCTATGGAAGCAAGTGTCGTGATTATGGATCTGAAAACAAATCGCTGTCGAGTAAACACCACCGGTTTGCGTTTCTTATTAAGCAAAACTCCCTCCGATTCTTTATTTTGGCGGGCCGCGGCGGCCTGGCTGTTTGTCTTGGGGGGATCGATCGACGACGGCTTTTATTCGGGGGGAGGGGGGCACATGTACCCCCTCTCGGTTTTATTTGTTTCTCAGTGTGTTATATTACACCACCTTAATGAATCATTCCTTCTGCGTCCCCCACATCCCTTACACTTTGACGAGTTTTCCGCGGGTTTTCGAGGTTATGTTTTGGCACGTGTGGTAATGGGTATGTGGTTTATTTGATTTGGATGTATGGACACAATTTTTTTATATACAGGGTGGCTGGTCATCAGTGTTACAAACTTTTTTTGTCGTAAGTACTAAGTAAATGCAGTGTAATGATGCATATAAAAGGTTCCAAGTCCAAAAATTAGCTTCCCAAAGAATTATTTTATGTTTTTCAAAAATAACTATGTTTTCAAACTTAATACAGCTATTTCTCAATTACCTGTAAATGGATTTGAGTAGACAATGTTATTTTCGTGTTCTACATTAAATTTTGAATAAGAATAATAGAAACTGACAGAGGATCAGTTGTAAAAACTCCATTGTAAATAGATTCAAAGATAAAAATTAAGATGTTTGAAAAAAATTAAAAAAACATTGGTCTATTGTATTTTTTTACACCCTGTATAGAAGAAAGTGTCCGAATATGTTAAAAACTGCGTCATTTTATCAGCTTTCTAACCATATGCTACACTATTGAGGTTTAGATATTCTGTTGTTTGTTTTAGTGGTTTGAATACCAGAAAACAGGGAACTTTTTTACTGTTTTTACTAATAAAGCTGAAACAAAAATACAACTTTTGCTTAATACATACCGTCTTTCTATGTTTTAAATGTTAAAGACACCATGTTTTCTGGTATTCAAACCACTAAAACAAACAACAGAATATCTAAACCTCAATAGTGTAGCATATAAAAAAAAAGCAATATTAAAATGGAAAGCTTATAAAATGGCGCAGTTTTTAACATATTCGGACACTTTCTTGTATACAGGGTGTGAACAAATACAATAGACCAATGTTTTTTAATTTTTTTTTCAAACATCTTAATTGTTATCTTTGAATCTAATTACAATGGAGTTTTTACAACTGATACTCCGTCATTTTATATTATTCTTATTCAAAATTTAATGTGGAACACGAAAATGACATTGTCTACTCAAATCCATTTACAGGTAATTGAGAAATAGCTGTATTAAGTTTGAAAACATAGTTATTTTTGAAAAACATAAAATAATTCTTTGGGAAGCTAATTTTTGGACTTGGAACCTTTTATATGCATCATTACACTGCATTTACTTTGTACTTACGCCAAAAAAATTTTGTGACACTGATGACCAGCCACCCTGTATATAAAGAAGTAAGAGTTTATGCAAGCAAAATATTAATGGTTTGACATTTTCTTGTTTAGGTATTTAAAGCAACGCCTTCTGGTACATTTGACGAAAGGAAAGTACACGTAGGTGTAAAGACATTGCAGGAACAGGTTTGCAGGCGCAGAAAGTGACTTAAAAAATACCGGCATCAGTTTGTTAAATATCGTGTGTATAAGCTACCTGCCGAAATCGGTTACTGTTTCAATGATGTATTTTAAATTGTAGTTGGTCTCTTTTAAATATAAATAACGTAATTGTTTTGTTTTTCGTATAAGAAACAGTTTTACAATTTTACAACATTACCGAATGTTATTTAACCACCCATCAACATTCGAAAGTAATAATAATAAAACTATGCATATTTATTGGACAAAAATAATTGTTTTAAGAATTTTAATTTTGAGTTATGTTTTTTTTTATTCATTTCAATTCGTATTAATTTATTACTATTAGCATTGACTTTTGGATACTGATAGTCTCAGCTTCAATTTACCAAATTGTTTTACCAATGATCTAGTTTATCTTTAATGTATCTTTTACTTCCTGAACGCGAGCACATTGATATTATTCTATGTAGCCTATTGTTTATCACCGTGGCGTTTACTGGAGAAACTTCTTTAAACCTGAAAAATCATCTCTTACTTTTGGTGGAAAAATCTATTCAATATTGAATAGTATTTCTTCTCATTTTAGTGAAGGTAGTATTCTAAAAGATCGAAATTCTTCTCAAATGGGAATGTCGGCGCGTATTGATGGTATATGATTACTATTCTTAAAGTTATGAGGTGAAAAGCATGTAATTCTCCTCACTACTACACTAAAATAAAATTTGTTAGTGCAATTAAATCATGAAATGCAAAAAAGCTCATCACCAAGAAATGAAAAATAATATTTAAAAACACAAAAGAGACCAAATATATATTATTTCAACCGCTCTTCAATTCCCGTGTAGTCAATAAAAGATGGAGAGGCAGCTCGGCCGCACTGGAACGCTCATCTCTACATTGTTTTCCGGTTTATTTGTGATGTTGGCAATCAAAGTCAATGGAAATTCATATGTTGGCAGCACCGCGTCACAGCACATTGGACTTTGGCATCGCTCCGTTCTAATTATTGTCGGGGATGTATAAAACAAAGGAAGTTGTTTATTTTATGAATATCGCCCGTTTGTTCGAGCAGGTGGATTGCCGATTGTTCCTAAGTTATCTGCTGCGATCGAAACGACGTGCTCGGCTGAACGTTCGATTTCGAGCGACAGAGAACTCTTTGAGAGATATTTGTAGACCAATCAATACCGGGGTTTTGTACTGTTGTCCTTAAATAGGCTGTGTAACTAACGTATCATGCTTGAAAGTAGAGCAGCTGACTCACTCAAACACAGTAGTTGACTATACATTCGATATCGTTAAATTAACTTGAGACTATTAAAGTTAACAACAAATGTCATCGTTATTGTATTAGATTTTTGCAAACAGTTTTGTAGCAGTTTTTTTTACATAATGATATGATAATTTGTCAGGGCACATGACACAAAAGGAAAAACTGCTAATAGGAAATACATAGTGGGTAACAGATAACTGGTAATAAGTAACAACTAATAGATAACAAATAAGATGATAAAACAGGTAACAGGCAACGGAAAAATACAAAACATAACCCTAATGTATAATAAATAAAAATTACACATAGTATTTGTATGGTTGTTGATTGCACGTAACACTTTAGAAATTGTCCTAGATAACAAATAATGGAAACAGATACCAAGTAACATGGTACACAAGTATACCACGGAAGAAGATTTACGAGACGCAAAAGTATCAAGGTACAATACAAGTAACAAGCGACAATAAAAGAAATTAGGTAGGTAAACTGGTTACATAAGTAAAATGTCCAGTGATTAATAGTCATATAAGTCATAATAGTCACTAGTTTAACGGCACTCGACGTCTTTTTCAGCCGTCATGTAAAAGAATTTAAACATCTCGTCTTAACAGCTTCGGCTGCATTGTTTTAGAATAAAATAGAAACATTCCAAACAGATTCAAGGAACTTAGCTTAGGCTACATTGTTTTAGAATAAAATAGAAACATTTCAATCAGATTCCAGAAACTTAACACGGAAAATTAAGATAAAATATCTGTATTCAAGAACAGTGTCCAGCAAGAAACCATAATCCAATACAAGTTCCAATAGGCTTAAACTGGACCTAACTCTAGTGACCACAGCAGAAAACTGTAGGATTTGCACAGGAGTTAGTCCATGTCGGACATCACAGTACTAACATCACAACAAGGCACTGATAGAGTTAACTTGTTCTGCCGTATATTTGGAGGGAATGTTCCCGGGATTACATGTTACCACCTGGTCAACAATCGGAGCAGATTGTGGTGTACATAGAGTAAACCGAGCTCAGACATCGCACACAGAGTAGCGTACATTGTAGTTGACAACACTAATTGCCTCGTGCTTAACAAGACCAGGTGAATACGTGTAAAAGTTTGTCTAGTGGGAATTGTGGCGAGGTTTAGTAACGAATTGGGGAATAATTTGTGACTTCAGTATAGGAATTGAGGAATAGGATATTTTTCAACTGATTCTAATAGGTCTTATCTATTAATAAATGAAGTACGTTTGAAAATTTAGTTTTCAAAGTGATTTCATATGATTTTCAGAAATAAAAGATTGGGAATGTTTAAAATTCCGTCAAACTTTGAAGTTTGTGGAAATATTTTCGTTATGGAAATGGTGGTGGTACCAACTCCCCCGGGTTTCTAGGAAATCACATTGTCACTTATTAATATTGAAAATATCAATGCTAATGCTTACCTCTTCTTGCCTTGATAATTAATTCACCCGAGTAAATTACCTTTTTTAATTTCACATCATAATGTTAGACGTAGTTGTTTCAATGGTGAAAATGTTGAAATAATAGATTCGAGAGAAATTCGAGATTCACTTACTCCTTTGAACACTTTATGACGAAATGAGTGAAGGATGAATGTTGAATGGATATGATAGCATTGTTGTTCAAAGCATTGATATGATATGATAACATTGTTACCAACTGACATCAGCTGATTCTTTAGCCCGGCGAATAAGGAGAGCTGAGTCCAGATTCAAACCAACAAAAGCTTCTGACGTTCATCAGGATCGAACTGGTGAACCTTCCTATTACTAAGCAAGACTTATCCAGCTAAGCTACCCAACTATTCCATTTAAACCAACACCATTTTAAATTAATAATTTAAATCAATGTACACGATGGTATCGAAACCAAAGGTTAAATAAATATATCTCTAAAACGAGGTGGTAAAGTATTTCGTAGAAACGTCGGGTTTATTCACAATGTATATCTAAAAAATTGAACAACAATCGCCAATTTAAACATTTATTTTGAAACACCCCTCTCTTCTTAGTAGTTGATTTGCGTATCTGAAATCTGTCAATAATATTCTATCCCTCAGTTTAATTTTAAGAACCGAGTGTTTATAACTCATTTCATATTCTGTTCAACAATTTCCCATTCAAATAGTAAGTATATCCAAGCACCTTGGTGTATCACATTCATCATCTAGTGATTTCAATCATCACTAAGCTTGGCTAAGTGTAAATTTACGAAACACAACTTTAAAACGACAAACTAGCTACACGAAAGCAACCCGTCGCTTTAAAACATGAACCCTCGCCAAAACTCAATGTTACTGATGAACAATATGACAAGCAAACCCAAACAGCTGGTCTTGCCAACGTTGCAAGTAATCGTGACATACACTTCTGTTGCATCGCGGTATTTTGACCGCCCTGTTTATTTTTGGCGGGAGACGTTCCCGATATAACCGAGCAGCAGACGAATCTATCAGTCTCGATAGTTGGTCACATACCTTGTGTAAAAACCGACTATTTATGCTACGGAATGAAAAGAGAAAGAGGACGGTAAAGATGTGCTAGAAAACTTGCGTTGTCCGATTGGTTGGATGGAATCTATAAGTATAAAAGAGGATGTTTGTATATATAATATATATACATACATATTATATATATATATATATTATATATATTATACATATATATATATTTGGCAGTGATAAACTCAGACACCGCTGAACCGATTGCCACGAAACTTGGTACATACGTGTAGAATTTCATGAAATAGGTTTATACGCCATCAATTTCGTGATCCGTCCAATCGGCTCCGCCCCAGTGGCTCTGGAATTTCCCATGTTAATCTTATGAGAAATGGAATGAATGAATCTTAACAGCTGTTTCAATTAAACAAGTTGGTTCTGTTCTATGATGTTCAATAGCATTAAAGTTACAAGGATTATCAACAGGGTGCAGCACTATTATTTCTTTTACATTTATGACAACAGCTAATTTGCAACCTAAAGGTGAGTGAGCGTAGCGAACGAACTTCAACCAGGACGTGATTGAGCCATGCGAACGAGATCATCTTGAAAATTAAGAAGTTAAACGGGGCAAAGCCCGCGGGTTACAGCTAGTTAAAAATAAAATTAGTGCAGTGGTATTTAGTGTTGCAATGTTGTATTCGGGATTTAGATTAGATTATGCTAATTGTGTACAATCCTGACACAACATGGCGTGTATTTTGAGGCAAAGATGAGTGAATAATGGTGGTGAATGAATTAGATTGCAGCTTTGTTACAAAATAAGGATCAGCTCAGCCACGACCACTTATCCAAAGCCCAATGATCTATATAGTCTGTATGATGGGACCTGACTCTTTAAGCTTCATCTACCTGGGACATGCCCGGGCCTTGTACCATTGGCTAGGCACATCTAGTGTGACCTTGGTTTAGGATTCAGGTTCCATCATACAGACTATAGGACATCCAGGTCTAGTAACAGGACAAGGTTTTTATGAACAAGAATGTGTACTGCATCATACTCGGAAGCCATGGTGGATATATTAGTATAGTGATACATCTATATTTTTTAGAACGATTCATACACTTTTATTACGTTGATGAATTAAGAACTAAAAGAACAAAAAATTAACGAAAGTCAAAAAAGAATGTGTCATCATAATTCAGTGATGAATTTTTATACTCGAAAAAGTAATGGGCTATATTAAATTGATGAATACTACGTAAATTTTTGTTACGTACGAAAAACCTAGGTGAAATTATAAAACCCTGTGATTTTTTACCACGCTGTTTTACAAAATGAGATGAAAACATAATAGAGTTTTTATTTCAGTAGCCTCCAAAATTCAATTGTTGAAGTGTAAGTTTTAAACCACAACTGGTTGAAATTCTTATAAAGGTATGAAAATAGTTTTAAAACAAAATCAACCCGGAAGCCAAAGTATTTGACAAAACGTTGTGACTTAGCAAGATAGTTGAATATTGATGAGCTCGCCAACTTTTGCAGCAGTCGGTCTCGTCATTTTGCATACATCATTTCACTCGTTTGCATACTGATCTCTGGGGTGAGTAAATAGTTTAGACTATTGGAATTACTATTATGCGTATTGTTATAGGGTGTAGTTAAATATAAAGGTAGACTTTCATTTCGGAAAAATACTGTACTATAACAATGGAATTATTTACTATATGAATATTTTTAAATAATTTATACCTGAAATATTTGAGTATTAACTTTATATTCAAGCAAACTCACGTGTAAATGTTAAGATTTATATATAAAAAAAGGTACTTTCCTGTTAAAGGGAACATTCATTATTATCGATGATTTTTTCTCGATGTATCGATATTAACAAATTGAAACATATCAGCTGACAACTACGATAAATATTGTTCAGTATCAACAAACAATAATGAAATTAACTGTTAAAAAAATAACCTAACATAACTAACCAAACTTGCTGTAATATTTAAAAATTCCGTGTTTAACTTGCCTTTTCTGTTATCAAACAGAGTTTCTAAATGGTACAGCAAGTTTGGTTGGTTATGTTAGGTTAGCTTAGAACAGTTTCATTTCTCAATCCATATAATATACTATTTTAGCCTAAACAAGATCAGTTGTCAATTTGTAATGGATCGGAAAACAAAAATAGGTATCGATATATCGAAAAAATCATCGATAATAATGAATGTTCCCTTTAACAGGAAAGTACCTAAAAGAATAACAATTAATAATGTGTTGTATAGGTATTTACAAACCTGTTCTACATGAACTTGATCAAGCATATTCGTAGACAATAGACACACAAAAATGAACTAATATTTTGTTGTTGTTAAAATTACGCCTGTTTTCTACTCAAGAGCAAAACGTCGCTCAGTCCGACTCAAATTATAATAGTATATGGATTAGATTTATTCGGTCAAAGCAACTAAATAACGTAAAGTCCGGTCGTATTTTGTGATGGGCGGGCTGCTTGTCCAATGTACCTGGTTAGTTTAAATCAGCTGGTACATAACTTGTCTGTCGATTCCACCATCAGTTTCGTGGGTTTCTTTCCTCCCAATCGCATATTTGTTGTTTGTTGCATAGATGTTTCTCTGACTATTTTAATATAATTTACTAAAACCTAGTTTTGAATTCTGCACCTTCTAAATGGATACCGATAAAAGATTTAATAAAACAATATTTTTAATTAATCTATCATTGATAATTTTCCACATGCTGAAACGATGCTTATTCCTGTATTTTTGTCAGTTTGTGTCCACATAATCTTGGATACCACCACTGAAGTCCGTGACCTTTGAAGACATTGGATGGTATGTTTTGGATATAAGTTACGATTTACCTCCTAAAACTTGTGATGTACATTTTTGTAAGCACCTTACTTATGTAAATTGTTTGACTTTTTAAACTTTGAAATGTACAGTAACTTTTTTATCCAAAACATGCTATTTACTTTTTAAACCAATCATGTTTACATGTTGGTTGTGTTTATATTAAAGATAACACTGAATACTTAAAACTAGATATAAACTTGCAATTGCAAGAATTCAACAGACAAGTAGATATCGAAATCGAGTCGGAACAAATTGAACAAATTGGAAGCAAAATGAGTCCGTAGCATGATCAGCTTGGCACCAGGAACAGTTTCAATCATAAGTAATGATCTACCGTGAGCTGTGATTGGCTGAAGGCACGCAGATCGCGATATTAGCACCAATCACGACTTGTTATTGATAGCGCGGCATAATACGTGGTAACTGCCGGCGATCACACCACTGTGTTGAATTGAATTGTAAATTGCTTTATTTACCGGCGAAGTTAGATGTTATCTAAATCGTTGAACATTCTAGTAAATTCTAAATGTTTAAGGTCGATGGAACGAATGGAAAACGTTTCTAAGGGATAAGGGGTGGTATTGTTTGGATGTACATTGAAATGTGTGAATTCGTGTACAGTAAATGGTTTATGTGCGCAAATAGGTGGCGTCAGCGTCTCAATAACTGATGGGGAGATAATTTTTTAGTCACCGCTAAGCCTTCTTTAAACCAGGAAAAAGGTTTAGTATAAAAAAATGTGTATCTTTCCTATTTATTGAGGTGAACTTAGGACCTTGTGGTCCTTTCTTACACTAAGGAACTAAAAATACCATTACCAAAAGAGAAAATCAAGAGTGTTTGTAACCAATAGGTCTAGTAACATGACATTAAATTAACGTACTGGTATGCTACAACGATGGATTAACTTAACTAACCAGACTCTCGGTTGAAGATATCAAGAGGCATTAGGTAGTGGAAAATCATTACATTTTTTTCTTTAAATATAGTTATAGTTATTAATTGCAGTATTAAACTCAAGTTATTCATTTAAATAAAACATTATAATTTCCAAACCACAAAGATGAAATACCATTTTAAAGATTCAAAAGTTAAGTAAGAATCGGTAAAACAAACAGAAAATAAGTCGATCTGAACAAACTTAAGCTTTCAATCAGCTAACACATTTCCAAATGTTAGGTTGGATCTGATCGCGTTTTTTTGCAACATAATATGCTGCGAAGTCTTATTAGTAACACCTTTTAATTGTCTAAATCAAAGGAGTAATATTTATTTCAACAACAATATTTGTTATGTTTATGAACTTACTGTATCCCTGCCTGTAAAGATCTGTATCTCTGGAAGACATTAAACAAATACAGAAACTTCATAATTCTGCGATTACTTTCGTTTTCTAACTCCAAAAATGTGAACAGAGCTGTAGCAGTGATGGCACCTGTATTGCACTGTTTGCATGAGCATGATGTACATAGGCTCTTCTCCCGAAGGAGGTCTTTCAGAGGAGTACCCGCCATGGAAATCTCTTGCTTCACTTTCAAAAAGTGAGGCTTGAATTGGGAAGCAGAAACTTCTCGTACTTTCCAAAGCTGTGGAAGACCTCCTCTCTGTCTAAAAAATATGCTACATAATCTTTAATAAAATCAAAGTATTGTACTCTAATGGATACATTTGTGTTATTGTTTTTATTTAGGCGAAAGTTGTTTTGAAAAAAAAAACGATAGTGCTGAGAAACACTGGATCAATAAAGGCAATTTTATTTTTTTTACTAGCTGTAACCCGCGGTCTTTGCCCCGTTTAACTTCTTAATTTTCAAGATGATCTCGTTTGCATGGCTCAATCACGTCCTGGTTGAAGTTCGTTCGCTACGCTCACTCACCTTCAGGTTGGAGCTCGTTCGCTGGGCTCACTTGCCTTCAGGTTAGCTCGTTCGCTACGCTCACTTGCCTTCAGGTTAGCTCGTTCACTACGCTAACTCGCCTCCAGGTTGAAGTTCGTTCTCTATGCTCACTCACCTTTTGGTTGCAAATTAGCTGTTGTCATAAATGTAAAAGAAATAATAGTGCTGCACCCTGTTGGTAATCCTTGTAACTTTAATGCTATTGAACATCATAGAACAGAACCAACTTGTTTAATTGAAACAGCTGTTAAGATTCATTAATTATTCCATTTCTCATAAGGTTAACATGGGAAACTCCAGAGCCACTGGGGCGGAGCCGATTGGACAGATCACGAAATTGATGGTGTATAAACCTATTCCATGAAATTCTACACGTATGTACCAAGTTTCGTGGCAATCGGTTCAGCGGTGTCTGAGTTTATCACTGCCAAATATATATACAAACATCCTCTTTTGTACTTATAGATTCATGAAATGATTGTACAGTACATAAAATCTGTTTTGATATATACAGCTCCTCACAGTCAGACATGCAGTGATACCTACCAGTCGAGCGTTGTGCATATTAATGAAGACATTTACCTGAGTTCATCGCCTGTCATGAGTCACTCATTTGCATTCCGTTGTTCAACCCTCCTACTCAATCCAACTTCGCCACAATGTCTCTCTATGGTATGAGGAATAGAGATTAGCACATATATTGCTGGTGGAGTCAAAGTTTACACATTGAGGCTTTATGTATCTGATTTAGAGGGGTTTTGTATTTATGATAGTTTTCTGCCAATTAGGATTTTAAATTTTTGTTAATTCTCCGATATGAAACCGATCAACATTCTTCAGTTTAATTCCACGTTTATGTTTTTAAGTTGTACAAATTAAATTCGTAATATTATTTCCATCGGTAGAGGAGCGAACTGGTCTTGTGGTAGAGCGCGGGACTTTGGTCCCTAAGGTCTCTGGTTCACATCCCACCAATCACCAACGGATTTGATTGCAACCCAGTAGGCTTGTCTCTTAAGTACTTTGTAAAGCTGTTCCAGGCTATAGTCTACATCCTAGGATGAAAAGTGGCACAATATACTTTTACCCAATGAGCTATATATTTCAATAGTTTACTACAATTATAATTTGAGTTTCAATTGAATAGTGACGAAACTATTATTCACCCCAGAGATCAGTATGCAAACGAGTGAAATGATGTATGCAAAATGACGAGACCGACTGCTGCAAAAGTTGGCGAGCTCATCAATATTCAACTATCTTGCTAAGTCACAACGTTTTGTCAAATACTTTGGCTTCCGGGTTGATTTTGTTTTAAAACTATTTTCATGGGTTCATAGGAATTGCACTCGGACGTGGTTTAAATTCACAAACAATTCATGTAAAACAGAAACAATCTTCCGTAAAGATAGTGGTTTTGTACCACAATCGTCCAAGGTAGAACTCACTACTCGTATACATTAGCATAAAATAAAACATACTTCGACAGGCTGTCAAAAAGAAATCTAATTTTTCCGCTAGGACTTTTGTATTGGACTTTTCTGAAAACAACTATGTGTGTGTGTATGTCTGTCTGTATGTGTGGATGTGTACAGACCACACATGCAGTTCAATTTTGATGAACTTTGGTATGGACTAATTTAGGTATAACCAGGCCGTTTTTTCTTTTCTTTTTGCAATTTTGATTTGTGATGAGTTTTCCATGAAACCACATCAAATAATGAGAAAATAAGTTTTCTTGAAAATCACCTGAGCAATGTTGATAAAGATTTTCTATGCTATAGTCTTTTAAATTCTGAACAAAATGGTAGACCTTCTATTGCTATATAAATTAAGGTTCAAAAGTAATTGTAACTTATGTTATTTTTCCATAAAAATCACCATAAAATAACTGATAAAAAGCTGGTGTTGAATTAAAATGGGGCCTTATAATTCTAAACAAGATCGTACAACCTCTCATAACTGTACGGTTCAAAGGTTATTGCAGCTTTTGTGATTTTCCCTATCATAGTTACTTAATTAAGGTTGTTGACAAGCTAATGAAAGAAAGTATGTGTTAGATTGCTGGTACTATTTATTTACATTTACATTTGTCTAAATTTAAATCAAGTGGTATTTACCAAAGTGAAATAGACACAATGATAACAAATTAATAAATATGCAATATCTTTCAAAAATGAACTATTCTTTGGTAAAATCAGCTAACAAATATTACCGTCAGAAATTTTTCTCTCTCTTATCGAAAAAAAAACTTTCCCTCCACATATTAAGCTTCCCTTTTGCCTCAGTATGACGAAACGATTTTCCAACCAGGGTAATAAACAGCGAGTAAACTCTGGGAAACTGATGAAGAAACGATCCAGGATAAGGTAACGTTATTTGCGAGGAGCGGATTAAAATGGTTCCTCACCTTATCAAAGCAATATTTCGCCGGCGGGCCACATGCATATTCAGCAGCTGATTGCCAGTTTAATATAAGCGCTAACTGGTGCTGATGAAACTCCCCTGCCATCAGCACCCCACCTCAGCACCCGCTCCACGGAGTTCTTCATTACAAAGTGTGTCTTTGGCTCATTGCTCATTCGACTCAACCCAGGTGTATGGTTGTTTATTTAGATGGTTGCTATGGTATAGGGTGGACCAAAAAACAGGGACAATTTTAAAATGTTATTACTCAGCTGTTATAAAGGCTGGAGAGTTCATTGATGCGGCAAAAGAAAATTATTTGATGCCATTTAGTGTATAGTGACTGCGGATCATCAATGGTTACCGCAACATCGTGCCTTTGTCATAGAGACTTTTTTCAAGAATAATTTGACTTTCATTTCTAATCAATGTCAATTTCGTTTTCACTTCAACATTGGCCGTAATGGTGCAACAAAACCGAAAAACTATTCAAAGTTGGGTAAGTAATTACCAGAACACGGCTTTTGTCAAAGTCAAACCTAGTGGGATACCTCGGAATGTTCGAACACCGGAAAACATTGAAATGGTTCAAGCGAGTGTCCTGCGTCGATCGTCCAAAGCCAACCGATTGCAAAACATTGCATTGAAATTTAAATTTGCATAGGTTTAATTTTGAGTACAAAAGCCGTGTTTAGGACGTTGTTTACCCATCTTTGAGTAGTTTATTCGGTTTGGGGTTGCACCATTACGGCCAAATTTGAAGTGAACACGAAATTGACGTTGAGTAGAAATTATAAGACAAATTACCCTTGAAAAAAGTCTTGATGACAAAGGCACGATATGCGGCAACCATTGATGGTCCATAGTAACGATACACCAAATGGCATCAAATAAACATTCATTTGCCACAACGATGAACTATCCAGCATTTATAACAGCTGAGTAATAACATTCTAAAATTGTTCCTGTTTTTTTGGGTCACTCCGTATATATTAATATTGTTATAGTAAATCCAAATCTTACATGAGTTGCTGACTCGTTACTATTGTCATTATAATATCCATAGCATTGCACTATGAGAGGTAGAGTGGTAGAGTGTAGAGTGTGGTCCCCGAGTTCTCGGTTTCAAATCCCGCCAATCACCGGTGGATTTTATCTAAGTGTTGATGTCACAACCCTCTAGGACTAGCCTGAAGTAATGTGTTAATTGGTTTCGAGCTAGAGCGTAGGTTCCTAGGATATAAAGGTGGGAGATAAAAATGATTACATTGGAACAGGAGCACAATACTGTGTATTTTTTCTGAATAAATGTGAAAGATGAGGAGTGTAGAGTGGGCTCAATTACCTTGTGTACTAATACTAACCATTAAAAGTTAAATAAGAAGCTAACTACGTAACCTATCCTACGTTTGGTGTATGGAAAAATATTCATACAAACGTTAAACAATCAATGATGATCATTTTGACATTTTGAAATCTTTAAATAAGAGCGGTAAGTTTTGAAATAATTTTGTCTAAATCTAAGATGTAACTAAACCCGTAACGAAAATTTCCACATCAGATTTACAAAAACAAAATGGTATTTCATCTTTTTGATTTGGACATTAGAATTTTAGGATCATTTACAGCGGAGTTCATGGCTACCAATAATAATAATTTATCGCATAATATAAATACACAGATTTTCAAAACATTCATTACATTATATTATAACATGAAATTTATTAATTTTCTCCTAAAAAAGAAGAAAAACACGGAAGAAAAATTACGGCATTGGCTTTTACAGAAGCGTTAATTTGTTTTAAAAAAGGTAGAGAACAAAATAGTAAAGTAATTATGTACGCTTACGTCACAATGAAACATGCTTCCTCCAAGCAAAGACACAGAACAAATTTCCGACACTAATTAATATGCGTTATGTATTTGACTATCCACACATAAAACACCTAGACCAACCATAATTGCAGTAGATGATCAAATACGCATACAGTGACTTTCCAAACACTGATCAACAATCAAACGCTAACATAATAATTGCGTGTTGATAAAAACTCTCACATTGTATTTTTTTAGTGGAAAAGGCACAAGATTACATAAAACTAGAACATCTATCTATTAATAGTACTTATTTAATACGCAAGCAGGTTTTTTGTGACAATTACTCCTCCAAACCGATTGACATGTTGCTTTTGGTGTCATTGGAAAGAGCGTAACGTGAAGTTGTGCAGGAAACTTTTTTGGAAATAATTAGAGAGCGAGGCCCTGGGGCCCTTTAAAGTTTCGTATTTCTCCATAAGATTAACATGGGAATCAAACATTGTTATGAAACTCCAGCTGTTGTCAGAAATTAAAAGTAAGAATAAGAACATATGTTAATTGTAAACAGACAATGAGTTTGCTATTTTAACTTTTACTGACTTGGTTGAAATAAAATAGTTACTATTTGAATTTGGGTTGGCGTAAATATTACAATGGAAAAAAGCGAGAGAGCCTGGATAAATTCATATACGAAAAAGAAAATTATGGAACATAGGAAAGCCATATAACGCCACCAAGAAGGAGAAGAAATAGAAATAATGTGTTTTTTTATATTTATAATCGTTATTATGGACAACCTAATGAGGCTATGATGAGTATGGCTATTTGTATAAAACACTAAAAAACAAGATCAGCTTTAAAAAAACGATTTGTTGATTATATCGATCTGTTATGTACATCTTGAGTATTTCCATAATCTTTGAGTTAAAGTCATCAGAAATTATGACTGTTATTTGCTTTAAAATAACGCCTGTAATAATTAGCAACTGCTCGAATTCGAGCAACCGGTACACTAGTTGTACTTAAATGGATGTAGTGGATCTCAAAACGTCCTTCTTTTATGATGGAAAGACACAGAACAGTAACCAAACCAAATATTATTACGTTATGGTACAATAGAAATCTTTTCATTCGTCTTTCCTCAAGACGGAAAGACATTACTACACCTTACCTATATTACACACTGTAGAGACATTTCACCAGACTTAGTTGCAGCTGGAGCTATTAATAGTCTTCTAAATGAAACACTTGCTATTATGTGCTGACTCCTATATCACTGCACTTCTACATTCTTTCCACATTGTCAGACAGCTAAGATGCTCTTTGGTTCAATGGGAATTTCTCTTTGTTCTTGCGATATATTTCTTGACAAATTGAACTTGCAGTTGTACCTTTAAGTGCTCAATGCTTACACCATTCTATTGTAACACATAAAGCCTGTTCTGATATGATTCAGGTTGGTAACATGTGAGTAAGCTGAATATCTTTCATTTTTGTGGATTTTAATGTCCTTGCTTTAGTCTTTTGTGAAATAGCCTAGGCACAGTACAAGAAAAACAGTATGTTAAATTTCGTTTAAATAGTTTTAAGGACGATTAAATCAAACACAGGCTACGTTAAATCAGTCTTCGGCTGATTCATAAAGGCAATAGATACTAGGAGGAGGGTATTGGATGTTTTAACCTTATAACCCTTAAGCTCATAATGTATAAGAATAATGTACTGAAAAGGATTTTAATTGAAATAAGTTGTAATGTTGAACCGAATAAAATTACTGGTAAATAACAATACATATTTTCTGGATACCGTTATACACATTTTTCAGTCTTGACATTGAAAAATTCATTCATAAGTACCTTCTATTACAAATTAATTTTCCGCCTGTAAAAATGTTGATATCATTAGTTCGTTTGCTGAAGACTAGAACGTTTTGAAACTAAGGACCTCAAAAAACGTTAATTTAACCTGAATTAACGTTGAGTGGGGGTAAATTACCACACAACTAACATTACATTTTCCCGACATTAGCTGAAAGCTGAGACAAACAATATCTAATAAAGCATTCGTTCCAAATTAACTACAGAATGCAAGTCATAGAGTTGTTACATGAGTTAGCGACGTCTTAGACAAAATATCAGATTAATGGTACAAAGTCATCTCCACATTGATGGACCACTGCTCTAATGTAAACAACTTAGTCATTTCCATACCACAACTTCAACTTAGGCGACAGTTTGGCAAATTTACATCCAGCTTCATTATGGCGGCTCATTTAAATGCAGTTTAGTCTTAATTACTCTACATTGATCATGAATATAAATGGCTTTTACTTGGTTTATTTGAATAGAAATTTATTGACTTTCTTGGCTTTATGTTTTCTCTTTTTCTTTTGTATTTAGCATTTGCATTTAGAATCATTTTATGACATTACGCAAAGACTTGAAACTTATCAAGGTTTTTACTTAGGCCCAAACCACTGGAATTATTCTAAAAAGATGTATTTTCTTATTTTAACCCCGTCTCCATGAAAAATGTACTTTTTCTTTAGGTAATTCCTTGATATATTATTTTTTGAGCACGGACAATTGTTGATTTCTTTGTAAGATTGACATTAAGAAAAAAGAAAATCGTTTATAACGATATAAAAATGTGTATTAGCATTTTTCCCCCAATCTTTAATCTGTCGATAATTTTAACAACTTTTTAGCCAACGTGTATTTGATTAATAAATTATGGTTAGCTTTTACATATTGGCCTAACATGTGTAGCTTTTTGCTATGAGTAGGTTTTTAAAAACTTGTATAGCTCGGGCTTAACCTTTGCTACAATATTAAGCTATTCAAAGAGAAATGTTTTTTTTTTTAGCTTGCAGCTGTTTGCTATTGAAAAAAAAAACTATGCGAATTTAAAGGCTTGATAGGTATATTTCCTTTTTAGAAAGTTATCCATTCTGACAAGAGATGATTATTACTCCAGGTCTATAATACAGTTACACTTAAATATAATAATTGAGAAAAAGCCATTAAGTAGTTTAGATAGAAGTTTAGTTAATTAACTTGCGATCGCAAATAAAATGTATTTAGGGTCCTGACAGAGCATTGCTGTATAATTTTGTACGTATAACCTGTATAACCTTACTCATACATTGCATTTACTCCGATCTAAACTTAGAGACCTTAGCGTAGAGATAAATAGTTTCTTTAAATGTTATTTTTTATATATTTTTGTTGTAATCATATGAACATTTATGAAAGAATGTTAATGATTCTTTGACCCAAAGTTAATATTACTGACGTAGTCAATAATATGTTCTCTTAATTTAGAGTTGCATCGATCACGCCTGATAAGCTCCAACTTATCTAACAGATCATAACGACAATAACGATCATTATTGATCACTATTATCCTCTTGTGTTATGATCAATATGATCACAGTGGTATGATCCGCCCGCACAGCTGGTCCTGTTTTATTCAGCAGGGAAGCTGGCTGAATATCAAGATGAGTCTCGCAGAACTTTGCTCATTTCGCAACTTACAGCGGTGGCTTTGGTATGGAAATGACGCATATCTTGTGCGGGGACTGGAGAATCACCGCAAAGTCTATAACAATCACCGCGAATCTGCCTTATAGTCATAGGATCACCGTAATTGTTTAGTCAATTTGTTAATTAGTTTGGAAATATTGTGGTCTTAATTAACTCAGAAAACCTTTATAACTGTTTTGAGATGCATGTGCGCAAACTTCTCAGCATGCACCAACAGCAAACGGATGTATAATAGTTTTCAGTACAACAAAGATGTTTTTGGGTCGAATTACATAAAAAGTTTTTATAAAGTTGTCTCATGAAACACCATGAAAAATCAATACAATTTCCGACGGTTTGGGTTAAAAATTAGGAAAAAGTTATGTTCCGGTTTTTTGCATGTATATTAAACGTTACATCCTAGTCTAATTCTCGATCATCATCTCCAATTTAAGTGAGTTGACATTGGCCATGACTGGTCTAACCCTTTACAGTCCACATGTTTCCAGTATAAATGTATGTATATTAAAAAGCGTTGAAGAGATATTTCTTTTAAATTATAATCATTTAATGGCGAATATACAAGTGGGCAACTTTATGCGGCTATGGGTAACTTGGGAAATGTTTGTGAAAAATGCTATAAAAAAGGTCAGCTTCTAATAAATTATAAAATATAAGAAGTGTTCATTTTAACGAACCGTCATTACTTTCCATTAGTTACATAAGTGTTTAGTTGAGTCTTAACTAAGCTCTTCGAAAAGTATTATGACTGTTATTAATTAATTAGTTAAAATAACTTCTGTTATACCGGTTTTGATAATTGATCGATTTCAAGCAACAGGTACACTAGTTTGATAGTTGGAAAATCTTAACAACACGAAATATATGTTACACATTTAAATCAGAGGGGGCTTCGTTAATCGTTAGTTACCCAATTTTTTCCCCCCATTTTGTACATCCATATCATCTAAAAACATATGTGAGCCAGAATATGCAATGCTTTTTGAAAAGCGTAGGCCTGCGTCGTTGTGTAGCAGCATACCTTTTCGTACAGTCCCTTCACATAAATGTGCAACTCATAGGATTTTATCTTGTGCTCCAATCTGTTTCTGCCCTCCCCCGGCCCATACCGCTTTGACATTGTTACTTTATGTTTGGCATTTATCGTGGAGACAAACTTTGGCCTATCTCTGGCAATATTCCTTCTCTCCTGGAAATCCGATTGCTGTACATTTCTACAAATTCTCTCAAACTTCCGCGATCTCTTCTGACAAAGGGTGGTATTCACTCATGCGAAGTTTGTGTTTATTCACTCAGTGAATATGTTTGTCATGTAGATCCATTATAAAAATTTAAGCACATTTATTGAAAAAAGTTTGACTCGTAAAGGACAGGACACTAATACATACATTATATAAAAAACTCAGACAATATAACAGATACAGCACGCACAGACCAAGGTATAAATTTATCTTCAACCCGTTTAAATACTATTATTTCATTCGGCTGGACTCTAAAGCTGGTGTATTAGGAATTTAAACATATTTCAAAACGCTATTCAATTAAAGGAATTTAGGATTTTTAATTGCCTTCACAAAATTGAATCTTGAACGTAATCGTTTCTTTAACTCCAATGGAGGAACGAGTGTTAACGGTTCGATCCTGAGAAAAGTCAATAGCATGTTTATAAAAAAACGGTCATGACTAAACACATGGCTGATCTTAGTAAAACAAATTCTATACAGGTATTCCCTTTCAGTTTTAAACTCTACCTGCAACTTAAAATACATAACTAATTAACTAACCATGCGTCGCTGTCCTGAAACGAAGTTAATAGAATTAATTACATGTTCACTAAACTCTTAATACATAGCCAACTACGCTAAAACGATATTACATTTTATTGATCGACAATATCAAATACAGTGTGATATGTGTTCTATGGAAAACATGTTGGTTGAGCAAAATAAGCTTGAAGAATTGGTTATTCTGCTATAATGAATAATATGGAAAATTGTGTCCCATCTATAATATGCAGTACATGATTTATAATGCTAAACATCAATTAAATCATCCATTGCTACTCAGAGCACCTCAGCATACACACACACACAGATAGACTGATGGTGATGTACGTTCAATGCTGATCGCTTCCAGATCGCTGACTCAGAATATTCCTCAGCAAGCAACGCTCTTCAACTTCCAATATATTGTGTTTTGAAACAACCGAGGCTCCTGGATTTGTCTCTTTTGGTTGTATTTTTGGAGTACATTTCCTTTGAGGGTAGCTTATAGTGGTTGCTTTAATCATATTTTGCAACGGGGCAAAGATGCTGAATAAAATAATGTGGTTTCTTTTCGTATGCTTGGACATCATTGGAATGTTTTAGGTTAAAACACTGTACAAACCTTGGTCATTCATTACTATCTTTAGATATAATCTTGGATAGTTCAATGATAAATGACATTGGGATCGAACTATCAACCTTCAAATGTAATGTTCAATGTTCAAATGTGTTCTTGCATACTTCAGTACACTAATTATGTTACATTTTCTGTATAGCTGAGTCGTAATAGCATTTTCTTTTAAATCTGAAGGTCTCTGATTCGATTCCACGCGGTATCATTTCTGTACCCAAATTTAATTTGAATAACACAAGACCAGGGCTAGCCCGTTCCTTCATAAAAAAAATTGAAATGCCAAAAACACGACGAATGCAAAACAGATTACTAACCTAACGTAGTCACAACCTTTATTATAAACTTTAAAAAATCTAGCCTTTTCCCAATCATTACCCAAAAAAAGTTTTAACATAGTGTGAATTTTCTGTAAAGACTGTTACTCGTATGTATTTATTTATTATTACTTATTCAAACATTTCTCCACAATCAGGTATTATTTTATGCAATTTACGCTCTACACACGAGGTTATGCGTTTCGCACAACAAGCATACAAGAAATTAAAACAATAGAAATAACACGAAGCTTTACACATACAGTAATGTGTTAATGGCCCTGGGTACAAAAGAGGGAATGATCATTAAGCTTAGATGAGTCTTAGAGAGCGGATGGGCGAGGGGTGGGGAGACAAAGCATACGAGAAGACTAAGATAATATTGCTAAGCCGCTGCTTGTTTAAGCTGGCTTGATATTATGCAGATGTAACGTCAGCGTGTATTCTGTCGCGATATGTGCTTTTCCCTCCATAAAGCCCCCTTCTCCCGCCTTTACTGTCATCCGCGTTAAACGTCTTTCTCATTTTACTGTTCGCTGTTTATGATCCGAAACGGTTCGACACGTTTCAGTAAAATATACGTTTCGCAAGTGTGGAATTTTTATATTTTTCGTTAATTTTTGTGTGGATCCTATTTTGGTTTATAAAACTAGTAGCTGTACTCGTCCCTTGCTATGGGGCGAGGACGTAGAATGTAATGTGATTATCTGAATTTACTGTAGAAAACAGTTACACATATACCATTGAATGAGACAAAATCTATGTGACAGTTTAGTTTTAAGAAATTCTCTTTGGATTCATACAATCAGTGGTAAAGCAGGATAAGGTTGTTAAATTGTCCAAATCCCACCAATGATCATGGCTTTTATCTATTCGATAATGCTGATGTCCAGTGGGAAGGAGGCCAATTTACCTAAATTACAAAAATAGATAGGTATCATAGACGAGTATAATCCTCTCCACATTAGAGAACTATCTCTAGAAATCATTCGATAACTTTATTTCAAACAACAATTGACATGATCACATGACTGTACAGTGTGTCCCTGTGATCTAAGTCAACAGAGATCCATTATAACGTTTCTAGGTCATATTTTACTTCTACATTATCCATACTAGTTAACCGCCCGTGCTCCGCCACGGGAATATTGTCAGCAATAAAAGAAATAATAATTAACAAATACTGTTTATCTTTGTATTTTATTTAGGGGTTGTTTAATTTTTTAGGCCTACATGAAATATAACTGATAGTTTGCATGTATAAACTATTTTATGTTAATCAATATCAAACCGATATATTATTTTAACCAAATGAATGTTTTATATTAATTCGAGTTTCATTTGAAAAATAAATAGTATACGAACTGGGCAATGCTGATAACCTAATAAGCAGCTATTTATGCTATTTAGATAATTTTCTCAAGTATATTCCTATATTCGTCGTTTTTTTTTTCATTACATTTGTTGTATGGAATAAAGATAGTCACTTAGCCTACATGTAAATCACGCATCAGCAGTTGGTCGCATTTCACGAATCTTTGACCCATACTGTGAGTAAAAGCTGTGTTTACGTCGTATATAAAGTTGTGCATACTTTGTTCAATGTTAGAGGGTATTAACGGTCCAATTTGATGAAAAAGGAGTCGTGGATTTTAAAACTATGTAGACTACCACTACCAGAAAGATGTTGATTCAAGTGAGACTTAGAACTGGCCATTACAAATGCAGATTTGTATTATATTTTACTCAAATAGTTTTTTTGTCTCTTTTGACCCTTAATACTTTTTTATAGTAGCTGTTGATAAGATTTTCCATAAACTCAAAATGTTGATAAGGAGTTCATTTTACCCTCCCCCTTGTGACAACATAAGGAAAAAATATTTGTGTCCCAGTTAGTCTGTTCTGACTCAAAATTCATAGATTTGCAGTACTGACAAATCCAATCCAACGACCCCAATTCAAAAAAATTGGTATTTTTTAGAAGTGACTTCCAGAGCACATTTAACACCATCACTGCTCTTTACCTTTTTAGTTCGATGGTTCTCTACATGTTTTTTTTCGTTCTGTATGTCTCTTTACGCCTGGTTAATGATTACCTTTTCTTTTTCTTTTTGTACTTTTCACATCCTGGGGTTAATGATAAAGTTTTATAACGCTATAATGACCCGAGTCAACATTGCCATTAAACATCAAGTCAGATACTTCTTCGCCAGAACCGAAATCGAAAGTCACAGTTTCTCAATCAACTTCCCTGTGTAGGCCTACTCGAACAAATATAGTTAGGGTATAGTTCACTGATAAATTGTAGTTCCAAATATCAAAGCGTACTCGCCATCTCGAGAAGGTAAATTTTGGACGTCGAACACTGATCTTGAGTAAGATTAATCACTTACGATTTAAAATGTTTGTATGTTTACCAATCATTAGCAATTATCTGTAAGTTACAACTTGCAAGCGGATTTCCCTATGATTGTTCTGGTGGCTATAGAGAATAAATTATATTGATCAAAACAATAAGTTTCCGTCCCCTACTATGGGTATTATTTCACATTCCATACTCAAACTTAAACTCAAGTACCACTTTCCTTCAGATCACTTTGCAGGAAAACTAAAACATTTTTGTGTCCCAGTTAGTCTGTTCTGACTCAAAATTCATAGATTTGAAGTAGTGACAAATCCAATCTAACGACCCCAATTCAAAAGAGTTGGTATTTTTTTAGGGACTTCCAGAGCACATTTAACACCAACACTGCTCTTTACCTTTTTAGTTCGATGGTTCTCTACATTTTTTTTTTCGTTCGGTATGTCTCTTTACGCCCGGTTAATGATTACCTTTTCTTTTTCTTTTTGTACTTTTCACACCCTGGAGTTAATGATAAAGTTTTATAACGCTATAATGACCCGAGTCAACATTGCCATTAAACATCAAGTCACATACTTCTTCGCCAGAACCGAATGGTAAGTCACAGTTTCTCAAGCAACTTCCCTGTGTACTTGAAAGAAAAATCACTGATATATGGTAGTTCCACGTATCCCAACGTACTCGCCATCTCGAGAAGGTAAAATTTGGTACCACTGAACGTCTAACACTGATCTTGAGTAAGATTCGTCACCTACTATAAAATGTTTGTATGTTTCCCACTCATTAGCAATTATATGTACAACTTGCAAGCGGATTTCCCCATGATTATTCTGGTGGCCGTAGAGAATAAATTATATTGATCAAAGAAATAAGTTTCCGTTCCCTACTATGGGTATTATTTCACATTCCATACTCAAACTTAAACTCAATTACCACTTTCCTTCAGATCGCTTTGCAGGAAAACTAAAACATTTCAAAAATAAGTTGACAAATACACTTTCCTTGATCAAAATCGTGTGTTTATAAAAAGAAACTCCAAGTTTAATAATTGCATACTGAAAGTGGGGTTATAAAAATAATAACAAATGTCTGACAAACTTTAAACAGCTGACGAATAAAGTATAAACTGTGTATCATATTCTTCAATAAGAATTGTATTGACTCGACCTTTAATGGGCTGTAGGTCGTAGCCCTTAGAAAAAACGTAAATTCTAAGGAAGTTCGGCAAATCTACACACTATCCCCTTTAATTTGAGACATAAATCTTGTAGATCGGTCCAGTAATTACTGAGAAAACAGTGTTACAACTGTGTATTAAATATATAGATAATATTATTTAGTTCAATACTTCTAAACCTTTACATTTAACGTAAAATAATTCAATAATCCATTAACTAGATGATCAAAGTAGACTTGACAATTTGCTCTTCATCAGATGACAGTGTCAACATGTTACAATACTGGCCAACACATATACAGGCTGTATATGCTGTATGTATAGGCTACTGGCCAAAAAGTATTTTCTTCAGCTTAGCGTCAAAGTTATTCCCTAAATACCGAGGACCCGTCCTAAGTTTACTGTTATCGGGTTGTTTGTGTTTATGAAAAAAATGTTTTGATTCATACAGGGTGATTGATATAAGTGTGCAAACCGTTTTAAACGAAAACCATAAGAGATATCAAAAAAAGTTAAATGGTAAGTGCCTTGGACTTTTTATTTAAAAAATTGTAGTTAAGTCGAAAAAATTATTTTAGCCGCCATTTTTTCCAATATGGCCGCCAACTTTGATTTGTCTTAGGGAGGACCCTGTATTTTATGATGTATTCTGGTAGAAAATGTAATTTTAAGACGATTTTTTCTTGTGATTTTTTTCATAAACCTAACCGTTTCAAAGATAATAATGGTTTAAGTTGTTAAATTTTGAATGGTTTTCGAATAAAACAGCTGTCATGCTTGCTTAGGCCTTTATCAAAACTCTTTCTCATGCAGAAATTTCAAAACTTTAACCATTATTATCTTTGAAACTGTTAGGTTTATAAAAAAAATCACAACAATAAAATCGTCTTAAAATTACATTTTCTACCAGAATACATCATTAAATACAGGGTGTTCCATAAGAAAAATCAAAGTTGGTGGCCATATTGAAAAAATAGCGGCTAAAATAATTTTTTTTACTTGACTACAATTTTTTTAATAAAAAATCCAAGGCACTTACCATTTAATTTTTTTTTATATCTCTTATAGTTTTCGAATAAAACGGCTGGCACACTTATATCAATCACCCTGTATATAGATTGCATATAGATAGATTACATATAGATTCTTATTCAAATATTTTGTACACGCTTTGAACTCCTCTAAAGGTTTACTTCGGTTTGACGAGTCTTTCTCTCCAGACAGTGTGTATGAACATAGTGAATACGACAGAAGCAGATGTCTTGACGTGAATTGTCAAACTTGAAAACTATGAAAGGACCTTATAGAGAGTTTTAAATATGGCCCTGAAATTCCAGTTGATGGCCCCCTAGTATTTTTTACCAGCAAACAGCAAGGGGTAGTTTGTCGTGATTACAGAGGGAAATATTGCTGAAGGATCCGGCTGGCATTAAAAAATCCCGCCTTGAAGGTTGCTTCGTTACTTTCCACGATAAAATTACAAAAGTTATTTAACCACACAAGTGTGATCTTCAACACCGATACAACAGTTGCTTTTCTCACAAGATCCGCGTGTTCCATTCATCCATCAGACAGACGCACGAACAGCTTTTTGCTGCCAATTATTTGTATGTTGCCGTATCTCGCAGATAACGTTATAAATGATCTGAACACGACTTGGATCTGACGGAGATCTTCGCGTCGCTAATGTGAAATGGCGGTGAAATCCCGGTGTTCATTTGTTGTGATTTTTAGAATCGAGAGAGATTCTACGCTCGACATCAAGATGTTCAATCCTCGTTCACGCCTGGGTTGTAGGTGTCAATCACTTGGGAAGATTTAGATTCGGGAAATTTAGTTAGGAAATTCAGTGTTTTACGAGAAATTTTTAACAATTTAAAAAGGCAGCTGTTTGAACAATATTTCTTGTAATAAAATAATGCATATTAGATAAATAAAATAGAGGAATTAATTCCTAGCAAGCTGGAAATCGTTTTGATACCTTCATTTGGTTCCATAAACAAATCTGACTAAAACATTCAGAATGTCAACTGACATTTTGTAAAGTACTTATGTCACCACAAACTGTTGCCTACTTGAGGTAGGAAAATCACTCTTTATACATTAAACTATTTAAAATCTAAAAAATGTATTGTAAATAGTTGATAACTGAAATTAGCTTTTATAAACAAACATAATCTATTCCATTGAAGGGTATTCCACTGGATTTATTTTGCCTTGGAAAAAATGTTGGGCCTTATCAAACTGCTCAATTCGCGCATGGGTTCCCTTACAATTGAATATTACAATAGAATATTGAACAACTACAACTCTTTCAACGACTATTTACACACACAAAACAAACCCCATAACATCCCATTGCGTTCCCACGGCGATTCGACCCGCCTTAATCGGACTTAATTTCGAATATCTGCGTTAAACTGCCGCCAGGTCGAAGAACGAGTTCTAATAGAAAATTGAAATAAAAGCGTCGTAAAGTTCACGGATGCGCGAACCCATTACACACTTGATCATGAAGCCTAGCAGTGTTTGCCTCATCAGTACATTGGCCACGCTGTATAACAGTTACCGCTGCCGGGCACTGCTTTATGGTTTTACAGATTATGTCTAAACGTTTTTGTGCAAATTGAAAATATGAGGGAAATGTGAAAGCCTACTTTAAAAAGAGGATAACGAAGACTATAATCATAAATCGATTTTATGGCTGAATGAAACCAAAAACCTATGCTCCTCAACTATACAGTACCTCCCCCCCCCCCACGCCTCCAACCACATTTACACAGCACAGTAGTTTAAGCAGCAACAATGACAGCGTGATTTGATCCTCAGCACAGGTTCCAAATTCGACACCACCGCCGCGTGCCCCAAACATAATCCGGAGCCCAATTTGAGCCCCAATTTGTCAGCTTAAGAGCTTATTGTGGCGCGATATTAGGTCCAGTTATCTGGATCGGGTTTCAAATTAACCCTGGGTCGTCAGTCATCTACAGTCGTAGTATCATTTCCATGACAATACGGGGTTCATCCCGGTTATTTATGCTCTTTTTGCACCCCCTCTGGAGCTATGGTGGCTGAATTGCCGTTTACATTCACACAACATATTTTAATTTCACCCCTGGAGAGACAGTATTTTACAAGGGTACATGAATTACTGGATTATTTACATGCTGAAGTGATTGGACTAGTGATTTTATATTCTGCAATGCTATTGTAGTCACAATTGATTTAATTGTCTTCAATCAAAAATCGTTGAAAAAATATATAAATACACTACTGACAATTTAGTCTTATAAAATACTAGCTGGCCCGACAGACGTCGTCCTGTCCTAATGTGGTATAATGTCAAAAGCTTGTTTATTTTGTTAACCTAATGTTTATTTCATAAATTATTCCAGAACTGAATTCATAAAAGGTCAGATGGGCTGTACAACATAGCTTCTCAACAGTATTATACTTCTGAAGCTTTAATCGATGTTAACGTGATAGTGGGTAGATAAGTAGTTAATGTTCCTTACTGTTTTAGTGTCCGCTATGCTGCATGTACTTTACTCTTTAATTAGACTACATCAGTGAATAAATTGTCTAAAGCATCTTCAGTTCATCCATGATTATATTTTAGTAAGCTAGTATGATAGACTCAATGACCAATCACAATTAAACATTAAAAATCAATAATTTCACCTACTGTACAAAAATTAAATCCAACGGTACTGGTGGACTCAAAATAATATTGCAAGGACGGGCAAAATGTGCAAATGAATTGAATCCCATGAATCACTGCGTGAGGGGCTCATAAATTAGTGTGTGTGTGTGTGTGTGTCGTGGGGAGGTGATATATGTCACTATTGTGACAGTGATATTCTGTGTCCGTAGCTCTGCTCCGCACACGCCGGATATACGCATCATCAGACACGTAAATATACGGGAATACGTCACATATACGTCATACGTCGTGCCGTGGTCGTGTACCCGGGCTATCTATGTTCATTCTGAGTTGGTTTAGTAGTTTACTGCTTTTATTTATAAATTCAATGTGAATTACACACAGGAACTAACGCATCAGACCTGTGTAGTCGACCACACGGAGTTTTCTACCATTTACTCAAGTTTATCGTGTTAATTTATGTAAGTTACATAATGAAATCATTAGATTTGAACGAAGAAATCTACGATTATGCAGCCTTATTGCAGCCCTCTGATACTAAGGCTAGCATTATACCCACTCAGCTCTTTAGGTATAGACTTTAACTCTTGTATGCAAATAATACATTAATATCGAGATGTTTGCTCAAGACGAAGTTAAATACGGTACACCGTTATTTCATTAGTTCTCCAGATTAAAATACTCTATAAAGTATTTGGATTTTTTTACAAATATGTATTTGTGGTGTTGATTTGTAGAATAAGATCAATACGCTGAAAAATAAAACAAACGATTCACGTTTATGTACATGCATATACAGAATGTATTTATTGTTTAATAATAATTCTGAGCAATGTACAGACAAAACTCTAATTTTATTTATATAGATGCATTGTATATGCCAAAAACCCTATTACATGTAATGTATACGTGATTAATTTTGCATATAAGATATTTATATATCATCAACTATAAGACAAACTGGGACAATTTCTACAGTAAAACCTGATTGTATTTATAAACCTGTTGACAAAAATTTAGAAAAGGTGCATAACGTTTCTCCTTGATATTTTCAGTATAACCAACTCAACATTATTACATTTTTAAATTGGGTTTACAAGTAGCACTTTTACTTTACACAATTTAAATCCTACTAGGATGCAACACATCTAGTTTTGACCAACCTAAAAAGAAACTTCCTTAAACATAATTTAAATTCTAACTTCCTTCATCAACAATCCCAACAAACTCACACAACACGAAAACATGAAGGAGACTTTTGCACGAGACTGTACCACTATAACATGTTATTGGGCCTGACTGTACTCTGGTATATAACGCCGTTATTGTGTTTTATCGTCGTTGTTTCAATTTCCAAATAACTTGTGGCTTTAATAAGATCCCAACGGCAAATGACAAGTCTTGGCGAGACAAGACACAAACATTGAAATTTGTCTCTCAGAGTAATGAACAAATCTTTATCAACTTTTATTTATTTTATGCTAGAAAACCTATTAAACTATTAACTTTTTAACAACTTTTAGTTATAAAAAAACTGTTGAAAAAACCTATCTAATTGTATTTCAAAACAAAATGCATTTGGAGTCACTCCGCTTAGGTTTAGAAAGTAGCTTTTTTCTATGACAACTAGCTGATGTCAATGAAGGTGAACATTTCTCTGGATTCAAATTTAGAGCGAGGAAAACGATCATCTGATTTTCTAAAGTTTTAAAATTGGTCAAATACCAACTCTCAGAGTATACTAATGATTTTCCCCGAGCAAAGCTCGGTCCCCATGTACTATTATTAGTAAACAAGAAAATAGGATATTATTTCATTACAAGTACCGCATGTGGAACTTTCCGATGCTCGTTCAATTTTCCTGTGTGAGGCAAAGCCAAAATGTCACGTGCGAGGTAGAGCCGTGAATAGAGATCTCAGTCAAATTAAAATTACTATAAGAGGTTTACAGTTTTTCCATATCTCTGGGGCTTTTTCTCAAATTTTCTGGAATGTTAGACAAATTAGAAGGAGTTTTAAACACGCACTATACTAAAAACAGCAAAAACTAGTTTATGCCTATTTCGGTTTATATTTAGATGAAATATAGTATTTGGCATAGAACTACTTCAGAGTTCAGATTGGTACTGAGTAGTTCAGACTACTTCAGACTAACTTTGCCTGACTAAATAAATCATTTTTCATTTCATTTTCATTTCATTTCAACTACAAAATTCTAAATGTAATGTATGTAACTCTATGCAATTTTATACAATCAATTAGATTATAATTGCAATTTATTCCACTAATATATAATAATGAATGCAACCATAAACCATCCAGTGCTTTGAAATTTTTCATCGCTTCAACCTATTCTGTAGCCTACGTGATTTGCTTTAATCTTATTCGTAGACATATTTAAATGCCTTAACAGGGGTTTGGTATACAAAGTAAAGATATGAATAGAATATCAAATCTTTACAATACCAAGGGATTAATAGGTATAATTTAGAAACGATGATGAACTTATCATGATCAATGTGAATCAGACTCTAAATTGAACCGTTGAGTATCATGGGATTTTCAATGATATATTCATGCCTTTTATGTTTGTGCCCATCATCTTAGGGACATTACAATCGAATTTTTCCAAAGACGTTTTTGACTACCCCAAACATAGTACGGGTAAATGCTACGTAAAATAATAAAATTACATTTTGTATCAATGTGTGGGATTAGAAGCGTTGATGAACTTATCCTGAACAATGAATTCAACCCTGATTGACGTATGTATGTACAATTTAAAGTACATCTTTTTTCCTGCATTTTTGTTTGCATTTGTGCATTTTAGACTGGGACGGGTGGCGTCGTCCTGTAATCCAGCTACTAGGAGGTCACGAATTGTGGATAATTATAGGGATGCACTGTGGATGCGATGCTCCCTGGCGTGGATTAACGTCCGCACTAGTGAGTACTACGACTATCCGCAGTACAATCCTAATAATTAGACCAATTCGTTAATTACGAGGAAAAAATGTGGTTCGGATTCCACATTAAAACTGTAGGTCCCTTAGTTGCCATTAGCTGTATGGGCTAATTAACAGCTGTGTCTAAGGAACATGTCGGCCTTAGTCACTAACAAGACTACAAGATCGCGCCACTCATCCTACACTCATCCTTCACTCATATTTGGGTTACAATACGCACATAGTGGCGTCCCCATCTTAAATAATTGGTAATTGATAATTGATTGATAATTGTCTTCTTGACTTAATTTTTCCACACCCCGACGATGGATGACCGGATGTGCCGAGGCGATGAAGCGTTCCCAATCAGCGAATGGAAGAGAACCTGATTTTGAGCAATTACCGGAGTGCTAATCCCGGCCGAGTGGCGCACTGCACCACATAACACGGCTCCTTTCTTCCCAAGCCACATTAATCTTATTTATGTGGCAACAAACCGGCGAAATGGCGGCCGGAGGCTACTTCAACTTCACCCCTCTCTCACCCTCGCTGACCGTTCCGCAGTTCCACAGTTCCACGTTCCGTCGTTCCCCTCATTATCATCTATCGATTGCTCGATTGTCTTCCTCTGTCCGGCAATGACTAATGTCTCATCGATCCAGTACTTTCACCCTTGCTGGAGCCACATGGTCAGATTTACACGCTCCCCTCACGTCCGTCACGCTGTCCGTTTTTGATTCCGTTTCCACCGTTTCATTACATCCCCTCCGCGTTCCGTTCAGTGACCACAGATCAATCACACCAAGTTGGATAGTTTTACGGTTGAAGCGCATCGGAATAACAGAATGAATTTATAAAATATGTAAGAAATGTCAGTATGTTGTATATTGAGCTTATCAAAACTTAGTACAGTTAAGTCCTCTGAACTCTTGGAGCAAATGATATCACAAGAATCTTATTTTTTTGCTCTAAATCTGATGTGATTCTTTGTATTGCACTTTAATTGGAAACAGTTATTGAAATTTTAATCGTTGAACAATTCTGTCAACGTTTTCTTTACCGCTTCTTAACCCCATTTTTTTATTTTTTATCGTCCATAATCTTAGAGTGACACTGGCTCAGTAAGAGACTTTGGCATATTGACGAGGTATCAGTAACTAAAGGATTTACTTTAGTTCAGTTTCAAAAAGATAAGCCAGAGAGCCTTCCAATTGGTCCAGTGGTGAACAATGGTCTCTCCAGATACCTGGGTTGGAAAAATTGTCGAAGTTTTAGGTTGGCGGCCTCTCTAGTAGTTTTTGAAGGAATGTTTTAGTTAAATTTACTATACATTGATTGACAGTTAGTAATACGAATTTAACATTGTACGTTTGGTTGTTTATAGGATTATTGCGAAAATTCCCCATTACCTATGAGAAAAACCTTGATAAATTTCTGTTTTAATGAATGGTGATGACAAATGGTCACAATAATGTAAAAACAACTCTAAAATAACCATTCCCAACAATAACGAGTTGTCTCGGAAAACATGTACAATTAAATCGTGATAACACTAATGTAAATAAAGTCTTTGCAATTTAGCTAAACATATAATTCTAAAATGGCCCTTATCGTACATATTGGATACCACATAAAAGCACTTGCCGCTAAAAAGGGTCGCAATTGTAGAGGGGAATCGAATCAGGGTCCCTGTGCGTTATAAAGTGTCCCAGCTTCTTACACGATTCTATTCCAATTAGGATTCCTAAATCATTAAATTCCATGCAGGGGTGACCGGGCAAATCAAATCACTGTCTCATGTGCCACCGGTGGTGTGTGTGTGTGTGTGTGTGTGTGTGTGTGTGTGTGGCTGTGTGTCGTGTACGTGAGGGGGTGGGAGGGGAGGGGGGTAACATCGCGTTAGTCGTGTCTGACCCTCGTCCCGTTTACTAAATTGTTTAAAACACCTGAGCAGCCGTCGAGGCTAATAAAGTAACTACCCTCTTGTGCCCAACAGGATAAGGAGTTTACCCTGGTTGGTGTCCTAGAGCTTTATTGGTTTGAAATTTTAATTGTTTACGAAGTACACCTCTTTGACCTTCTTGTTATAGGGTGCCTTGTTTTACTGGTTAGCATCATAATCAAATGAAGTCGAATGAAATAAAAGGATTTGTAAGACGGTGGTTTTGGTTAACCTTGAATTGGCTTGTTTACATGGGTTTCAAGACTGTGAAACGCATGAACTTGAGGGTGGGCTACTCAGTGCCAGCACAGAACAATGAAACTGCACTGAGTACGTCACAGTTGGTAGTTTTACCAACCAAGCCACCGATCTCCAAATTACTTTTATGAAGACAAAAATTGACCTTTTACACAAACTGCATAGCAAAAATTGAGTAAACATTATATTCGTCAATACTTTCGAGTTTTAGGTGTGGGTCGAAATTTGCTTTTTGCTCCACCTGGATCCAAAAGAGTTGTATTCGCAGAAAGCCCTGTGTGTGTAGATGACTTCAGATCTCAAGACTGCACTTGTGGTTCGATTTCGAATTGGTATATTGCTATTATTAATACAAAGTATCTTCAAGAGATTTTAAAATCTTGAAATTTTTAATTTTTGTGTGTTGATTTTCTTATATAAATCCGTAATGACAAATAATGGCTAAATGTATTTCGTCTGAAAATCCTTGACATGTAGTATCAAACGTTCTGCATAATATGTTTCGGGGGTTATTTAAATAGCCCCGCGATCGCCAGGCTAACTAAAGAATCCTCTTGGGTCTTCAGAATAAATAAGTAAAACACATTGACACAAAACATAAAAATGATAATGATATACCTATCAATTACACGCATTACTTATTTGTTCTGACGACACTTCAAGTGGATCCTTTTGTTAGCCTGACTATTTAAATAACTACCGACACATGTAGTAACTTCGATACTACAAGGATTGTCTGACGAGGTACGTTTAGCCATTACATATGTGTCATATAAACGCAAACCTGGGGCTATGAAAATAAATTTTAATAAATCCATAAAGAAACATAAAATCCGATTTTCAGAAAAATAAACCCCAACTAATATTAGCGTATGATAAATTTTTAATAAAATATAAATTTTTGTATACAGGGTGAATTTTAAATGAGTTCCCCCCCTACTTTTTTCTACATTTCTTAAGATATCATCTCCGGACCACGTCAGATCATTGTTTAGTAGTAAGTACTTCATTTTGACTGGGTATGCATTTTTGGCCGCCATCTTGGATCCGCCATATTGGATACAAAGTTTTTTTTTCAAATATAAAGGTAGGGTTGTGACCCATTATTTCAAACTAGAATTTTACGCCGATTACAATGCCGCAATTAGTTTTTAAAAATCTTGATTCGTTCTAAAGTTATGAGGACTTTTTATAACTTTATTTTTAGCGCATTTTAACTTTGTGCATTTACAAACTAAGACCATAATCTCAAAATAGTGCTAGATAAAGATAAGTATACACCACCATTCATTGTCGACATATTTTCACTTGGTTATGACGGATGTAGTTTTTTCAGCCGCCATCTTGGATCCGCCATTTTGAAATGTGATCAATTAATTTAAATATGAAGATGGTGTTGTGACCCATCATTCTGAGGTACTTTTTTATGCTGAACTTAATGCTGCAATCCGTTTTTCATTTGCATCTTTGGATTTTGAAATATTGAAATTTTAAATAAGAGTATTTTAATATTTCATCATGAAAGCTTGATAACCAAAAACGGATTGCAGCATTGAGTCCAGTATAAAAAAGTAGTTCAAAATGATGGGTCACAACACCACCTTCATATTTAAATTAATTGATCACATTTCAAAATGGCGGATCCAAGATGGCGGCTGAAAAAACTACATCCGTCATAACCAAGTGAAAATATGTCGACAATGAATGGTGGTGTATACTTATCTTTATCTAGCACTATTTTGAGATTATGGTCTTAGTTTGTAAATGCACAAAGTTAAAATGCGCTAAAAATAAAGTTATAAAAAGTCCTCATAACTTTAGAACGAATCAAGATGGTGTTGTGACCCATCATTCTGAGGTACTTTTTTATGCTGAACTTAATGCTGCAATCCGTTTTTCATTTGCATCTTTGGATTTTGAAATATTGAAATTTTAAATAAGAGTATTTTAATATTTCATCATGAAAGCTTGATAACCAAAAACGGATTGCAGCATTGAGTCCAGTATAAAAAAGTAGTTCAAAATGATGGGTCACAACACCACCTTCATATTTAAATTAATTGATCACATTTCAAAATGGCGGATCCAAGATGGCGGCTGAAAAAACTACATCCGTCATAACCAAGTGAAAATATGTCGACAATGAATGGTGGTGTATACTTATCTTTATCTAGCACTATTTTGAAATTATGGTCTTAGTTTGTTAATACACAATGTTAAAATGGGCTAAAAATAAAGTTATAAAAAGTCCTTATAACTTTAGAACGAATCGAGATTTTTAAAAACTAATTAGGGCATTGTAATTGGCGTAAAATTCTAGTTTGAAATAATGGGTCACAACCCTACCTTTACATTTGAAAAAAAACTTTGTATCCAATATGGCGGATCCAAGATGGCGGCCAAAAATGTATACCTAGTCAAAATGAAGTACTTACCACTCAACAATGATCTGACGTGGTCCGGAGATGATATCTTAAGAAATGTAGAAAAAAGTAGGGGGGGAACTCATTTAAAATTCACCCTGTATAATCACCCCTACATAATAGATATTTATCTATCCCCCAATCAACCTCCACCATTTTCTTACCCTAGTTGTTAATACACAGAGGGGTGTAAAAGTAGGTATTCAGTTTTTTTATGATTCAATTATTTTTACATAAATGTTTGTAGCCTACGTGTAAAAACATAAGCTACATTTTTATTGCAACTAGCTCATTTTGTTGTTTGTTCCTATCACGCGTGCTAATTGATTTTTTATTGTTTACATAACAAAAAAACGAGTTTCTAATAAATATTGCGTTCGTATGTGCCTAATTGCTAAATCTTCTATAACTTTAATATACGGGAATAAAACGGCTATATCTTTACCAATCTAGTATCCGAACGTAATAGAATTGTTTAAATATCACACGTAGAATTCGATCTCTCAGTAAGTTCGTTATATGCGTTATATGGGATAACCAGATTAGGGAAAACACTGGATGGTCAGATGGAGTAAAAATCGGATTAGAATCGGTGGTCTTTGAGTCAAACCCTTTAGAGGGAATGTTCGATTATGAGAACACCTGTGTCCAGAGAAATGACCGCCATCTTGGCTGTCTGGGAGAAATGTGGAGGGAATCTTGCTGCTAAAGGGGTGCTATGTCTTGGAAGTCCTAGACAAAGAGGACACATAGGGTGCTATGGAGTAGATCAAGAGGATCACATATTTAATACTTAATTGTTGCATGATAATTATAGGGAGGTGGTTTTTAAAGCAGTTTCATGAGGGTTTTGACGACTAAAGAAGACGAATGATTGAATGGCGAGGCAAACCTAAGGTACAATAAATTTAGTTCACAAATTAGTCTCTTACTTCAGGTAAAAATTAAGTTTTTAACTCTATGTAACCCAAAATATAAAAAGTAAATTAAATTAACCTTTTCCATTGTTTTTTCCAATTCTGTTTTATTTCTCCCCCCTCTTTTACTATAACACTGTTAGTTCTACTTCAGTTACACGGTTAGTCAAAGTTATCTATACTTACTTATTTAATACGCAAGCAGATTTTTTGTTACAATTACTCTACACCTCCGAAACTACTGAACCGATTGTCATGTTTTTGATGTCATTGGAAAGAGCGTAACGTGACGTTGTGCAGGAAACTTTCTTTTTAGGGAAATAATGAGAGAGTGAGGCCCTGGAGCCCTTTAAAGTTTCGTATTTCTCCATAAGATTAACATGGGAAACAAAAATTGTTATGGAACCCTTGCTGTTGTCAGAAATCAAAAGTGAGAAGAAGAGCATATGTTAATTGTAAACAGTCAATAATTTTACTAATTTAACATTTGTTTGCTACAAACATTTGCTGACTTGGTTGAAATTCGTTTTAAAATAACGCCTGTAATACTTAGCAATTGCTCGAATTCGAGCAACAGTACTAGTATATAATACAACTACTATAATACATAATACTAGTATATAATAATGTGTTAGTTCAGGTTACAAACATGGACTAGAATTATTGGTGATCTTATATATTGGCGATTTATAATATATTTTCGAGGTACCGAATAAACGTATTGGAAAAAATACACATGGTCTGAAACAAATCAACAAAAAGCTCATACGACCAAATGGCTGTTCACTGAAACAGATTCTGCAGTTAGTTTTTACATCGGCAACAAACATTTCCATCCGAAACACAAAACGATACCGTGTGTAACTTGTAACATAGCCAATGGAGAAGGAAAGGGCAGGAATCTAGTTTCAATAAAATGCTGCTATCGAGGATCGGTTGAGCTCGCAAATTCGGGCGGAAACACGGCTATTTTTTGTTGCGCCGTTTTTATCGAGGCAATATAGAAATGTAAGCGATACGGCTCTGTAATCTTCGATGCGAGAAGCCGAACCGATGAACCGTGAGCACCGACATTGTTGATACATGAGCTGGTTGATTGGATAACCCCACACATACACACATACACTTATATACTTACACGCATGCACACATACACGAATACATACATACATCGCACATACATACTTTCTAACTTGCACAGACATTTTGGTGTGCCATAAGGTTCTGTTTTTTGACCCGTTTTATTTGTTGTCATTGTAAATTAACTGCCGTTTGGTATTCAGTTATAAATAGCTTTTCCCTATACGGAAAATTTGATGGCGACAAAAAATTTTTACTGTTAAATAAAGATTTATTTGCAAAGTGTAAATAGAATAGTTTGTGAAATTCTGAATCAGGCTGTCACATAGTTTAGAGTCAATTGTTTTGTAAGTAAAGAATCAAACACAAAAATCTGTACAACCCATGAAAAAGCTGGCATATACAAAACATTCACTTAAAATTACTAGGCGTGAATAAAAAAATGTAGTTAAAATTTCCAGGAGGCGCTTTATTGATTGAAACTTCACTTGGAAAAACTAGTTTAATTGGTCTGTAGTAAATTGTCAAATGTATTTTATTCAAAAGTTTGTATTAATACAGAAAGATAATTTATTAATTTAACAAACAATTCCATGGATAAAACAATAAAAGCAAGGATATCAATAAAAGTCTGTTGGTTGATGCGTACTACAAAATAAAATTTCCCTCCACTTTTACAGCCAAGACGCAAAGGTGTAAATGAGTGCAAGTTTTGCGAGGGAAGGTTAGCTGTTGGGAAGGAGAGGGGTAGATTCTCAACACAAAACAAATCTATAAAGTAGCCCAACTCAGGGGCAATGGATTGCACCATTAGAAAATTAAACAGTTGCTTGATAACTCGATTATTCCAACAAACTTTCTATTTGTCCGATGAATAGAACTTATTTACTAATTGTTCGGAGCAAACTTTATAATACAGAGTTGGCCGCGGTGCGAACGCTGTTTTCACTTAATTCGCAATTAAAGCGTTGTGTTTTCAACTGTAAACGTATTAATCAACTGTTTTCAGGTTGTGTTTATGGGTCAAGCTTTAAAAAAATACTTGGTTGTTTCAAATATGAATAATTTTAATTGTGTAGTAAATGGGTGTATAATTAGTTTAGTTTAAAACTTATGTAAATTTTATTTTTTTAACTAAGGAGGGGGATAGTTGGTCCTTTGGAGCCTATTTTAGTTTGTATAATAAATAATGTCTACAATAATAGATCGACAATAATAGATAATCTTCTTATCTACAGTTGAGTTTAGCTTACATTATAATTCAAACACGACTTTTTAATGATACTTATACAATATCAATAGACATTGTCAATAGACATACGGCTCTATCCTATACTCTAATATGAGCAAGGTTTGCTTGTATGTATGTATGCTTGCTTGCTTGCAAAAAATATCTCGAAAACGTCTCCGACGATTTTCTTCAAAAGTTGTAAATAGTTTATTTCTGGCCTAAAACGAGTTTACTGCAGTTAGAACTGTTAACAAAAATATAATTAAGAAAAAAAATGAAACTGAAAGTCAAATTTTTTTAACATTAGTCTTATGAGTTGCTACGTAACCATGTTGATTGAATTAAATAACAAGGAAAAAGTAAACAAAAGACTTGAAGTTGTAGCATGTGTTCATAATAAGCCATCTACCCACAGTATACTAGCAAATTACAAATACAGTACAAAAGGAAAAACATCACTTGTTACTATTGAGCAAAGATTATACTGAAGATTACTCGATACATTGTAAGCCTAGTAAAGGCTAGCAGTGCGAAGTGTGGGATCTGTTTTTATGACGATTATATTAAGGTATATGCAATCCTAAAATGCTATGGGAAGGGAAGGAAACAGGTCCGCAACGTAGGAAGTGGTGAAGGAAGTAGTCAAGGCGAGCAGTCCGGAGTGTGGGAACTGTTTATAACGATTAGATTAAGGTATTTGCTATCCTAAAATGCTATGGGAAGGGAGGGAAACAGGTCCGCGACGTAGGAAGTGGTGAAGGAAGTAGTCAAGGCGAGTAGTCCGGAGTGTGGGAACTGTTTATAACGATTAGATTAAGGTATTTGCTATCCTATAATGCCATGGGAAGGAAGGAAAACAGGTCCGCGACGTAGGAAGTGGTGAAGGAAGTAGTAAAGGCGGGCAGTGTGGAGTTTGGGAATGGATTCATGTATCAGCAATACTAAGACTGCTTTCAGAGTAGACTAATGATTTTCCCCGAGCAAAGCTTGGTCCCCAGTTATTTAAGCATTATTCAAGGATGGTTTGTGTGACGTTTGGTGCAGATCCGTCAAAAGAGCTCCGCCCCAGTGGCTTTGGAGTTTCCCATGTTAACCTTATGAGTACTCATATTTAAATGGAATTACAAAATCTTAACAGCTGGTTCAACTAAACATTTGATTCTGTGATGTTAAATAGCATTAAAAAGTTAATAGGTTCACCAACAGGGTGCAGCACTATTTTTTTAAATTGATGACAACAGCTAATTTGCAACCAAAAGGTCAGTGAGCGTAGCAACCGAACTTTAACCTGGAGGCGAGTTAGCGTAGCGAACGAGCTAAACTTGAAGGCAAGTGTGAAAGAACGAATGAACGAACTTGAATAACTTGAAGCGAACGAACTTCAAGCAGGACGTGATTGAGCCATGCGAACGAGCTCATCTTGAAAATAGACGAGCATTTGACATAAAACCACATTAGGACAGGACGACGTCTGTTGGGCCAGCTAGAAATAAAATAATACAAAAATATTACAACCCTCTCATTTACAAATTATTATCTCACGTATAATATCACATTTCAACTTCAAAACCCAAAATCTTACAACCAAGCCAAAGATTTCAAGGCGTGAACAAATTGTCCACTTATTAGAACTTTGTTACCCTCACCTTCGGAGCAATTCTCTTTTTAGAGCCAAAATGGCGGCCGTTATTGGATATTTAGTGTGCAGCGAGCGCGCCCGCCCGGTCATATATCGAGCCGGCTTCAACATCATATAAATTCCACAAGATAGAGTAGAGCGGAGAGCGTCAATAGAGAGTGGACACGGGCAAGCGCGTGCGCACCCCGCACCCCTACACTGACCACCCACATATCATCCCTTTCTTTCTTTCTCTTAAACTTTTCTCCCCTTCCTTCGCAAAACTCATAACACGTAAGAGCGGCCTATAACCCAGGCACGTCTGCTGACCAGGCTGTGGTTCTCCCCCACATAAATTATGGCCGCTATAACCATGTCTAATTATTAAGACTAATGCACCTCCTCGGACCATCCTTCCTGTTCTCATTAACGGGATTAGTTACATAAACTCACCTTAACACACACTATTGCTTTCCGCAACTATTTCACCTGATTAATTTTCCACTTTTGTGGTTTCTATTGTTTTGGGTGGTTTGGGTTGGAAATGATGAATGTTTTTTGGTTGTTTCTTGGGAGTTTAATTATTTAAAGCAGTTTTTTTTTATTTGAAACATAACACCAGAGTGCAAAGTATTATAATACGTTTGGAGAATTATTTAGTGGTAATTGGTTTAGCATTTTTGTGTTGGACTTTTTTATTCGCATCTGTTTATTCTACAAAAAATTACTGCTGTACAACGGAATCATACAAATTACAAAAACATTTGAATATGACGTACCTTCGGTAATTTCAACCCTAACCATACTTGATATAAACTAAAATAAACTAACCTAAAAAATTTAACCTAATAGTACCCTATCGCAACTGGATTTAGCTCGTTCGCATTGCTCAATCACGCCCTGGTTGAAGTTCGTTTGCTACGCTTACTCACCTTTAGGTTGGAGCTCCTTCGCTGCGCTCACTTGCCTTCAGGTTTAGCTCGTTCGCTACGCTAACTCGCATTCGGGTCGAAGTTCGTTCGCTACGCTCACTCACCTTTTGGTTGCAAACCTCGTGCTGTTGTCATAAATTAAAAAAAAATAATAGTGCTGCACCCTGTTAGTAAACCTATTAACTTTTTAATGTTATCACATCGTTATGAACATCACATAATCAAATTGTTTAGTTGAACCAGCTGTTAAGATTCTTTAATTCCATTTAAATAAGTACTCATAAGGTTAACACGGGGAACTACAGAGCCACTGGGGTGGAGCCCGAAAGGATTTTTGAGATAAGAATATGCCTAAATGTTAATCGGGAATGTGAGCTATCATCATGCCAAATTTCAGCCCAATCCGTCCAGAAGTTTATGTGGGATTGAGCAACACACAAACACACAAAAAACGCACAAACTCACAAATTTTCAGATTTAAAATATTAGTAAGATAAGATATTGACTATAATAATATAATATTATATTAATTATATTATTATATTAATATATTATTTATTTAATTTAACATCAAAAAATCACCAAAAAGGGTTTGACAAAAATTTCAGTACATTTAAGGAAAAGTAAAAATTCACGCAGTGTCGCAGGGGGGAGCTGCAATTAACTAGATTAATACGGAAATGCAAATACATTTAACGACGTTCCAAAACTCATTTATAAAAGTTGGAATAAAACTGAAGCGAGCTCGGGGGAGCTGTTATGTCACCATTATTAAGATTTCCTCTCCATTCAACATCTGCATAATTCTTCCTCAAAATCTGCATAGCTCTCCCTCAAAAAAGAAAATACAATCTGCATAACCGTTTCTTTCTCTCTGTATAGTTTTAGTACCTGCATAATTCTTTTGCATATTCTTTCTCAAAATGAAAAAGAAACAATCTGCATAGCTCTACACCAAAAAGGGGAAAAATTATCTGTATTACTGTATCTCTTCTGACCGGATTTCAACGTGTGCATAATATTCTTCCTCGTTAAGAAAAATAGGTTTATACTCAATGGAAAAATAAACAATCAGTATAACCTCTGACTATTGATACAGCTCCAGTATCCAATATTCGACGGTGTAAATCTGCCTCATAAAGAAAAATAAACTGTCTGTTTTATGGTTTAATTCTCTTTGGCCAATTATAAGCATCTGTGCAATTACTCAAACAAATATGCATAATTGCCCTTTTAAAAGAAAATCACAATATGCATAACATTATTAATTTCTCCGAAGGTTTTTCAGCATCTGCATGATTCCTCCAAAAAGTCTGCATAGTTCTGCATAGGCCAAGTTTATGATTTATACATCGCCATAAACTGTTTAATAACATAAAGGGAGAAGATGCTCCTGTCTCGGTTTTACCAGCAATGACATTTTTCCTTCCCCTCCATCTTGCTTCCATAACGGACGAACGTTATTATTTCCCGATCAATGGCGGCCGCTTTTCCCGCTGTAAAATGTTTATTACGGCCCGTTTACTGCCCCTGGACCACTGCATTGATCGCGAGTAAAATTTCGAATTCGAGCGAATCGTCGGAGGGAGGTACACAGGCTTTACGTATTGAAAGATTCTATGCGATTAGATATTAAGGAGGAATAGTTCTCCTCAAATATTTTTTTCGCAAAAGATACTAATGTTTTGGATAAAAATGCTACAAAAGGGTAGAAGATCATACACAAAAAGATGCCAATTCACTACTTTATATTCTATATATGAAAAATAGAATACACTGAGCAAAATTCGAGAACTAATGAAGGTGCTATTTACTTTCATTACTGATCAAAAAATTAAAATTTTCGTCAATAATTCTGTCTTCAAAAACCCTTAAAACTATAAAAATTACTTTCTATAACAACCTTCTTTGGTAATCACGTTGTTTTAACTCTATAAAACTCTAGTTATAAAAACATAAGTAGTGGCAAACTACCGGTTTAAAGTCACTTGGGGCACGTTTTCCCATAAGAAATAACATGGGATCATTTTTTGGCCACTAAAACCAAAAATCCTGATCTTTTGCCTAAATATCCCAATATAATTGTCAAACCTTATTTCTTACTTATTCCCCATAAATATATTCGATATTAAGCTAAAAAAGCTATTTTTTACATTTATTGACCCTTACAAGTGTAAATGTAGAGTAGAGGCAATATGATGGTCCTATGACACTTTAGGCACGTTTTCCCCATAAGAATAACATGGTGAGCTTTTTTTGACCACTTTTTTAAAAATCCAGCTCTCGGCCTATACAAGCCTATATAAATGTTCAATACCATTGTATAACACTATTACAATTTCAAATCCATATCTATTCACATGTATATTCTCAAAATCGATCGAGGTTTGTACGCGAACTCGGGCGCGCTCCCGGCTCATGGCGTGCTCCCGACTTATGGTCAGGCTTCTCGCTCCCGACTCATGGTCGGTTTTCTCGTCTCTAGTGGTAGCTCTTGATTAAGCCTTGGGTGGGTGACCTCCCGTTGAAATAATTTCTAGTTAAATTGTTTAAAAGTTTTTTAATTTCTAGCTAAAAATTTTGAAAATTTCACAATTTCTGGTTAAAAATTTTTGAAATTTTCGAAAAGTCTATAAATAGAAGTGACATTCGGGTGATATTTCATTCTGGACCATGAGGCCCACCTGTCAACACTGCTCCGTGTCGCTCTCCACCAAAAGTAACCTGATTCGCCACTACAAGGTAATTCATCAAATGAAGGTGAAACTGTGCAAGGTTTGCAATTTAATCTGTGATAATAATGTGGCTCTAAAGTCGCATATATTACAAAGACACAAGAGTTGTAATTTTTGTAAAAGAAATGTTGTTGGACATTTTAAAAGACACGCCAATTCTTGCATGAAATGTCCATACACAATGATAAAATTTGTTGGTGAATCGATTAGAGCTGACCTTGAAAGTACTCTGAAGTCTTGTCCTCTGCCAATAAAATGGACTTTAGTTAGGAGAATCAAATTTATAAAATATTCAATGGATCAAAATGGAAAATTAGTTAATGAAAAAGAATGTATTGCAGATTTTAGAAGCCTTACTACCTTAACTATTGAGAAGAGAGATTTAAAGTCTCAAATTGAAAATGCACTTTTAAAGATTGATGCTTCTATACACAAATACCAAGCCCAAGGTAGTGGATGGATATATGACTATACAAAGTATTGGCAGTTGCACGTTTACAAGTATAAGCCCTTAACTCCAAAGTCATATATTCCCACACCAAAAACTATTCAATCGAAACATGCAGTTTTAAATATAAAAAATGCTGATAATAAATGCTTCCTTTGGTCAATTTTAGCAGCTTTACATCCAAGGAATTGTATCAATGAAAATGCTGAAAGGGTCTCTCATTATCTACCCCATGAAAGTCAGTTAAATATGACAAACATAAAGTATCCCGTAAAAATATCTGATATAGATCAATTTGAAAGACAAAATAATATAAGTGTTAATGTATTTGGGGTTGAAGACCAGAAATTCATATATCCATTAAGAACAACCAAACCAAATAGTGATACTCATGTAGATCTATTGTTATTACAAGATGGTCGTAAATCACATTACTGTTTAATTCGTGATTTTGATAAGTTAATGTTCCACTCTACAAAAGATGACCATAAGAAGCATTTTTGTAAGTTGTGTTTACAACATTTTTACACTAATGATATATTAGAACGTCACATAACATATTGTAAAAATTTTGATGCTCAACGAGTGGAAATGTCTAAACAAGATACATTACAATTTAAAAATTATAAATATCAACTTAAAGCTCCATTTGTGATTTATGCAGATTTTGAATGCTTTATAAACTCTAACAATCATACTCCATCTGGATTTGCATTTGTCTTAGTGAGAGATTCTAAGATTATTTCTGAAGAGTTATATAGTGGTGCAAATGTTATGGATGTGTTTTTCAAAAGGTTATTTGAGACTTATGACTTCATTAAACGTCAAATGGCGATATATATTCCCCTAGTAATGACTCCTGAGCAAGAGGTATCTTTCCAAAACTCAACGCATTGTCACATTTGTGAAAAGCCCCTATATCTTGATAGGGTGCGAGATCATTGTCATTCATCTGGTCAATACCGTGGAGCTGCCCACAATGATTGTAATTTAAACTATAAAGTAACAAAGAAAATCCCAATATTCTTCCATAACTTGAAAAATTACGATGGACATTTAATAATGCAACACTTGGGAAAATATAATCGTAAATTAAATTGTATAGCTAAAGATATGGAAAAATATATATCATTCTCTGTAGACGATTTAGTATTTTTAGATTCATACAACTTTCTGTCCCTTCCATTGTATAAATTGGCTTCCAATTTAAATAAATTTAGATTCATACAAAATCCACTACTACAACGTAAAGGTGTATATCCCTATGAATATATGACGGGACCAGATAAGTTTGCAGAGTCTCTACCCCCAATTGAAGCATTTTACAGTACTCTAACTAAAGAACATATCTCTCCCATTGAATATGAACATGCTAAAAATGTCTGGACCCATCTTAATATAAATAATTTACAAGAATATCATGATTTATATCTTAAAACAGATGTATTGCTACTGGCTGATGTCTTTGAGACTTTTAGAGACCTGTGTTTAAAGGATTATAAACTTGACCCCGTACATATGTATTCACTTCCTGGATTAACATGGGAGGCCTGTCTTAGAATGACTGGTATAAAATTACAATTATTTCAAGATATTGACATGCATTTGTTCATAGAAAGTGCAATCAGAGGAGGAGTCAGTATGATTTCCACACGTTATGCTAAAGCCAATAATAGATATATGGGTGAACACTATGATCCCAATCAAGAGAGTGTGTATTTAATATATTTAGATTGTAACTCGCTATACTCTACAGCAATGTGCGAGCCACTGCCTGTGGATGAATTCCGTTGGACTAATGAGATAGACTACAAATACAATCAAAATTATGAGTTTGGTTACATTTTAGAAGTTGATTTAAAATATGATAAAAGCTTACATGATTTACATAATGACTATCCATTGGCACCAGAGAAAATGAATGGGAAATTAATACCAAATTTAAATGACAAAACTAAATATATTTTACATTATAAAGCATTACAAAAATATGAGGAATTGGGGTTGGTTGTTACAAAATACCATAGAATTTTAAAATTTAGACAATCAAAATGGCTTGCACCCTATATTAATTTTAATATTGAAAAACGAAAAAGTGCTTATAATGATTTCGAAAAAGACTTTTACAAATTGTTAAATAATAGTCTCTTTGGTCGAACAATTATGAATCAACGAAAGTTCCGTGACATATATCTCAAGGATGAGTCACTATTAACAAAATATGTCACTAATCCAAGGTTTGACTGTAGCAAAAAGTTCGATAACAATTTACATGCTATACATTTAAATAAATTAGTTGTAAAGTTTAATAAACCAATATATTTAGGAATGACAATTTTGGATATTAGTAAAGTAATAATGTATGATTTCCACTATAATTATATGTCAAAATTTAAGAATAAAAGATTTCTAATGACAGATACAGATTCATTAATGTATGCTATAGTTACAGAGGACTTTTACAAGGAAATAGAATGTGACTTGCACTATTTTGATACCTCTGGATATAGTAAAGACCATTTCTTATACTCTGATAAAAATAAAAAAGTCACTGGAAAGTTTAAAGATGAATTAGGTGGTCATATTATGTATGAATATTGTGGTTTAAGACCAAAGTTATACTCTTACATTCCTCTAAAATGGTTATATGAAGAAGACAAGCAAGCTTTAGAGGTGAAGAAAGCTAAAGGAGCTGATGGTGCCACTGTTAAACATCTCCTCAGACATCAACATTATTTGAACTGCCTTGCAACTGGGCAAGATTACTATGAGAATGTGACAAGAATTAAATCTACAAATCATCATCTTCAAACCTTGACCATGAATAAGAAAGTACTATCCTTTGACGATGACAAGAGGTTTATTCTGGAAGATGGTATCAATACTCTTGCGCTTGGTCATTATAAAATTGATCAAACATAGTTATGTTCAAATGTATGTAGATATATTTAATGTTGCAAAATAAATACAAATGTTAAAAAGCTCCAGTCTTTTATTTATTTACCCTTACCATCCTCTTGATAGAATTGGTCAAACATAAATCTATATTTGCCATTATTCTTTGACCTTTCTTTGTCTATTACGAAAAAGCCATATTTAGTTTTATCCCAACATTGATGACAGAGATTTTTAAATTGGTCAAATGAAAAGTCATTACCAACATGATTGTGATATACATGTTTTAAATTTAAATCATCTTGTTTGAATAATATTAGGAAATTTACATTATCACGTAAATGTTTGTGTACTTTGCTGTAAGATTGACACAAGTAAAAACAGTTAATATTTTTGTGTCGACCCATTGAGAAAAATTGTGTAATATTTGGACTATTTATGTCATCAAATACAACAACTGACTGTGATTTTACATCATTTGGTGTGATTTCACAGTCAGTAAACGTGTGTAATTTCACTTCGTCACACAAACTAAATATTTCAATTATTTTTTTATATTTTTCTTGTTCTAAAGATTTAGATATTAAATATAAGTTTGTAAATTTTAATCCTTCCTTTCTTACAATTAAATTGTAAATTACAACCGTCTTCCCACTTCCACTTGGACCACAAATAACACATCGAATATTGGTAGGAAATAGACCCAACTTCTTTGGTATATTTTCCTTAGTATGTACTATTTTAAATTTATGTTTTTGTTGAATAAAAGACATTTTTTATATAATAAAAATGGTAAAAAATGATAAGAAAACATGTAAAAAGGGCAAAGGTTTATTCCTAAAGCCTTATAGGGGTCGAGGGTTATTGAATACTCTTATAAATAACCTTCCATTCCCACTTCACATACCATCATATCAGTACTGTGGACCTGGAACGAATATACGTGGGAATCTAGCCAAAAATGTACCTCCAAAAAATAAACTAGACTCTTATTGTAAAGAGCATGACATATTCTACATGAATAATCCCGATACCGCTGCTCGGAACAAAGCAGACATGAGATTAGCAGACTTGGCTTGGACTAGAGTTACGGCCAAGGACGCAAGTCTTGCTGAAAAAGCTGCTGCTTATGCCGTGACAAATTTGATGAAGGCAAAAGCAAAAATGGGAATGGGATTGAAATTTAATAAAAAAGATGGACAACTACCAGCTGTTAGAGGCCGCAAAAGACGTGCCTCACTTCAGGGGGGTGTACCTAAAAAACGAGCTAAAAAATCTAAAACCAAGAGTAAAAGAATGCGGAATAGTTAATTTGGATAGCTCATCTGGCACACATTGGACAGCATATCGTAAAAATAAAGATATTGTAATTTATTTTGACCCATTTGGAATCCAACCTCCAAAAGAAGTAATTAAATATTTTGAGGGATATAAAATCTTCTATACAACCGATCAAATACAAGATTTAAATAGTTCTATTTGTGGAATTTTATGTTTATCATTCATAAAAAATTTTTGTTTATAAAAATGGATTCATTTACTATAACATTTTCGGGTACAGAGCAAGAGCTTAAGTCAGTGTTCTTTCCTCCCATAGAATTAAATGATGATTATGTAATTGGATTAGTAGATTTTCAAAGTTATAATTCTATATTTAATGTTAAAAAACCTCTAAATACTTTAACATATTATAAAGTAGAGAAAAAAACATTACCAAAAGGAGATATCTCAGTTGATGATTTAAACCAGTTATTAGATGGTAAACTTAAAGTTATAATAGATAAAAATGGAGACGCATTAATTAATACTAAATCCAAACTTTTATTCAAAGGGCTTATTCCAAAATTAAATCAACTTAAAGGCAACAAATTAACCATTGGAGAAGGTGATGATGTTTTCTATTATGATCACAATGCTCCAGTTACAATAGAAATTTCTGAAGGAACATATGAGGTGGTTGAGCTTGCAAAGGAAATTCAAAAGCAAATCCCAGACTTTTTCCTTACAGCTAATAATAAAACTATGAAAGCGACATTACTTTCTAGCCATGTGTTTGATTTTACAAAACCATGTTTAGGGTCTGTCTTATTGGGATTTAAAGGTGTTTCTACTCCTGGTGTTCAGTTTGAATCTACAAATAAAATAAACATTAATAATGTAAATGTGATTAGAGTAAAATGTAATATTGCAAACGGGTCCTATTTAAATGGCAACAAATCACACACCATACATAGCTTTTATCCAGAAGCTCCTCCTGGCTACAAAATTATTGAAGTTCCAAGAAATATTATATATTTTCCTGTAAATAAGAGAAGTTTAGATGTTGTCAGTATTACATTTGCCGATCAACACGACAAGGCAATTGACTTTAACGGAGAAGAAACTACAATTACTTGTCATATAAAAAAGACATGAGAATTTATAAGAATTTATCCATAAGTGTACAAAATGCTAGGTTCCTAAAGTCAATAGGACTAAAGTTAAAATTTTCTATTAATAAAAATGGAAGATTTTCTAGACGTTACAGGGAAATCCCAATTCGACGATAGTGTGGTTAAAATTACAAATCACTCCTATGTTCCCCACAACACTTTGGCAATAAATAATTCTGATGAAATTCGAATATGTATTAATAATCAAGATTTGCTAACTCTCCCATGTAGGAGTTATCTGTATATTAAGGGAGAAATTGAAAATCATGATAAAGGTCATTTTATAAATAATGCATTTGCGTTCTTATTTGATGAAATTAGATATGAAGTTGCAGGTAAAGAAATAGACATTGTAAGAAACCCAGGAATTTCTAGTCTTATGAAAATATTGAGCTCTTACAATAAAACTACTAAATTGTCAAATGTAGCATTTGATTCTGACACGAATTTAAAAGAGTTCCATAAAGGTGGCAAGTTCAGTACTTGTTTGCCATTAGAGTTGTTAATGGGTGTATTCGAGGATTTTAATAAGGTTTTAGTAAATGTCAAACAAGAATTGGTGTTGAAAAGATCCAAAAATGATTTGAATTGTATATTAACAACCACTAGTGCTCCAGCCAGTGGCACTGCTGATACAATTCCCAAAATTACACTTAACTCTATTCAATGGGTCATGCCACATGTGATACCATCAGATGGGGAGAAGTTACAATTACAAAAGATGTTATTGCAAAATAAAAATTTGCAAATTGCATTTAGAAGTTTAGAGTTGCATGAACTTCCATCATATCCCAATACCACAAGACATACATGGTCAGTAAAGACATCTTCAAGTTTGGAGAAGCCTAGGTATATTATATTTGGTTTCCAAACAGCTAGGGATAATAGTGCACGAAAAAGAACTGACGAATTTGATCACTGTAAATTAAAAAATCTCAAAGTATTTCTAAACTCTGAATATTATCCTTATAGTGATTTAAATCTTGACTTTGAAAATGGAGATGTCTCTAAAGCTTATGAGATGTTTATGAGGTTTAGAGAGACTTACTATAATACTATCCCAGATCCTATGATTAGTAGGGCTGAGTTTATGAAGAAATATCCACTAATTATAATAGACTGTTCTAGACAGAATGAAACAGTGAAGGAAGGAATTGTTGATATTAAATTAGAGATTGAAACTGCAGACAATGTGCCAGCAAATACATCTGCATATTGTTTGATAATACATGATAAAGTGTTTGAGTACAATCCTTTGTCAAATGAGATAAATAAAATGTAAATAAAAGATGAAAAACATTCAACAAGAATTGGTTGACTCTGCAAATCAAATACGAGAGAAATATAGAGCTTTAAAACGTGGCAAGTTTCTAGAGGCTGAAGAGAGGTTCCAAACATTCCAACCTTTAATAGAGCCATTACAAGAATTAAAAAAAATCACAGCTATTGGCAAAACAGAGAGGCCTCAAATGGAGATACTCCCAATGACTCCATCTAGAATATCAATGATACCAAGATTACAACCATTACAACCATTACAGCAATCCACTCCACAGAAATTAGATTTTGGTCTTTTAGCATCAGACTATTTAGGAAATTACCTCAGTAAAAGTAGTATGACAGACACTACATATGGTATTAGACGAGAAGCAAATAAATTTTTTATTGGAAATAAGGAAGTTGATATTGCCAATGATGATGTCACAGTTGCAAATAAAACCTACAAGGGGACAAAAGGCTTGTGGCAGTTGTTAACTTTAAAAGAACCTGAGGATTATACTCAGGTTGATTTGCAAAATTATAAAGAGATTTTGGAAGCCACAAATGGACATTTAAAGAGTTACAAAGATGGTGCACCAATTTCAAGTAATAGACATACTAAATATCTTAATATAATTAAACCTCTTTTTAAATCTGTTGGTGAAGGTTTGAGACAAGTGACTGGTAATAAAATAGACTATATTTATTGGGATGATCCTAATGAGCTTGTAGATAGGTTAAGACTTCTTTGGCTAAGTCGCCAAGCCGGTAACTCAGGAGTGGATAATGAAATAGATTCCATTATTGAGGAATTAAGAGAAAGTGGAATTATTTATTAAATAAAAATATGTTTATAGATAAATTTTATCGTTTATATAATCCATATAATAAGCCTACAGAACCCAGGGCTAGTAATGAACCTACTTTAAATTTACAAGACGATAGTTGGAATTGTTTAAACCGTAAAATTGGTAATGTTAAAGATGGGGAGTTTGTAGATGATGTATCAACTTTGGGTCAGACATTAACTAGAAAAGGTGATGTATTTTTACAAGGTAAAACTAAATATGAGTTTTTAGAATCTAAGAATAAAAATTGGAATGCTAAAAAACAGAAAATTACTAATGTGGAAAAGGGTGAAAGTTTAGATGATGTGCCCACTTTACAACAGACTTTAATGCGAACAGATGGTGGTACATTTGTACAAGACAATAAAAATTATGAATTTTTAGAATCAGAGAATGGTGTTTGGAATGCTAAGAAACGGAAAATTACTAATGTAGAAAAGGGTGAAAGTTTAGATGATGTGCCCACTTTACAACAGACTTTAATACGAAAAGAAGATGGTAAATTTGTACAAGACGATAATAATTATGAATTTTTAGAATCAGAGAATGGTGTTTGGAATGCTAAGAAACAGAAACTTAGCAATTTGATAGAAGGTACAGATAGTAAGGATGCTGTGAATGTTTCACAAGTTCCAAAAATGGAAGCAGGCTATTGGGATTTTAATAATAAAAGGTTAGTACGTGTTAAACCTGCCGTTGATGACACTGACTGTGTTACAAAAGAACAGACTATAACTTTTGATAAAAAAGAAAAATGTTGGGATGCCAAAAAACAATATATAAGAAATCTGCCAATGGGGGAATATTTAGATGATATTTGTTTAATGTCACAAGCTATGTATTATGATGGATCAAAATTTGTATATGGAGGAAGAAAATTTAATTTGATGGAATACAATCCTGATTTATTAGTTGCCGACCCCACATCTTTGAGTGGATTTAAGTATATAGATAATAGACCATATATACCAGAAAACTATGTATTTAAAAGAATGGAAGATAATCTATTGATTGGGGCTAATGGTAATATATTTACAGTACAAGGAAAGAGTGATGTTATAAAAAATGAATGAAATTGCATACGAACTTCATAAGCCTGCAAGAAAGAATTTCATTAGAAGGTCTTTTAAAGTATTAGGTATAAACGAAACCATACAAATAGATTTAATTGATATGCAAAACTATGCTAGAGAGAATTCTGGCAATAAATATATTTTAACTTTAATAGATACATTTTCTAAAAAAGCTTATGCTGCTCCGCTAAAGAATAAGACGGGTTTGGTGGTTACAGAAGCCATTAAAACCATTCTACCAAAGGGGGTTAAAAACATTCAATCTGACAATGGAAAAGAATTTTTTAATCAATATTTTAGCAAACTAATGAAACAATTAAATATTAATCACTATCACACATTTTCTACAACTAAAGCTGCAATTGTGGAGAGGTTTCAGAGAACTTTAAAGAATTGGTTATATAGGGAATTTAGTGCTCAGGGGAGTTATAAATGGTTGGATTTACTTCCAAAGTTAATTCGAAAATATAATAATAAGGTGCATAGATCTATAGGAATGAAGCCTAACCAAGTGAATATTAAGAACAGTAAATATGTTCATGAGAGGTTGACTTCTAAAGTAGTGCAAGTTAAAAAGCCAAGATATAAGGTAGGTGATAGTGTGAGAATTTCCAAGTATAAACATGTTTTTAGTAAAGGATATACCCCGAATTGGACAGGGGAGCTATTTACAATAGCAGAAGTAAAGAATACAAAGCCTGTGACTTATATCTTGAAAGATGAAAATGGTAATATAATCAGGGGAGGCTTCTATACAGAGGAATTGTTAAAGACCAAATATAAAGACATGTATTTGATAGAAAAGGTTATTAGGAGAAAAGGTGATTTATTATATGTCAAATGGCTTGGGTTCCCAAGTAGCCAGAATTCATGGATTTCCACTAAGGATGTCCAAGGGAGCGCGCCATGAGCCGGGAGCGCGCCCGAGTTCGCGTACAAACCTCGATCGATTTTGAGAATATACATGTGAATGCATATGGATTTGAAATTGTAATAGTGTTATACAATGGTATTGAACATTTATATAGGCTTGTATAGGCCGAGAGCTGGATTTTTAAAAAAGTGGTCAAAAAAAGCTCACCATGTTATTCTTATGGGGAAAACGTGCCTAAAGTGTCATAGGACCATCATATTGCCTCTACTCTACATTTACACTTGTAAGGGTCAATAAATGTAAAAAATAGCTTTTTTAGCTTAATATCGAATATATTTATGGGGAATAAGTAAGAAATAAGGTTTGACAATTATATTGGGATATTTAGGCAAAAGATCAGGATTTTTGGTTTTAGTGGCCAAAAAATGATCCCATGTTATTTCTTATGGGAAAACGTGCCCCAAGTGACTTTAAACCGGTAGTTTGCCACTACTAACATATTTGTATGTAACTGTATCATAAATTGATGAATTGAGACTCCAAAGATGATTCCAGCATGTTTATCACCGTTGAATCTTTTTCAAATAAACTTTTATATCAGGTATCACTCGCACGTAATTTTAAGACATTTTAACTTGTAACTAATTAGTTTCAAAACTTTTGATCATGTATATTCCCAAATAATTCAGATTACGTGTGATGCAAACACACTGTTTAAACAGTTTTATTGAACCCCCTCAGACGAACTTCTACGCAGAAATATCCCTTTTACCCCAAAATTCATAATATATACAACTCTTTACATAAACACATGTAAGACGCAGAGTACGTTTATGAGATCCGTAACACGTGCGTTACCCAGAATGCTAAGCAGGTAAAGATGGCGGCAGAATTAATGAAGTCATAAACCGGCGCGGAAACTCCGGCTCTTAATTTAATATTCAATTTCATCGGGAGAGGCAGCGCGTTATAGTAGGGAATATTCCGACAGCGGAGCCCGTTACTTCACCCTTAGTGGTCGTAAAACTGAACTGCCGAGTCAGGGGATGCGAGCAGACTCGCTTACATATTATAACAGCATACTGCGCCAACCACCCTGAGAGTCATTTGCATGAGTGTTGGCGACAGTGGTGAGATAACATGTTACGTTGGACTTCAGTTTGGGAGTTCAATTCCCGGTACATCCAAAAAGATGTGTGTGGTTTAGACCAATGGATGACGGTTCGTTCCTAAAAAAAGTAACCTTTTTGATGGTTCGAAACTGGACCCAGCTGTCCTTGATTAGGCTTCAAATAAATATACGAATAAATAAATTATTCTGACTGACGAAATAGCTGATCTTAGTCAGTAACAAAGCTACACAGATCATCACACACCACTCTACACTCATTCTTCACTCATATTTGGGTTGGAATACGCACCTTGGTGGTATCCCCGTTTCAAATAATAAATAAATAATAATTGGTGTGTGGGGTGTATCTCTCTCTTAATGTCGTTTGTGAAATTTTCAACACGACATCATTGGCATATACACTACAAAAATTAAGAAATTCTTCAAAAAATTTAATAATTTTCTTAATAGCTTACTCCAAAACTTTCTTTTTGACGAATCAACATTTTCAACTAAATAGCAGTTAGTTTAGTAAATAATTCCGAACATATCTTTTCCTATATATTTTTTGGAACCTTGCTTTACATTTTTTAATTGCAAACTATCCGTGTAGTTGGCCAGATGTAAGATCGCAGGTTGGAGCAGCACTAAGGGCCCCCGGAGAGTCGTCAGCAGCGAGCTTGAGCAGACTGTGACGCGTTATAATTAGATAGAGACCTCAGCCCGCGTTACGGCCGCACATTTTGTTACAGCTCCAGAAGTAATTCCAGTTGCGATTCCCCAGAAATTGCCAACTATCGTGCTTCCTCCCCTCCACTACTGCAGCAATAACTTTCATGACTCCCTCAAGTTTTGTTAGAAAAACATTCGTGTTACTCTTGAAACTACATTGTTTTTTTTTTTTTTTTAGAAATGCGATTTCTACGACTTTTTACAGTACCATAATGGGAAATGAAGTGGGCGCACATCTTGTGAGTGCACCAGTGAAGCCAGTAAATAACTGGAAAGAATGTATAGAGTTTTCATGAAGCTTTAAACAAAACAACTCCTCATTTTCTCTCTTCATTTAGAGATTAAAAACTCTACAAACAAATGCAAGTATTTACAAGTATTTAAGTTACAATAATTGTTATATCACAAGTCAACATAACAAACAAAAGTATACATATTCAAACTTGAACCATCATAAGTCAACACAACAGGCATGCATATTTAAACTTGTACAATCATAAGTCAACACAACACGCATGCATATTCAAACTTGTACAATCATAAGTCAAAACACCAGGCATGCATATTCAAACTTGTACAATCATAAGTCAACACAACAGGCATGCAAATTCAAACTTGTAAAATCAGAAGTTAAAAAATCACAACAAGCATGTGAAATAGAAGTCATCATAAGTAACATAAGTGTTCATATTATTCAAAATTGTGATATCACGAGCTAGAAACATTCCAGTGAGGAAGTCTCTGAACTCGCTTTAATCCAAGTTTTGCTTCTCAGGTTAAGCAATCTCAGTTTAATTAAGACAGTGGGATGAGTTGACGAAGCCAAAGTGCCTAAACGCGAATCACGACCGCATATGCGTTCTCTCTCGCTCCCTCCCCCAACAATCTTTGTCTCTTCAATTTCTCTATCTAAAACACGTGGTTTGGGTTTATAAATTTTGACTTTATACAAGTGCGGCTTTTTGAACCTTTTCTTAAATCATCTTAAATTGGTAAGTTGTATATTTAAATCGCTTCTTGCAACAAGACTGGAAAATATAAATAAATGGATAGTATGGCTAAAAACGAGGATTGGTACTTTTATCATGTCACCGGAAAAGCTGAAAAGATAAAAAAACAAATCAATCTGTATTGTTGTTTTAGGACGTTAGCTAATAACAATAACAACAAATAACGTCATCAATTTGAAGGCGGCTATTTGGCTATTTGACTTTTTACAAGCAGTCATGCACAAATTTATGTCAAAAGGGAATACCTAACTACAAACTTCAACCGTAAAAATCTTGTTGCAAATCTCTGTTTAGTAAATTACTAGTATTTTCTTTCGATTTCATTTACATGAAAGACAGGAAGATCCTTAAATAAATAGTGTTTGATATAAAAAATGTACCAACTTACAATCGAATAAAAATAGTTTTTGGTTTGCAACGTAAATAAAATGAAACGCTCTCAAGTGTGTGAACACTGCACAAATATTCACAACTATTTCAAAACCATCTTTTAGATTTGTATACAATTCATTTACGTATTTTCACCCAACTTCATAAAACGTTGGTAGTGTATAACAGATAGACACGTGCTTGTTACTTTCAATAGATAAATTAATTTTTAAGGAGTTTTCTGAATCAAAATAATTTCTAGATATCGGAATTTCAAATTAAACCCCACTGAATGGTAAACACTGGAAAGGGGAAGTTGAAATTGGCAACACTTTTAAAAATGTCGCAGATTAATTCTGCAGTGGAAATGAATCAAAGCAACTTAGAATTCAAACGAACCGCAGAATCTACATGAAAAGTTCTTTTTATTTGAAAGAATATTGAGAGCTCCTTTCAGAATTGCGCAAGTTTTTACAAGACCGTCACTCCGATTTGACTTTTAAATAGGCTGGTGTTTCATTTTCAGCGGTTTTATATCTTCTTACTAAGACGGCGGGTTTTATAAACAGTTCTAGTGGTCTTGAGGGTACTTTTCTGTTAAAGGGAACATTCATTATTAACGATGATTATTTTCTCGATATATCGATATTAACAAATTAAAACATATCAGCTGACAACTACGATAAATATTCATACAAATATCGTTTAGTATCAACAGTAATCAGTATCAGTTTAGTAATCATGAAATGAAACTGTTCTAAAATAAATAACCTAACATAACTAACCAAACTTGCTGTGTAACATTCCATGTTTAACTTGCCTTTTCTGCTATCAAAAGGAATTTTTAAATAGTACAGCAAGTTTGGTTGGTTATGTTAGGTTAGCTTAGAACAGTTTCATTTCTTAATCCAATAGGCTATTTTAGCCTAAACAAGATCAGTTGTCAATATGTAATGGATCGGTAAACAAAAATATCGATATATCGAAAAAATCATCGATAATAATGAATGTTCCCTTTAACAGGAAAGTACCGTTTTGGGTAATATTTAGTCACAAAATGTGAAATCGTTGACATTTTATTCAAATTTTAATTCAGGTTTAGCATTAAATAAGGTGTAGTTCAAAATTAACTTAGTGATTTTTATTGTATGTGTCCTTTATCAGGTTTTGTTAATAATATAAAAGACGGGATTACTTAAGTAATTTAGTCTTACATTATGTCCAACAGCTCAGGGGCTACAAACATGGATTTTAATATAAAAGTACATTGGAATGGATTTCTTCTAGATAATACAATTGTACACTAAATAATAATTATACCCTCCTGAAATTTAAGTTGATCCTTACCTGTTTATTAAGACGTTTTATATATGGAAATGAGTGTCTTACCACCGTTAAAAGTATTTCATTTGAAAATAATTTATATCTAACCATTCCAATTTTACAAAGTCACGAAACTTACCAAAAATGAGTGAGTTAAACATTTAGACTAGCCTACACCAATTCAATCAGACGTCAGCAACGTTATATACACTTCAAACGGGCTTTTTGTTTTACAACAGGATTTAAATACGCCTGTATTAAAGAAATCGATGATAAAATGAGAGGATGATTAATTTGCTTATATATTCATCAATTAATTGTCAAACAATTATTTTTTCCGTTTTTCTCCAAAACCCGCTTAGGGGAAGTTTTCAAAAATGGTTAATTTTGGGTACACCATATGGGACTATGTGGGAAAAGTGTATCCCGAAAGGAGAATAGGTAATTGAGGCGGGCGAAGGTCGCATCGAAGAATGAAGCGACAGTGAAGGCGAAGACGTATCAATGTACAAATGAAGAGAAATATTTAATTTGATACTTAGAGGGGCAGCTCTTACTAGTAAAGTGATACCCACTTCAAATTTTAAATAAAAATATATGTTTTGACCAATACGCTTTATGATTTAATAGCTGCCCCGTACTAAGAACACGAACTCTGATAGTCATGTCCACATGAGGTGACATCCACTTCAAATCTATATAAATAAAAATGAGTCCCTTTTTTGATGGTATTCCATAACTCGAGAATGAGTGCACCGAATTGGATGTTTCTTTTTTGATGAGTTCCTTAGTGTCAGTGGCAGGTTTTATGTAAGGAAATTTTTAATCCATCCAACCGTTATTTAGTAATTTGATTTTTTTAATAAAAAAAAATTGCTTTTATGTTAGCTAACTCACGTCAACCTGGAGGCGAGTGAGCGTGGCGAACGAGCTCTAACCAAAAGGTGAGTGAGCATAGCGAACGAACTTCAACCAGCACGTGATTGAGCGATGCGAACGAGCTCATCTTAAAAATTAACGAGCATTTGACATAAAACCACATTAGGACAGGGTGACGTATGTCGGGCCAGCTAGTTTCAAATCAAATAAAACAAATTTCAATGAGTTCAACCACATTTTCTAACAAAAAAATAAAATACTTATTTTATCAACCATGTAAATCGATCAAGATACACACCAGTAAATTTGAGCTAAAAGTTAAAATTGTATAAAAATGCAAAAATGTAAAAATAGACTCGACATAAATGAATACAAAATGAAAGCTTTGATCATGTTACTGTAAGCCACGTATTTGCATTTCCGCTCTCACAATGTGACAATGTACTGCGGCAACATGAAATATGCAAACCTGTCTACAGCTTTGTCAAACTACACGAATGCTAATGAAATTCTCGCCCGACATAAATGTCATATTTTGTTACGTTTGTCGCTGAAGCGGCACAGATATTGTAACAGAGTGTCATATTGTAAGTGAATATCGTGTTTCATGATGAATACTTGAATATTGTTAGAGTATTAAATGAGGGTAATGTTTGTTGATGATATTTTATCTTGTTGTATATGTACATACAACAAGATAAAATACGCTATTAGAATATTTTAAAAGTGTTTTAGTATGCGTTCTTCATTTATTTAACTACTAGCAGAGTACCCGTCCTTCGCACGGGGTTAGAATAAAAGTATAAAATGCTTATTGCAGTTATACTCAAGCTTTGCGTTTGCAATAAGGGAGGACACATTTTGATAAAATTTGCTTTTTTAATTTTACAGTATTCTATAGTATTACACATCTACCATAGCCATAATGTTCTACCACTTCACCTAAACAATAGAAAAAAATAAATTATCAACAATTCGCAAAATATCACAAATTATTCATGAAATTAAAAACATAAACATAACTGTAAACAATCCTACTTTGATAGCTCTCATTGCGAATCACAGTTTTTTGTTGCTGCTTAGTTCAAATTAGCTGTTTTCATAAATGCAAAAAAAATATAGTGCTGCACCCTGTTGGTAAATCTTATAAATTTTTAATGCTTTTCCATATCATAGAACGAACTTTTTTAGTTGAAACAGCTGACTAAATTCTTTGATTCCCTTTAAATATGAACGAGTAATGTCCAGTGGTCGAAACTCGACCAAAAATATGTAATGTACTCACTTATGTTAATATTTCACCCCACACTGTAAATAAAACATGTGATTGGAGTTTCTTCCATTTGTTTTGATTTTCTGTTTATATTTCGTTGTTATTTCGTCACCAGCATGGCAACGCATAAGAGCCATGTTAATTTTTTCAAATTTTTAAACTAATTTTTTGCGCTTATCTTTGAGCCTATTTAAATTTATAAAGGGATTCTGCACACCTACAGGAAAATTGCTTTCTAACGGTATGCGTAGATTTTCCCTACGATGCACATGAGCTGAGAAAAAAGGTTTTAAAGAAACATGCTTGCCTATTAATATATAGATAGATACTCATAAGGTAAACATGGGGAATTACAGAGCCACTGGGGCGGAGCCCGAAAGGATTTTTGAGATAAAAATATGATATATATGTTAATCGGGAATGTAAGCTATCATCATGCCAAATTTCAGCCCAATCCGTCCAGTGGTTTGTGCGTTATTGAACTTCAAACACACAAAAAAATAAACAAACAAACACACAAACTTTCACATTTATAATATTAGTAAGATTACGTATGTAAATATTTTGGTATGTATGTACTGATGCGGTAAAATTTGAGTCAATTTCAAAGATGAAAGTGTCTTGTACCTTTTTAGTTTTTTAGTTGATGGTAAATATTCTGTAATTTATTTATGTTTACAAATTTGTAGAGTGCGATTCAAATCCTAGTGTTGCCGTTTTTTTAGATAATAATAATCTAATTGATATTCCAATGAAAAATTTAACTGGACCCAGAATCGTTCCCGCTCGTAAAACTGTTGAAGAATATGAGGAAAAATTCAAACTTACGATCGTTGAAAAAATCTTATTCTTGCCTTGAAAGTAAAACAAACTCGTCGCGTACGCCATTGATACAATTAGTATTTCAAGTACAGTATTTTAAACACGACACACTAAATTCATTACATTTCTCTATCGAATGTAAAGTACACGTAGCAAAGCACTCATTCAAGCATGTTAAAAGAGTAAAATATGTTGCAATTACTAAAAATCTTTACAGGTGTAATCCACTGTGAAATGAAATTCGAAACGAATCGGAAGCGAATCTACGTGAAAGGTTTCATTTTTGCAACGTTTTATGTAAAAAAGTATATTGAGAGTGGTTTAAAAGCGGCGAAGTTTTTACAAGCGCAGTTTGGATTTGACTTTTAAATCAACCCGAGGCTTCTCATGTTTCATTTGCACTTCGAATTTTCCTATAATTTCCCCCTTTTAAGCAGCTCTTTGTCTTTTTTGAGTTGAACAATTCATCGTAAAAATAAACTACGTAAAACATGAACAGTAATATTCTTAATTTTTACTATATGAATCCACAACTAAGCAGGTTAATATTGACTTTGAAAATTAATAAAATATAACAACCAACCTTATCATGATAGTTAAAATGGGTCGAAATGGTGTTAACAAATAATTTAAAAATAATGACGTATCAATTATAAAATTTAAAAAAATGCACATAATTTTAATAAAATAGTTTCTTATGATTACAGTTTGATCCTAACACGTAATACCTGTCTATAACCAAATAGATTGTATTGCACGTATTACGATTTCCTAACTAAGAGATTGGAAATATTAACTAGCTTTCCCGATTATTAAATCAACCATCAACCATAACATCGTGGGCAAAACCCTCCTTTACTAAAGACACCTCTTTATTCATTTAATATTTATCCTTAATAAACCATTAACCCATAATTTTTGCAAAAACACGTGGGAAAAACTAAAGCAATATTTTGAGATCCGTGAGACTAATATTGCTGGTAAATGAAGCGATGTATTTACTCAACCCCTCCTCTGTGGTTGACAAATGTCAACGAAGTGCCAGGCGATATTAATATGACAGCGGCGACGTGTCAAAATATTATGCCACGGTGATGTCTCATAACAGCTGACTAATGTAGCAGTCAGCTGATTTCATTGTTGTCTGTCACCCAGCGTTGGACCACCCTGAGTTTGTATTGTTTATTGTGTCGATGTCTTGTCCAATTACACGTGTTTTTAGTCTGCAGAATGTTTTATTTTGTCTATGGCAGGAATTCGTAATTTACAAGGTTTTGTTTTAACTTTCTGTTGATGTTTGTATGTTTTGTTGTAAGTGACCTTTATTCCTGTAGATAGATAAATGTTTTGAATACAATTTGTAAGTGCTATTAATCCTACTAAAACCTTTATTTTCCAGCCTCCAAAGAGAAAGCAAAACAAATACGAATCAATTGTGATTCCATGAATTCTTGATGTTAACCATAAAAATTACACTTTTACATTAAGTATTAGTTTTTCTTCCTTCTTTGTAAATCTCTGTTACATTTTTGTCTGTTTAAAAAAGTAACAACTAATCATAAGGCTAGTTTGAAATTTAATATCAATCATTAATAAGCTTTTCTGATCTATTTAACTGGTTCCATCATTTAATAAATAACAATGTGATATACATCTATTGATAAGTTTTCTCTATTAACTTTTGACAATGATTTTTAATGTGGGAAGAAGTACAATTGATCACAAAATTATCAAATATACTCACGTTACTAAAATTGTATACATGATCATAAGTTATAATCTTAATAAGGCCAAACTATTTCAGATAATAATTGTATCACTTTACTAACTCATAATTTAAAAGAATATTCGTGATACTTGATGATTCCATCAATTAATTCAATTTCTTATTTCTAAACTCATTAATCCGGGGATCTCAAATAACATTATTTATGAAATAATTCCCTTAATCTTTAAACAAATCTTCCTTTCATAGCCATATTTGTTTTCTCATAACAGTATCTCACCAGTGAAACGAAATATCATTATTCATACTTTTACGATGACGGTTTCACTGTTTATAAATTATAGCCGGGTTTGAAATTGTAAACATGATTAAGAAGAATGCTTAGTCAAGTAAGACTACCTAATACATTCGAGTTTTACTTATAATATCTATCTAAATACCATGTACGGTTGATAGGTTTTGCCTTTGAGATTTAAATAAATAATATTTGTTTAGTTAGTAATTACAGCTTCGACGATTTTATCCTGACTACAAGATCCTAAAGATTCATGAAAAACATTCGCTGACCGAAATCATAAAATATATACATATACATTTTGCTACACACATATATATACATTTTGTATATACATTTTGCTTCTTATAACAAAGTGCTGAACGATGACTGCGATTACTTTTTTTTTATACTACCATTATTACTAAAAAATGTTATCACTTGAATAACTATTATTACATTATAACCTACTCAAATGTCAACCTATTAGTTTTCCTTACCTAATATAACTCTACACGATAGGTCTCATTCTTAATGCTAAATCATATTACCAACACAAACAGTCAAAACTATTCTCCACCTGTCATATAACACAACACAAAACAGGCACTCACAAATCACCGATGATGATAACACATTCACAACATTCTACAGTTCCAATTAGCCAAGGCTCTCTGTTTATAACGTGATATTCGCGGCGTCGTTCCATTTTTCAAAACCGCTTGTATGTGTCACATAAATTCCACCAGAATATGTTTTATTGCCGTTTATTTCCGTTTAATTATGTGGCCGATTTGTCCGTCTGATGTCGTCCTCATTATGCTGGTCGTGTGTCATAGTTGTGTGTCATAGCAGCCAGTTTGTCACAAACGTGTGTCATAGTTCTGTCACAAGCAAAGCCAGTCTGTTTTTGAAACTGTACCAACAGTTTAAATTGCTAATTTAGAAGAATAGTGTTTTGATTATAATTTGATGTAGTAGTTTCTTTACGCGTTCTTCGCAACGGTATGAGAACGTAGAAGAGAATAACCTGACCAATTATAGAACTAGAATAAACACCTTCTAAATAAGGAGTCTTATCCAAAATTCCGACTAGTAACACATGTTTGGTATATTTTAAAATGTGCAAAATTATTTTATTATACAAAACTACATTTTAGTTTGGAGATTTTACCTAGCTAAACACAACGGTGAAAACCCGACTGTAATATCAAGTTTCGTTCCGAAGTTATGATTCTTAAAAGTCTAGGCTATTTTAATTCTGTGGTCGCTGAGGCTATATTAAAATCAATGACATTCCATGGTAGAGATAAATTTCAATACCCAAGGACGCTGTCGCGAATGAATGGCGTTCGGCGATAAGGGACCTTGAAACCGATAAGATAACGGAGCACCTCATTCATACTTTATCTCTTTAAATGTTAAAAACCTGCCTCAATTATTGTTGCTATTTTATCAATATTCGAAATGCTACCATTTTTGACTTGGTTGTCCGTTTGAGGTCGGGTTTGCGGCATTGTATTTTTCTAAAAAAAACCTTTAATTTTATGTGAATATCAACCTATGCTTACCTTGCAGGATTTCTTGGGATACCTGAGGAGGTGCCAGAACAAATTACTTTTTAACCAATCATCACTAATGTTTTAAAATAATATTTTATAACCAGTGAATTTGTCTACCCATGCTGCTTCGCAGCGTTGAAATAAATGTCATATAATCAAATAAATTTGGTCACATAATCAAATTTACGATTTTTGATTGAGTAATTGAGTTAAGTATGATTTATAATTATTTTTGAGTCTAAAACATATAAAAAACATAAACAATACTGAAGCTGTCAATTTTTAATTAAAAACAACCTAAAAGATAATTTTTATGTTGGTTGTTCACCTTGCGTTTGCTTGAAACTCGTCAGATTTGAATAACTAATTTAGCTTAAATGAAAGCCGGTATTTCACTGACATAGACATAGACATATTTTATTCACGAATTGGCATATTTTATATGGGAATTGACTGAAGGTTCTTAGACCAAAATGTATAGGATTATCCTACTAATATATAATTATAACTGGTGAAATAGTCTTAAATTGAAGTAAGAATTCGAAAATAAATCTAATACATGTTTTTGGTCGATTATACAGTACAGTAGATAAATGCATACCGGATTAAGAAAATACCCGAATTGATGGGTGTTCAAATAAGTGAGGTTTATGTCTTCATTTTTTTATTTATGTACAGTACTAAGTAGTACTAGTAGTTGCTTTATCCAAAGTTCAGAAGAGAACAACTCGGTTGTACTTGAGAAAGCAGTTACACACCTGCCATTTATCATAGAAACGAAACCAAATTTGAACATAAAATTATCCTTTATAAAATTATAATTAGACTAGAATCAATAGCTTTGTAGATATGTAAACTTAGTAAGTTTCCGAAAGGGGGCTAAGCTCATAAACAGGCCTAAATGTTTGGCGGGTTTAAAAAGCTGTATGAAAAATTTCAGCCCATGCGAATTGGTGCTTTTTGAACTCGGCCAGAACAATGCACAAAATCCTTATCTACTTTACGACTAGATGATAAAGATAAATGTTAAGGGTAGGTCTAGTAGTTCAAATACAAAGTATGTTAAAGCTACTGTGGAAAACAGCTTTCGTCGTTGATTAGTTACATATTTTCTATAATCAATGGCTTAACTAGTGTTGCGATTTTCCTCATCATCTCCATGGTTTTCCTTTAGTTTCTTATTTTACTCCGTGTATTCACTAGTTATCTTGAAAGGATTGATAACACAATTATTATTTGTTTTAAATAATAGTTTTGTGCATATGATATTTTTTAACACTATACAGATATGATCAAAAATGTTTAAAGTTTTTAGCACATAGTTATTGCACCGTATTAGAAGCTAGACTAGCGTTTTCATGGGGTCAAAAGTCGGCTGTAAAAGTAGTAAACCAAAGTAGTAAAAGTTACAAGCACTCATGTCTTTGTAGCTCTAGACTCTTTCACATAATAGTTCAGTTACGACAAAAGTTCCGTAACAGTTGTAGCTTTAAAAAGACCCGTTGCAACCGGTGAAAAGCTAAACCGTTGTCTATGTAGTGAGAAATAATGTAAATTCTGCTACATTTTTTAGCAGTACAATGCATATTTGAAATATACTAATACGACTCTTGTTAGGTATGTAATGAAATGTGAAAATAATATATGCACAATTTGTGTATCTAAGAACAATTGTTAAAAAATATATAAATAAGGAAACAAATACGCATGGAAAAAATAAGCTCCTTAGATTTTGATGAACATTTGCTGCACGATATAGTTGAATACGGTTCATTTGAGTAGGCTACCCAGCTCTTGCGGGGACCAATCAGAGAGCAGCATTTCATCCCCACCCCTCCCCCTAGGCCACGCCCCCTTTTGCCCCACGTGGTCTAACCTCTGGTGTCCCACGTGGTCTAACCTCACTTTTGTTTTCGCGCCAAACATCTAACCTCACTTTACGTATTGCATACGTAGGTTCCCGCCAAACGAAAAAAACTTCACCTTCCCGCCAAGTAACATAACCTCACATTTATTTTCGCGCCAAACGAAAAAAATCACCTTCCCGCCAAGTAACATAACCTCACTTTTGTTTTCGCGCCAAACGAAAAAAAATCACCTTCCCGCCAAGTAACATAACCTCACTTTTGTTTTTGCGCCAAACGAAAAAAAAACACCTTCCCGCCAAGTAACATAACCTCACTTTCGCGCCAAACGAAAAAATCACCTTCCCGCCAAGTGACTTTCGCGCTAAACGAAAAAAACCTTACTTCTTCTCCGCCGATTCCCGCCAAACAACGTAACCTCACCTTCCCACCGAGCTTCACTTTACGTATTGCGTAGGTTCCCGCCAGCTTATGTAACCTCCGTAATGATCAACTCTTGCCAAATGAAATAGCCTCCACTGAGTTATATGTCCTGAATAATTACACAGATTGTTTGATTTAAAATATGTTTTAATGCCGCTACATCTACGATTTATATTTACATTCTTATAAAAATATTTACAAACACTAAACTAAACTTCTTCTTCTTCTTCATCATCACGGTTCTGTAACAAAACAAGGAAGTATTAAAGGTGTGTATTCTGGTTGCTGATTGGTTGTAATAAGCTTGTACCTGATTGGTCATAAATAGGTGATCTGTTGTGTGATTGGCCAATTTTAGCTATTTAAACTTTTCAGTACTTATTTTCTTTCACTTTGCTCTTGGCAATTGAACGTGTTGGACGTGTGCTCTTGTGTTTGATGTTTTGAGGTTATGTTTGCAAGTTATTTCTAGTGTTAAATGTTAGTCTGATTATTTATGGTACATCAGTGGTAAGTGAACTTTGTTTCTTTAGTGTAACGTATTGCGCAATCGGTGTGCTATATTTAGCTTTGTGTGCGCGCAGCTTTGTCCCTACCACATCTTGTGTCTCTGTGTCGTAGTGTGCAATCGGTGTGCTATATTTAGCTGTGTGCGCGCGCAGACTGTGCCCTCTCTAGATCTTGTGTCTCCGCGTCCCTTTTACTTTGCTCTAGGCGTTTGACGACGATGGATGTTAGTATGGCTGATAACGTATCTGATGAAGTAGTTGAACCCGTAAAAGTAGTTGAGCCTGTTAATTTGATTAGTACTGATCAAACTTATGTAAATAAATTTAGATTGTATGGGAGTAAAACTGTATTTAAATTCACCAATCCGCCTCCAGAGACTAATGAGATTGATTGGTTGAGACAGGGGTTTGCACAAATTGTAAATAGTATGAAAGAACAAGCTTTTGAAAATGATCAACTTGGGTTTACTTTGGAGAGTCTCAACTTGAAATCAAAAGCACCAGGCTATGTAAATTTTCGTCCGGCTACTGAAATTGATGAAAACGTTTTGTGGCAAATCTTTGGCGGTATTGTGCAATCAAACTCTGAATCCATCAAATCTACCGACACCTTTAAAGTGGAATGCACTAGAATTAACCTTCCTGTAGGTTCTGGAAGGGTAAGACCAGGGTTTTACAATACGTTTGACGAGGAATGCAAGGCAAGACGGGGAATTGTTGTCATTAATAATAAAGATAAATTGTGTCTTCCCTGTGCAATTGTAGTGGCTATGGCCAATGTAACCAAAGACCCCCTTTACAACGCAGTAAGGAAAGATGATGGAAAAAGACAGACTGTTAGGGCTCAAGAACTTGTGTGTCGAGCTAGGGTTGAAATGCCCGAGGGTGGAGCTGGCATCCCAGAACTTGAAAAATTTCAGGGGTTTTTGAGGGACTACAAAATTGTTGTGTATAACTATGACAGGAAAGGACGTGATGTCTACTTTGAGGGAAATGTAGAGAACCCAAAGTTCAAAATTAACTTGTTGTTTCACAATGGACACTACAATGTGATTAATTGCTTGACTGCTGCTTTTGTTTGTAATTATTTCTGTGAAGCCTGTCATGTACCCTACGACCATAAAAGAGAGCATCGTTGCTCAAACATTTGCCCACAGTGTCAAACTATCTCACCTCCCTGTGTAGTGGAGAGTGGTGGTGTTCTGTGCCCTAAATGTAACATGACTTATAAAAATCAGAGATGTTTTATCGCGCATCAAGCTGATAGATGTAAAAATGTAAAGAAATGTCTAGACTGTGGGAAATTGGTTTGGATTAGAGATCGATCTAAGCCTCATAAATGTGGTGAAGTATATTGCAAACCTTGCAGTTCATTTGAAGAACCTAACCACAAATGTTATATGAAACCAGACACAAGAAAGCCTAAATCCAAAGACTTTTTGTTTATTTTCTTTGACTTGGAAACCCGTCAAGATGAGTCTCTGCCCTCAGATCCCGAGTCTAAATTGCATCAAGTGAACTTGTGTGTGTCACAACAGTTTTGCTATCAGTGTATTGAGGCTAAATTTTGTATGGCTTGTAAAAATCGTACACGAGTGTTTAGTTCTGAACCAGTCACTCAGTTCATGGACTATGTGATGCAAGTCCGTAGAAATTTTAAAGATGTCTGTGTCATTGCACACAATGGGCAGGGCTTTGATTTCCAGTTTTTGCTCAAATATGTGCTGGAGGATACAAAGTTCACTCCGAAACTTGTAATGCGGGGAACTAAGGTCATTTTGATGGAGATTGACAATGTGAGGTTTGTTGATTCACTTAGTTATTTCCCTATGCCTCTTGCTGCACTACCCAAAGCCTTTGACTTGCCCCCGGAAAAGAAGAAAGGCTATTTCCCCCACCTCTTCAACACCCTTAAGAATCAAAATTATGTGGGCCCTATGCCGCCAAAGGAGTTTTACTGCCCAGAATCTATGTTTGAAAAATCACATAAAGATTTTGAAAACTGGTATAATGATCAAGTTGCAAACCAAGTTACATTTGACTTTAAAAAAGAAATCCTAGAGTACTGTATGTCGGACGTTGATATCTTGGCCCAAGCTTGCTTAAAGTTCCGTTCAATTTTCCTGCAAGAGTGTAATGTTGACCCGTTTCTTGAAGCTGTAACCATTGCCAGCGCATGCAATTTGGCCTTCCGTCGGAACTTTTTGAAGAAAAATACCATCGGCATCGTTCCTAAAAACGGGTATAGGCTTACAGACGCTCAATCGGCAATCGCGTTACAGTGGCTATCATGGGAAGAGGAGAAACGTGGAGTTAGAATTGAACACGCTGGTCGTGGAAAAGAAGTTAGGATCAATAAACTGAAAGTAGATGGGTTTGACGGTCAGAATATTTACGAATTTCAAGGCTGCTACTGGCACGGATGCCCTAAATGCTTTCCCTATGACCGTGAACTTGCTTTGAAAGAGGACCCCTCTGACTCACTCCATTTGCGATATGAACGGACTAAATCTAAAATAGCAAAGTTGGGTGATAACGTTGTACAAATGTGGGAATGTGAATTTAGAAAGTTAAAAAAGACAGAAAACCTAAAACATCTAGACAAGTTGCCGATACTCAACAATTTACCTCTGAATCCGAGGCAAGCATTTTTTGGGGGCCGAACCGGGAATGCCAAAACCTATCACAAATGCGCCGAAGGGGAAACCATTGAGTACGTGGATGTATGCTCTCTCTATCCCTGGGTATGTAAATATGGCAAGTACCCTGTAGGCCATCCAACGATCTATGTAGGAGACAAAGAGTGTAGACAGAGAGGTCTCAATGTTGAGGGTCTATTAAAGTGTAAAATACTTCCACCTCGTGAGCTCTATCACCCCGTTCTCCCAGCCAAAATGAATGACAAGTTAATGTTTGTTTTGTGCGCGACTTGTGGAGATGGTCAGATTCAAAGTGATTGCGACCACGAAAGTGGTGACAGAGCACTTATTGGGACCTGGACCATGGACGAAGTTCGTAAAGCTGTAGAAAAGGGTTATGTTGTACTCGACATGTATGAACTTTGGGAGTATAAGGTAGCCACATATGAAAATGGGGGATTGTTCACTGACTTTATAAATAAATTTTTAAAAATGAAACAGGAAGCATCTGGGTACCCGGGTTGGTGTGAAACAGACGAGGACAAAAACAAGTACATTGACGACTATTTTAAGAAAGAGGGTGTCCAACTAGAAAAAGACAAAATTATCAAGAATGGTGGTTTGAGGTCGTTGGCTAAACTGATGTTGAACTCGTTTGGGGAAAATTTGGACAGCGTGAAAATCAGACCAAAGCTACAATTGTCAGGGACCCAAAAACACTTTTCAAAATGTTAACTAGCCCTGAAATTGATGTAAATAGAGTACAGATTGTCAATGATGAGGTTCTTGTTGTTAGCTGGGAGTACATTGAGGAGGTTGGGGAACCATTGCAAAATGTAAATGTTGTGTTGGCAGCTTATACTACTGCCCAAGCGAGATTGAAGCTCTATGAGCATCTAGATGCTTTGGGTGGTCAAGTGTTGTATTATGATACTGATTCTGTATTGTATGTATACAAGGGTGGTTTGTACAGAGTTCCCACGGGAGATTATCTAGGGGAAATGACCGATGAGTTGGCCGAGTATGGACCAGGTTCATACATAACAGAGTTTGTATCTGGAGGGCCAAAAACCTATGCATACCTCGTGTGGTCAACAAACAAACAAAAATTGATTCCCGTTTGTAAAGTAAAAGGGCTTACATTAAACATGAAAACTTCTAAAAAGATTGGATTTGACAGTTTGAAAGAGATGGTCCTTGGTGATGCTGCACAAACAATGGACATTGAGGAAAATAGAATCAGACGAACAAAGGATAGGAATATAGTTACAATCAGTGAGGTCAAACAGTTTAAAATTACTGGACCAAAAAGGAAACATGGTAGCAATTATGATACACTTCCATATGGGTTTAAAATTCAAAAAACTCACCAAAATCTCAACTCCTGAATCACTACTATCACTGTCACTTAACTCCTCCCAGTCCCCAATATCCACCTCGTTCCACCCGTTCCACCCTCCCGGTCCCCAATTGACCCCAAATTCCGAATCTGTGTCTGAATCGTTGTCTTCTTCAATCAAATTTAAAAATTCACATACTCTGCGATATAAATAATGTTGAACAAAATCACTAACGACCAGCATCAGAGAGATCATGTTGGACACTGAACACATGTTGCACATGCTGCACATGTGTTGCGCTCCCCTCTCCACTATCACTACATACCTTTATGGTGGCATATTCTGTGTTTCTTGGTGGTAACGGTGGTGGCCTGAGATCCAAGGGTCGAAGTTCTTCGTAGATTGGCTCCACTGGTCTAAGAAATACCACCCTTGTCTTGACGATAAATGGCGACGGCTCGTCGCGCTTGATGGAGAATATCCAGCCGAAACACGATGCGAAACACATGGTGGCTGAGATCCAACTGGAGTGGGGCTATTTTTGAATGTGTTTGTACATTGAGGCGCTCAAATCTGGAGGGACTTGAGCTACTCCTTGTGCATGTGTGAATGATGGTCACTGGCGCGGCTGACTAAAAAGCCCGTAAACCATGTGTGAAGGTCACTGGCACGGCTGACTAAAAAGCCTGTAAACCATGTATGAAGGTCACTGGCGCGGCCGAAAGGCCCGTAAACCATGTGTGGAGGGGTGAGTGTCATTCCACTTGGAACCTTCTCGCCACCATGTTGTCCCTACTTGAGCTCTCAGCTAGAACAATTACTGATAACATGTTTCTTTTAAATGCTGTAAAGCAAGCAGCAATCCCACCTGTGATTAAAGATTACATATTCAATTACCACCATGAAAACTGTGGCTATGTCTACTACCATATTTGTTTTCTCGACAATGAAGAGTTTTGTAAGGATTGTGGAGAGGCAGCGAATATTTCTTTTCGACGGTTTGGAACAATTGTATGTGTAGCAAAATTTAAGACTCCAAGAGATAGATGCACCATATGTGCAGCACGTCTATACAATTGGACCAGATTGAGAAGATGTTCCTGTCTACAATCTTTGATCCCATCCTTGAGAAGGTGGTAAGAAAAATTTTGGGGGAACGGAGACGGCAACTAGTTTGTTTTTGGAGGCCGTCACGAGCTGCGGCGGTGGAGGGGCCGCAGCTTTTCTGGGGGGCAAATAAAAAGACTATTCTATTTGGAGCCTTCTTGCCATCATGTTGTCCTTGTCTGAGCTTTCAATTAGGGAAATTTGCACAAACGTTATCCTTTTCCCTTATGTAAAAGAAAGTGTTGATCTTCCATCAACGCTAAGGCAGGACATTTTGAACTGTCATAGAGAAAACTGTGGTTATGTAACCCTAAACTACTACGAGTCTTTTAGAGGCTCTAGTAGGTTATGTATTGACTGTGGAAGAATGGTTGATCTTCCTTCTCGCTTAAAGCGAAGAGGTAACTACATGTATCCAAAGTTTAAAGTCCCCAAAGAAACATGCCGCATTTGCATGAATCCGTTATTTATCTTCCATAAAGTCACTTGTAAATATTGTAAAAACTAAATGTTTGTAAAACAAAAAAAATAAACGGAGGTGGCAACTAGTTTGTTTTTGGAGGCCATCACGAGCTGCGGCGGTGGAGGGGCCGCAGCATTTCTAAAAACTTAATAAATTATCAATACACTGTCAAGTTGTATCATTTTAACAATGGATGTCAGACGTGCTATAGCTGAAGAGCTACACAAACCTGCTAGAAAAAATTACACTAGACGGAAAGTGACTCTTAAAGGGTTGAATGATTTGTACCAGGCCGATCTCGTAGAGATGCAGCCTTATGCAAAGCTAAATAAAGGTAATCGGTACATCATGACTATGATCAATTGTTTTTCAAAACTCGGGTTTGCAGTCCCGTTAAAAGATAAGACAGGTCCGGCAGTTGCCAAGGCACTTGAACCTATTTTGATAAAACATAAGATGAAACACTTTCAAACCGATCAAGGAACCGAATGGTTTAATAAACATATTGGTGCTCTCATGAAAAAGTATAAAATTAACCATTATTCTACGTTTTCTGATTTAAAAGCTAGTATCGTGGAAAGATATAACAGAACTTTGAAACAGTGGATGTGGAAAGAGTTTACCGCAAAGGGTACATATGAATGGTTGTCATTACTTTCTGATATTCTCAAACGATATAATAACTCGGTACATAAAACAATTGGTATGAAACCAAAAGACGTGAAACAAAAGAATGTAAAGGAAATATTAAAAAGGATAAACAAGAAGGGAAAAAGGGTGGCACCAAAATTTAAACTGGGGGATAGTGTTAGGATTAGCAAGTATAAAAGAGTTTTTACTAAAGGCTATCTGCCAAACTGGACAAACGAGGTTTTCACCATTTACGCCATCAAACCGACAAAACCACCTACATATGTACTCAAAGACCATAACGGTGAAATACTAAAGGGAGGGTTTTATGAACAGGAGCTAAATAAATCAAAGACCGGAGATGTATATTTAGTTGAAAGAGTGTTACAGCGGAAAGGAGATAAAATAAAAGTCAGATGGCTTGGCTTTGACAAGAAAAGCGACACGTGGCTTAGTAAAAGCGACATTCTTATTTAGAGCATCCGGTGACGGCTCCGTGTAGATCAAGCAGCTGCATCCGGGCGTATTTATAAACGATAGGGTGAGTGTGCTACAATCAGTTGAACACGATGCGTGTGGCGCAGCAGAGTCCCCCTTTGACGGTAAAAAACTATGACGAGTATCTCGGCGAGGGTCTGGCATCTAAAAATAAACATGGCCATCTGCTACCAGACTCCATTCGCGGCATCCTTTCAGGCCCCAGCAACTCGGGTAAAACAAATGTTGTGTTTAATTTATTATTCGATCCAAATGGTCTTGTTTTTGAAAATATCTACATTTTCTGTAAATCTCTGAATCAGCCCAAATACCAGTTTTTACCATTGGCTCTACCTAAGGAAATTGGTTATTTTGCATATGGTGACAACAACTTGGTAGTTCATCCAAATAAGGCTAAACAACATTCAATAATGATATTTGACGATATATCCTGTGAGAAACACAACAACATTACAAACTATTTCACTATGGGTAGGCATAACAATATTGACACCTTTTATTTGGGTCAGACGTATAGTGCTATACCAAAGCAGCTTATTAGAGACAACGCAAACCTTTTAATACTATTCAAACAGGATGATATGAATTTACGACATGTATATAGCGACCATGTCACTACCGACATGCCATTTGATAAATTCAAACAGTTGTGTTCACTGGCGTGGAAAGACAATCATGGGTTCTTAGTTATCGACAAGACTCGGGACACTAATAAAGGAAGATACCGTATAGGATTTGACAGTTTCATTGAGGAGTTATAATGGTTAACATCTACACCTACAACGACCTTAGAGGTTACGATACCAAACTTCATAATGTTAAATCTAATCTTTGCACATATTACTATTCCGATAAGAAAAAGTTTTGTGGAAACTACTGTAGCAGAAAAGGACGTCATGGTCACAAGTACAATAGGCGGTGTTGGAGACATAAAGTGCCAAAACAGAGCGCTGTATTACCCCCGGTTATCTTGTTAATGATATCTGCGAGTGAACGTACATACAACCGTGAAATTTGGATTAGATTTTTGGAAAAATGCGAAGAAAAGAAAGTTCCACTTGAACTGGTGGTCTATCACGAAGATATGAACAACTGCACAGTTAGAGAGTCCCATAATATTATTTCGAGATTTAGACCGTTTCCGGATATTTTTGGTAAGGTTTTACCATTGCGCAACCTTCATGGTAGCATTAACTTTACCCAGATTTACCTCCGAATGCTCGAATACGGTTGCAATATTCCCCACGCAGCAAGATGTATAGTATTGACTGAACGGACTCTACCAATAAGATCACCTCTGACGATTTATAAAACTGTGATGGCTGCGAAATGCCATATCGATGTGAGTTATAATGTAGCATATGGTCCGGTACCTCCGGGATTACCGAGATCTCGTGGTAAACCTTATGCTGGGGTAAACAACTTGTGCCAAGGACTGTTTACAACAGAATTTCTAAAGGCTGCGTTGCCAACTTTACAACAATATAGCGAAAGTTTTGGAATAAGTTTCAATAATGGTGTGTATACGATAACTGATCGTCAACTGTTTGACCAATGGCGTGAGTTCACTGGAGCGAATCCAAGTGAATTTTGGTTATTGAACTCGTTTCTGTTGCACCACAATGGAATGAAACATCCAATGTCTTTTTTGCAGAGGTATATGGAAAAAAGTGACGTTAGTGAGCGGTATACCGTAGTGGAAATACCACAATGGAGAGATAATTGGAAAAGAACGTTTGTTTTTCGGAATTGGTCAAAAAGGTACACTATTCCGCAATTTGATCTAGTGACAAAAAGATACTACCGAGATATAGATATTACCTCGGGCATATCTTTGAAAGAAGTAGTGCACTACCTACGTAAACATAAGAAACGTGCACTATTTTTTCGGCAGATTGAATTGCCTTAAGAGGCTAGCTGTGGTGTTTTAGGCTCATTATCAAAGATGACGCGGAAGAATAAACATCTCACTCTGCAAATAGCAGAGTTGAAAGAAGCAGTTAGGCGTAAATTTAGACAGTTTAAAGATGGTAGTGTGGAGAGTGAAAAACTGCTGGAGCAGCAATACAAACCGTTAATTAGAGAACTGAAAAAAGGCGAACCAAAAACAGATGTTAAAATTGAACAGCTTTCTAAAGAAGAGCCAATGGACTATGAGAGCGATGACGATGATTATATTGGTCAACCGTTTAAACCAGAGGCCATATCAACACCTAGAGCTGAAACTAGTCAATTGGAAGAGGTTGTTTCGTCTCCATTAGGCTTCCAAACAGCATCTAAGTACATTGAAGAACAGTTTGAGAACCCGTTAACTAGAAAATACATGACCCAGTTTATACGAGACGCCGGTGGAAAACATAGAACTATTGACCACGACTATGGTCCAAGGTTTGACGAAAGAGGAAAAACTTTAATGATTGGTAACAAGGTGATGGAATTTGACACTGACGGTACCATTATTGTTAACAACACGAGATACACACCTTCCGAGGGGCTCTATGAGCTTATATTTAAAAGACTGCCAAACAGCGATGTGTATACAGAGGGCGATATAAATGCTTACAAAAGTATATTGATTGCGTCAAATGCTCACAAAAAGGGTTATAATTTTGACAATCAAATTAGACGTGATAGTAGTTTGAAATACAGACACGTGATCAAGGATCTGTTTCCCGTCAGACAGGGTAGAGGAATGTCGTGGAAAAGTACAAAGTCTCGCGATATAGTGCATTGGGATAATCCCAACGAGTTGGTCGATAGACTAAAACTGTTGGTAGCATCAGCTGAAACGGGAAATACTTCACACGGTAACGAGATTGTAAACATTGTAGAGGAACTGCAAGAAGCAGGATACATAAAAGGTAGCGGAAACAGTCGATACAAGTCAGTCTCACGATGGGCATAGACAAGTTTGGACGTTATACTAAGAAGGAGAAGGGTCTTGTTGGACCCAAAGGCGAAGGCTTTGCATTATCACAGGATGGTAGCTACGATATGCAAGGTAAACGTCTGTGCAATGTCGACGATCCAAAAGACAATCTTGATGCGATGAATTTCAGATCGCATGCGAATTCACTTTTAAACTGTATGACACTGCAAAGTGGTCATTTTGATGCTCAAAACACACGTGTATGTAACATAGCTGATCCAGTTGATGTTAAAGATGCGGTAACAAAACAATATATGGATCTTCATACCCCGCTAAAGTTCTCTGACGCCACCGCATACTCGATACACCATTACCGGCTGCAAGATGTTGCTCCACCAAAGGCGGATGGAGATGCCGTTAACCTATCATTTCTCAAGGAAAACTTTATAACACGAGGTGCGGGGTCTTTTGATGCAAAACAGTTGGTCATACAGAATGTTGCCTCCCCAGTTGCCAACAAAGACGCTGTAAATCTCGAGTATTTCAATAAAAACACGTTGCAAAAAAATAAAAATGGAGCTTTTGATGTTAAAAATACAGTTATTCAGAATGTAGCACCCCCCAGTAAAGGGGGAGATGCCGTAAATAAACAATACTTGGACAATCACACACCTTTACAAGGCGGACTAGCATGGAATTTCAAGAATAAACGGTTAGGACAGGTCTCCGATCCTTCCCACATTCACGATGCAGTTACCTTGCAATATCTACAAAATAATTCAATTTTACCCGATAAAGATAAACATTGGGACGTTAAAAGTAAACGGCTGACAAACGTAGGTAAACCACGATGGTTAAACGATGCTGTAAATAAAGAATACGTCAAGGAAGTGGTGGCAGATCTGGCCTATACACTGTACAAACAGATAAACAGGGGGAGGGCTAGTTACCCTAGTTTTGAAGATTGGAATACACAGGTTGTCCGGGAGCAGTCTACATGGGATGACTTATTTAAAACATTGTAGTACGTATCAGTCATCAGTTATAAAATGGCAGGGAAGAGGAAAACATCGGTTAGACGCAGACGAGCAGTCACAGGAAGAGGTATTATATCCTCCGTTGTAAACAAGGCTGTAGATTTGTTACCATTTGAAGCTCACTTACCTGGTTATAATTACTGTGGGCCAGGTACAAAATTAGCCAAAAGATTAGCTAGAGGTGACAAGGGAATCAACGGATTAGACGAAGCTTGCAAACAGCACGACATTGCGTACTCGCAATACAAAGATTCTGAGAACAGACGGCAGGCCGACGCTGAATTGGCCGAGCACGCGTGGCGACGATTTAAATCCTCAGACGCATCTTTGGCTGAAAAAGCAGCTGCTTGGGCTGTTACTACAGCCATGAAGACTAAAACAAAGTTAGGGGGTGGTAAAAAGAAGAAGAAAAGCCCAGTTAAGCGTAAATCTCCCACCAAGGGAAACGGGTTGTACCTTAGACCGTACCCAAAGGGTAAAGGTTTGTACCTAAGACCTTACCTAAAACAAGGGGCCGGTAAGAAAAAGACAAAGAAAAGAGTTGGTAAAAAAAAAGCTCGATCCCGATAAGGCCTTTGACAAATTATGATTTATTACACTATGCAAAAGAACTACGTATACCACACTTTAGAGGAGTTTATATGAGAGACACTCTACCTAGCGCACCAAAAGAAAATGAATCGGCTATTGTAAACTTGGATTCTAGTTTCGGCAACGGCACTCACTGGGTGTGTTATAAAAAGGTAAAAGATATCGTGTACTATTTCGATAGTTTTGGTAATCTCAAGCCACCACGTGAACTTTTACAGTATTTTGGTAGCTGCGACATTTACTATAACTACGAGCGGAAGCAAAATTTCAATTCAGTTGTATGCGGACACTTGTGCTTACAGTTTCTCGACAATGTTTAGCTTGAGTGGAAGGGGTTCCTATGTTTCAAAAGATTACTTCCCACCTGTTGACGTTAGTGAAGGAGAATGGGAGATTGGCCTTATAGACTTGATGACGTTTCACTCGATCCCAAATATTGAAGCGGGTAAAAATAACAAATTTTATTACGGCGATGGTAAAATGATTGAAATAGCTGAAGGGGCTTATGAGATTGAAGATTTAGAAACTGCTCTAAAAGAAAAAGTAGGGAAGGATGTGGAATTGGAATTGAAAGCAAATAACAATACGCTAAAATCGGAAATAAAGTGTAGCCAAGCTATTGATTTTACACAAAGTAACACGCTTGCTCCTCTACTGGGTTTTGATAGTAAAATTTTGAAAGCAAGTGAAAAACACGCTTCCGACCGAACAGTAAGCATCATTAATGTAAACGTAATACGCGTAGAGTGTAATATAGTTCGAGGTTCATATGACAATGGAGCTGAGGGCCATGTCATACACGAGTTCTACCCAAACGTGGGTCCAGGCTATAAAATAGTGGAGGTACCCAACACAATCATTTATTTGCCTGTGAACGTCAAGAGGATAAACAACGTTACAATCACTCTCAAAGATCAAAACGGTGAGAGAATCAACTTGAGAAACGAAAATATATCCATCAGGCTGCATATAAGGAGGAAAAATGGGTTTGGTATTTAGGGAGGTCACAAAATCTTTACCCATCAGTAAGCGTCAAGACACTGTACGGTTAACATCAACCAACACAAAGTTTTTGCGTTCATTAGGATTTAAAGTTCAAGATGTTGGACATAGAAAATAAAGCAGAGTACAGTGATGTAATCGCAGGTATTGAGTTTCACACTCATAAACCGTACGCTTCATCGACCTTTAAGAATAACGATGAAATACGTATACCAATCAGTCAACAGGACATAATAACTGCACCGTTTGACAGTACTCTCCATATCGTGGGCAGAGTTAGCGGAAAGAAACAGGATGGAACCGCTGCAGAAGTTCATTTTGTCAATAATGCTGTGGCGTTTCTTTTTGATGATATTAGATATGAAATCGGGGGTGTCGAGGTCGATCGAATAAAAAATGTAGGTATAACAACCACCATTAAAAACCTGTTATCGGTACAACAGGGTGAACTGGAAAGTTTAAAAAACGCTTGTTGGTTAGGTTCTGGGAAAACGGAGAAAATTACAGAGTTTTCATTCAGTGTTCCTTTGCACATGTTGCTGGGGTTTGCCGAGGACTATAAGCGTGTAATTGCTAATGTCAGACAAGAATTGATTCTTTTGCGGTCATTGACCGATTTAAACGCAATACACAGTACAAATGCTGCTGAAGTAGTTTTGGAAATTACAGGAGTATACTGGAGGGTGCCACACGTTACCGTATCTGATCCTTACCGTTTGAAACTACTAAAGATGATTGAAAAAGATACAAAGGTACATTTACCGTTTAGATCGTGGGAACTGCACGAGTATCCATCAGTACCACAGACCACTTTACAATCGTGGACTGTAAAGACCTCTAGTCAGCTTGAAAAACCCCGTTACGTAATAGTAGGATTTCAGACTAGTCGCAAAAATGACATAAAACAGGACATGTCATGTTTTGATGCTTGCGATCTAAAAAATATTAAAGTTTATTTAAATTCGCAGTACTATCCATATGATAACATTCACGGTGATTGGTCTATCTTCTATGAAATGTTTTTCCGTTTCCATTCTTCGTACTACGGGAAACAAAGCTATCCAGCAGTGGACAAAGAAAAATACAAAGACAAAGCACCCCTGTACGTTATTGACTGTTCAAAGCAAAATGATTCCATAAAATCAGGCCCTATTGATGTGCGCGTAGAGTTTGAGTCGGGTACAGCCTTTACAGCAAATACGTCCGCGTACTGTTTACTTTTACATGATACTCACATGACATATTCATTACTGACAGGTACTGTTAATAAGGTAACCGTTTAAAGAAAATTTAGTATGAGCGATGACGTCGCAGGGAGCGGATGTAAGTATAGAGCCGATGCTCATTCCCAAGAGCAAGGAACCTATAAATTTACTAACCGGGGTTTTCTTGAAATCAGACTATCATTTGGATAATGACCTAACAAAATGTGTCGTGACGGGGATTTTTCTAAATAGAGGGCTCGGAATATTATTTAAAGGTAGAAAAGGTTGCGTTTATTGGTCGTACGATGCATTTTGTCAGCTTGCAGCTCACTTTAATGACGTCACCCTAGCACTCGAGGGTAAGAACCAATACTCGTTCAAAGTAGATACGGGGGAGGATATTAGGGTAAACATGGTCTTTGGTCATCAGTATGCTTACGTCTCTGACGGCGAGCACTCTATAACTCTCAACCAGAATGAATGGTGCATGTTTATTAATAACCTCCCTCTAATTTACATTTCACTTAGGGAGCTGTTTTACCAGGACGATTTAATCAAAGAGTGTATCAATCAAGTCCTTTCCGGTGTGAACGAGTGTACAGATCAGTTACCTACTTTAATAGCCGAACGTTTGTTTAACGAGATATCACTGTACAAAAGGTGGCCAAATGGCGTTTGCAGTAGTTGAGTTTCAAGCTTTCACAGATAACGATAACAAATTTATAATTAAAGAGTTGGCCGTTGTCGGTGGCTCTTTGAACTGCCAAATTATTTTCAAACCACCTTATAGTATTACAAATTTAAATGATAAAATGCAAAGAACCGCTCGCTGGTTAACTCGGCATCATGGTATCCGTTGGAATGAAGGGTCTGTACCATACAATGAAGGTTTAATTACAGCACTTTGCATTCCTTTTAAAATTATTTACACAAAAGGTAGGGAAAAGGCAGAGTTTTTGCGAGGGTTTCATCCCAACGTACGGGAAATCTCTGGCCCGTCCATTTACAATTTCTGCCTACCGGGAATAAGCTGTGTCACCGGTGACCATAAAAGGTGTGCATTCAGCGCAGCCTACACTCTACAGTACTATTTAAACCTTTCACTCCATGAAACCGGTCAGTATGAGCTTGGAGATGGAGAACGCCTGGTCACTGTTGTCTCAGGAGAGCAAAGAGCCCCACGGGGTTCTAACAGACAAATTTGTCATGAAATTTAGTAGATTTTTAGATTGGGAAATTTTATCGTCCCATTATGATTTTTCCATTGAAATGCTCAGAATATACTTTCACAGAGTGAACTGGGCTCCAATTTTAAAGCGCCAGAAATTCCCCGAATACTTTCTTCGGGAAATGGCTGTAAACTTTGACGGGTGCTGGAGTATTGTATGTAAATATCAAAAGTTGTCGGAATCTTTTATCCACGACTTTGCAAATAAAGTAGATTGGGACAATGTAGTTTTATATCAAGATGTAAGTAGTAATTTTGTAGATAACCATTTAATGTACATGGATAGAGATGTTCCTTATTAAAAAACGGATTATAGTTTGAGGTGTTTCCTTGTGTGTATGTGAGTATGTGTACTCGCCCAACAGGCAGGCTTAAAATCCATAAGTCCAGGGGCTGGTACGGAGGTTGGCCTAAAAATCGTAAAACATTGCGTTATCCTCCCTATGTGTGAGTGTGTGTGAGTATGTGTACTCGCCCAACAGGCAGGCTTAAAACCCATAAGTCCAGGGGCTGGTACGGAGGTTGACCTAAAAATCGTAAAACATTGCGTTATCCTCCATGTCACCTAATTTCCCTCTCACCTCGGACTATAATCTGACAAAAAAATAACAAAAAATTAAAAAATCTCTGTCATTCTTAGTAAATGAAATGTCGTAGGCTAAAATGAACGGTTCGCCTAGTAAATGGCCTGATGACTTTCAAAATGAACGGGTTGACAGAGACAAAAAAAACATATAAAAGTAAAATATCCTTTGTCAGTGGCAAAAAGGGTTAATTGAAAGGCTTCACCGAGTAAATAACCCTTTACATTTGTCAAAGGACCAAAAAGAATGGGAGGTGGCAAATCTGTTATGGAGTGGCCATCACCGTAGGCTGCGATGGTTGGGGCAGCCTACCCCAGAGGTTAGGACTCTTGGTGAAGCTCTGGTTTAACAAAAAGAACGCGCTGAGACCCTACGGCCTAGCCTAACAGCTTACCGTGGTGTGGAAACTGGGTCACTTGTCTAAACTCCAAAGAACAGGTAGAATCTCTCCACAAACAAAACATTTGAGTTTGTCAAAGTCCAAATCACAGATATTTGTAACAAACCAACCACATTCTTCATCAGCACCATCAATCAAAAATGAATTACACACTCTGCAGCAAATGAATCTATTGAATATCGGATAGTACCAGAATTTCACTAAACACTGTCCGTACTCCATAGTCCACGCAGCGGAAGTACCTAGAGGGTTCTCTCCCTCCTGTCAAAAGTACCTAAAGGGGGGATCTCCCCTTGTGATTTTATATTTAGAACAAGGGTGCCTATTTAAGCACAAAACACGTGCAAGCTTCTCAAAGCCATGGCTCCTGTCAACGTGTGTGTTTTCCTACTGATGCTAGTGTCCTCTTCTGACGCTGCTCCAGAAAAACGTCCAAGAGTAAGTACTAGTAACATAAAGTACTAAACAAAACACACATTAAAATGTAAACTGATTTGAATTTCTTTTCAGGAAGAAACCCCTCCTAGGACAAGAGACAGAAATTATATTTTAACAAGTACAACATTTTTAAGTGACGAGCGAGCTACATTCGTTATCCAAGCGGTGGGTTTATTTGTATGATTTTTGTTAAACTTTTATCCACCATTTAAGCTGCATTTACAACATGTCTATATTTTTATTTAGATGGCTGAAGACCGTACATCTCCGATTGACAGGGCTCTTGTGGAAGCCGAGGATGCGGCTAATAATTCACGGGTGAGCTTGGACCAGCCTCCACCAGTCTACACTACATTGACCCCTGTACAAAGATCTCAAGAACCCCAACCATCAACATCTTTAGGGTTGCCAAGAGTCCTTCCACAATGGATGCGAGCTCACCCTGAACCATCAACATCCACAGGAAGAACTAGGGTAAGGAGATCGGGATTAGGGAAAATACATATAAGTATACATTTAGGCATACAATAAACACTTACCTATGTTTCCAGATGCAACGGTCTGCTGCTCAGTGTGTATCGTGCCAAGTTGAAGCCGACCGTCAACAAATTCGAGAGTTTAGGCTGGCCGACTTTTTACAAAGATGGAGTGGTAGCCGACCGGAAGGTTACGATCTAATTGATATCTTGACAGTAGTTCAGACTGTCAGAGTGGAATTGCAGGACACACTATGGCTAACTAACCACTTTATGGAGGATACAAATGTCCCAGATATGATCCGTACAGCACCCGCAATTTGGGAAGACATCCGAGACTCGTTGGAAGCAATACTAGTTTCCACTGGAGAGCGAATAAACAGAACCAGAGATATCGATAGCGATACCAGTTCTAATGAAGAATTACCCTCTGCAGGAACAATCAGTTGTCGTATTTGTTTTGAAAATCTGCCGACTATAGTATTAATGACTTGCTGGCACACTCTTTGTAAAAATTGTGCTAATCGTATTGTTAGGTGTCCATTCTGTAGAAAGGCCGTCCTCGGCAGGAAAGAATTATTTTTCTAAGCCCCGCCCTTGCACTCCCCACTACCCCGGTATAAAACCAGAGGCATCTGCCGAGGGGTAGCCACTCTCCACATCCCCTACAACAAGGTAAATATCGCTGCTGTAGTTTACTAATGTAGCTTGTAGTATAAAAATAACAGCATAGGTCCTCTTTGCTATCATATTTACATAGTTCCCATAGTTTTTAGGGATCGACTGGGGATCAAACCAGCAACCTCCAGATTTGAAGGCAAACACTATAACCACTCGGCTATCCAGACAAATATTATTAGGACAATATTATTTGGTTTTAGATGGATCTTTCTGCAAAGCTGTCGTCTTGCGAGGTGCTCTCTTCCCCATTGAAGGTCCCCATCAAAGATCTGACCGAGCCGGCAAAAATTCAGTCTGCTAGACGAATCAACACGAGATTCGGAACTATGGTGATCGTACTACACATCACCACATCTGCCGGCGAGGAGAGGGTGACATTTTTACCATCGAGGTTCACCAACCTCCTCACAGACGAGGATCTAGAATTTTTCACAAACTCTAAATTGTATAGTGTTAAATGTACGGGGATGGTGGGGAATTCCCCAAATGTGCTTGTTTATAAACATTAGTTTTTAGCATGTAGTTCAGTAGTAGTAGTAGTGCTCAGTAGTTTTAACACTTCACTCAATTCTTTATAAATTAGTAATGTGTCTTGCTTGTAGAATAAATATTTGTAACATTATAACTGCGTTTTCAATTCCATATGCACCCTCAAAATAAGGGAGGGGGGTATTATATGGTATAATACTAAGCCAGTTTCTCTGGATACAAGTACGATACGATATAATACCTGAACCTGGGGGTGTCCTTCAGACACTCGGACAGTCCCAAACCCTGTCCTAAAGGGTGCACAACAAGTTTTCTATATACTATTTGCTAGGGACATGGAGGGAAGTTTTTTCGTTTGGCGAGAAGGTGAGGTTTTTTTGTTTGGCACGAAAGTGAGGTTATGTTACTTAACGGGATTTGACGCGAAAGTGAGGTTATGTCACTTGGCGGGAAGGTGATTTTTTTCGTTCGGTGCAAAAGTTAGGTTATGTTACTTGGCGGGAAGGTGATTTTTTTTCGTTTGGCGCAAAAGTTAAGTTATGTTACTTGGCGGGAAGGAGAGTGTTTTTTTTCGTTTGGCGAGAAAGTAAGGTTATGTTGTTTGGCGCGAAAGTGAGGTTAGACCACGTGGGACAAAAGGGGGCGTGGCCTAGGGGGAGGGGTGGGGATGAAATGCTGCTCTCTGATTGGTCCCCGCAAGAGCTGGGTAGCCTACTCATTTGACTGTGGGAACTAACGTAGGCATTCCATATTTATATAGGAAGTTCATAGAAATAAAGAACGTCCTTGCAAACACTGATTTGGTATTTCATCTAATGATACGAACAATCAAAATTTACTTCGAACTACCTTACACGCAGTTTTCTCCCCACACGCAGATGTACAGTCTTTGTGGGGATTTTTTCCTTTCTACTTTGCTTTACAGCCACGATTGTAATTTTTGTAATTTGTAATTTTGGAAATAAATATATTCTTATTCTTATTCTTACCCTCGTGAAAACTACAGCCTCCAACGAGTCGTAGCTCAAGGAAATACAAGGACATAAGTAAATATGTTAACTGGGATAATGGATGTGTAAAACAACAGCCTAGTTGATTCAGTCGCTGTTCAAATTTTTAAGTTAACGAATTGCACATGAAAAATAAGTCGTCGAGTGCTAAAATTGAGTAATCGAAATTCCCCAAGGCGTTCAAAAATACCCAGGATGAGTAATGGGCTATGACCAGCTTGTATAAATAAAATGAATGGCCGAGGTGTCGGCTACATGATTTAACGACCAACGCTAACTCTGTCATCTTGTCTTCACTCATATGACATACGCATTCGCGTCTGAAAACTTCATTTTACCTGGCCACTAAACTGTTTTTGTAACATTTTTAGCTTTTCTAAAACATTCAAGACGGATAGGATAATTTGTCATTTTGAATTTCAACGTAGCTGATATCTTTATAATTTTAAGAGGTTTCACTAAATTTAAAAATAGTTTGGGAAACAATTTATTGTTTATGGAACAAAATATGTATAGTAAATAGTCTTAGTGCCCGTTATATGTTAAATAATCCTACTCCAAATTATAAATATGTTAAATATTTATTTAGTATCAATTATGATAAAAATTGGATTTTCCCGTATTGTATAATGGATTATAATGGCAATTAAACCTTAATGAGGTACAAACAAATTGCTTTTTGTATTTATTACTTATCAATACACATTATTTCGCAATCGTTGCTTCTATAGAATACATTTTTTTTCTTTTGTAAGGAAAGAACTAACAATTTTTTAATATCTGACAACCGATATGTGATTTTTAAATATATATGATGTCCAGAAGCAAAGCTGAACTTAAAACGTATTGGGTGGCTGAGTGGTTATAGTGCTCACCTAGTCAAGTTCACCAGTTCGATCCTGAGTAGAGACAGTCGCATTTTAGAGGTTCAAAACTAGATCATTGGTCTGGCCTTATAAATAAATTATCTTAATCAAATACAAAGCCAAAAGCGTGATCTCATTCCATGCTACACTCACCATGCATTTATATACAGCATGATATACGCACCTAAGAGTTTCGCTATAAAGAACTGATTAGTTGAATGATTAGCTTTATGAAGGGAGATGATATTTTGATTCACCTTATATATTTTTTAATAATTCACATAATTACATTGTACTGTAGGATTTTTCAGCTTCGATTATATTTGGCGGCTTGCAGGAGAACTCATACAGTATAAATATATTACAATGGCAGAATAAAATTTCATGATTTACAGAAAACTGTTTTCATCTGATGAGGACGTGCACCTAGCTTTCATGACTCCCCCCTTGCTATACCACTGAAGGCAGTTTGTTCAACGGCCAAGCAGCATTCAGAGCATAACGAAGACAAGAGGAAAGTAGTTTGGCTTGGGTCGTTCCTCCGGATAAATATCGCGGATAAATTCCCCTTTACTTAAGTTAACCGAGAGCGCGAAATCTAATAAACATAAACTCAGCCCGCCTCGCACTGAATCTTTCTTTATATTTCGCTATTTCCTTTCTTCAGAAATCTTTTTATCTCGGGGCTTTAAATTAGAGGTAACGCCGAGACCGTTTGTTTCATAGGGGGATATTTTGGAGGGTAAATTAAGGTGAAGTTTTGGAGGGGATGTATCGCACTGTCCGCGGCAGCGACCTGAGGATTTGTCTAAGAACCCTCCCAAGAACTCTAAGGTTCTTGATTACCGTCAGAAAATTTATAACCGAGACATAAATGGAGCTATTAAAAGTGACCTCTCCCCTCTGGCGCTGGCATTGCTGATTGAAAGTCCCTAACGAGAGGGTGGGGTAAGGGGGGGGGGGTGAAGTATGATGCTGTCTTGGTCAGAACCCCCCTCTCCACCAGCCGCTGCAATAACATCATTAAGGACTTGGCTAATCTGTCGATTCGACTAATCGAGCTGTAGGTTGTTCACTGGGTCGATAATCCATTTGTAACTGGTACAACGTCTTGGTAGCTTCTAAAATCCATATCTGTATTAGCATAGGATACAATATATGTTGTAGTTGTGTAAAACTCCTTAAACGTTCCAACATAAAAATTAATAATACTTTTTTTACTTAGCTTATCTATTTTAATCTGGAATAACGTAATCTATTGAATTTCCTCTTTTCATGTAAATCAACGCTTACAGAAATATCGTGCTTAAAACATTTTGTTATAACATTGGAAAACACAGATAGATGTTAAGTTGATTAGCTACACTGTATTTTATAAGCGTATGCTTACCTATCACTCCATCAACTTCTAGAGTGTGTATAAAACTTACATTCTCTACTCTACACTATGATGTTGGTGGCTCAGTCTTCATCATTACGGACTACGGATCTCCAGCAGTAATGACAGTTGACGTATGAATTATCTCAAGGAATATTTCAGTAAAGAATTTGTCTTTTGTCTGATGGCATGGGTTCGACTTTTGGTAACACCACTAAAATTTAGTACAGTTTCATTATTTTGTCCTCCCATTCCCCCCATATTTTGCTTGATACGTTCCAAATTTCCTTGGCTGTCGTCTCACGTATAGGAACCCATGTGGACAAGCAAATTCGAGGTTGAGGGTGCAATAAATTAGAAATACATCAGTGATATTTATGTATCACACACAACCCTACCAATTCACCTAATCATCCCCTGGTTCGATTCCCCGCCACAATCTGCTCTAGATATTAATTTCCCTCGGTCGCTCCGCTCGACCTCTGTCAAGGTCGTAGGTCTCCACTTGTCTCCAGAACGCTTCATGCAGTATTCATGTGATTATTGCCACCAACTGTCACTAGACCGCCCGATTGCCAATCTAGACCATGTTCTCTATTATGTAGTTACGGACACGCGATTAATAAAACTCCCCCCTACAACCCCCCCCCCCCTACGACCCCCCCCCCCCACAACGACCCCCAGACCCAAATTGTCCAACAGCACGCGACGTCAACTTGTGTTACGCCAATTTTCAATAATTCCTTTGCCCTGTCGGTGGGCCTTTAATCTTTCCTTGTGGCTATTTCTGGACCTTTATTGAAGCCAGGGAGAAAACACGATCGGTTAAATTGTTGGAATTTAATCAGGTCTTTCGGACAAGGGTTGGATATTTTTAATTCCGAACCGTGTAAAACTTGTTGCTGTGTTTTGTAGTTACAGGTTATATAATTTAGATATATTTTCATATATAAATATTATATACATATAAAATGAGTTATCATTTTCAAGACAATGCGAAGGATAGTATAACCTCTCCAAGTACTTAATGTTATTGAACTTTTGCAATACATTAACAGTAAATAACAAACCTGGTACAATAATATTGCATGTTAATTATTGAAAACTATTTAGGTATCTTATCTCTTTTGTTTAAAATTCAGTGGCACTTTGCAAATATTTTACTAAAAACTAATGTAGTTGTGTGAGCCAGTCACAGATTGCTCTAGTGTCTAAAACTCTATATTGTACCTCATTTTTTTTTACTGACATAGTTACTGGGTCATGACAGTTGCTATAGCTCATAATAAGCCATTCCATCAGTTTGAATTGGTAAAAGACATGGTGTAGTCGGCAGCAATCAGTAATTTATATCAGTACAATCTATTTGTAGGTGGTTCATATCAACTAAAACAAATTTATCAAAAACCTGGCGACAAATTTAACATGGGGATGGAATGTCTAGTTGTATAAATAGTCAAAGCTAGAACCCCAAACGCTTTTAATGGAATGAATTCCGAACTCTCCGTTTGTTGGGAACATGCCGTGGACTGAACCTGTCACCCTCGCACTGAAAGCTAACAACACACAAGTGCTTATCACTCAAATAGTGCAATTTTTTCGCCTCATAAAATATACACTACAAATAGATGGACATTCATACATCAAAAATCACAAGATCAAAATTAAAAACGCTGCTATGCTATACAGTTATGTTTTAATAAAGATATTTCGTAAAAAGTAATAACATTTCAAAAGTTATTAAAGTTTCAACACAATTTGACACAAAACCCATTCTTAAATATCCGTAAACCCGATTGTGTAACACTTTCAATTCATTTGCGAAGCGCAGTTTAAATAAAACGTAAATTCCTAATCCGAAAGGGAAAAAGACACTAAATAAGAAGAGCCGGAGCGATTCTTTAAAGAAGGGAGAAATCTGGACTAAATATGCATGAAAATGTCAAATCAGGGGATGGGTTGTACGCGAGGGGTAGCGATCCATTCCGCCATATCTGGCGCACATAAACATAAATTGCGCCGCGCAACCTGATATTCTGGCGCAATAAAACCCGGTAATCTCTTCGTATCGTCATCGCAGACCTGAGCGCGAACGCCTTAATGGCCGGCAGGAAATTGTGCCGACAATATATCTCGGGAAACAGATTTATGAAAGTGCTTTCTTCTCCAAACTCGGGAAAGCGAGGTATAATATAAAGGGAATGTATACACCCCTCCCTCCCTCGCCACAATGTTCACCAAACGGCTCTTTTCATTGGTATTTCTCCGGATTTATCAACGTTGTTTCATAAGCAGCCCTCTTGTATTCTGGAGGTGTTCCACCCTCTACAATTGATGAGGACTCAGGTCGCCACTCGGCGTCGAATATATCACGGCAAAAACACAAGTCTTGTCGCCGGACGCTGGACTGTACAACGGTGTGACATAAATAAGTGTTGTAAGGCAAGCTGACGTCGCCCTTATCATTCCTGTAGGAGTGCGATACCTATCGGTAGTGATAGTAACTTCATTATCACTAAATTGAGTGCCAAAAGAAACTATAGCTTTTGTCAACGTATTTTTTGTGACGCAAAGTGATGAATGATCCATTTGTAAAATAGCAGTGCAGTTATAAAATCAAAAATGCTTTTACCATGTATTTTAACGAAGTTGGTATTTTTACTTATATTCTGAGAGAAAAAAACTGGTCTTTCTCTTATCTTACGTCAGCTTTTTATGAAACAGCATAAGTAATTAATAGCTCGATGACAATAATGGAATCTGGGGCGAAAATCTACCTTGCTTGGGGTAGTACCAAAATGATTATAATCAATTAAAGCTTCAACAGTGGCGAAATTATCTTTCTTAAATTCATAAAATCAAACAACCAATTATTAGTTTAATTGAATGCAACTTAACTTAATATAAGCTATTAATTCAATCAACTTACATAGAGTGCAACCATTGACTATAGCATTAATAGTCAAAGGTGCAACTCAAGAGTTAAGGTTAGAGAACAGCTTTAGTTTATAATCCACTAATTACCAATGGATTTTAGTTATTTGATATTGACGTGAATCAGGTTTGTACCCACACTAAGCCCTATTTTCTCATTTATGGAAAAAAATAATGCAGTTTCTCCACAAATACAGGGTTCCTCCATCGGATGAGGATAGCTTTCACAGTACTAGAGATCCCCCCTTTAAATGTATTCGATAAAGATTACTCTATATAAGTTAATGACACAAACCTTTTTACAGTCATTATACTTGAGTTTTTATACTTTAATCCTTATCCTACACAGCTCAAAAACTCCCCTGCCCCTGAAACATCTCCTTTTCCATCGTCAAAAAGCTCCCGACACATTCCCCACAAGGAACCGGATAAAACAAAACTATTGTACAGCTCAATCACTTTTCGGACAAAACATTTCATCAACGGAGACTCGTGGAGAAAAACGAAGGGATTGTCCAGGATCAATAAGGGAGGGGATCAATATATAAAGGAGGTGTCCACAATACAATAAGGTTTGATGGCCACGATGTTGACTGTGTTGTAATTGCCATCGATATTGCGACGATTCCTGCTGGTCAGTGGTCGGTGTATTATTGGTTCCTGATCCTTGCTGTGCTGTAACACTATTATTGGTTCCTGATCCTTGCCGTAACACTATTATTTGTTACTGGTTACTTAGCATTGGTTCCTGATCATTGTTTGCTGTGATAATTCGTTCCTGATCATAGCTGGGCTGTAACACTTTATTGGTTCCTGATGCTTGCTGTAACTCTATTATTTGTTCCTGGACCTGATCATTCCTTTGCTGTAACATTATTATTGGTTCCTGATCTTTGGCGTGCTGTAACTAACACTATTATTGGTTCCTGATCATTGCTGTGCTGTAACACTATTATTGGTTCCTGATCCTTGCCGTAACACTATTATTTGTTACTGGTTACTTAGCATTGGTTCCTGATCATTGTTGTGCTGTTACCCTATAATTCGTTCCTGATCATTGCTGGGATGTAACACTTTATTGGTTCCTGATCCTTGCTGTAACACTAGTATTTGTTACTGGTTACTTAGCATTGGTTCCTGATCATTGTTGTGCTGTAACTTTATTAATTGTTCCTGATCATTGCTGTGCTGTAACAGCATCATTTGTTCCTGATCAAAGGTGTGCTGTAACATAATGCGTGTACAATTGGTTCCTGGTCTTTGCTGTCCTGTAACACTTTATTGGTTCCTGATACTTGTTGTAACTATATTCTTGGTTCCTGATCCTTGCTGTGCTGTAACACTATTATTGGTTCCTGATCCTTGCTGTCATTATTTTGGTTCCTGATCATTGCTGTGCTGTAACACTATTATTGGTTCCTGATTCTTGCTGTGCTGTAAGATTATTATTGGTTCCTGATCATTTCTGTGCTGTAACACTATTTTTTATTACTGATCCTTGCTTTGCTGTAATACTATAATAATTTTGTTAATGATTATTGCTGTGCTGTAACACTATTATTGGTTCCTGATCCTTGCTTTGCTGTAATAACTATAATTATTTTGTTAATGATCATTGCTGTGTGGTGACAGACTCTTGCTTGATCCTGGTACATGATGTGCTGTAACACTACTCCTGATTCTTGCTGTGCTGTACCACTCTTATTTGTTACTGATCCTTGTTATAATATAGTACTCTTGATGGTTGCTGATACTTTCTGTGAAACACTACTCCTGGTTCATGTATGTGTGTGGTTCATGGCTTAAACTAATGTAACGAATCCTTTTGGGGCGATTCAGTATTTTAAAATAGTGATCTTCCAGAGATCTGCCATGTAATCATGTAAAGTATAAGTGTGGTAAAAGGGAGATTATTATGCTATTATTTTATTTAGTTTGTAGTGTAATCGTGGGTTTTTGTTTTATAGATAAAATGTATATAACATTTTAATTTTTCAAACATTCCTTTAAAAATGTTAACTATATTGTCTTGGGAAGCAAACACGGGCTAATTAATTTTTATCGTGAAGTGGCTACTATTTTTTACGCCCACCAAGAAGACTTTAATCATTAGAGTTCTCGTAATCATGAAAAATCGAAGATATTGTTAGATCTTTTTAGTCTTGAAAAGTGTTATCATCAAACAAGCAAATTGTTTTTAATTAACAGAACTCATAACTTATACTATAATCTTCTATGCAATGTGATTCGTATAAGTCACAGTTATGATACAAAATGTGTATTTTCTAAAATTATTGAAGTATTTTTAATTTTTCAAATTGCATCCTTCCACAGACGAGTTTGTGAATGAGAATGGAAATCTCTTATCATCATCAGTGAATTGTAAGAAGCTGTTTCATGTTATATGACGATTCGTAGCAGCTAATCCTTTCATGAATGCAATCTAGTATTTTTCCTTAAGGGAAATATTTTTCTTTAGTAAAAGATAAATACAATCACACCAGTCTCAAATACCTACCCACCCTCGTAACCAGGGACATATCCGCGGCCTTTAATAATAAAACTCGGGCAGCGAAACGCAATTTGTAAAACGTGACAAGTAAAACAAACGACACGGAAGTTTTGAGGGGGGGGAGGGGCGGTCAATATCTACGTAACGCATGACGTATTCATGTAGACATAAACAAGAGGAATCGCTCGACGTCGGTGAATACACTGCAAATCAGGCCGGACTGAAATATTCACCGAGCTGGTCTGTATTTGTCCAGGTTTGAGCCCCCCCCCCCTCTGCTAGGACCCAGGGGGCTCCACTTCCTTAATGCACTTTGTCGATACTTGTATTGGTTTATTCAATCGTCTCGCTGTCGGGTATATGTCATCCGGGATCATTCTTTACAAGCTCCTTCTTATTGTAACGCCGGTCACTTTGTGCTTTTCTTCCGAGTTTGTAAAGAATCATGGACGTGCGCGATTTTCAGATTTTGTCGATTCCGTCAAAATCTTTTGTGAGATACGTTCGGGTGTTTCTTGGTGAACTTTGCACCAACAAAAGTACCTGACTACACAAAAATCCCTATGGTTTTGCTATTTTTATTTTATAGAATGATTAAATTTGTAATTATTAATAATGCGTGGTTTTTGATATTTACTGCAGTTTAATTAATTATTGTTTGCAAACGTCGTTTTTGTATTTTTGTTTTAATATAAGGTTTTGGTTGTTAGGAAATACGCTTGATTTCCTTTATTCATATTGAGTAGAGGATTTAGCTACATATATATAATAATAAAACTCGCCCCCAAAGGGGAGGTAACTGCTCGGTGTTGGTATCGGCATTTTCAAGTAGGCCACAGACATGGACGACTGGGCATTGGGTCCCAGTGACATTCCTTTATCCAGGATGGAGGGGTGTTTAGCTCTAGGAGAGATGGAAGTGCATCATATTCTCTAACCTACCTGTCTCTGTGGCTTCGGCCTGCTTGTTGTGTGCGACCAGCATTCAGTGTGGCAAATCCTCGACTTTGGAAGTAGCCTTTCCTGGAGGTGAAAACGGGCAAGTACCCGCAGCTCATGGGGACACTCAAGGGAAACGTAACTTTCCGCAGTGTGAGGGTAACGGTTTGTAGGCACTTATGCAAACCAATCCCTGTCTCTGAGCACGGACGGTATGGTTATCTTGAGTGTGGGGGGTTCTTCCCGGAACCTCAATTGAGTCAAGGGTGTCGCCACCTCTGGTGGATAGGTTCATCCGGGTGGGTCCCACTTCTATACCTGCCTCCTTTTGGGAAACCCTGATGGCCTGGCAGTGATGTTGGGTCTGACGGGCAAACGAAGTAGATCGGGTGCTGGGTCCGAGCCCGCCAGGGGTATCCGGGGATCTATCGCTCTGGTTATCTCTGGTTTCCCAGCAACTGGGTAAGGCCTCGATCGGGTAGTGGTGTAAATGGGAGGTTGGGGTTCCTCCGTCAGCGTGCTGACGGTCCCCTTCCTTCTGGCTATGATGGCGGGTTCTGCCTGTCAGGGATTAGATAGGTCCCGAGTGTTGCTTGCACTAAATGCGTCGGGGCGCTCCATTATGGTCTTCTAGGGCTTTGTACCTGGTGGAACCCAGGTGGAGTGACGCTTAAACAAGCAGCCGGAATCCCTGGTTAGGATTGAGGGGCAACCCTCTTTCCGAAGGGTCTGCTTCGGCAGCCGGCGAGCCTGATGACCTTAAGTCATCCGCCCATGATGTGCTAAAGGTTGATGCGTAAGCTTCGGCCTACATCATGGGGCCCGGGTATGTCTCACGATAGGTACCGGGTACGTAGTCAGGGGGTTTCGGCTCTCATGACAAAGAAATAATAATAATAATAATAAAAATAATGTTGATAAAGTTGATAAAGTCGTCTTAACAAGCGTGCGACGACCGCGGATATCTTCGGTGTGTGTGCGTGTGACGACCGCACATATCGTCCGTGTGCGTGCGTGCGACGACCACGGATATCATCCGTGTGTGTGCGTGCTACGACCGCGGATATCTCCACTGTGCGTGCGTGCGACGATCGCGGATATCTCCGCTGTGCGTGCGTGTGACGACCGTGGATATCTCCACTGTGCGTGCGTGTGACGACCGTGGATATCTCCGCTGTGCGTGCGTGTGACGACCGTGGATATCTCCACTGTGCGTGCGTGTGTCGATCGCGGATATCTCCGCTGTGCGTGCGTGTGACGACCGCACATATCGCACGTGTGCGTGAGTGTGTCGGCTCGCGCGTGCGTCACTTATTATCACCAGACGGTCAGATAGGTCCATCTCTTATTCTGTATATTGATCTGCAGGGGTGGGCGGGGAAGGGGCAAGACAACTGACCGCTCGGGGCAAACAAAGGCTTACTCTCCACTTATTTGTTATTTCATGTTATTTGAAGAAATCCTGCAGCGGGTATTGAGGGACGGACTTTGCGAATTACAAGTCACTCTCGTGTCCTCCGGGGCTCCCCCCCCCCTTACACCCCCTCATGTCTCCCGGGGTGGCGAGACACCGACAACTTACGTTTTATACTCTTTCCAACAATCGAAACTCTCAAAAACTGTTTCCCTCCATTTCTTCCCGGCAAACAATACGCACCTCTCGAGCCTGCGGCGATCTTCGGACACTTCCCCTTCACCCCTACTTCGCCTCCCTTCGCACTGAGTCCTGAAATTATACGTTTCATTTTGGAACTTATATCGTTGGAGTTTGTGGTTTTTTGAAAGTTTGGAATTTACTTTGTAAGGGAATAATCATTATTTACTAGCATAGACCAATCGATACAAGTATGTTTGATCAATGGCACTATGTTGTCAAGATTAAAATAGAAAACTTAGTATTTTAGATTTGGAATTATTATAATTTAAATTTGCCAAACATTTCCACTGTATTAATTTATATTTTTCATTGAAATGGTGACCATATTACGTGTGGCCATTAATTAGACAGAATATCGCTACTAACTGTATGATGATAAATTGTTATTAAAGCAGAGAGGTAAAAAGTAAGAACTTTCTTAGTTTTACGAGCTTTAACTGATACTTTGAAAATATCAATTATTCAAGCATTTATAGACTTACATACTTACTTAGCATCTGGGTCAAAAAGTAGTACATTTAATTGTAAATTTTTAGTAATTTTGTTCTGACGTTGAAGTAGCAATCTTTACAATGAAAATGGGCGGAGTTTAATAGATTCACTGACAAAGTGCATTGATTTAAATTAATCACTGTTCTGATTTCTGTCGAATATTTTATTTTAAACTATTTACCACCCTTACCCTTGACCTATTTAGTTCACAAAATTTAGTCAGTTTGAGGGTAGTCCCCCACTACTGTTTTCTCAAAATATATATGGCATAGCTGATTGATGTTTTGGTAAACCTCAGCTGTGATAATTTAATAGGCAAGCATAGTTCTTTAAAACCTTTTTTTCTCAGCTCGTGTGCATCGTAGAGAAAACCTACTCATACTGTTAGAAAGATATTTTTCTGTAGGTGTGTAGAATCCCTTGATAAATTAAATAGGCTCAAAATAATCACAAAAATGAATTAAAAATTTAAAAAATTAAGATGGGCTTCAAGGGTTGCCATGCTAGTGACTCGAATTAACAACGAAATATAAACAGAAAATCAAAACAAATGGAAGAAATTCTAATCCCATGTTTTATTTACAGCGTGGGGTGAAAATAGGGAAGTCCTTACACTGGATGACCTCTAGTATTATACAAATGGGAGGTTTAAAAGGGATAGATTTCTTTTCCTAAAACCGCCTATATTTTGTGAACGGAGTATAAGCCAAACATATGTTACATCACATGTACTATCATCCTTATCAGCAAGTAATGGACATAATAGAGTTTTATACATTCTATAATAGACTAACCAACACAAGTGGGCATGCGGATTGTTCTATGATTATCTATGATTCTATTCTTTGAATGGTCCATTCTACTATGGCTGATGATAATCCGTATGGAGATTGAATAGCAACTCTACTCATTCTACTACTTATTCATTTGGTCAGTGGGGGCGCGAGCTGGTCTAGTAGTTAGAGCGCTTAGAGACTTCGTTCCAAGAGGTCCCGGGTTCAAATCCCGTTAAATCACCAATGGATTTTATCTAAGTGATAATACCGCAAACCCTAGATGTGTGCCCTGAAGTAATGTGAAGAACAATCCCAGGCTCGTGCCTAGCGTCCTAGGAAAAAATACTCTAAATTTAAATTCACCACCTTATAAACTTATAGTTACCTTAATGTATATTCAACTTTTTCACTGTCCTCACGTAAGTCAATCTAAATCTCCACCGTCCACAGAGTGGTAATTATAACGTAATTTCCGTATTGATCGGACCCCAAGATCGCCAGTGTGAGCCGAGTCCCAAGGGAAAGGCGTGATTCAGAACCTCTGTTTGCGCTGACCACTCAGGCCGGACCTTTGATACAAAATTGGAGAAAGAGAATCGCCAATGGACTCGGCACGTGAGAAGAAGAAAAATCTCTAAGTATTTTCCTGACGCGCATGCAAGTGGAGGGTTCCAGATTCTTTCGGAAACCCCGTGGGAAATGTTCACCCCAGGGGCTCAAGTTTATACACTGTATGGTTCGGTCATACATGGTAAATCTTTTCTTTTGTAATATCAATCTAAGCTGATCGTCATAATACAATAATGATATGTTATATGTTCGGTGATACTATGAAAGTGAAGCATTAAGCATCGGTAGTGTGAGAATTGAATTGTGTATAATGTAGTTCAAGTCCCATCTTCAAAACCCAACTGTAGCCAATTTTTATTTTTTTAGTTACAACGCCAGTGATATTTATTTGAGAAAGTAAAACGCTTTTGATGTCCTTGTGATATGTCGGGATCCGACCCTCACTCGCCGAAGTTAGGGACGCTAACCACTAATTTAGAAACATATCCCGAAGAATAGAAACTAACAATTAAATACAAGATAGTTGATAGTTGAACTGTTACTGAGTGTCTTCTATCTAAATCCTTTAATGTGTTGATATATATCTAATGTGCAGCTGATGATTTATAAAAGGTTGTATAGCTTACAGTAAGCTGCTCTTTCAGATTAGCTTGGTTAAAAAGTGTATGCTAAAGAAATCAGTAAATAACAAAGCCAACTCTGTCGGTGGCTCAACCACGTGCATTTTCACACTACATCTGGCTACAACTTAACTCAGATTTTGTATGTCTACTCCCGTACTTTATCAGATGTAGAATTTTCAAACATAAAGCTAACGATGACTACAGTCTTAAGATAAATTAGTGATTGGCAATGCATACTGGCGGCTTCGAACCAGCGACTTCAGGCTTGTAAGCTAAAGTTACCACTGAGCTAGAGAGTTCGAAAATTTGATGAGTATTGAGATATTGTACGAAATGGTAATACTTTTTTACAGCTTGTATGTTTCATAATGTATTGGGACGCTTTTTTATCATATCTGAATGCTCAAAAAATCTGATTAATTCGCGGAGTTTGAACTATAACCAATAAGATTGTTATTACGTACTATAAGGAGATCATTAGTTGGTCAGGGTTTCATAGATTAGAAGTATTTTCTCAAGCAAATGGTTTTCCTTTGACAGGAATATATTTACCTACTGAAAAAAACATTGTTGTAAATATATGAAAGGTGCTTTTAAAGAATAAGCAAATTGATTTATATCATAGTCGTTTTGTTGTTTTTATCACGGAATTAGGACCATCCCCCATTGTTGACCATTATGGCCAACAATGATGTTTAAACTTAGTTTGTTGCTATTGAAAATAAATTGTAAAGTTAATAGATTAAGTTTAAATTAAACACATTTAAATTAAGTAATTTTGTTGTTTTGTAAATTTTACAGCTCAGTAAAATTTAAGTCAGTTTTTAGGCTAGACGGGATAAATAATATTACTTATACGCTAAGAATGTCGATTTAAACTTACTCATTACTCATTATTTAAGTTTAAAACGACAAATGTAGGAAGAATATATAATTGTTTTTATTTTAAAACTGGAACTTATTTTGGTCTCAATTTCGAAGATAAATAGGTTTAAGTTTGTTTGATATTTTTAAAGCTAAAACTAAACTGTGGTTTCCCGGAGCGAGTAAATGATTTACTTCCCTCAGTGTCCGCTGGAGGCAGCACTGCTCGGCGGATCAATCTCCCGCCATAATGAACCACCTGATTGGCAAACTTTGTCGCTTAATTGGCGGGAATGTGATTTCACAAGGCGCCATTTTGAATAAGAAGAACAATATCGCATTAAATGGAAATAGTTGGGAAGCTCATTCAACATACAGTTCCGCAAGTTAGTTAAGTATATTATTTAAAATGAAGGTTTCATACTAAACATAATAATGATTACCTATATTGTTATGAACAAGTTTAACTTAAGGAATAACAATAGTGAATTTCAAGTGTGTTGTCAAATATGTATTTTTTTCGTTTGTTGCCTCTTTTCATATTGTTTCATTTTTTCTTTTTTTTCTTCATCTTTTCATTTTGTTCATTTCATATTGCCTTGGCTTACATAAAATGTTTCAAAACGTAAACAATCCACTCGCCTATCAAACGATGGCTAAAATTGTATTTTTATCGATATGTAGTATCAACACAACAGCGTTTGGCATTATTTGTTTAGTTCAGTAATAATTCAACGATTTTTGTATTAAATAAAACTGCGTGTATACTCAACTAGTCATGCATTTCCTTCTATGAACTTTACTAAATATTGCATAGCTTGTGCAAATTTACACTTAAACATGAAATAAAAATTATAACATACTGTATATCTCTAAATGCAAATTATTTTCAAATTCCGATCGACAATAAAATAAATAATAACGTAAAAGGGTTAAAACGAAAATATCCTTAGAAACGTAAGCAGAGACTGTCCAAATTGACTTTAAATCGTAAAATATTCATACATAAAAAGGTTTATTTTCAAAAATTCTAAATTAATCTCACCACACTTCACCATATACCCATTATCAAAGCCAAAGCGGCCCTCAAACAAAGGACAAACGAAATGGATTATGGGGGAACAATCCAGCAATCCTGGGCTTGTCACTTTAATTGGCAAAGTTGAGCTGGGCTGATTGACTCGGGGGATGAAATGTTTTTATTCTGGAGGGTTTGTTTCTTTATTTTTCCGTCTTGGGCAGGTAGACCTTTCGTTCAATCTAGAGATGCTTTGTTGACCCCCCCCCCACCCCCCTACCACGATTACTTCGACAAATCAACCCCTCAAATTGGCGACCTTTGAAGTCCGGTTCTTGATTTCTTTAACGTTTCTTTAAAACTTAAGCATCCATTCTGGAAACCAATCGTTCTGTGGTCCGAGTAAATTTGATCAACCTCTCTTCAGTCTGTCACGGATTGGATTCTTTGGTCCAGTAAAGCCTCGCTCGGAGCGATACAAAAGACTTTCGGGCAGTTTAACGTTCCGAGAAAAATCGGGTTTATCACATGTTTCAGTTGACTGTTTATAGTTGACTAAATATTACGATATGAAAAATAAACTAACCAAGCAAGGAGAAAAGATGAAAATATCTTCTAAGTAGTTTTTATTCTGATCGGGCTTTCGGGCTCCACCCCAGTGGCTCTGGAGTTTCCCATGTTAACCTTATGATTTTTCATATTTAATAGGAATTTCTTAACAGCTGTTTCAATTAAACAAGTTGGTTCTGTTCTATGATTTTCAATAGCATTAAAGTTACAAGGATTACCAACAGGGTGCAGCACTATTATTTTTTGTAATTTATGACAACAGCTAATTTGCAACTAAAACGTGAGTGAGCGTAGCGAACGAACTTCGACCTGGAGGCGAGTTAGCGTAGCGAACGAGCTAACCTGAAGGCAAGTGAGCACAGCGAACGAGCTCCAACCTAAAGCTGAGTGAGCGTAGAGAACGAACTTCAACCAGGACGTGATTGAGCCATGCAAATACTTATGAAGTTAAACGGGGCAAAGCCCGCGGGTACAGCTAGTATTGTATAATTCTTTTGTCATCTGTCAAAATTCTTGTTGAGAAAAGCTTTTCATTAACATTAGACTATAAAGCAGGTTAAATTTAGCTGTTTCCAACTCACTAGTTAGAGCACCATATATGTATTAAACTTTAAACGTAAACGAAACATAATTTCTTACTTGCAGTAAACTAATATTTCACAACCCTGCTTTTGACTTTGGACTACAATGAGTATATTTGATTGTTTTATAGTTTAAAAAGGTTGTGTAATAAAAGAGTGGGTGGAAGTGAATGTTAAATTATGTCCTATTTCGGCTTCCAGCTTTAAAACTAAATTAGCTCTTTGACAAAAAAGTATTTTCAACGTAAAAAGTACCCCTAAATTCAATAACACATTTTCAGTTTAAATGAACTTGATAAAAATCCAGTTTAGCTCAAAGCGTTCGGATCAATTTCAGGTAGATACGCCTTGGGGATAAACATAACTCACTTTACCGTATAGAAGGACTCTTTGATAATGCAGATTTCCCATCTCTGACGGTGACGTCACCCCTGGGGACCGATGACGTAGAGACAGAGATAAACAGCTGGGGAGCGATGACGTCACAGAGACAGAGATAAACAGCTTTTGCGATGATTCCGACCAAGAGACTTCCGGTTTTGACAAGCGAATAATTCGATTCCGAGTATACCTGACGGGACTTGCTGGAGGGTTCAGCCTCCTTCTGACAAACACTAAAGGTGAAGTGTAGATTCAATTTTAGTTTCTGGTTTTCGATTATATGAGAAGGATATGTCATTTACTTCTTTTTAATTAGAAGAACCTGTTGTTGATTTTGTGTCTTAAGCTCGTATTTATTTTATTGTACTATTTTCTTCTTTACAGAGGGGGGACAAATGATTAGACTAAACTGAGTTTTTCTAAAAATAACAACTCTTTCAATTTAAACATTACCAAAGGCTGCAAATTTGTATGTTTTACTTATAAAAAGCTACTTAACATTCATACTGTTATATTTTTTCCAAGGCTGGTAGTAATAAATCTGTAATAGGAAAAAAAACAGCTGTTTACCATTGGTTGCTGCTTAGCAATTTATTGTTTAAATTTCAGTAATGGTATAAACAACTGTTTCATTGTTTACTTTCTCTAATACCTTAACGTTTTATATATTTAAACGTTCTAATTGAATTTTAAGTATTTTATAGTGCTTATTTCGTGTTTACATTTGTGTATCTAACTTTACTGATCTAATAAATACGGTGCAAAAAACGAGCTTAGTCTAATATTTTGTCCCCCCTCAGAGTTCATATATTCATTCAGTACTAAAATGTTCAGTAAAATAAGTACGCTAAAATAACTATGTGAATGGTTAAAATGTACCATTCTGACGAACAGTGGTAAAATGTACTATTTAGAATATTTCTTGTAAACAAATTTTAAAGTAAAATCAGAGATTATTTTCGAGGTAAATAAGTGGTTTAACATACTAGAAAAACATCTACATCTTTATAATTAAAATTATGTTAAAAAAACTTATGTAATATTTTCCCATCCTCCTACGGAATGGTATGAATGAATGTGTTAATGTTTAGACGAAGAGTCATTCGCGTATCGGGTCTCGAAATCGATCACCATTTACCACCTTTTGTGTATGTTTACCATCTAGCAGTGAACAGTAACATTTTAAATATGTTTTAAGTTTTGTTAGACTATTTATTTCTGTTTATACTCCGAATAAAAATATGAAAATTTTAAATAAAACAATCATGACATTTACATTTTATGGTAGCTTGGAGGAAACAAAAAAAAAGACATTTCCCGGGCCGTTAAACATTTATTACATAATATTATCTCTTATTTAGTGGTATAGAATTGGAGTTTATCCATTGATCATCTGCATCGAGTACGCCTTCAGAATAGTGTACGCAAAATGAGTGCTGCGTTCGTTTTGCATACCCTGACGCCTTTCTCTGGTCTCATTCTTTAAACATTCATGATTCTCGCTCTTATCCTTTTTTGGCTAAGGTAGAGGCAAAATGTGTTCAGTCTCCTCTTTTATGTTGCACGTAAATTGCCTTTTATTAATGTCTGTTTGAATGTATATTTATTTACTGATGGTTCAATCCATAAACCATCTTGTGTCATGTAGTTAAATGTATACCATATTTCTTTATGTAAATGATGTATCCATTTAGTGAATAAACTAATTTAAATATATTTGTATGACATATATTTTTGTTATTTGTATCAATTAATTACAAACAATTCTACCACCCCAGCATACCTTCTGACTGAGTGAATTACCCCGTTCCTGGTTGGATTTTTACGCTGATATTCCATTAAACTTTCAGATTTATTCCCTGTTTACTTAACATTAGGTTTGATGAATACTTAGGTTTGCTGATGTAGGAAAGGATATACATTTTGATATTTTTAAAATGTTAATAGTTTAATTAAAATGAATTGGAAATTTTGATAAACATAAATCCAAGTCAGCAAACTACGAAATTTCATTAAATTCTACATAGGTACAAATTTCTATGTTAAATTTACAGCTTTTCCGTCATTTTTAAAGTATAACAACGCTGTGTATTAATCTTTACTAAAATAATATAATTTCGTTTATTTTATTGAACTATTAATATATTGAACGATAATAAGTGCATTTACCACAGCGTTTACTTTTGTGCTCTAAGTAAATTGAGTGCTTAAAACCGTGTGCTCTTATATTGCAGATGTCTGTGTTTCTTTGTTTTGGTAACCAAAAATAAATTTTAATTTAATAAAAATAGACAATACTTTACAGTAGTGTACAACTTAATTAAATTTCACCCGAAGAAATTACAGGTGAAAGTGTTCGGGGAAAATGAAACTTTATAATGCAATATGGAGCTTACCCCGGGATCGGGAATACGAAAGAACAGCGGGATATTTTCATTAAGTTGTCACTGGGATTATCGCAAGACGGGCGCGAGGCACCTCGGAATGGAAAATGTTGATTTATTTCAAATTAGCCGCGCCTGATATTCCCGCGCCGGGGAGGGGTTGTATATTACCTCATAGGTGCGACGGTGGATCTTCTCAGCCAATGGGGTGGCTTCGTTTTATTAGATCCATAAATTCATCATATCAGAGGGGAGGAGGGTCAAGATGCGATGCCATTGGCGCAGTGCGGCGTCTTGCTCCCACCCTTCTGGATATTAATATCGAATTTTTTGGCGGGAGTTGCGTGAGGGTGTGCGCGCTCGGCGGTCACTCATCCGGCGGAACTGTCATTGCGGAGGACTTTGGTCAATACATCCGCACACGCACGCACACACACAGCGGCATCTTCCCCTCAATCAATACGGCACCCCTGGAATTGTTTTCGCATCGGCAATAGAGATTGCATACTTGTGAATATTTCATAAGGGTGACACCCTTCGTGTGACTCGCCCTACAATAATACATCGGATACATGATCCCTTCACATAAATATCTGGATATTAAAGCTGACTGCGCTCGCAGCGTAAATGGTTGGGGAAGAAAGACAGCGCGTCAGATAGGGGTTTGTAGATTTATACTTTTGTAAAACCTTACAGTTTGAAATATAAACCCCGTATTAATTTTTATATAGTTTCATTACTGAACTCATTGAGCGTCCAATAAACAAATAGCTCCGAGTCTAAGTTTAATATTACTATGGTTTAAACATATGACCATATAGATTAAGCATCCTTTGGTATTTCCTTCCTCTAGGGTTTCCTCTAGGTCCTATAGCCCGGAATTGTTTTCCACAATCCATCAGGCTAGGTCTAAATTCACTTAGATAAAATACTTTGGTGATTGGAAGGGTTTGAACTCGAGACCCCGGGGAATGAAGTCCGTCCTTTGGGAAACAATTATGAGATATGTTTCTGGCCAGTTTATGAAGAAGATTGTCTTGTTATTTATTAAACTGAACTCAAATAACTCCTAAAACCAAAAGCGAAGCACAAATTGTAACCTCTACTCCAGAACAAGAGAGAACCATTCGAACTCAAAATGCTCAAATGTCAGCAACATGAAACGGAGAACAAACTCGAAGTCTTCTATCACTATTCAAAATCAATGTCATAGTTTTTTACACAATCTTTTGTATTTTTTCATCGATAAACACAACACAGCCTGAAGTTCAAGTTAAAGCCACATATAAACATTTGACTATAAATGAGCCACCTCTGATATTCAAATTAGATTAGTACGTAGCAGATGTGGTTATAATTAGTATAGCAATCTGAAGGCTGTCAATTCGACCCTGCAAAGCCAGTAGACCTTTTTATTATTTAAAACTGGACCTAGCTGTCCTTGAAGATCCACCTTTTGATAAAAGGTCATGTCTTTAGAAACAACTGATCTTTATTAGTTACAACGCTTCAAGTCACATTACACGTCTAAAACGTTTCTTCTATCCCAGCTTATAATAATGATGGTTATGATGTGCTAGAGTCTTATCACTCTTGATCATCTAATTTTGTATGTTGCTATGTGATAAATATACGGTATTTTACCTTATGATCACGGTCCATAACAATGATTGTCTTGTGTCTTTCAAATACGCATAGAATTTACTTATGCAAGCAAATCACAACCAATCCATTTCAACTTCCAAACCCAGCAAAACATACAAACCTCACTACAACAGCATAAACTTTCTGTAACTTTTATCGGTTTCCATTCTGAACTGAAATAAATCAGAACACAAAGAAGCAATGGTAGTCCAGTAAATCTGTCAGAAAATATGGGGTTGCTGTGCAAAAGGTCGGGTAGTTCTGATTTTTGGATATGTTGTTAGTATTGGGCTCATAACATAAAATCCAAGTTATCCACCTCGAGATGCTGCCGCTCGCCGCGGGGCGCTCCACTTGTTATCGAAATATCAAAAACATGGCAATTCCTATTGTTTTTCACTCAATCTCGTGAACCGTTGATTTTACCGAAAATTTTATATTATTACATTAAAGAAGAATAAATTTGTGACAGTTTAAGCCCAACAGCAAGTATGTAGCGTAAATAATGGTCAAAATACAGACGATCAAAATAAATAAATTTTTCAAACACCGATAAAAATTGTGGTTTTTTTAATATTTCCACAATATAGTTGTTTGAAGCAAACACCGTATTGATTTAGAGAGTATGCCAGTTTATTTGCTATGAATAGAAAATAAATGAAAGTATGAATAAAAATACCCCCACCTCAGCAAACCTGCAGACTAAGCGAATTTCCATTTGCTTGATTTGATTTTCACAAACCTATTTAAATAACATTAGGTTTAACTGGTGCCTAGGTTTGCTGCTACAGGGAGAGTAATATAGTATATAAAATAATAATAGTATGATAAGAAACAAATAAATTTACCCAATTTTATAAAACTGTGTCTATAAATAAGGAAAAAAACAATAATTCAAAAATCTTCACTATTGGAATAACTTGAGGTTTTTTAATTTACATTTTTTAATTTTCTCCGTAACCAATAACTGTAAAAAACATTTTAATGTACTAAATTATTTGTTTTTAAGCTCTACAAAATTCTTTAATGATACAATTGTAAAATTGTATGTTTTGAGGGTTAAAAATGAAAAAAAAATATTCTTCCCGGTAAAATACCTATAAAGCAACCGTTCCTATGGCCTTATCATGCTTTGCGAACTCGTTTTAATAAATAAATGTACGTGTGCATGATTCAATGATTCAATGATTTATATAGGCCACTAAGCAAAAGCAATAGGCTAAGTGACTTACAATACAAAGTAAATGATAAATAGTCCATCTCTTATTTTTATTCACAAATAAAAGTAATGTTTGTACCAAATTCCACTAAATCGGATGTTTTTTGGGAATCATCGTGCTAACGGACGATAATAACTTTTTTGGATAGAGTTAAGTAAAATTTTTAGTTTTTTTTTGGATACAGGGTCTCCAAAAAACTTACCTAGTTTTAAAATTTATTTATTTATTGTACTAGATACAAACTACTGTTCAACGACTTAAAATAAAAGTTATTTTAACACTATCACACCTCAATATGCGAACCATTTGTAGCCCTGCAGACATGCAAGCTATTTTTACTCATTTTTATCATTAATATTTTATTATTTGTATTATAATTTATTACCAAAACTATGTTCAAGGTCAAATAGGTGTACGCAACTCATTGCCAACGTACGAAACTAACACTTTGAAGTATACTCTACACAGCACGAAATGATTATTACTAATCCATTTGAACAATAGGATCGCGAGGTATGTTTAAAACTATGGAGTCTTTTTCGGACACCCGGTATATATATTTTTATATATGTTATAAAAATTTGAACCAACAGTATTTTTGGCCTCTTGGAATACCAAAATAAAAAGTAAATCGGTCCCGGGTCTAGGTCTTACCATGAGACCTACTGTAATAGCGTATTCCCTATAAGGGAAATTTGCTAATAATCAGCATATCATTTATATTGAATGGTGTGTGTTGAGGAAACCACTATTGAATCTTTTCATCAATTTCGTTGTCTCGAGCAATGCGAGAATGGCGCACGTCAACATGTTGCTCACTGTTAATGTTCAACTGACGTAATTTGTTATAATATTTCTCAACTTCCTACAGATTTGATGAGGACGGATCATCCCCAGCGCCCATCAAGTTACAACATTTTGTCTGTTATCCCTCGTCCCCGAGTCAATCCACCAGAGCTTTTCATTGTCTTTATGAGGGCCTGTTCGATGGCCTAATCAGACCAAATTCCATACCAGAACTTGTCTGTACGTCTTGTAGTGAAATTTTCGATCTTTATGAATTTTGTGTGTTCTTCAATATCAATCCTGTATTTCAATTCATATTCAGCATGTTCTGTATAGATGGGCGCAATTGGCGTGGAAAAATTACCCGTTGCATGGAAGATCTGTGGAGTGATTGTAATTGGAAGATCTTATTTGCCTGATCTTTCAGCCTCAATAAACTGTCAACTTTGTTAAACTGTTTTATTTTGTTTTCATGTGAAAGTATTGTACCCAAGGCTTAGCTTAAATGTTTATGTATAAACATTTGACAGCTTTGGGAAGAGTAGTTTTGCCGTTGAAGGTATATTTTGAAGATCTGTTTTTCGGCATGTAAACCTACATTTATTAAAACGAGTTCGCGAAGCATGATCATTGAAGTATAAGACAAAACTGAGGAAATTAATTTTTGTTTTTAGAAACGTACGCGAAATTCTTAACATTAATGAAATAAAAATGTTATACTATGCATTTGTCCAATCGGTACTTCGATATGGAATTATAGTATGGGGAGGAGCTAGTAGCAATATTTTAAAGCCACTGTTTGTCATACAAAAACTAATTATTAAAATAGCTTTTTAATTCAACAGGCGTTTCCCTACAAATTTATTATTCAAAAACACTCAATTACTTTCGGTGCGTCAACTTTTTATCAAAACTTTACTTGTATATACCTACTCCAATCAAGATTTGATAGTGACGCCAATGAAACATAACTATCCCACCACAAAAACTGTAAATGTTGGTATGCAGGTACCCCGAGTTTTCAAGTCTGCAAACCTTACCAATGCTTTTTATATTGCGAATTTTTTTTATAGGAATATACCATCAGAGATTATAGATCTAAAGGTATCTCTTCCAGTTTATAAACGTTCGGTAAGCAGTTGGCTGTCGGAGATTGGGCTCGATCAGTCTGAGACACTTATCAGTTCAGTATACAATACATAACAATAATAAATACACAAGTACAATAAACAATATTTAGCGTACAGATATTAGTAACTGCAACTCCATTCACTCGACTACCTTTTACTTAGAATTAACTGTTCCTGTAGCTGTCTCATAGCTTAGTTGTAAAAAGTATTTTGATTAATTTAGTTTTAATTTTTAAGAATATTTCTAATTTGATTTTTAATAGAGTTCGTCCTGCGCACAGGTCATTTACGGCCTATGCGGGACTATTGTTCGTATTTTGTATATGTATATATTGTAAAAAAATTTTTGGAAATAAAACAGATTTTGATTTGATTTGATCAGGCCATGGGAACGGTTGCTTTATGGGGTTTTTTGTTAAGAACGGGGTTTTCGTATTTTTGACCCTTAAAACATACAATTTTACAATGTATCTCTAGACCATTTTGTAGAGCTTAAAAACAAATAATTTAGTACATTAAAATGTTTTTTTACAGTTATTGGTTACGGAGAAAATTAAAAAAATGTTAATTAAAAAACCTCAAGTTATTCCAATAGCGAAGATTTTTTAATTATTGTTTTTTTTCCTTATTTATAGACACAGTTTTATAAAATTGGGTAAATTTATTTGTTTCTTATCATACTATTATTATTTTATATACTATATTACTCTCCCTGTAGCAGCAAACCTAGGCACCAGTTAAACCTAATGTTATTTAAATAGGTTTGTGAAAATCAAATCAAGCAAATGAAAATTCGCTTAGTCTGCAGGTTTGCTGAGCTGGGGGTATTTTTATTCATACTTTCATTTATTTTCTATTAAAAGCAAATAAACTGGCATACTCTCTAAATCAATACGGTGTTTGCTTCAAACAACTTTATTGAGGAAATATTGAAAAACCAACAATTTTTATCGGTCTTTGGACATTTTTTTTTATTTTGATGGTCTGTATTTTGACCATTATTTACGCTACATACTTGCTGTTGGGTTTAAACTGTCACAAATTTATTCTTCTTTAATGTAATAATATAAAATTTTCGATAAAATCAACGGTTCGCGAGATTGAGTGAAAAACACTAGGCATTGCCATATTTTTGATATTTCGATAACAAGTGGCGCGCCCCGCGGCGAGCGGCAGCATCTCGAGGTGGATAACTTGGATTTTATGTTATGGGCCCAATACTAACAACATATCAAAAAATCAGAACTACCCGACCTTTTGCATACCAAAATGTCTTATTTTACTGGACTATGGAAGGGGTTTGGATCGATGTTGATAAAATATATAAATTCAATAATGTGGCGTTTAGATGTATAGCGGTAGGGGTGGTAAAAGAGAGAGAGAGAGCGAGAGGGGGGGGTTATGTACACTGATGTGGTGCATATCAAACCGTGGAGATATTGCCAATAATTTCCACCCCTCCCCCCCATTTCCATTCCCAGTACCGCCCTAACATTTGGCTTTCATAATGGCAAACGATGGAACGCCGATACATGCTCCCATTTGAAAACCTGATCCCACACAGATAAATCGTCCGGATCGCTCTGGGAATCACCCACTTGTGATTTCGCTTCGGGGATATTTCGAGCCGCTATGTTGGCAGTGACAGCAATGGCAGGCTGAAATTCCACATGGAGCTTTATGGTTCCAGTATTGACGGTTGGATATTTGACGTTGGGGATCGGGTGAGATTTTGCAGTGTTAGTTTGGATTCGGGCAATAGGGGGTATAACTTGTATATGGGTTGGTTTAGTTCTGATATAGATGGAATAGAACTAGTATCGTAATCCATATAACATGAGTCTATTTTATCCCATATGTTGTATAAAAGTATTGTATTAACTCAAATGTATCAGAACTTGTTCTATGCAAAAATAAAATACTTTGTATGTGCAGTATACATATTTGAGTAGTCGAGTGTTCACCTAAGAAGAGCACCGAGTAAATTTTGAGAAAAGTAAGAAGAACTTTGATCCTTTATATGTACCTAGCGCTCATTAAAAAGAAGTTGTCGGTCTCTTGAAGACCATCCATGACCTACGACTTGTACTTCGAACGAATCAAGCAAAGCAAAGTCTGAGCTGGTAACAATGAACTTTGCTGGTTAATATTTTGTGATGTTGCTGGAAAGCAAACCCATGACCTTTTTGTCCATATCTTTAAGTTTATGTAGGTATGCTTGTCTATTTTTCCATCTACACTATTTAAGTTGCATTAACGTTAGACTATAATTCCATGAAAAGGTTATAAACACTACAGATGAAAAATCATTTCAAGGCTTCTAAAGTATAAGGTATACGTATTTTAAAAGGTTTCTATTACATTACGGTTTATGTGGTGGGGTGTGGGTGAGTATGACGTAGATATAGTTAGTTGTAAAAAATTGTTAGATACGTAAAAATAATATCATGTTGAACTTTTAATTTTTATGGTTAAGTTTGAAATAAATTAAGCCCTTTCAAAACAGCAAATAAATTAATCAACTTTACGATATTTATATTTGTTTGTCAATGCCAAAATATTACAAAATGCTTCTATAGAATCGCATTATGAGTGAATCATGCTTAAACGTCCAGTCTGTATTTTTTCGTCTACGCAGCCCTTTTTAACTGATGACCCTGAATAGTGTGATGGTTATGCATTTGAGATATGTTATGTAACAGACGCGTTTTTATAAAAATAAATCAGACTGTGCTTAACATTAATCTTATTGGGCCTAGTTGATTTACAACTATATAAGGATTCCATGAAATGAACCCAATGGAATGTACAAAATATAGTTGGAAACAAAATAGTTCGATAATTAAACAATATTCCTACCACAATGATTGAATGTAAATAGATATAAGTTATAGCCATCATATAGTAACTGAATTGATTATCATTCAAATTGACTTATTAATCTGACCTTGTGGTCGTTAATACATATTAACTACATATTCTGGCGTTTCATGTTAATACTCTAGCGTTGCATGTTAAAACGTATAATATAATATAAAAAGTTAATTGATTGTTAGTTTATTGGAATTTAATCCATGCACGTATTTTAATTAGTAGGGAAATGTTGAACTTAATATCGAATAAAATACAGAGAATCTTTATTGTAATTGTGTATTTTTAACTTTATCTCTCTAGTTTTATATTTTTCGTGTAAGATTCCAGACAATGTTATTGTAATAATTATATATAAAGTATTTTATTCAACTATCTATTGATTTCCCTAAGAATAAGAAGTGTCGTTCTAAAACTATGATTTGAGGTTATGGTATTATGTAATGTACAAAAAAACTTTGAATTGATGTATTGTCCACTCCACAAATACAACATAACTTATACTGGTAACGTGTATATTCATATTCAATACTAAATTAGTGTATTACATAAGTAAACTCCATTTCCTTGTCTCTACATTTAACATTCTTGCAAAGAGGTTAGTTTTGAAAACTCCTTCATCTACCAACAAACTACATCTACCTAGAAATATCACCTTAACAAAATCCAAAACGTCAAAATCTCCGTGAAATTCACCACTTTACCAACCAGCGTGGATAAAATAGCGAAACGGGAATAGTTAAGAATTAAAAATGCTGAATGCAAAACTACGCTCTGAGCACTAGCGCTGCTGGTGTGAAAATCGTCAACTGCCACTGAGCGAGAACGAATGTTAATTTGAAAGGGTGAATTTTATCTAGGTCAGTAGGTTTTTAATGTAGCTCTTAATGTTTGTGTACTATCAAATATTAAATGATTTAAGGAACTATCCTATACATGTTTAATTAGTTGTGTTGTAGGGTAGGCCTATATAAAATAATGTTTAACTTGACTGATTACTAAATAATTATTTAGTGTCTCCGATCATATGGGTGATACAGTACTTGTAAGTTGTAACAGCCGAACACATTGTTTACCAGATAATCTATCCGACCTACATCTTCAACCCCTAACCCAGGGGTGGGAAGACTTGCGTAAGCCCCACCAACCGGGGAACGGTTATAATTTTCATATCATAACAGGCTTTTGATTGGTGCGCGATGAAAATATGAATCGGGGAGGGGAGGGGACCAATAGCGAGAGGGAGATACATAACGGGCCTTGCGTTATTGGTCGGTGTTTTTTACCCGGGGTGGCCACCAATCAATAACACTAGTTCCCGTCATGGCCGCAGGTGCGCTACTGTTCCGGTTATAGAAATATGTATCGCACTTACCTCTGTTATGCCCCTGCTAGGTCCGCTCGTAGGCTGCTTAGCATATCGGTCGATATCCTTACCCCTCTCTCCGCAACCCTGCCTCCTCTCCGCTCACCCCTTCCATTCACTCTTTGTTTCTCTGCGAGTTGCGCTTTGGATTTTTCTTATGGGTGGTTAGTTATGCGAGTTTTCTGTTGTGAAATAGAAACTGGAAAAGGAATTTTTGATGGAGTAAAAGTTTCTTATCAATAACAATCAGTTGTGAAAGTTCAGGTGCAAGGTTGTGAGTTAGGTGATGGATTTCTTTGTTTAAAACTTCTAGCTTATTAAACTAATCCATGTAGCCGAGTGGACATAAGGCTCATGTTCAAATCTAAAGGCTACAAGTTTGATCCCAAGCGGTGCAACTCATTATTCTCTATAATATGCTGTTTGTTATTGGGCTATATATTAATGGTGATACTCAAAATAGGTTTAGACTACATGATAGTGACGAGACCAAGGTTTGGACAGTTAGCTTACAAAAAATTGAATTTTAGGGGGAAAACACATAATCCTATAATTAATTGACTGATTTAAAAACAAAATGTATGCACAATATTTTCTAAGATATTTAATTGATTACCGGTATTTGTCTATGTACTGTACTTAACAAGAGTTGTAGTGTAAACCAAAGTATACTTTGATAATAGTTTGCTCTACGAGTTTGCTCATAATACTGCATAACAATTTCACGTAATAGCAGATTGCAAGAATTTTACACTTGTTTGGAATAAAAGAGCTAAAAGAAGTTTTGTTAACTAAGAAATCTCACGCCTTCACAAATCTGAACGCAATATTAGTGCTGCACTCATTTTGCCTACTTCGCCTTCCTTAGACGCACCTTATATAGTTGTGGACTATTCCACAGGATAACAGAACATGACTCTTATTAGTGCATTTTAATTTAAAATCGCGAAAAGAAAACACTATGTTTAATAATTTGAAAAGTCACAATCATAAAACCATCACATAAAATATACTCCTCAGATGGTCAAATCCTTAGTTTAAAACTACCAATTTAATCTAGATTCAAATTGGAAAATATCAATTTGTTTCTATCACACCCCTCCGTTCATTCGTTGACAAAATTATATCAAATACATTTAGATAACGGCTAGAAGGCCTTGGTCCTTGTTCTAAAGCATATCTCTTATGTTACCTCTTTAAGAAATCGTTATCAATTATTTATTTATCGATTACTTATTTATCGATTACTTATTCTTAACTTGCCTTTAAAGCCCTCATGCTGCTCCAAGACAAAATACTCTACTTGTAAAATCTTACCCCTTTGTTCCTTCCAGTCCATATTCATCGTAGCTCATTCACAAAATATGACCAATCAAATAAGTCTTACTTCAACTATCCTTCAAGATCACACTCTTTTTCTACTTCTCCCTTTAATTAACTCAGTGCAAGGACTAGTTAAACCTTGCCTTGGCTTTCCTTTAAGAGCACACCTCCTAGGTTGCTCCTTTTCAAAGTTGTCTTAGTCAAATCTTCATAACTACTAGAATTTACTTTTTTCTCCCTCCTTCATAAAGTATATCTACTGTAATGTAATCCACGCAACAACTACGTTGCGAATCTTACCTTGTTTATCTGTTTACTAAAAACCCTCGTTTCTCCTTACATCTAGCAAAGAACAGATGAAATCTTACCTTGATATTTCCATGACTCCATGCTGCTCCTGGAACCTCCACTGCCCAACTGTTGCTGCCCAAGGGTCGCTTAGTCACCTAGCTCCCCTGTTGACCAACGGTCACTAATTTCATAACTACGATCCATATCTGGAGGGTCTCAGGAGAGTATATCTCATAGTGGCCATTGTCATTTGGACATTTCAATAATAATGGCACGTGCTGTTATTGTTACTGTCCAGCGTTCCAAATATATGTTGCCGTTCGAGTGGGAATCGATAAAGGTTGGGCTCAGTTCATGGTTTAAATGTACATGGGATCTTTAATGATCTTGTTTGAAAATCTATCCTTCTTTTTGGAAACACAAGATGAGAATTCCATACAGAAAATCAACATGTAAATATCTTTGGGTTTTAGGAATTAGTGAACCAAAGTGTAGACAAAATTGGTTCATTTTAAGAAAATGAAACGCATGATGTGTGCTGCATGCGTTTTGTATAATTTATTTCTAGGGTGCCTACTAAAACGTTTTCAAACATTACGATTATTAGCGCATATTCTTGGAAAAAATCCAGTAATTTGTCTATTATAAAATAATATTTAAATTCAAGCTATTGGAAGGTTAAGGATTATTGCTCCAACACCTATGTTAAAAATACCCTCGTAACCACAATGTTTTAAACACATCCAAAAAATGTTTTGAACATATAACTTAAATTGTCAATATCAACGAGCTGTTATACTAATGCTTTGCAACGGGAAGAATGTGACAGCCATACAGTGTCTAAGTGGTGCTGATGTGTGTTTAAAAATACAGCATCTCTATGGTTTAGTTTGAGAAGATTAACTGATTTAAAAGTTATTTAAACCTACTTACTCTCATAATCCTACTTTTGATGTCAATTGAATACATGACAACATACCTTAAGTGTAGCAATAACATCAATTACTTGATATTGATTCTTCATGAATGAGATGTTTTACCATAATTTTTCAATTTTAGTAAAGCTTCTTTACATGGAGTTTACTATTTAATTACAAATTAAAAGCAATACCCAAAAAACTTGTACAACCTTTCTTTTTTTCCAAAAATAACCCTGTTTTATTTCCTCAATCTAAATAAACCATCACAAACAAACACCAGTTAATTGCATTGACCAGCTGTTTCATTAAATAAATTAAATTAAATCATAAATCTTTGGAAGCATGTCAGACGTAGCCCGTTGGAAATTGGCCTGTGGGGCCCCTAAGACATTAATTTGTCCATACCAATAATTCTCAGATAATCTACACACTTCATTTAGACGATCCAACATTATTGTAATGTATAGGTTTTTTTTCGGTTATGTATCGTATGCAATTTCTAACATACTTTAAAATAACTATTGTAGGATAGAGATAATGCAGATTACCCCAGAAACCACGTTCTAAAATTCCTCTCCGTCGCTCAATATTTTAAACATTCATTGAAAGTTCTTGTAGCTGTATTGATTCACTAGTTCACCTAGTTGACATGTTATATCCGGTACAATACCATTCAATTTCAAACACATTAATCTGTTTATGATCATAAACCCGTATAGATTAGGTGTTTGAAACGAAACACACCTAAATCATTGTTGTGTGTGTGCTTGTTTTTGATCAAGCAACTCACCAACCACCAATCAATCAAAGGCATTCAAACCGTACCCACAGTACTCATAGTACAGGATTTTCGAGAGCCTAACTTTTCTACTCCCCCCTACACACACACACACTCACACACACACCCACACACACTGTCTATTGTTATTGTCCAGCAGCGCAGATGTATCCGCACCTGATGCCAGTTTGTGAGTTCCCCGCCGAGGAAATGGTCAGTTAGACTAACGAACGACACAGGGGTGGGTAGGGGGTGGAGGGGTAGAGGGGTGGCTGATGTTATTATAGGAAATATCGTTCCTGCTGGTCATCAATCCACGCACCCTCACTGACCACTGGCCAATGTCCAGAACTGCAATTATATCCGATTCAGCTCAGTTGAAGCGTGAGTCAGACTTGACTGACAACGCCACAGATCAACCAAACATGGTCAGCTGGCGTTGCTGTTCACAAATTGTTGTTTGTAAACTTTAGGGTCGTTTAAAAATCTGATTTTGTTCATAAACAATGTCATTCAATAAGCTTAAAAATTGACATCATGTATACTTTGCAGTTCCAAACTTAAGTTACTGAAAAATTAGTAGGTTATAAAAAATTTTGTTATTCACAGATGAACTCCGTGCTCTATTAAAAATTTATTTAGCCTGCAATGTACAGAATTGTAAGATCTTATTAAACCTTAAAACATATAGTGGGGTGGAAAGCAGCAATAAGAGGTAAGTTACTGGTTAAAACCTCTACCTTATATAGTAGATTTAATATCAACAACAGTAGTATCAAAATCACAAATGTATACAAAGAGTAGTGTAATTCACAATTGTGTACAACGTTTAACGTGGAATGAGAACTAGCCAAATAAACAGCTTATTTGACTTAGTATCAAAGCTACACAGATCATCCCACTCCATTCCTAAAACATTCATATTCAGATTAAAATATTCGCCTAGGTTAACTGCAGTTATATTTAAATCAGCAATATATAGACGAATTTTCGGAAATTTTTAGATTTTTATCCAGCTAATGGACCATTTTTACATTATTAGTATTACGTTATTCACGGATTTTGAAAATCGTGTTTATAGAATTGTGAATGTATGAAAAGAGCAATGGATTTTCATAAAAGTGACATTTAGGGTTTACACTGCAAATTGAGTGTATACTTAATTTTGAATACAGTAATAGTGCATTATTGAATTTTTGTTTACACAATGGTGGAAATTCAGTTTTGATTAGATGCCGTTTACAGTAGTAGCTTTTACTATTTTAGTAACCTTGCAAAATTACAAGTTTGTGGCTAGCCTGGATTTAATGTCCTAACAATTGGGCAAGAGAAACACACAGAATTAAATTTGGTCCTTGTTACTATTTTTAAATGTGTTTTCTTGCTAAGGAACAAATCTCCAAAAGAGGATCAGGGTGATGGGGAAGTCTGTATAATTAACTAGTTAAAGGGTATTTCTGTTGTCAAAATATGTGTTTTTTTAATTGATTTTCACGTTTACGTGATGAAAGATTTTGTAGACGTTGTTGTAAAACCTTTAAAATCGCATGTTTGTATTAAAAAATCTATTTTAATACAATATTCCGATATACAAAAGTACCATTAAGTTCCGAAACACCATTTACAGCACAATTCAACACGAAGACTTAAAAAAACCACACACCAGAATGTTCTAGTTGGGGGTTCGTACCAGTTATAACCGAAGAGAAGAACTCATTCCCACCGTGTTGATTCTTTTCTCTAATTCAATCCGGAAAGTTTCCCGAATCATTCTCAGTTCGGAGGTGTGATAACGTGTGTATCGGCGTCCAAGTTTGTGAACCGGGGGAAGTTGGACGTCCCTCACAATGTCTGGGGATGAAATAAGATAAGAAAGGTGCTACAGTGTCCGGCCACGTATAGATCCAATTGTCCATCATCCCCTCTAATCCTATAGCGACCTTCGCCCCTCAAACTCCCCTTGTACTTTTAAATACTTCAAAATCTGAGTTCTCTCCCCTTTACAAGAACCTTTCATCAACTTTATCGCTTTTGTAAAAATGTAGAGGGTGCTCAAGAAGTGTTTGGGTAATGTTTGTGTAAAGTGAATCAGTTTAATGGAGTGTGTGTAAAATAAAATCTTTTAAGTTTGAAGTAATATATCCCATCAGGCTGAGTAACATTGTTTTCTTCTTAAAACTACGTGAAATTATCTCTAAGATGCTATCCATATGGAGCTTTAACCTTTGACGATTATTACTACTCCAGTAGCCAATAGTCAATGCTTTAACCAGGTAGCTGAGTAGTTATAAAGCTCTCCTAACAATCTAAATGTTAACTGTTTTTAATTCCCTTAGTCTATGGTTTTATTAAGTCAGGTTAACTCTTTGAACAAAATAAAAATCAAAACTTAAAACATTGGCGATGTTGGTCGCTCGTATAAATGCTTCTGGCAAAGGAACAGCTGATCTTAGCAGCTGATATTAGCAATGACCTGTTTAGCTTTGTTTCCAAGGCTAAATAGATAGTTTACTCAATAATTCACTCATCCTGATTTTATACTCAGGTTGAATTACGAACACAAAACAACGTCGCTATCTATTTAAGGTATTAAAAGATCCACTGTAGAGGTCGTCACTAGAGGTAGAGGTAGAGGTTTACTATCAGTTCCTTGTCAATAGTTTAAGTTAACATATTCACCAAGATGTCGTGTGAATCGTAAATATCTTCAATAGTTCAAAACTTACTCTAATCACATTACATTTTCACAAAAACATCCGTCGTCCTCTCGCGCCGAGTCAAAGGAACAGGTGACTCTTTGTAATCAAATCAGCTGACGTCTAAGCGTTTGTGAACGCATCCAGGCATAGCCTCGCGCCGGGCCCGCGGTCACCTAAGATCCAATTACATTTCGCCTTTCACGCTCTACAACACCTTGAGTCGAGGCTAATCTCATCGCAGAGGCTACACAAATATTAGTCGAGGGTCAAAGCAGTGATTGCTCCAGCCTAATATGTTCCATGTTTATGTTAAGACGTTTGAGTTGTCTATTTGTGTATGGTACATGTTATTGTTTTGTTAGAAGCTGTTTGAGGTGAGTGTGAAATGTTAGTTTACTGGATTTACGATTTATATTCACTAAAATGTCCGTATTGCTTTAAATTATTAATTACCAAATAGGTACTTTCCTGTTAAAGGGGACATTCATTATTATCGATGGTTTTTTTCTCGATATATCGATATTAACAAATTGAAACATATCAGCTGACAACTACGATAAATATTATTCAGTATCAACAAACAATAATAAAATGAAACTGTTATAAAAAAAATAACCTAACATAACTAACCAAACTTGTTGTAACATTTAAAAATTCCGTGTTTAACTTGCCTTTTCTGTTATCAAACGGTTAGCTTAGATGAGTTTCATTTCTTAATCCATATAATTCACTGTTTTAGCCTAAACAAGATCAGTAGTTAGTTGTTGTCAATTTGTAATAAATAGATCGGAAAACAAAAATATCGATATATCGAAAAAATCATCGATGATAACGAATGAATTCCTTTAACAGGAAAGTACCATAAAAGAAAACATGAATGAATAAACACAATTTTCAGGTTTACGGGAAAAATATAATCTGATAGAAAACGCTCATCAATACATAAGTATAGTTAATTATTTTTAAAATAAAATTATGGCATTCAAAGAAAGCTTTACCACAATTACAGCTCAAAGAAATTATTAAGATATTATTTGAATAACATGTGCAGCAACAAAAAACTTAACCATCTCCTTTAATGCATACACAATATTTACAAAAAAATCAAACTAAAGAGTATTTTAACACACACACATTCTTGAACTCCCCCTACTGCTCAGCGGCGTCAAATTCTCTTAGGGCTTATCCATTGAAGTGATTTTGAAAGTGACTTAAACGCTTTATGATCATCAACTCATGTGCATAATTGAAGGCGATATAAGTAGATTCACACGCACACGCATATACGCACACATACGCAAATCCCCCGGGATAGGGGCGCATATGAGCAGATTATATCTGAAACACATTTCATGTAAACAACTGAGGAGGGGGGGGATTAAATGAGGCGTTTTATTTCGGCCCCTTTTTAAGCCTGATAAATCCAAAGATATAATTATTTTGAAACCATTCAGGATTACCGGCCTGTGAGTAAAGGGGATTGACCTGATAGTGATGATTGAAGTTGAAATTAAATGTTATTTTATTATGTTTTTTTATATAACTAGCTGTAACCCGCGGGCTTTGCCCCGTTTAACTTCTTAATTTTCAAGATGATCTCGTTCGCATGGCTCAATCACGTCCTGGTTGAAGTTCGTTCGCTACGCTCACTCACCTTTAGGTTGGAGCTCGTTCACTGCGCTCACTTGCCTTCAGGTTAGCTCGTTCGCTACGCTCACTTGCCTTCAGGTTAGCTCGTTCACTACGCTAACTCGCCTCCAGGTTGAAGTTCGTTCGCTATGCTCACTCACCTTTTGGTTGCAAATTAGCTGTTGTCATGAATGTAAAAGAAATAATAGTGCTGCACCCTGTTGGTAATCCTTGTAACTTTAATGCTATTGAACATCATAGAACAGAACCAACTTGTTTAAAAAAAACACAAACACTCTAAAACAGTGTAAATGTAGATAAACTGGTTACGGTTCTCACCTTATAATTGAGGGTCAATAGTTTTAGGTTTAATAAACAGAACATCTGGGTAATGTCATTTAAAGTCACATTCTGTACTTTAAATTATATAAAAGGGGCGTAAGAAATTATATACAGTAGTTCATTTTACCCTAAAAAATTTCAAGTTCTGGATAATCATGACGTATATAGGTAAAAGAGGATTGCAGCATGTGGCAATCTTTGGTTGTTGTAGTGGCAACTAGCTTCGGCTCCTACAGAACACCAATCTTCAGGCCATACAAGTAATGGATTTATTATGGTTTAGAAATGAACGAATTCGTTTTTGGAATATTAATACATTTGCTTACACAGATTTATTAAGGTATTGATCGATTCACAATCCAAAACAACCCCAACTACAAAATGTTTTTTTACACAACGCATTTGCATTAATTTTATTATTTTTAATTACAGCACATTGTTGTAAATTAGATCCAAGTGAAGAACATTGAGACAACGCTTGGAAATTCTCGACGCAGTCTTGAAACCCTAATGAAGTATGCAAAGTGTGTTAATTATCAGATGTTTAGTATGCATATAAGAGCGCTCAGGGCTGCTTTAATAAGGTGTAATTCGATTGGCGGAGGAGAATTCTCGACACGAACGTGGTGCCTTACAGCAGATATTGTCACTTGCAGAGGTGTAAAACTTGATTACAACATTGGGTTGAATTGGTGGAGATATTGTTAGAGTGGGCTGCGAGAAGTGGTCGCCTTGGAATGTTCAAAACTGGTTGGATGTCTTTCATAAATAATCATAGCTAAAGAAACAGCTCATCTTACTCCATTTTGCACTCACTTCGTTTAATATACGCTCCTAAGTGTGCGTTCCTGTTTTAAAGATTTGATGATTCAAAATGTTGCTATGCTTACAATCGTTTGTTTTAACCAACATGGTTTTGAAGGGTATTGTACAGCTAGGAAAGTTTGCAAAATATTCCAGTAATTGAAGTTTACTTAAAGATTTTCTTGTGCCTTTCTGTCTAAAAAAAATCTGGTGCAAAATGTTTTAACAGTTAAAACAAATGTTATCAGGTATTTTTATGCATAGCCTCTATGATATGTACTTGTTATCAATTGATTATGGTGATTCACGAAATCATAATATCTTCATCCGGTTTCTGAATCTACTAAACTATACCTATCTGAAAAAGGGTTTCAATAATAAAACCACAATCTTCCACTTAAAGTAATTGCATACATCAATTAATTCCTTTTATCCTCATCAGCAATTTGTGCAGTTCGAATTTCCCAAACCGATCCAATACATATCTATGACTTTCGTAATTTCTTTATAAGACATACTATTACCACTGAGGTCATACCTTCCACGCACAAGAAAACGCCCCACCCTACCTGTTGTCCGTTATTACAATCACTAGCAAATTGGCGCGAGCGCAGCAGTTATTCACTAGTTGGACAAATGCCGCTAGTCTTTGTATTTCATGCGGCATGCGGCGGCATGTTTCATATTATTGCTTGTTATCAGTCGACCTATACGAGTTGTTCATCTATAATGCATGATGGCGCGCGCCTCCCTCCCTCCAATTATACGGTTTGGCGGGAGTTTAACCTGCATGATGACCGAGGAATACATGATGACCGGAAGTCCGATGCTGATTGTAAGTGGTCAGTGGATGCGGGGAATCGCTATGAACTGCAGCAACTGACTTTTTTGTACTGAATTTGTCATCTACTTGGACCAGCTGTAGACCATATCCATGTATAAATCCCTAAGTACCCATTAACTTTTGAGAAAACTACAAGTCACACCCCCCATGAACCATATAAATAATATGTTCATCAGGACGAGAAACCTTGAGCAAAGCTATCCATTATTTAATAAATTTCCCTTTAAGGACGTAATTCCTTTTTTTAAGGGAACCTTCCATATACCTGATGTTAAAAATACCCCAGGTGTACTTATTTTTTGATTTTTATTCTTTAAATTTATTGCCTTTTTTAAATCAGGTGTGATTATTTGTTGGTTTTTTTTGTGGTATCCATTCTGTTTTGTTTATTTCAGCTTAACTTAACCAATTATAAAGCTTTATTAACACTTATAAAGTCAAACGGGGTTGAAGCCCGTGAGTAACTGCTAGTTTTCTTTTTGTAAGCATATCAGTATGAGCCACTCTCGTAGTGCGTTACAACCTAAAAGTTTTCACCCTTAGTTTGTGTATACGTTGATACCACATAAGTCAGTAATCAGCCAAAATCAACCCACTATGTCATTGGGTCAATTCAATTACGTTCATTTTTATTCCAAAATTGGTTATAGATTTAACATGGAAATTAAATGTCTAATTCCATCCATAGCCAAAGCTTGAGCATGAAAAAGCTTAGGGTTTAATAGTGCGAAAACGACCAAAATAATGTTTTAAAGCTATTTTTGATTAAAGTGTTTTAAATTTTTACTTGGAGTTTTTCTTTTTTGTATATTTGTAACTTCAGGTCACCGGTTAGACCATGAAAATTAAAGGTTGCCTGTATAGGTTTTTAAATTTCAATACTGAACTCCATTGGTCTTTAGATACTGATTTTTCCAGAATAAAATCAGCAAACTTTTAATTGTTACGAACACCGTAACTACTCAGCTTCTCAGCTACATAAACAAACATACATCATAACGATTACGTCAATACAAGGAGGATAAGCTTATAAGGAAGATTCTTGATATTTTGAGATTTTTGTACCTAAATTCCATTGGTATACTACTAAAAATCACGATTAATTTACCTACCATCAAAACTGCTTTGACCGTTGTCAACATTATGACAATTAAACCGACATCCCTGTGGTGACGCAATCTATCGCCAACCAGAGGCGGTAATTACCACACACAAACACAATCAGCTGCTATTGTCATTTTATGCAGATTCCCGCCAATATTGTGTCAGCTGATGGCAATATCTCAATGTTCTCCCGCGCAATCCCAACACACCTAAACGTCCTCATATTTCCAAACGTCAGCGTTTGATCCTTTGATGAGAGTGTTATTGTGTTTGCCAGCCAGTTTACGCTTTAGTGTGGTTAATTTGATTTTGTGGACTGATCGAAAATATAGAGAATTTGTGACAGTTTATTAACAAGTTTTGGATTTTTCTAAGTGATTTTCTAGTGTCGAATCGTCGTTAACACACCACTGTATTTTGGGTTGTTTGTCTGGATCATTTTAGTAATTTGGATTCTATTTTTGTATTCTTCTTCAGGTTAGAAAAGATACATAGTTTCGAGTGGTTATAGTGCTCCCCAAAAGCTGGGTTTTCCTAGATGCGGAGTCGGCCAGCGGAGAGAGGAACGCGGAGAGCGGAATTGAAATTAACATGGCATTCCGCTCCGCTGCTAGGAAAACAGTAACATTAAATTACCTAAGACAAGCTGAGTCCGCTCTCCGCGTTCCTCTCTCCGCTGGCCGACTCCGCGCCTAGGAAAACCCGGCTTAACAATGAAAAGGTTGCCAGTTTGATTCTGAGAAATGTCAGCCAGTAGCTATTTAATTGTTCAAAACTGGACCCAGCTGTTCCTGATCACTGAGCTTTAAATAAATGATCCTGACTAATGAAACAGCTGATCTTAGTAGGTAAAAAAGCTACACGTCACACGATGGTGTTTCATTGAAGTGATTAAGTGTCTATAAAACTAAAACACCTATATTTATTAGGATATTAAACTTCAGCGTGCACACACTGAAGTTTAAGATCAACCAAATTAATTAACACTATTCATAGAGATTCTATGACCTAAACGTTAGAACATTCTGCCTTGTATGGTTGAAGAGGTGGACAAGAACGCATACTTTGACCTCCTTCACTACATCTGGTTGGATGAACATCCTCAGATCTCGTACCTTAGAGCCCGCGGTTTCTCCTTCTGGTTTCTCCTCAGATCTTGTTAGCGATCTTCAAAGGCGTCCAAGCTAACCGCACGGCCGCCAGTTCAAGCTTGGATGACGCCGAAGCTTGAGGACTTGACCACAGTTTCTCGCAAGCGTTTTAAGATCCTCAATTCACTTAGTTACTCGTCCGACTTTGTGCGAAGTGTTGAGATATATTTTGATCATAGATCAAACCCATTATCTCAATTTGTTCCCGATATGGAGTTTTAAGGTATGTTTTTCTCGGGTATATGCAAAGGGAGTGTTCATTTTTTTACATTTATTTTCTGTAATTTTACTAAAAGCAAACCGAATGAAATAACCAAGGTATCTCTTGCCTTCTTAAAATCTATATACAGTGTGTAAATTAAGTATGGAAACAAATCTGTATTTTTAAAACCGAAATAGATAGAAATATTCTATTTGTGGCAATAATAGTTAACAAAGATTCCGCAATTTTTCACACGAAAAATATTTTTTTACCCCCCTAACAGGGTAGGTGGTAGGGGGTGACTTATTTTTTTCAAATAGCAACCCCTATTGAGTGACCCCTCATTTTGAAGGGTTTGTCAAAAGAAACACAATGACACAAATCCGAGGTGAATATCTCACTCCTAGCTAACATGGCGGATATTCCAAAATGGGCTTTTTTTTACAAAAATTAAATTTTTCATTACCCACCATTTAGGCTAGGGGTGAAATATCTACCTCGGGTTTGCGTCATTCTTTTTCTTTTAACAAACCCTTCAAAATGAGGGGTCACTCAATAGGGGTTGTTGTTGAAAAAAATAAGTCACTCCCAACCCCTACCCTGTTAAAGGGGTTGAAAAAATATTGTTAATTAAAAATTGCGGAACCTATGTCAACAATCAATTCCACAAACAGAATATTTCTATCTATTTCGGTTTTAAAAATACAGATTTCTTTCCATTATTTGTGAAATTGGTGCTTTTCACGTACAATAAATCAAATTTTAGAATATCCGCCATTTGGGCTAGGAGTGAGATATTCACCTCGGATTTACGTCATTGTGTTTCTTTTGACAAACCCTTCAAAATTAGGGGTCACTCAATAGGGGTTGCTATTTGAAAAAAATAAGTCACCCCCTACCACCTACCCTGTTAGGGGGGTAAAAAAATATTTTTCATGTGAAAAATTGCGGAATCTTTGTTAACTATTATTGCCACAAATAGAATATTTCTATCTATTTCGGTTTTAAAAATACAGTTTCATGATGGGTTAGCCTCTGGATCGTAAATTGCAATATAAAAATGGTTTATTTTACCTTTTTGCGTCGAACGATCCGTGTGTAGTTAGTACAACTACAGCTGTTTCATACCACTAGGGTACATCATCAGGTTGTTGGCAGAACGTTAGATAAAACAGCATTCATTCATAGATGAACTTGTCGAAATAAATATGTCTATATACACATAATACACGAAAAACATTTAAAAAACACGAATTTACAAACTTGGCCAAGTAACGAACACACGAGACAGGCGCCGATGGATGTTTAGTCATGACGCAACATCCATCGGCGCCTGTCTCGTGTGTTCGTTACTTGGCCAAGTTTGTAAATTCGTGTTTTTTAAATGTTTTTCGTGTATTATGTGTATATAGACATATTTATTTCGACAAGTTCATCTATGAATGAATGCTGTTTTATCTAACGTTCTGCCAACAACCTGATGATGTACCCTAGTGGTATGAAACAGCTGTAGTTGTACTAACTACACACGGATCGTTCGACGCAAAAAGGTAAAATAAACCATTTTTATATTTAAAAATACAGATTTGTTTCCATACTTAATTTACACACTGTATATAAAATCCAATGTATGTTTGTTTGTTTGTCCTTTATGGACTCCGAAACTGCTCGACGGATTGTAATGAAACTTTCAGGCATTATTGAGAAATATTCAAGGATGGTTTGTGTGAAATTTGGTGCAGATCCGTCAAAAGGGCTCCGCCCCAGTGGCTCTGGAGTTTCTCATGTTAACCTTATGAGTACTCATATTTAAATGGAATTAAAGAATCTTAACAGCTGGTTCAACTAAACAATTTGATTCTGTGATGTTCAATAGAATTAAAAAGTTAATAGGTTTACCAACAGGGTGCAGTACTATTGTTTTTTTTTTATTTATGACAACAGCTAATTTGCAGCTAAAGGTGAGTGAGCGTAGCGAACGATCGTCAACATGGAGGCGAGTTAGCGTAGAGAACGAGCTAAACTGAAGGCATGTGAGCGCAGCGAACGAGCACCAATCTAAAGGTGAGTGAGCGCAGCGAACGAACTTCAACCAGGACGTGATTGAGCCATGTGAACGAGTTCATCTTGAAATTGAACGTGCATTTGACATAAAACCACATTAGGACAGGACGACGTCTGTCGGGCCAGCTAGTTATAAATATAAATACTGTAAGACTTCACCTATAAAAGCAAAATACATTTAGTCTGCTCACTCAAATACAACCAGACATAAAACACGTCAAAACAGAGTTTAGATTTTACAACGGAAGAAGCAGTATCAAACTTGGGAATCCAGTTTGAAAATAATTACTAAAGGTGCACTCTATTTAAGCAAAACGTCAAAGTGCACTCTAAGCAGAACATCTATCCGATATCATATTTTTAAAATAATCCAATAACTTAACTTTAAACAGTTTTCAATTCAAAATATCTGTTCCAAGTTCTAAGCAGAAGGTGATACGATGTTAAATAATCACCATTATAACCTCCCCTACATAATTGAACGGTCCATGAGTGCAACATATTCCCGTAGGACGAGGAGATTATAATCTAAAACACATTCTCTGTAAACAGGAGGGCTGACGGGACCAGCGTGGCGCGGCGTAGGACGAATGAATTATCCCATTAACGTCAAAAACGCTAGGGAACTGTTATGATGGAATAATCGGAGGCGTGAACCAACTAGTCTGGCTGCCAAGCTGTGCTCAGGATCTAATATTCCGATCTTAGGTGATTGTATGTAATGTATGAGTTTGTAGAGGGAATGTTTCATAATGTATTAGATTAATTTAAGACATAGGTTTTTAATTTCAATTGTTTTAATCTACACCGTTGATGTTTAAATTTGTTGAAACGGTTCAAATTCTGGTCTTGTTCTTGGTAACGTCGACTTTTTGTTAAATCATAATTTTGAAGGATAAATGGTATTTTGGTCCAGAATCGATCGTGTTACACGATGGGATTGAACTAGCAGCTTTTAAGCAAAAACTTGTACCAGTCTGATACTCAGAAAATCTGTTATACCATTGACTTTAAATACTTCAAAACTTAAAATTGTATTGTTAATATTCAACGGTTTTTATATGGGTTATTGGCTGCATTTGGACCCGCTATATGGTGACAAAAATTATCTTTTATGGAGGCTTTCATAATGTGTCCTATTTACTCTTTGTTTGGAATACCTCTTACCTGGAATGGAGGGGGAAAACTAATATATTGTAAATATATTATCGTTTCCAATGGTTGAAGATAGTTTTAAATGTTGTAGAAATAAGTAATATGAAATAAATAGTAAACAGCATAACACACACAGCAGAAACATAAATTTAAATCGTCTCCAATTAGTTCTTAAAGGTAATACCATAATACATCTTCAAAAAGCGAGCTTAAATTTGTATAAAAGACAGCTGTACGACGGCGCTGCCTAGCAATTCAGAGCCATGCGTGTACTGCGGGTATTGCGTCAGAAGAATACCACGGCGCGGCCCGGCAACACTTGAACCATTAGATAGGTAGTAGTAACCATTTTAAACGCTCCAGTTATGAAATAGCATTGAAAACAAGTTCTCCTCCACAAAACGCCAAAACAAATCTTTTGTATCATTTAAAATATGTAGATGTTGGCTAATTAATACCAACCATCCATTGAACGAGAAACCTTTCAATAAAAGTGGAGTATGTATTCTCATTACATTATTTAGCAATATATAATTGGACTTATAAGTGAGCGATATCTAGTCTAGTCTAGTATATTATAAAATTGAGGTGGTGTCTGTCTGTCTGTCTAGCCAACTGTCACGACTAAAATACTAAACCTATAAAGCCAAAATTAAGCACAAAGATGGTTCACATATCTAGGAATGTCATAGGCTTATTCACTTTCCTGAGTTCCTCTCGGGCTACGCCCCTTGGATGACCAAAGTTTTGGGGCGAGGTTTTCAAAAGTAAATATTAATTGGTCTCCATGGAAGCATGAGAAAGTTCACGATGTTTACCTGTGCGTTGACATTTCAATGTAAACAATGAGAACTGCCAAATTCCAAAATCCACAATTTATTTCAGACAGCTGATCCAAATAAATTAAATATAATATTTTACACAGCTATGTGGCAGGTTTATTTATTCTAAAAACTATGTCTTTGATTATAGAAAAAAATATTAGATTAGAGAAAAAAAGACTATAACCGTTGCTGTGTCAACCCTGGATCTGCTTTCAATTTACTAAACCTTATATGTTATTGATATATTTTCATGTAAACAGAAGGCAATTACAATGTAGGTATATTTGTAAATGTAGGGTACTTTTTTGTATATATTTTGTGTCTTTTTGTTTATAAATTTGAACTACTTTACAAGGGTTTGGATTAGGCGGTATAGTACATATTTCCATTGTGAAGCACGGGTACAGCAGCTAGTCTAATATATTTTAGCTGTGGCAGTTTGAAGCATAAATCCACCAAAGTATTCTTCAAACTTCAAACTTTTTCATAGGTTCTTTAAAAAAACCTATAAGTTGTTTAGTGTGAAAGCGTATATTTATATTGCCTACTTAGTCTTCTGAATATTTTAATGACCCAGTGCAGCTTTATAAAGAATCATTCCAACCAAAACTACTTTCAAATCTACTAAAATTCAAATATCCTCACAAAAAAACAAGAACACTCTGTTTCTCTTCTTCCCCCATAACGTTCCCTGTATGCTCGACAATGTAGTACATCGTGTCCAGGTCCCCTCCACTGGCGCAGAGTGGAAAATTGTTCACCCTCAACACTGATAATCAATTACATCAGATCTGCTTCTTATTATCCATCATCGGCCCCAGCTGGGATTATGCAGAGCGGCTAAACGGACGAGGGGTGGCCGGATAATCGAGATTGAACCGTTCTAAGCGATACGAGGAAGAACGCTAAATTTGACAGGTTGGATTTTCTTTATAACATGACTAGCAGAGTACCCGTCCTTCGTACGGGGTTGGCATATAAGTCAGTTGGCAATAAGGAGTATATTGCAGTCATACTCAAGCTTTGCGTTTGCAATGGGGGAGGACACAGTTTGATAAAATTTGGTTCTTCAAGTTTACGGTATGCTATAGTATAACACATTTACCATAGCCATAATGCTCTACTACTGCACCTAAACAATAGAAAACAAATTATCAAACCTTCGCACAATATCACAAATGATTCATTAAATGGTCATATAGGTCTAAAAAATAACTGTAAACAATCCTACTTTGACAGTTCTCATTCATCACAGCTTTTGTTGCTGCTTAGTTCAAATTAGCTATTGTCAAAAATTCAAACAAAAAATGGCCTAATCGTATTGTACCCTGTTGGTAAACCTTATAACGTTTTAATGCTATTGCATATCATAGAACCAACATGTTTAGTTGAAACAGCTGACTAAATTCTTTCCTTTTAAATGTGAATACTCATAAGGTTAACGTAGGGAACCATAGGGCCACTGGGGCGGAGCCCGGAAGGATTTTTGAGATGAGAATAGGCTTATATGTTAATCGGGAATGTGAGCTATCATTATGCCAAATTTCAGCCCAATCCGTCCAGTAGTTAAAGCGTGATTGAACTTCAAACAAACAAACAAACAAACAAACAAACACACAAACACACAAACTTTCACATTTATAATATTAGTATGATAGTCACAATTGGTTTCAATGCCGAATGTTAGAAAAGTGTTGCCTGTGGCTGAATTTTATTTCACTTTGCTTGTTTTACACTATAAGCACCCCTTATATAGTTTGTATGTAAAAACAGCAAATCCCTGGTATTGTCGCTGTTTGTATCAATCATCAACTCTTAACTCATCAACTTATTAACTCTGTACTCCCTCTGCATTGAACTCATCCCTTGATCTATATATTCATAACCCAAGATACTGATAGGTATGTGACAGATCCACAAGGCAGTCTAGAATATCCAATATACTATTGTGAAACTTTAATGCTATACTTAGGCCTTATAGGTTTTTTGGGATTTTCTCTCTAATGGAAGAACGAGAAATAATTTACACAATTAATAAATAAATGGCACTTTTACCAAATTTGTCATCACTAGGATAACTTAACCTTCAATAATATTTCCTAATCAACAAACCATTGGCTGAACCTGTGGTTTATTTTCCTTATAGTGATCCCCTTGAACCTTCTTTGATTTACACTAGTAGAAAATAGTCAAAGACTGAAAGTTCGTGGGCTGCTACACCATTCAAATCACTAAAGTGATTCCCATACGTAATTTCATCCAGTTTCAAATATGATTGTCTTCTCACGGGTTTATCCACAGACATAAAGACTAATTGTGAGACGACATTGTGGAAATATACTTGTTCTTCTAAGACTTTGTTGATCATCGATATTGGAATAATTAATTAGACAGGACCGTTTGCGATATTGGCGCGGAGGAGGGAGGAGGGAGAGGATGTCATGAAGATTACATTAGTCGGCAATATCCGCATCTCGGCTTACAGGTTATTGGCAGGCTTAGGTTAACAGGCTTTATTGTTTTTTAGATCCTCATTTCATAATATCGAGGTATATTGAGAAACAACACATTTTGAGAGAGGCCCCCCCTTAGGATTTGGGCAAAACCAGGTTGATTTTGGTGAATTGGGAAATAATATAACTGTTTTCATAAATAAAGTTTTAATTATAAATACTTAGTATAAGTTATCAGTACAAAAGATTTATGTACAAAAGCATATTTTTGTAGTGTTGTACGATAATGTAAGGTTAATACAAGCTTTGGATAGCTTTTGGATGTGCTTACAATATTAAGAATATATTTAATACTTATGCAGGTTTGATTCGGCAGTTTGGTTGCTATAAATTTAAAACATAAAATAATGTCAGCAAAATATCAACAATGTACAAATCAATTTGGTATTACAATGGTATTACGTAACAAAGATATTACGTGGGCTTCAAAAAATAGGAATCCATATGATTAAATGTCTATACATAATTTGTCTTTATACATCAGTATGCACAGATATGCGTAGAGCACGTTAACAGGCTTCTTAAATAGAATATTATTTCTGATTTAAGTACTTAAAGCACAATATTATTCCCCAGTATTTTATGTCATATTGTGTATTTGATCTTGCAATCAAGTGTGTTGATTTCAAGATTTTGCCCTCAGGGGTAGATCTTTATTTTAGATTGCACATATACATTATATTTTTAAATTTCATGCAACTTATAACTGAAATTTCCATTTTTGCGGCTAAAAAAGCTAACACTTGTAAACAAAACAAAAACTAAAAAAATAGTTAATCGCAACACTTTCTGGGATTACCGAAGATAATTAATTTACAAGAACTGTTAACAGTTACATTAGTTTACTATGAATCCCACAAATATCTAAACAAAAATGTTATCCAGTAACAGAATAATTGGGAAATGTTAAATAGCGAGTTGAGTTTCTTATTCTTAACATCATCTTCACTCCGTCAATTTCTTACATAGTCAGAGATACGTTGGTAAATGAGTCAAAGTTGAGTATTACCGCAAGTAGAGTTGGGTATTAGTGTAAGTCAGAGTTGTATAGTGGATGACGTCACGTTTGTTCTCGGTAAGCCAGCAGGTAAGGATCAGCTGAAGTGTAAGTCAGAGTTGTATGTTGGTATGATGACGTCACGTTTGTTCTCGGTACGCCAGCAGGTAAGGGTCAGCTGAAGTGTAAGTCAGAGTTGTATGTTGGTATGATGACGTCACGTTTGTTCTCGGTACGCCAGCAGGTAGGGATCAGCTGAAGTGTAAGTCAGAGTTGTATGTTGGTATGATGACGTCACGTTTGTTCTCGGTACGCCAGCAGGTAAGGGTCAGCTGAAGTGTAAGTCAGAGTTGTATGTTGGTATGATGACGTCACGTTTGTTCTCGGTACGCCAGCAGGTAAGGATCAGCTGAAGTGTAAGTCAGTTGTATGTTGGTATGATGACGTCACGTTTGTTCTCGGTACGCCAGCAGGTAAGGATCAGCTGAAGTGTAAGTCAGAGTTGTATGTTGGTATGATGACGTCACGTTTGTTCTCGGTACGCCAGCAGGTAAGGATCAGCTGACGCGACGTCAACTCTCCGATGATGTTCGTCATGACTCAGCTTCTTCAGTAGTGCTGATCCAGCCAGTGCTAACGCCACCTGCAACGTAACATGGCCCTGAATGGTGTTATAAGGAGAAATGGCTTCTGTCTGTGTGTATGCGTGTTTGTTCTCGGTGGGGGAAAAACGTACTTAAATGAATGGGTTGAACTTTGACCGAAATGCACCATCAGGTCAAAGGGCCGAACCTGTCTTATTTTATGTCCTACAAACTGGGGTACTAGGCTTTAGCCTGGCCAGTAGTGGAATTATTGCATATACAGAGTGTCCCGTAACTCTCTGGACACTTATATATAGCATAAAAGGAGTATTAGCATTGTTTAAATGGAGAAAAGTGGTCATACATTACGAAAACAACACGTTTCTCTGTTATTATTTATCCAATCTTAACAAAAAATTTACAAACGTTTTTGTCTCTTGCAATTTTTTTGTAAAGTTAACAGTTTTCGTGAAATGTGGCATCAAATATTTTAAATTGCCGCCATTTTGAAACGGTTAATGATTTTTTAGTATAATTTCTAACAATAATAAGTTTTAATAAGGTTAACATTTTTGCAAAATATCAAAGCTATATCTCAAACCGTTTAGGAGTTATTAATGTTTTTGTAAAAAACACATAAATGCCGACAGTCGGTAAACTAGACTCCACAGACCCATGTTACTATGGTGAAATGTGTTTGTCTTGACCTAAGGAATCACGCTATATACAAGTGTCCAGAGAGTTACGGGACACCCTGTATAGCTACGTTTTTTATCCAGGATTTTTAACCCCAAGATTTGACACCAACAATAATTAAGAACTGACCCTAATAACTATCATGATAAATACTGATAATTTTGATTATATTACAGCTTATGACAACTGATAATTAACTAAAAATATCCAACCGGTTAACTAATTTCAAAAGTAAAGGTATAGGAAGAGTAGTGGGTCTTACAGTCAAAAAGTTTTAATGCAAAAGTATAAAAGGAGTTAATGAGTAGGATCTCTTGTAAAATATGAAGGTAAATATTGTCAGTGGTTTTGTTTGAATTATTACGAAAAATGAATAGACTACTTAACGAGTGATATAAACTCTAAAGGATAAAATCGTTTAGTAAGGAATAATGTTTTAAGAAAGTATAAAGTCAGTATTGTAATCAAGTTAATACGATAAAAATGGTCCTTAGTTTGCATATTTTCGCTCACCTTTGCTATCAGTAGAGCCTTCCCCGCTACCAGAGCCAAGCCCTGCAGTTTTAGGGGTATGACGATCGCTGCGACTAGGGCAGCGAGATACAAGTACTCCAGGTACTTCTTCTTCTTTCCACGTCCATCTGTGACAGTTGCATGATCAGATTGGATTTCAATGATTTAAAAGCAATTACCGGTAATTGAAATGTGTCATTACGAGTTATGCCAGTTCTAATTAACCTCCAATCCTAAACTGTCCGACAACAGAGTTACAGCGCCGTGGTATTCTCATGACGCAATCCCCGCAGAACACGCGTGGCTCTGTATTGCTAGACAGCGCCGTTGTATTCTCATGACGCAATCCCCGCAGTACACGCGTGGCTCTGTATTGCTAGACAGTGCCGTTGTATTCTCATGACGCAATCCCCGCAGTACACGCGTGGCTCTGTATTGCTAGACAGTGCCGTTGTATTCTCATGACGCAATCCCCGCAGTACACGCGTGGCTCTGTATTGCTAGACAGTGCCGTTGTATTCTCATGACGCAATCCCCGCAGTACACGCGTGGCTCTGTATTGCTAGACAGTGCCGTTGTATTCTCATGACGCAATCCCCGCAGTACACGCGTGGCTCTGTATTGCTAGATGGCGCCGTTGTATTCTCATGACGCAATCCCCGCAGTACACGCGTGGCTCTGTATTCCTAGACAGCGCCGTTGTATTCTCATGACGCAATTCCCGCAGTACACGCGTGGCTCTGTATTGCTGGACAGCGCCGTTGTTTTTCATGTCTGCTAAAGACAATAGGAAGGTTTCTGTCTTGTATACAGGATGCTCAAACATAATGGGGACATAATTTACATAGTGATTTCTTGGGTAAAAAAAGGGAAAATCAAGAATAAAATTTGTTCCAAAATCGCTTCATTAACTAGATATCCACTATTATGTATTTTTTACATAAACATTTTTATCGTTGAGTTTTGTTTAACCGATCTTTATGAAACTTGTTGTGTATAAGGTATAAGATACCTATGTTAAAAAAATGTATCTTGATTCAACTTAAAATTTCAAAATAGTGGTCATTTAATTTTTTTAACTTAAATTACAAAGTAATGGCTGATTTTATATATAAATGTCATGGAAACTTTTATTTATAACTTTTAATTCCATATCGAATGATACCAAGCTCAAAAATATCGAGTAAGGAATAGTTAAAATATTACAGTTTTAGTTGTAAAATGGGGTAGAATAAGGCTAAGCTCAGGTTAACCTCATTTTACAACTATATAACGCTACTATAAAACCGTTAAGTCTACTTGCAGCATCCAGACTCAATGATCCTAAAACCACCCACAAGCACACTTACCACCATTGACGTTTCCCAGCTCAATGTTGATGTTCCTGGTGGTGACGAGGTGGATGAACTTTGAGAGGATGTCCTGACCTCCCTGGCGTCCCGCGGGTGACAAGTGATGGTCGGTCCTGACCAGAGTCACCCCCTCTACCAGGGGGATGGTAGACATGTTGAGAGCTCTGTCTAGAGCTAGGTCTACCTTGCCTTTGACACAGGAAACGTTACTACATGTGTCCATGACTCCACTCCAAACCTGAGAGACAATCATAACGACAATCATAATTGTTAGATTTCACATTTTCAAGAACTAACAGAGTGAACAGTATATTTAAAATGCTCTCTTACAAATTTATCATCCTTCTGTAGGCTGAAGAAAATGTCAAGGTTAGTTTAGCCCAGTTTGCATGGAGGTTGTTTTGTCACTTACTATTTAATTGATTGTTATATAACTTACTTTTAAAGTTAATTTCAAAATTGTTTACCTACGTTATCATTTAAAAAACAGAAAAGCACATTATAAAATCCACCCCAAAATAGAGAAACATTTAGTTGATATCTGTCCCCTCTAAACGTCATTAACATTAAACATTAGACAGGTTTTAGGTATTATTTATAGAATGAGAATTATAAGTCTTCTTGTAGGGGTTATTTTATACGGACAAATGTTTGTATTACTATTTGTATCTCAGAAAACTATAATAATATTTAGAAAAACATTTTAACTAAGAGGAGTGTTTGTTTTCATTGATGTTATGATCTAATTGCTTTTAAACCTTAATCAACGATTTTCAACATAGCGGTCGAATTCAAAATCCCCCAATGAACGTGCAGTGGTTTCTTTGTTTTAATTCTTTTCAAGCCTAACTTTTTGGGGATATTTGCGGTGAAAATTGATATTTTTCAAGAGAAATATATTGGGTTAAACTGCTACAATTTCTTAGGTTAGTTAAATTTAAGATGTCAAAGGGTGAAAATTGTTTTGAATACAATATTTAAACATGCTTTCGACATGCTGCATGATCTTTGATTTTTGGGAAATTTTTTTCTGGATAACCAAGTAGTTGTATGTAGTGCTCACCTTCAAATGTAAGGGCTGCCAGTTTAATCCCAGAGTCAATTCTATGCCTAGATGACATTATTAATCTAAAAATAGGGATATAATATCTATATAGTGGGATCTATAAAATATAGTGGTCTTTAATATCTAAACCCCGGCCTTAATAATAGATCGCAAAAATGGCAATAGTGTTGAAACGCAAAACAAAATGTAGGTATTGAATAAACAGCAAACACTAAAATTGTCTTCCGTTGATTCATAACCATACCTATAAGTATGGTTATGAAAAGTTTTAATTTATGGTTAGAATTCGTCCTAATTGTCGACAACACGATAGTCATGCTTGCCTACCTACCGTCACGCCTGGTGAAAATCATGAGGATGAAGATACGCTGTGAAGAGTTTCTTCTTGATCTTTTATAGGTATAGTTAAGAACACTTTGGGACTCGCTGTAAAAGAAATACCGTAGTTATTTGTGTAACTGCAGTAGTGGGCGAAGTGGGGTACTCGCCCACTACGGCTCGTGCGTAAACATTTTCTCTCGAGTGCAGCAAAGGCAGTTTGCACTCATGTTACACATTATATTCTTTCCTACAGTTACTATGTAGAAATCATATAAATAATTAGTCTTTCAAACCACTGAGCTAACTATAATAACTGGAGTAACCACTCTGTGTTTAAAAAACGTACCCCTGTTTTTGCTGATTTTGTTTCAGAGTTTTGTGTTGTTAAGTTGGCCAACTTTGTTGAGTAAAGAATTCTTAGGCTGTTTAAATCTAATCAGCTGTGTGGCAAGGTAGGTACAACGATGTAAAAACTACTGGATTGCGCTCTCAGTAGCACTGCGGGCGCTGTTTTCGGTCTAGCTCCCCCCACCACCTACTGGCAGTAGCCGACGCAGCCCATACACTCTCCATTGTAAAACGCACCTTTTTAAGTTGCTGCTCTGTTTAAATATATAGATATAAAATATTGCTAATGCATGCCAAACACTTTTTACTATTCTAAACTTTATGTCTTCTTCTTTTCTTGCAGAAAATAGCACATTTGAACTCTTAAAAACCCTACTACATTTTTCCAGTTATTATCGCAAATCTATGCTTGACATTAACGTGAAGGCATACTTTTTTATGACCTATTTTGTAAGATACATTGTCATTAAAATTGAAAGAAAAAAATATCTCGTTTACGTCAAACATAACGTTACCACTGCGGCAAAAACTTAGCAAAATTATTCTAAATGTTTATGTACTATATTTTCGATAATTGAAATAGATTTTCAATTACAAATATTGTACTTTCTATTTCTCCTTTGTAATCACTTATTATTTTACCATGTACAATTTGGAACTAGCAATATCAGTTGTCTAAAAACATCTACAAAACGGGTTTAGTGAATTTGTAGTTTTAATGAATTCAGATGGGCTGATGGGCTATTTTCTGCAATAAACAAAACAGACATAAAAGGTTTAGCTAGTAAAAAGAGTTTGACAAGCGTTAGCAATATTTTATCAATATAAATTTCAACAGAGCAGCAAATAAAAAGTGTGTTTTATAATGGTGAATGTATGGGCTGCGCCAGCTTCTGCCAGTAGATGGTGGGGGAAGCTAGACCGCGCGGCCAACACTGAGCCAGCGATCCATGAGTTGTTTATATCGTTGGGTAGGTAGAATCATAGACTAACCAACACGTATGTTTTATCTATCATAGAACTTTTAGTGTGTCGAAATATAAACTAAGTAGGCTACATTGAAAAACTGGGATATTCATCTTGTAGCAATGGAGACCAACCAATAATTTATTCCAAAGTCATGTTTCTTAATCTGTAAGCGTTGTAAATCAATGACAAATAGGCTATACCTAATATTTTTAAAAACTATAAATTCGAAAAAACTATGCGTTAATAAGATACTATTGACTAGTGGGATAAACTACATCCCTATATTCAACCCGAATATTCGTTTGTACAGTATATACCTAGATAAATTAAGCACCAAATAATTTCCATATAGTTTTCATATTAAATACGAACCTATGCTACCGTCACAGTAACTAGATGCAACAAGTATTACACCGCCAAAATCAATAATTAATTCAAATTAAAATCAATGAGTTTTAAATTTCGTTTAGTCCTGCTGAAAAATGCTGAAAATTTATATATTGTTGTAGTGGAATATTCAATGTGCAACGAAAGTAATAGTGACAGACTTTTTCACTAATTGGAACTATTATTTTGGTGAAATCAGCTGATGAATTTCCAAAATTTGAAAAATTAAAGCTGTAGTATCTTCAGCTGATTCTTTTCTGTTCTTAAAATATATAAAACTACTGTTCTTTCCCGCATGTATTGAAATCACCCTCTTAAGCTGTAACAAAAATAGTTTTTTTCATATACACTAAACAGTATAACACTGACCTTGCTCCAGTCCTGGGAGGCTGCCGCCAGACCGAAGAGAAGCGGAAGCGCGGCAACAGCCATGTCTGCAGCGAGCCGAGCAAACACTTGGTTATAAGGAGGTGTTTTTACACCGGAAGTTGTCGTGTGTTATCTGATAACAACCATCCAGGTCAGTTGAGGCTGGGGTCTACTAACCGCGCCCACTGCTCACTGCTACATCTAGCTGCTAACTGGGCCTAATTTGATGGTGAAAGCGTTTACACTTTTGTTTACGGAATTGTTGGTTTTACTTCGTATTATCCTCCTGCTGTTGTGTGGTCGATTAGCTGCACATGTATGCAGCTCTGTTTCAATTTGAGATGTTTTCAAAAAATCATTATGATGTGGTGACCAGTATTCCTTTTTGAATTGTGAGTTAAAACCTGGCATGAGTATTCCTCTCGCGTTTTAGTAATACCGTAATACAACATGGTTTAGAAAGAAATTGCCAAATTCATGTTTCGAGGATTAAGAATGCGAAACCCCAATTTTTACCCCTTAAAACTCTATTCCCATATAGTTCGAGCATACTAGTTCGCAAACTCAGCTGAGTAAACACAGATTTATGTTCGTACTAAATGCCATAAAATATTGATGATTTTGCTCGAGAAACCCACATTTTGAAAACTGCATTAACCAACTAAGTGTTTCTAATTAATTACAATTTATCTTTTTTCAGGGTAATGCCAAAATGATTTCATAACAAACGATACCTGACCTAAGGAAATGGTAATACAGTACAACAACATTAATTAATACCCACAATTAAATTACTTTTGAAGATTAAGAAGAAGATTAATAAGGGAAAACGGAAACGATAAGACATGTTAAAAAATAAGTGTTTTTATTAGTTGTGTCAATTAAACTTTATTATTACATTAAATATTTTGTAAACTTATTTAAGAAGTACACTACTTAGGCCTACTAGTACGTTTTCTGTGCTACTGAAAACAGTTGGTTACACTTTTCAGGTAAATGTAGACCCTTTGTGGTTGAGCCCCATTTACAATTCCTTTTTGCTATTCAGATTTTAATTTCTTTCTTAAAGTCTTCCATTATACGGTACATCTCAGTTGCTCATGGCACTATGAATTGTTGCCACTTCCACAAAATAAGGCGTAATAGATTGATAATTCAAGTTACATAAATTATTTATGTACAGACATTTGCATAATGCTGCTTCGTTTATCAATTTATTGTGAACCTTTTAGGGGTTGAGGTTCAGTGTTGCCACCAACTCTGAGTGAAAAGTCCCTAGATCAAGGAAAGTTTGTCGCTAGAAATCCCTAGATGTCCTAAAATGTCCCTAACTATGTCCCTAGTCTTAAAATTATGGCAATAAAGTAAGTAAAAGCACGTTTTTAGCATATGTTGTCATCGCACTATAGTTTTCAAATGTTTTAGAAAACCTTTACTTTGATATAACTGACCCCACCGGATTATCGAACAATAAAAGTATCGATTCAACCAATAACCAAACATTAACTAACCAAAGCCCAAACTCAATCGATAATGCAATGGAGTTGAATATCAAAGTTCAAAATATTTTCTGAAAAAACAATATATATTTGCTAAACAAGTCAGCAAATATATATTTGCTAAACAATCAGCATTTTCAGCTAAACAGTCATCTAAACAATCCAGATAATCTTGTGCACAACTTTGATATCCATCAATCCAACTCCATCGTAATTATCGATTAATGCAATCGATGGATATAGAAGTTTGGGTTTTGGTTAATTTGTTAAGTTAGATAGATCAATTTATTTGATCAATACATAAAATGCAATAGATTATGCCAGTAAATAGTAGAGGAATGTAATCAAAAGGACACTTGCAATCAAGCTACATCAATAAAAGGTTTTTATAATGCACGATAAATTAAGTGTTGTTTCTTTAGGTATTAGGTTAGGAATTAGGTTTCGTTTTGCTATCGAGTATCGATATAATCATTCGGTACATTTTGTGGTTGAAACGATTGAGTCGGATATCAAAGTTTCACTATAGTTTGAAATACAAATAAATGTGTCCTTATTTAATATTTTTTTGTCTTATTACAAACATTTTGTATACCTTTATACTGTCTGAGAAATGTTTTTTTCAAAGATATATCTGCATTTCTTCCAAAAAATATTCAAAAACCTTTTGTCCCTAGAAATCCCCAAAAACTATTTGGTCCCTAGAATGTCCCTTCAGGTTGAAAATGTCTCTAGATTCGGTACAAATCCCTAAAAGTGGCAACACTGTTGTGGTTATCAGTTTACCTAGCATTTAACCTATCACATGAGCTCCAAACCTGTGCTTAGAACGTATCAAGTCTAGCAAAAGGTAAGTAGATACAGTACTAGAGTGAACAGTACAGATAAAAATTAATGGCAGCACCAGGATACGAACCTATGACATCTCTACCATGGATTCGTAGTCAGCACTACCAACTCAAGGATGCTTTTAGACCAACTTGAGCCTCCACCCTCTGTAGTTAATGCTCCAACTCATTGACACACTGGTATTTATTCGTTCCTTGTGAATTTCTATAGAAATTTATAGGAAGATAGTACCGGGATTAGTGTACTATCTTGTATTAAAGAGCCAAATTGGTTATTCGTTGGTGTTTATCCTGCCCCTCCAGAGTTCATTAAGTCACCAACCCACACATTAGATGTATATTTTAACCTGAATAAATGCAAGGAGTGGTATTATCTGTGTAACCCAGTTACACTGACTGAGATCAACTGTTTGTTTGGCCAGGACCATTTATGGTAAACCCAATGATCAAGAGTTTCAAACATCTATATATATAAAATCCAATGTATGTATGTTTGTTTGTTTTTTTGTTTGTCCTTTATAGACTCCGAAACCGCTCGACAGATTGTAATGAAACTTTCAGGCATTATTAAGCATTATTCAAGGATGGTTTGTGTGAAGTTTGATGCAGATCCGTCAAAAGGGCTCCGCCCCAGTGGCTCTGGAGTTTCCCATGATAACCTTATGAGTACTCAGATTTAAATGGAATTAAAGAATCTTAACAGCTGGCTCAACTAAACAATTTGATTCTGTGATGTTAAATATAATTAAAAAATTAATAGGTTTACCAACAGGGTGCAGCACTATTATTTTTTTAAATTTATGACAACAGCTAAGTTGCAACCAAAAGGTGAGTGAGCGTAGCGAACGAACTTCAACCTGGAGGCGAGTTAGCGTAGCGAACGAGCTCTAACCTAAAGGTGAGTGAGCGTAGCGAACGAACTTCAACCAGGACGTGATTGAGCCATACGAACGAGCTCATCTTGAAAATGAACGAGCATTTGACATAAAACCACATTAGGACAGGACGACGTCTGTCGGGCCAGCTAGTTTACTATAGTTCCAAATCCTGTGTCAGGTTCACATTTGAAGCACTAACCAATTGACTAACAGAACAGACAATTACAACCAAAATACTGATGTGTGTCCAGAATATTGAGTAGAACTAGAGAACTGTTCCATTTAAATTTCTGAAGAACAGTAGAAGTAGAGTAATGTCATCTACTGAAATTTTTAGATCATTTTGCTAATATTACAGCGGAAAACTCACTAACTCTTGACTTGAAACAATAAGAGCATGAAGTAAAATTACTGTCCAAATTGCACCATGTATGAATCACGAGTTCACAATGTGAAATTCATGAAGAGTAAAACCACTGGGCAGCCGGATGTGTAGATGGATCCGCTGGGTGAACCAGGAATTAATTAATAGGTCATAACTAGCAGTGAACACCCAACACTGCAACAAGGTGATGTGTAATTGGTCAGGATTTAACTTAAGTAATTAGTAATCACAAGCTATGAATTTATTGTAAAATAACTAACAAGTCAGTGTATTAAAGGTAATAGTGTATTTCTTACAATTGTAACAACAGTAGTTGGGGGTATGTTAATTAATTTGGAGGCTTGTACAGTATTTAGCATAAATTAGCTAATCCGATATGGTAAAAAATAATTAATTAAAACGCATTGTACTGTACCGAGTAGGCTCTATATCTTGTACCTCAGCATCATAGATAACAATCGAGGAACTGGAAATGATGTAGAATAAAAGAACAAACAGAGTCATTTGTGCCTTCAGTGTACTTAACATAATCTAGCGATCAAGTTTTAGTAAAAAGCAAATTGAGAATTTAAATTCAAATGCCGAAAGTGTACGAATTGTAAGGCTGTTAAACATTTAAAAAATTAGTAATAAAATGTATAACAAATTGCTAGTATGCATAAACAAAAATGTTTGAGAACGATCTTGAAAATTAGATGGCTGGAAACTGTAAATATTGTATTGTAAAAAGGTTAAAATACCTGTAACTGCATTGTGATTCCTCTGCTCCTATAGATATTGATCTAGCAAGAATGAAAAACAATAAGAAAAGCCAATTTGCAGTTTAATGAGCCCTGCTATCAAATTATTCTTGGGATTTTTTTACTATGATATTTGATATACCGGTGACCTAAACTAGGCTATAATTTACAATAGACATATTTTAGCCTAATTTAATTTATGTTTGTACTCATTTGGTTGTTTTATGGTGGTTTTGAAAGAGGAAAACAGAGAACGGGAAGGAAATTATGTAGTTTAAAATTGTTAAGAGGGAGGAGTTGTTTTATTTTATTATAAATCATCAGTATTTTTTTTTTATATTGCTGCTATAAAATAATTCACTGTTTGGTTCTTATAGTGACTTTGAGCTTATCTATTTATGTACTTAGTACAATAAGGGGTTTCTCTGTAATATCCCTGTACCAGCCGTTCTACTTAACCAATTGTTACGATTGATATGTTATTTTAAGGTTTATGACCTGGGGCGGATGCGAATTTTTACTAAAAGGTAATTTCCCCCTTTCCCTTTTGTTTGATTTACTTTTAGAGTTCAATTTCAAATATTCAGTGGAAGCTGAGCTGACTAACCTAATGTGAATTGTAATTTAACAGCCGATCCTTCAACAAGGATACGAATACTAAAATAAGTAAACCAAGCTATCAGTAATATGGACGTTAGTCAATTGATTTTTGCATGCCCACGTGATTATAATGAAAATGTAATTTTAAAAATCAATTATTACTGAGGTAAGAACCAGCTTCATGGTAATGATAGTAACAATACTAGCTTAAGAAAAAGTCAGAACAACCATAACCACTCAATCCAATCCAATCAGGGCTGAAGCTGAAGTAAACAAACTCAAACTAACTAAACTATAACATAACCTGTATGTTTTACGAAATTACGATTTCCAGAATTATTTTCCAATTAAAACTTATTTTTTAACACCTAAATGTTTAAGTTATCTTTAAAGAAAAATTCAAATAGTTGGCAACTTTAATTTTAGGAGAAGTTGATCCGTCATGAAGCTTTTCTCATGGGTAAATAATTAATTTGTGATGTAGGCTTAGTGTAGGTAGCCTAGTTGAAAAAATAAAGTAGCCCAGTTGCAAGAATATAAGTTAATAATATACAGATTTTTTACTATATAAGTTATATATCTCTAAAATATGTTGAGTGCCCAATAAAGAGTCGTAAATTATATTAGATGGTTTGGCCTAGGCTTTAACTTAATCACATCACCGATTCATTTCACTTTTCTTGGAGTACATAGGTAGGCCTAAGTATACGGTATCTGTACGTGTTGTCAAATTTGAAAGTCGATAGGCCTACTTCATATTATCCTGCATATATTTGTGAACCTTTTCTTTCATTCTAATTCATTAATAAGTCAGAAATAGACCCTATGCTATAACAAAGAACCAATAGGCTATTGACATTGAGTGTTGAAATATTTTGATCGATGTTTTGCTAACTTATATTGAATTAAAATTTGATCCGATAATACGTTGTAGGTTCTCTGTGGAACTGTAACTTACCCTTCCCAAAATTTAGAAAGAACAAGTAATAAGGCCTAACTTAATCCTGCATTTTTCAAACAAGTTTAGCCTACTTTTCGAACAAGTTCACGAACCTGCATGATCATACAATATGGGAACAGTGGTCTATTGAGAGGTTTATTAGGTTAAAATTGGTTTTTCCCATTTTTACGCTATAAATTTTGAAACAAAAAATTTTGCAATACCTTTCTAGGCTACATAAGTTAATTTTGTGGAGCATGAGTGACTTAAATAAGAGTCCTAAAATCTATGAATCCTAAAATCTACGTAAAATCTATGAATCAGTTTTTACTACAACTTAGTTATGGAGAACAAAAAACTGTAAATTAATAATTTCCGTTCTGGTTATTCTTAAACTGTTAAGGGCATCTGTTGGTTGCATTCTGAACATTTATTAGTTTCATACTAAACATTTCACAACAAAAAAAAAACACAAAAAATCAAAATTAAATTCCCTGTAGCAGCACACCTGAGTAGCCTAACTCCTTAAACTAACTTAGGCCTGAAATGTTACAGTATTTGAATATGGAATAAAATACAACATTTTTTAGTGAAAATCCAATTAGTAAAATGAAAATTCGCTTAATCTGCCGCTTTGCTGTGACGGAGGCATTTTAAATGTATTATATATTTTGTATTAATTAGGGACAGACTTAAATATAAGTACCGGTACTAAACATTTAAATTTATTATGTTTACCGGTACTTTGAAGACTACCACAGTGAACCATAAACTATAACAATTAATCTTCTTTTACATTTCAGGGTGCAAATTCGTATGGGCAGTTGGGTCATGGCATTCAAAGTGAGCAGTGTTTGTACCCAACTGAAGCGAAGATACCTGATGGATTTGATGACATTGTAAAAATTGAAGCCGGTGGTGGGCATACTATTGCCCAAGACTCTGGGGGCAATGTTTTTGGAGCTGGGTCCAACAGTCACGGACAGTTGGCGGATTGTGCAAACAACACAGTTGTTCTGTCCAAAATGAGGTCCCTCGGAGAAATGAGGGTAACTGATGTCACTTGTGGGTGGGAGTCGAGTTATTTTACAGTAAATGGACAGCTCATAGTGTTGGGGTCAAATAAAGCTGGTCAACTGGGCATTTCAAAAAGCAAGGTAAAAATTTATATTTATTTAGCCTATTTTAAAAGATAGTTATGTTATGATTGGTTTTAAAAAATAAGTTGGATTCAATTGATACAAGTATGTTAAAGGATTGTAAATTAGGATTATTCAGTTTAAATGGTTTAGTTTAATTGATTCAATTCGTCAACTGTACGGAAGTCAAGTCACATTAAGATGATGTTCTGTGCACAACAAGCTGTTCCAGCTGCGATGCAATCTCATGGTCACTTGTAACCCTGGCCCTCTGTTAAAAAATGATGATGTTACATTGAGGCCAAACCTGTTAGTGAATAGATAATGTTTGTCTCCCCAAGACCACAAATCCAGATTATGTGACCTTAAAAGTCTATCCATAAAGAATTTATATTCAATCACTTCAACCCCATTGACAACAGAATTTCTGTTATTTCTGTGTCGATAATTTTGTTTTTGTTTTTACGCCAGTGGCATTGTTTGGCTTTGAAAGGGAACGGTCCAAACCCTGGTCTTGTTACCACCTAACGTCCACTTAGGTACATTTATGTTATATCCATTTATGTAATTTGTCATTTATAGGCCAATGTATTTCAATACGATATGTCCTTTATCAACCAAAATAAAAGCCAAAAAAGATAAATCTGCATCCTCCTCTTCTATAATAGTATAAAAAGAAGCAAAACAAGCTCGTTGAGTGTTATCCGTACTAAACTCAATAATGCCGTTAGATTTTACCCAAGCCTGATACGGTTCATTGAGAGCGATCCCTCCACACCAGCTAAGCTAAACATTAGCAAACTCAAAATGGATCGCACATATGTCTAGGCTCGCTCGTGTAGAAAGACCTTAAATCTACACTCCTTAGTGTAACCCCTTAGCCAACTGAATTACCATGTCACTGTCGGTCGAATGGGTTGTTTACCAGTAAGCACTTGACGACACTACAATCAGAGGTTGGATTTGACATTCTAGTTTAGGGCCAGTGGGTTAGCAATGTTAGCAGTACAACTTAGGCTACTCGTGGCGAACTGCAGGGTTGAGCTACACACAAGTCATCAATGGGTTAGTGGCTAATTGTTCAAATTCGAACTAAAACTAGATTTTTTATCTTACTGTATGCGTTAGTAGAATAATCTATATTTTAATTACGTAAGGCGATTCTTTGTGTCAAAATTGTGGGCGCTTTAGAAGTGGTAGAACAACGGGAGAAGGGTCAAATTAAAGGTCTTGATCCCGTGAGGGCGGGAATAATAGTGAAATTCCTCAAATTTTAACTGAAAATTAGATATAACGTAAAATGTTTTCCATAAGAATAACATTAAATGCCATTTACTGGTGATTTTTGTTTACTTCAATACAGCTGATCGTGATTTATCACTAAGCCGGTACGCAATATTAACATTTCGATGACTTATTTGCCAGTCAATTCTGCAATGTACCAGGCCTTTAAAACCAGTTATAAGGTTACCTATAATAATTAAAACTTTTTAGTTACCGGTACGTTATAGAATGTTGAAATAAATTATTTTACTGTGAAACTTTTCTTATTTGTGTATTTTTAACCCTTAGAGTGCCAGGCGAGAAATAAAAGTAACGCTCAAAAAATGCCGATGATTTTTCCCGAAGGTCGCGCTAAAAATGCCGAGCGCGATCTGGCGATTTTTAGGTTAAAATTTCGTAAAAATCGAATTTTCGATATTTCGACCAACGAAAATCGATGTATCGCATCTAGCAACTTTCGACTCAATGTTAATATATGGGTTAAAAGAATCCGAGTATTTATTCGGTTGTTATGACAGCTGTTCGATCATTACGAAACGTCCGGTCAGCCGGACGTTGGCACTTTTGGCTCGTTCTAAAAACGTCCGGTCGGCCGGACGTTGGCACTTTTGGCTCGTTTTAAAAACGTCCGGTTCCCCGGACGTTGGCACTCAAAGGGTTAATGTTTAACATAAAATAACCACATCGACTAAGTAATTAACGATGCATGATAAAATGTAAAACTTCTGCTTAGTTTTTATTTCAAAACATTTATTATACACTCAAGATTTATTATACACTTCCTTTGTAAATTTACTTTAAATAGTGTATCTGTTGCTCGAATTCGAGCAATTGCTAAGTATTACAGGTGTTATTTTAAAACGAATAACAGTCATAATTTAAGATTTGACTCCAAGATTATGGAAATACTCAAGATGTACAACAGATCGATATAATCAACATTTCTTGTTAATATCTTATCATTTTTCAAAAGCTGATCTTGTTTTTTTCAATGTTTTCTGCAAATAGCCTGCTTACTCATAGTCACATTAGGTTGTCTATAATAACGATTATAAATTCTAAAACAAAACATTATTTCTATTTCTTCTCCTTGGTGGTGTTCTATGACTTTCCTATGATTCCATAGTTTGCAAATTGTAAAACAGTGTTCAGTTTTTTTTTTAGTAGGGCTATATCAAATTATCCAGGCTCCCGCTTTTTTACATTGTAATATTTACGCCAACCCAAATCAAGGCCCCACTAGAAAAAACAGGCCATGCTGCAGGACCCATGACGTCACACTAGTGGATAGATTTCATTGATAAATTCAGTGCCATCACCATTCCCATATGTTTTAGGTAAATAAACAAGCTGGCTGTTTGTAAGATTTTAATGGTAAGAGTTTAGTACAACTATCCACCACTGTGACGTAGTGTTGCGTTGCAGCATGGCCTGTTTTTCTAGTGGGGCCTTGCCCAAATTCAAATAGTAAATATTTCATTTCAACCAAGTCAGTAAATATTTGTTAAATATTTGTAAATATTTGTAAAATCATCCCGTTCTCTGTGACTTAAGGGTTTTCCTGTTCTAGGTGCTCACTACTTCACACCCAGTCGTTTTACCCATGCAGAATGTAGCCCAGGTATCAGCCGGACTACGACATGCAGCCTTGGTCACACAAGCCGGCCACGTACTTGTCTGTGGAACGGGGAAGAGAGGACAACTTGGCATCCTAGGAGAAGACAGCAAGGTACCGACCAAAGATTGTGACTCTTGGGAAAGAGGTTAGGATTTGATTTATGTGCTTTGAATAGGCCTGCTTATTATGCGTTTTTAATCATTCGCTAATTGCTACATCTATTAAGGTGTATTTTAGTTGGCTACAGTAGACACTACCACATTTGTATCCTACTCTTCCTTTGATCGCTAAACACATTCCATGTCCTGAACTGGTATTGATCATATTCTCTCTCTTTCACCAGCTTATAACTACCTAATTATTACTTAGCCTACCTATAATTACCTACCTAGGAAACTTGCTTTCTGTCTGTCTTTTTTCCCTAGCGACACAACAATATGACAAATGACTAACAACTTGGCAATAACGTGACATTTGATCAAGTGATGTGTCAAAATTGATTCATACATCTCAAAATCACTAAAACTTAGGCTAAGAAAAATTTCAGTTTCGAGATTCAACGGAGAGTTACAAAATTCAAATCTAACTCTGACAAGTAAATTGTTCTTAACTGCAACAGGTAGGCCTACAATAGCCACTGATACAACAACGACGTATCCTCTGCAGTTTCATATTGATTGAGCAAGAGCGAGCATTCTTATACTTTGACTCTTATTCATTTTCTTATATGCAAACTCCTCCTAGACGATTAAAGCCATCCTTTTCAAATTTTGCATTGTGAAAAATACCATATCAGCGAGTGCCAATGTCTATATGGATTTTTAAAATTCTCCTAGGAATCTGCTCTGTGTGGTTTCAAAGTTGCAATGTAGTCTAATCCTACCAAGTGAATCTCAAATTATTTTGGAGCTAGAGTAAAGATGTTGAAGAGGTGGATCTAGAAACTTTATACTTCATAAGTACTTTATGAGTCAGCTACTTGCTCGAGTGTGGAAATATACGTACCTCAACAGGTCTGTTTTTTTTTTAAACCCGTTTTGACTATGTGTGTGTTTCGAGTGATATTCACGTTTTTGTGCTATAATTACGACGCCTTATTGCGCAACGTCTGTCTGATGATGGCACAGTGATGCTGAAATGGCCGTAACATTTGTTAGACTACAGGAGCTGGTTGACTAAGGTAATATTTCAATTTAGAAACTTTATAGCTAAACCTGGATAGTTTTTAAATCTATAAGGTGAATATATTACATGTATATTTTAAAATTTGTATGTAGTGGCCTCATTGGAAGGAGTGGTACAAGTAGCGTGTGGACAACATCACACTTTGGCTCTGACGTCAGACGGAAGACTGTTGGGGTGGGGGGACAACCGGAGGGGACAGCTAGGGGAAGGCACTTCGCTCATCCCCACTCCTCAACTCATTACGACTGCAGACGACGCTGATGTAGTCATCAGAGCTGGGTGGACTCATTCTGCAATGGTCTCAGGTTAGGATTAAAAGTTAACTTGCAACCTAGGCCTGGCAAACCTCAAATAACATTGTTTTACCCGCTCAAGGCACTCAAAGGGTTAACATTTTTTAGTTGTCGCAATCATAAATCTTTTGAACCAACAGTTAAAGATGGATACAGAGTAGTTTTTCTAGTGCAGCTTCCCATATCCGTTATACCATTAACTGATTCCTTATTATGGCTCTGTGTCTTGTCCCTAAAGCATGTTGTTTCTGCCAGGAGGTAGAGTGAGGAGTTGGGGCAGGAATTGCTATAATCAGCTGGGACACAGCTGTGGTCAAGACCAGGTGGCTGATGTCAATCAGCTGATCAGCCTACAAGGTGTCAAACAGCTGGAACTTGGATCTGAGCACAACCTTGCATTGCTTGGTGAGTATTGCAGTTATGCTCAAATATATCCAACTGAAGTAGGCAATAGACATCCCATTCTATATTCTTGCCTTTACTATTTATCATACAGATTATTGCATTTGTGTTGCAGAAAATGGTGAAGTTTGGAGTTGGGGGTGGAATGAACATGGGAACTGTGGCACAGGAACAATAGATAATGTTGTCAACCCTCAAAAGATCTGTCTTCCGCATCCAGCATTCAGTATATCAGCCGGGGGAGGCCATAGTCTAGCTCTTTGTGCAGCATGATCTACTTGGGCATTGCAAACCTAACATATAAAGTACTGTACATACCTTTTGTTAATATCTCTGTAGTTTTGATTTCAGACCACCCTGTCATAGTCTATACCTTTTGCCATGTGGTTCAACTGGGAAATTATATTCTAGGAAATTTTATTCTAGACATTCTATTCTTCTGATAGAAATCTTTTGTTCCTCAAGACTCATTTTGATCAGATCCGTGTTTTGTTTTATGGCTTCAGATAGTTCATCATCATCTACATAGTTATAGTCTAGCCCTTTGTGCTACTTTGTGTTTTTTTATGAACTGGATTTTAGACTTGATTATTTGCTTGCAAATAATGGAAAACACGTTGAAGTTAGTTTGACTCCTGTACCAAAATTTGAAATGATTTTTTAAACTTTAATTGTTATTTTGTAGCTTTAAGTGGAAAGTTAAAGGTTTTATGATTGTTTGAAGTTGTAAAAGTTTTTTAATAAACACCCTGTATAACAGTTAAATTCATTGTGTTTAGTATGACTGTATTTAGGCATTTCATGGTAATAATAACATCATAATCGCCTTCTGCTTCTTCACAGTTCATCCCAAAAAATTACTTATGGATATTTTTAGCTAACAGTAAGTCTCTTGATGGTTTTTTTCTTCTGATTCACAATGACATTGTGCCAGATAGCATTGTAAAAGATGTACTTATAAGTGTGGAAGGGGGATTTTTTATGGAGTTGAATCAAAATAATAAATAAGTAGAAACCTCTTACTGTTCCTGAACTCAAGACCTTTATTTGTTTGCTGCTGCACATTTGGTTCAATGACAATGAATTAAAACCCAATTGTTTATTCTATCTCAACGCTTCTTTAGCAAATGCCTCGTGACAGATTTATTATTTTTAAGATGCCTCCACTTTTGTGATAATGACAAAAGTCTGACAACTTACATTACAAAATCAAGGAAAATACTGGTCAGTAAATGAAGAGTGGGTTTATGGTGTGGAAGTTTGTAGTTCTGCCTATATATCCAGCACAAACGTCAGAAATACAGCATGAAACTGTACTCACTGTGTGGAATAGAGGGCACAGTACTCCGATCCACAATCTACTTGGGTAAAGATGACCACTCTTGAGAATGTTATTGTTTTATTATTTTTATCATCATCTCAAATACGAGTGAAGGATGAGTGTAGAAAGAAGTAAGATGCCTTGTGTAGCTTTGTTACTTACTGAAGAAGTAGGTTCTTCTTTAACTATTTTTGTTACTTTTATGATAAAATTATTCAAGAAACTGATAGAAAATAGAATTTAATGAGCATGACAAAAACATAAGTGTATGAATTAAAACCAGGAATGAACTGTTAGGTAACCATAGCAACTCATTTAAACAAAACCAAAGTTATACTTTCAGCTGGTTTTCAACAGTATTGAAGCACTCACCACAGTACCCCCCTGCTAATGATTTAATTTAAGTAAATCATGATACTTGAAATCGTACAGGAAAGCGTACATGTCTTCCAGATTTTGTCTTAATCGCAGGTTTTAATCCATGCTCATCAGGATCATCCATGCTTGATTTGTTGCTTTCTGTCCTATTTGGTGCATATCCATCGTTCTTATATTCGGACCAAAAGTATGCCGGTTTGAGTCGATCCATGGATACCGTCACATTACAGCCTTTAATCACCACAACGGCAGTCTTGGTGGTTCTGCTGATAATAGGGTAAGGGCCAGAGTATGGGGGTTCGAGAGCTCCCTTGGGGATGTCAGTCCGCACAAAGACATGTGTGCATGTAGCGAGGTCCTTAAAAACGAATGGCGTCTTCGCACCATGTCTAGTTCCACTGACTGGACGCAGGTTGTTGAAGTGCTGACGTAAGCTCTTTACGAAGTTTTGTGGATCCAATTGATGTCCATCTTGGCTGGGCGTCATAAACTCTCCAGGAAGTCGTAGAGGTTGACCGTAAACGAGTTCTGCAGAGGAAGCTTGCATATCTTCGCGCCACGCAGCTCTGATCCCCATCAGTATCACTGGCAATACTTCGGTCCAACGATCTGTTGTGTGACACCTTATGGCTGCCTTGAGTTGTCGATGAAGGCGTTCAACGAGTCCATTGGCAGCAGGGTGATAGGCAGTCGTTCGCAGACGTGTTGATCCAGTTAACTGTGTTAACTGCTGGAAAAGAGATGATTCAAATTGTCGACCTTGATCTGTGGTTATGCGCAGTGGCGTTCCAAACCTTGAAATCCAGTTGGTGAATAATGCACGAGCTACAGTTTCAGCTTCTATGTTCTCAAGTGGAACTGCTTCAGGCCAACGTGTAAATCTGTCAACACAAGTCAAACAATACCTGTAACCTTCCGAAACAGGTAATGGGCCAACTAGATCAATATGGATGTGTTCGAATCTAGAAGATGGTGGAACAAACGTACCAACTGGGGTTGAACTGTGACGTGTTATCTTTGACTTCTGGCAGGAGAGGCAGGAGCGAGCCATAGAACGACAGTCCGATTTCATTGAAGGCCAAACAAAACGTTGGCTAACCAGTTTTGTGGATGCCTTTATCCCGGGATGAGACAGGTTGTGCAAGCTGTAAAAAACATTTTTTCGAAATTGTTTTGTGACAAAAGGACGGGGGTTTGAAGTAGATACATCACAATAAAGTGAGATTTCCGTTCCTGGTAGCAGCACTTGCTTGAGCTTTAGGTTGGATTCTGTTTCTAAATAGTGTTGTAGTTCTTCATCCTGAGCTTGAGACTCTGCCAAAGCCTGGAAGTTTAAGGAGGCAGTGGCTTCTTCTATCCTAGAGAAGGTATCTGCAACTGCGTTTTCTTGTCCAGAAACGTGGCGAATGTCAGTTGAGAACTGTCCAATATATTCCAAGTGACGGAACTGTCTTGGAGAACACTTATCAGGTTTTTGACGGAAAGCAAAGGTCAGAGGCTTGTGATCTGTAAAAATTATGAATTGTCTTCCTTCTAGCATATGTTTGAAATACTTAATGGCAAGATAAATTGCTGTTAGTTCTCTGTCATAAGTACTGTATTTCTGTTGAGTTAGACTTAACTTTTTGGAAAAGAAAGATAGTGGTTGCCAGTTTTGTCCTACCTTTTGTTGCAATACACTTCCTACAGCATAGTCTGATGAATCGCAGAAGATTGCAAGTGAGGCATTCGGTGCAGGGTGAGACAACATAACGGCTTCACTGAGGCTTTTTTTACAAGTTTCAAAAGCTTGTTCACTTTCTGTAGTCCAATTAATAGGCATATTACCTTTTAGATTGGCTTTCAGAAGGTCATTTAGTGTGCTCTGCTGGGACGCTGAATGGGGTAGGAATCTACGATAAAAGTTTAGCATACCAGTGAATCTTCTTAATTCCTTTGCAGTCTTTGGTTTGGGGTAACAGTCAAGAGCTTTCACTTTTTCAGGTAAGGGTTTTATCCCTTCTCCGGAAACTTGATATCCGAGAAAACTAACCATGGGAACTCCTAGGTTGCACTTACTTGGGTTGACAAAGACTCCGAAAGAGGATAGGCGGTCAAACAATTGTCGTAAGTGAATGAGGTGTTGTTCTTCGGATTCTGAAGCTACGAGAATGTCATCAATGTAAGGGTAACAGAAGTCTAGGCCACTGAGTACACCATCAATGAAACGTTGAAAGGTTTGGGCAGCATTGCAAAGTCCAAAAGACATGAAAGGAAATTCGAAAAGACCAAAAGGTGTTGTTATAGCAGTCTTATGAACGTCATCAGGAGCTACAGGGATCTGATGGTAAGCACGAACAAGATCTATAGTAGAGAAAACTTTTTTACCATGCAAATTTAGAGAAAAGTCCTGAATGTGAGGAATAGGGTAGCGATCAGGAATGGTTCTGGCATTTAGGGCTCTGTAGTCTCCACATGGTCTCCATTCGTCTCCTTTTTTGGGAACCATATGAAGAGGGGATGACCAGCTGCTAGAAGAAGGTCTAGCTATACCTAACTGGACCATACCCTCAAATTCTTTTTTGGCTAACTTTAACTTGTCCGGGGCTAGACGACGGGGTTTGCTAAAGACTGGTGGTCCTGGGGTTGTCTGGATATGGTGTTCTGTTTGGTGTTTGACAGGGACAGAAGGTTTACCTGCCGGTCGAATAAGGGACGCATATGATTGGAGGAGCTGCATGTAGACATTTGGTTGGTTTGCATTTATTGCTTTAATACCACTTACCAAATTGGAGCATGTTGCGCGACCAGTGGAAACGAGAGAGGTTACCTGATCAATCAAACACTGACGTCGAACATCCACTAATAAATCATAATGATGAAGAAAGTCAACTCCAATGATCGGTTTGGCAACATCAGCTATGATAAAACGCCACACAAATGCTCGGCGTAGGCCTAGGTCCAAAGATAAGGTATGCAACCCGTAAGTGGCAATTTCGGTGTTGTTTGCTGCGTATAGTGTATAGTCAGATTTTAGTATTTTACCTGAAAGCATTTTTCGTGGATAGACGCAAACATCTGCTCCAGTGTCAATGAGGAACTGTTGTTTTGTTACCTTGTCTGTGACGAAGAGGCGGCGAGATGTCTGTAGATCGGAGGAGTCGCTGGCCGCCATTAGAGACTCCCGAGATCGTTTCCCGAGTTGTTGGCTTGGAAACTGCAAGGCCTGGTGCACTTAGTAGCTGCATTACCGAATCGCTTGTGGTACCAGCAAACATCGTCTCTTGTCGTGCTCTTGGAGCGTGATCTTGATCGCCGAACCGGACTTGAACTCCATGTTGGACGACGACTTTGATTACTCCGCAGATCTTCTTTGATAGTTGAAATGTCGTGCTGAAGAGTGCTTACGATTTCGCCCATTTTAGATGTCATCAGGATCGTCAGTCGCTCCATCATTACTTCCATAGAGTTGGGACTGTTAGTAGGGACAGCTGCTTCTGTAACTTGATGATGCGGGCTAATTTCAAGCACGGCGTCAGCCAACTCGGCTAGTGCATCAAGCTCAGACGACTTTTGTGTTGCTAAAATGGCTTGAGTTGATGAAGGCAGACGACTCAACCACAGAGTTTTCAGCACAGTGTCAGGTACAACGGTACCAGCCAAAGCACGAAGATGTCTGAGGAACTGCGAGGGCTTTCGATCTCCCATTTCTTCATGTTCCAGGAGACGTCTGGTCTTCTGTTCCTGTGAAGAGCTTAGGCGTTGTATCAATTCTGTTTTCAGTTTTTCGTATTTTCCCTCGGTTGGTGGTCTTGTGAGGATGTCTCTCACTTCAGCAGCGTATTTAGCATCAAGATTTCCACAAACATAAAAGAATTTTGTTTCATCAGATGTGATCCGAGCCAAGGAGAATTGGGTCTCGACCTGCGCAAACCACAGCTCAGGATTTGCTGGCCAAAATTGTGGAATCTTCACAGTAATTCGTTCTAGGGAGTTACCTTCTTGAGTAGTAGACATTGCAATTTTGCTAAATTTTGGTAAAAAAATGATCACGTCGGGGTCACCACTGAAGAAGTAGGTTCTTCTTTAACTATTTTTGTTACTTTTATGATAAAATTATTCAAGAAACTGATAGAAAATAGAATTTAATGAGCATGACAAAAACATAAGTGTATGAATTAAAACCAGGAATGAACTGTTAGGTAACCATAGCAACTCATTTAAACAAAACCAAAGTTATACTTTCAGCTGGTTTTCAACAGTATTGAAGCACTCACCACACTTACTAAGGAAAGCTGTTTCATTAGCTAGGACCATTTATTAAAATCACAATAATTAAGGATAGCTGGGTTCAGATTCGCTACACACTTTTCTCAGGATCAAACCGCCAACCTTCAATTACTAGGCGAACATTACAACCACTGAGCAATATCTCAGACTGAAAGTAGTGACATACATTTTGTCGGGAAATTTGGATGCAAGTCACAGTGGCTTTATGGATCAACCGTTGTATTGATTTAATATAAATACCACTATCACACCAAGTAATGGGACTCTTGTCTCTCCGTGTTGTTGGGAGCTGTTATATATGTATATGTATGGCTTTATAAATGGATTCAATCCAGTATGTCCCAATTGGACTGAACTGGAGTAGAACTAGCTCCAGCGGCTTCACGTCATTCTTCACTAATCCAGGTACAAAGTGAGATCGTTTATTACAGCTCTTCTTAAGTATATTTTATCATAGTTAACATGGTGGCAGCGGTGATAAAACCCAACCATTATTGATTTCTTGAAGAATATATGATAATAGATGAAAAAGTGAAGTTTCTTTTAATCTGTGCGAGTTTTAAAAAGTCTGTTTTTCGTGGTTGAAATACACGGCAAGGTAGTAAGTTTTAACACAAAACGTGTCGGAACGCTAGACTCAGAAAATCTCAATTTTGTTTCTAGAGCTCATTAATTGTAAATTACCACTAAAAGCTCTGTTGGATTTTTCTTTTACAAACTTTCAATTTTTATATGCACTTTAGATCTTTTTATAGTAGGCTAGGCCCAATCAGTTGGCATAAAATTGAAAGTAGGTCATGGAAGTTTTCATGTTTGAGAGTGCAAGAAAAGTTCAAGTTTTGACAGGAAAGAAGTAAGCCTAGGCCAACTCTACTTTGATGTTTGAAATTAGTTAAACTTATGTTGAAAATGCATTGCTATGAAATTAATATACAGTTCTATGCCTAATTTACTAGCCTACAAGTGTGAACAAAATATAAACTATTTAAAAGGCTAAAAAATTGTAGGCCTATGCCTAGTTTGTGAGATTTTTCTAAGAGTAGGTCTAATACTACCAAGCCTAAAATATCGGCTTAGTTTATTTAGGACAAGTTGATTTGGTAAATATTTAACTTCTTTTTATGCATTTAAGCTACATTTATTTGTTTGAATTTTTAAAATGCCTAAAGGATCTCAGACGGCTGGTTCTGAGGATGAACTTGTAAAGCCTAGTACGTTGGTAAATTTAACTATGAATTTGCCTCCACCATCATCTATGGAAATAAAGGGTGATGTCCTAGACAATTGGAAGTTTTTCAAACTTCAATTCGAAAACTATTCAATAGCCACTGGGCTGAATGATAAAGATGAAGAAGTTAAAGTAGCAACGTTTCTGTCTGTAATAGGCAAGGACTGCCTTAAAATCTACACTAGTTTAGATCTAGGCGATGATGACAGCACAGAAGATAAATTGAAGACTATAATAGCAGGCTTTGATAAATATTTTCAACCGGAAAAAAATGTTATTTATGAGCGATATGTGTTTGGGTCAGCTAATCAGTTACCGAATGAGAAGATAGAACAGTACGTATGCCGGTTGAGACAGTTAAGCACGACTTGTGATTATTCAGCTCTAGAATCTGAAATGATTCGAGATAAGTTAGTTTTAGGTGTTTCAGATCTAAGTCTCCGCAAGAAACTTCTGTCGGATAGCAAACTAACCTTGTCTGCGGCCATTGATATATGCAGGGCTCACGAGGCTACTGATAACCAGTTGAAGCATATCAGTAAAAATGAAGGTGCATGTGAACAGCAACAGGAGGTAAACAAGGTTTTTATGAAGGAAAGAAAACATCAGAGCCAAGGTAGGCCAACACATTTCCCTAGTTTTAGAAATAGGAGAACTTGTCTTTTTTGTGGGAACAATCATGAAATGATAAGAGATAAATGTCCAGCTTATGGAAAAACTTGTGATAGGTGTAATAGACCAAATCATTTTTCAAAAATGTGTAACAGTTCCGAGTCAAGACCTAATAAATGGCCTAATGCACCCAGAAAAAATAAGTTTGCTGATAACAAACACTCTGTTAACATTGTTGACGAAACTGACAGTAGTTCAGAATCTTTGTACAAAATTGAGAGCCTTAATTTAGCTAGTAAATCTAATTCAGCTTCGGACAAGAAACAATGGGTAACTAACCTAACTTTCAGTACAAGGCCTAGGCCTACTCTCGATCATGACCAGGTTTTTTGTGACTTTGAGTGTCAGCTTGACACGGGTGCTTCGTGTAATGTTATGCATAAATCTGACTTTGATAAAATCGCTCGTAAAGCAATTAATTTCAGAATTCAGCAAGCCTAGTCTTAAAGATTCTAGTACTATTTTGAGGTGCTACAGTGGCAACACTATAAAACCAGTGGGTGAGACTGATCTTGTTTGCTATTTTAATGATAAGGTGTATTGTATGACTTTTCAAATTGTCGACATTCCTGCGTATCAAAGACCCCTTATTTCTGCGGAGACTTGTAAACAGCTAAAGATTTTGCAGGTAAAAGCACAATTGTGCAAAGTTGAAGATGTTGATACTTCGCTGTCAAATAATACTAACCAGCAGGACAATGATATAATTGATGAATTTGATGATGTGTTTACGGGTCTTGGTTGTTTACCAGGAATTTTTCACCTAGAAGTAGATGCTACTGTGGATCCTGTTAAAAACTCCCCGCGCAAAGTTTCCATACCGCTTCGTAAGCAGTTGAAAGAAAAGATTGATGAGTTAGAATGTCAAGGCATTATTGTAAAGGAGAATGCTCCTACTGAATGGATTAGCAATATTGTAGTCGTTATGCGTAACGGCAAGATGCGAATCTGTCTTGATCCACGACCGCGTAACGTTGCTCTTAAGCGATCACACTATCAAATTCCAACGATCGATGACATTTTACCAGACTTATCTAAGGCTAAAGTTTTCTCAGTGATGGATGCAAAGAATGGGTTCTGGCAAGTAAAACTAGATGAAGAGTCGAGCAAGCTAACAACATTTTGGACACCACATGGAAGATATAGGTGGACACGCCTGCCATTTGGCCTAGCTCCCGCGCCAGAAGAGTTCCAACGTAGACTACATGAAGTACTATATGATCTTGAAGGAGTTGCAGTGATCGCGGATGATATATTGATTTATGGTTGTGGTGACACAGGAGAAGAAGCCTCAAGAGATCATGATAGGAAGTTGAGGATGTTGCTTTTACGAGCAAGGGAGAAGAATCTAAAGTTAAATAGAAAGAAGATGAAGCTTAGGCAGACAGAAGTATCTTTTATGGGACATGTTTTGTCGAACACAGGATTGCGTCCCGATTTGTCTAAAGTACAGGCCATCACTGAAATGAAGAAACCAGAAAATGTGAAAGATGTCCAACGATTTTTGGGTTTTGTTAATTATTTAGCCCGTTTTGTTCCCACACTTTCGGACCTCTGTGAACCACTCCGACAGTTAACAAAGAAAGAGTCAGCTTGGATTTGGGACGAAACTCATAATCGATCCTTTGATAAAATTAAACAAAGCATTGCAAACGCATCAGTATTAAGATACTTCAATGTCCATGAACCACTGACTATACAGTGTGACTCAAGTAGTATAGGCCTAGGCGCATCGCTTCTCCAATCCGGGCAACCTGTAGCGTATGCGTCACGAACGCTATCCCCGGTAGAACGGAGATATGCACAGATAGAAAAAGAATGTTTAGCAATCTTGTTTGCTTGTAACAGGTTCCATTACTATATCAGTGGAAAATCAGATGTGACCGTCCAGACAGATCACCAACCTCTGGTAACAATCTTCAAAAAAGCTTTGCTTAGTGCACCTAAGCGTCTTCAATGTATGATGTTGAAGTTGCAAAAGTACAACTTCGAGTTGGAATATAAAAAAGGATCAGAAATGACCTTGGCAGATACATTGTCCAGAGCAGCAATACCTTATGATAATCGTAGTAGGAATCAAGAAGACATAGAAACCTCTCATGTTTATAAGATGATTGAAGAAGAGAACATGTTTAAAAGGATGGAAAAGGTGGATCCCACTAAACATCTAAATGTCACGAGTGAACGACTGGGCCAGATTAGGCGAATAACGCTGCAGGATCCAGTGTTAATGAAACTTACATCGGTTATCATCTCTGGATGGCCTAAACTGAAAAGTAGCCTAGATTTGTCAATAAGAGAATATTGGGGCTTTAGAGATGAACTTGTGGTCTTTGATGGAATAGTGTTTCGAGGTAGCCGTTTAGTTGTGCCTAAAGCTATGAGGCCAGAAATGTTACAAAGAATTCATGCTGGTCATCAAGGAATTGAAGCTTCTTTGCGTAAAGCTCGTGAAATTTTATATTGGCCTCGTATGTCAGAAGACATCAGGCAGTGTATTGAGAAGTGTACAGCCTGCCTTCTTAACTCTCCAGAGCAGCAACACCTTCCAATGCAAACTCCTGACACTCCAGACCTGCCTTGGACACACATAGCTATGGATGTGTTTGATTTTAGAGGACAAAACTACCTGGTAACTGTGGATTACTACTCTGACTTTTGGGAATTAGATGAGCTTCCAAACATGACCTCAGAAACTTTGATCAGTGTTTCCAAAAAGAATTTCAGTAGATGGGGTGTGCCAGTAAGCGTAACGACTGATAATGCACCGAATTTTGTTAGTTCAGATTGGTTGAAGTTTAGTAAAGACTGGGATTTTGAACACAAAACATCATCTCCTTATCATCCAAGAGGCAATGGGAAAGCTGAGGCGACTGTAAAAATTGCCAAAAATACTTTGCGTAGGATTGATCGTGATGATGCGGATCTGTGGCTGGCGATTTTAGAAATTAGAAATACGCCTGCTAAGGATGTGGGTGTTAGCCCAGCTCAAAGAATCATGTCAAGAAGGACTAGAACTACTATCCCAGTAACTAGGAGTTTGTTGTCACCCGAAGTACCAAGTGGAGTGAAGTCGAAACTTATTGAAAGGAAGAAGAAATATAAGCGATATTACGACCGAAAGTCCAAGAATCTGCCAGAATTGGAAGTAGGTCAAGGTGTAATCGTAAAATCAAGGCCAAATGTCAAGTATAATCAATGGGAATTTGGTTCAATCAGTAAACAACTATCAGACCGGTCTTACAGCGTAAAGACACCTTCAGGTCAGTTCAGGCGGAACAGAGAATGGATCAAAGTCACACCCCAACAAACTAGTAAGTCACCCACTCTCAGTCCCCACAACAGCCCTTCTCCAACTAAGACCCCATCAGAAGATGAAATGTGTAGCCAAGAAGAACACATAACTCCAAGGGAGATAGTTTCCCCTCAACGTAGGACTACTCGTTCAGGAAGGACTATCCGAACCCCTGAAAGATATAAACAATAAGAAAACTGAAGTAAACAAGTTGTAAATAGAAGAAGTTTTGTTTAATTTTGTTATTTATCTCAGAAGATGTTTATTTGTCATTTCAAATTTATTAAACTAGAGAAGAAGTTTTATTATTTTAAGAAGAGAATGTTGTTTATATATCATTTAAAAATTTGAAAAGTGAAGAGGAAGTTTTATTTGTTTGAAGAGGAAGATGTTATATATGTATATGTATGGCTTTATAAATGGATTCAATCCAGTATGTCCCAATTGGACTGAACTGGAGTAGAACTAGCTCCAGCGGCTTCACGTCATTCTTCACTAATCCAGGTACAAAGTGAGATCGTTTATTACAGCTCTTCTTAAGTATATTTTATCATAGTTAACAGGAGCCATTCCTTCATCCCACTCATACGCCATCCTAATCTATTCACACTTTATAATGCTTTTGTAAAATATTGTAATTCACTACTAAAAACATGTTAGTTTTGCTATGCTAATAAATACTATTCCATGGGGTGTGACACTGAAAGCTGTATTATATTGTTGCACATCTTTAGGCTTGAAAAATGATATTTCAGAATAATTGTTACTAATCGAAGTAGGCCTACAGATTACTGTAATTCTTATATATAATACGTGAAGAAGGCGATTTCTACAAAACACTACTCCTCCGTTAATAATGGGCAGATTTTACAATCAATGTCAAAATTAAGTAGGTATTTTTTGTCTAGGCGCCCCCTTTCACCAATTCCTGTAATAAAAGTCCTCGGGCCTTGCCCCACAGGCCATCAAAATCCCATTGTATTTCCATAGACTAACCAACACAAGTAGACTTCTCATCCCATTGTAAATTTTGAAGCACGTTTTTCGTGTCTAGTTCATGTACGTGACACAAAGGCGCTAGTGTCGATGAAACTTTGTTTCCATTATTTTAGGGTTAATTTCTTGATTTGTGCTTTACTGTTTGGTTATATAACTAGGGGACAAGTTATTGTTTATGATTAGATCGTATTATTTGGTTAAACGAGGTTTTAAATGGCTGTAATAACGGGAAACAAATTGTAAACAAAACACGACCTCTACATAAACCGTACATGAACTAACAATAAAATTGCCTTCAGCTGTTCCATAAGGATGAGTAATCTACTAAGGGAGTATGTTTTATCTATAGTATTTCTTATGAAGAAAGTAATTTGTTTACTAAACAGACGAATAATTTGTATTACTGTAATAATTACAGCTGTTCATAGTAAACACATGATACATAAAAGAACGTTCGTTTTTAGAATGAGTTTGTTTTCAGTTTCGATAACTGGATTGGAGTGATTGATTATCTTTGAGTTGACTCTTTTAAGTCATCGGAAATTGTTACTGTTATTCACTTTGAAATATAACGCCTAATACTTTGCAATTGCTCGAATTCGAGCAATAGGTGCACTAAAATGTGACAAGGTTGTATGGTAATATTTCAAATCTTGTGAGTAATACAAATGTTCTTAACACATTAGTTTTTGTGTAACCATACATAAAGTAACATTTTTTAATTAACGTTAACATCAATTAGTGCTGTGTACATGTAGCCTAAATTTTCATTGAGTTCGGATATGTTTGTAGATGTTTCTGACAGGAAGGATATTATCACCAATTCTGCCTGATTAGTGTTTGTACAGCCACCAGGTGGCTCTGGTATAGAGATCCCAAGAACAAAACAACCAGTGCAGAAACAAAAAGATCACGTGGTTCGCGCCGGTAGGTGTGGCGTACCCTTCAAACCTGCGCGGCTCGAAATGGCCCAGGGTTCTTTTGTTTCTGGTATGTCTATAGAAGTATTAACTGTCACCTTGTATTTGGTATAGGTACCACCTTTCTCTCCCAACATATACACAGCAATGCTATTTTTTCAGAAGTTATTTTAAAAAATATCTATAATTGTATTTAAATAATTATCAATTGTCTCCATTTGTGCTCAATTTTATTATACTTTCCCTGTTGGGCTTACATAGTAAAAAAAAATTTTTAATTCTTCTCTTAACCTAAGCATACCAATGTTACTCTCAGTGATTTTTAAAAATCGCTCAAACACTATATAACGTAATTCTGTCATTCCTATTGAGAGATTATACAGTTAATCATTCAGCTGCAAAGAAATCAAAGTCATTGAAAAAATCAACCTCTTTATTCAGTAATAGTACTATTATCATCCATGGAAATTTTTACTAGAGGGTTTTTATTTAATAACCTTGACTCTTTTACTAAGCATAATAACATTTAGTCCAGAAAGTGCAATGAAACATTTTTCAAAAATAAGTTATGTAATTTGAAAAATTAAGTAAGAAAAAAACATTAACGGTGATGTATTGTTTACTTCCGCCCAGCATCATTTAGGACTTTAGGTAGGCCGAGGAGGGAGTTGATGATCTCAGAGTTGCGTTTGTGTGCGTGATCGTTCCTTTGAGCCAGCTCAAGTATCCAACTGGCCAGTTCAGGAGCAGAAGGGACATACTGTGGACAAAGACAACAATTTGTAATAATAATTCAATACCTCTGTAAAAAACCAAATACAACTTTGCCTTGTACAAAAAATTATTTCAAAACAAAAATGTATCCAACTAAAAAATTAAGTTATATTATAGCTGTTTTCATAAATACAAAAAAAATAGTGCTGTACCCTGTTGGTAAATCTGATAACTTGAATGCTTTTGCATATCATAGAACAACCCTTTTTATTTGAAACAGCTGACTAAATTCTTTTATTCCCTCTAAATATGAATACTCATAAGGTTAACATGGGGAACTACAGAGCCACTGGGGCGGAGCCCGAAAGTATTTTTGAGATAAGAATATGCCTATATGTTAATCGGGAATGTAAGCTATCATCATGCCAAATTTCAGCCCAATCCGTCCAGTAGTTAATGCGTGATTGAACTTCAAACAAACACACAAACTTTCACATTTATAATATTAGTAAGATAAGAAGATAATATAAACATGTGCTGGTTCTCTGGTACAATTAGTTATCAATGAAGTATATAAGACATGAATTGTAACAATTTGTCTTAAAATACGGTAAGAAGACAAACACGTTAATCTCACAACTGCACCTTCAAACACACACAAACACAAGGTTCATGTAACACTAACACAAGATTTAAAATAGGATAAGACGTCTGCTTGCAGTATCAAAGTCAATGTAAACTGACCTGTGCCTCGATATCCCGGTCGACTTGATATCTTACAGCATCAACATATTGGAGACACACCACTGCAGACAGGACTAATAATGCAATGCCTTTGTGCATACTGGAAACATAAACTTGTGGTTACTCAATAGTCACTGTATAGCAGCATAATCATTGATTATTTATATACATATAAAGATATCGGTGTATAACCAACGCCTGAAATTAAAAGTTGTGTTTCATTGTTGTAGATCACACATTTTGTTGTATGTCAGCCTCTTTTAAAAGGCTTTTGATGGCAACAAATTCACCTATTTACGAAATCTAAGCCCCCTTTCTTATCATCAGATATATGAGATAAATGGGGAACTTTAGGTCATTTAGCCTCCTCCGATTTGTTCCGTAAATAAGAAATATTTTGTACCCAAAATAATTCATTCGTTTAGTATGATTTCATCAATTATTGAGATGGTGATTAAATTATATAAAATGTCATTATTGTTGTTGATTATTTTAGATCAATTTAAGTTAAATAAATAACTAATAAACAATTCAGTTAAAACTGTCAATACATCCACTTTACCTAATCAGATACCAAAATAATTTAGATGTCTGGTTCTAACCCCTCACCCCACCCCCAAAAATCAGACTAAAGGTCTCTTCTAGCTTGTGTCGTAACTTACCACAAGAGGAAGAGAGAACTATTTAGTCACTCTCTGCGTCACCGGACACAAAACGAAACACATCAAAACATGCTTTCGATTTTACACATGTCGGAGATGTCTACTTGCAATATTCAAAATCAACAGTTTTCTCCCGAAAAATGTCTATTCAGGTTTAATGTCACAGTATGTACTTTATTAATTGAAATAATTCTGAGGTTAGTAAGATAACACGTGATTGTAAATAGAGAGAACCCATAAACGCTGGGCAGAATTTTGAGTTTGTATTACCTTATTCTAAACCTCAACTTGATTGCGGCAGTGCAGTCTACTAGGCAAAATAATGGCATTTTTACTAACACAACATATAACACAGTAATTCAGCTTATGTTTACCCACCTCTACCTTTAGTCTACTACTACTATAATTTCTACTTCCTACTCTCTTAAATCTGTGGTTTACACACACAACAATTCTCAAAATGCAAGCAATATAATAAATAATCCTGTTGGCCAAATGTCTTAAAAGGTATTTGAAGAGTGACAATTATATCTCAAATTACGCAATAAGAATGCCTTTTCCAATGAGACGACATAGTATTAAACTTTGGTGATATTAAAATATACTATTTAACATATCTAAATGTACTAAATCTTAAAGTCTTCGAGGTACATTGTTACAACGAAGTGACTAAATTTCATTCACCCTGTAATAAAAAAGATGACTTGTAAAAACTTTAATTTGTGAAATAACGCATAATTATGATGAGCGCAATGATTCTACACTGTGTGGTGCCATTTATAAACTTGTTTTATATAGTCTCGATACAACCGTTTTGTATGTTTTATTAGGTATCATGATCAAAACTACGCCACACTAACATGTCTTATATCATGCAACATACTATATCAACATACTATATCATAGATATACGGTTCAAAATTAACTAGAATTATTATTTAACACTCTTATTAAGTCAACCTGCAGAGTCATTATTAAAATTACACAAAAATTAAAATTAAAGTTTTTCTCCAACTGTCATACAAAGTATTTATTTACCTGAATATCGAGAGAGGTAAGGTAGGTAGATGATCAACGGATGAGATGCAAGTGGACTTTTACAACAATGGAAATGTCTTTTATATTTTTCACCTCCCTTCAATTCCAGATGCTCCACGGGGGTCGGTGACGTAGCGGTTATTATGGTTCTTCGGGAGTTACTTACTCTCGAACTGATTTCTTTTATTAGTATTCACCCTGGATTGACGTGTTTAGAAATTATTTATCAGGGCTTGGTTGAGCTTCATTGGTCTAAACTATTGCATTCCTAATTTCAACTATTAATTTACACATAAGATAGTAAACTGCAATATTCTGGGTATGCTGAATATATATTTGTATACAGGGTGTTCCAAATTGTCTGGACATATTTTCTGGACTTGTTCCTTTGGGCTAAGACAAACATAAAATGTCGTTTAAGTATGGTCTAAAATGCCTAGATTTCTGTTTGTTGGTCTGTTTGTGATTTTTAAGAATAATTTTATATCTTGGGCATTTTTTGAGATAGAAATGCCAAAATTGATATAAATGTGTATTTTAGTAGTTAAATTTGTATACAATATGTATATTATATATGTAATTTGGGTACAACGAGAATGTAGTCTGTACACTTTGGGTTTGTTTGTTTTTAATTTTTTTATACCGTAAGGAAGCCAAGCTAAGTCATTTTTGATTTTTGTTTGCTTAATGTTGTCTTGAACATGATTTTGTTTATGAAACTTACCACTGTCTCCCACATGTTTAAAATTCCCTATTTAGACTACTTAAAACTGGCTTCTGTTTCTTGGGATTAAAATCGCATACGTTAACTAAACCTCCCCTAGTACAATTTTGAACACGTTTTCCGCTATTCAGGGTATTTTCTCATAATCTGGTTTATATTATGCTCCCTTTAAACCTTAGTGTTCACATAACTACAAAAACAGACAATTGTTAGATGGAAAATCAAGTTCTTTCTATTTTATGAGAATAAATATATGCACATCTTACTGAAAATAAACAGACTGATTTGTGGAATACAGGAACGTTGCCAGGCAAGGTTTGAGTAGGTGGTGTCACGAGCGCAAAAGACTGAGCAACTCTCATGTGTTAAATATTTGTCTCTCTTCATCATACATCATACGAGTTTTAGACGCAAACTCATTAGCACACGAGCAGTCACTATTTTGGGTGCTTTTTGCATTAGGTGAAACGTTCAAATTAAAAACAAAAAGCTGTAATGAATAATGAATTCATATATGATTCCTGCCCACCGTCGTACCCCTCAGTGTATTTTAGCTTTATCCTAAATTTAATAATGGTAGTCTTTAATTTGTTTACCATTCCCGTTCCCTGTCTCTGTCCAACATCTGATTATGCGGTTATTACTTGGGATTCTTTCATCTCGTACATAACACTTGGGGTTCATAGTCGGCTTTAACTCATATAGGATGAACTTTGAACCCTTTTTGAAAAATTCCACGTGCAATACTGGAAAATATAACCCTGTTATGTTCCTTACCAAAATGACCACGGTAAGCACTATTGTGAAAATGGGCCCCGGTTATCTTCCTACTCAAGTGCAAATAAAACCCCTGGAGCCAAATCTTTTGCGTGACCATGTTTATAGTTTGTGTTATTGCTCAATGACCAACTGATTTATTTCAAACGCAAATCTAATAGAACCCAATAACACAATAAATTAATGTTTTAATTTAATTTATAAATACACATAGAAAGTATTAATTATTTTCTTTACTTTTTATTCACAACCAACTCATAACCATGTATGCCATAACTTATTATCTACACTACGTACTATCTACACTATAAAGATATTACTGTGAAGATTGTGTGATGTTTACTGAAAACTATTTTCTATAAACAAAAATCCAAATGAGTGCTTGGCATTTGTGTTTTCTGGACTCATTGATTTTATGCCAAAGCCACCTCACCCTTGTTAAAACTAAGGATCCATCCGACAGTAGAATCGTGAGTATGACAGTTTGTCAGGCGGAGTCTTAAAGAAAATGAATTATGTAAGAATATTATTAAAGCTCTAATTTTGTAACTGGTTTATATAGCTATATGACGTGTTAAAACTAAAATAAATATGCAGATTTTCCCCTTTCTAACGTTTTTCACTTTGATGGTAAACCATTGGGTATACAATACTAGAAAACTGTATATCATTTTAGTTTCAAGTACAGGCTACATGGTGGTTTCAAAACCACAATCAGTGAAGTTAGTGTCGCTTCCAATCACTATTTAAACAATCAGAATTTAAATTTAATGTGAAATCTGTTTAAATCATTATCTTGTACATATAAGCATTATGCTTAAATTTGGAATAGATTATTTGTTGAAATCAATTATGATTGAACACACAGAGAAACTCACCAAATCGTCTGGGTATCCAAACTCACTATATAATATTCCACCTTTTTTGCCCACCTATTGTCTGTTATTGGAAAAATATAAAAAGCAACTTTTTTATTTAATTGGATCAGTGTGGAACAGCTCGTTTTTACAAAATGATACAGCTTATGAAATCAAATGTTATGAAATCAAAAGTATTTGGCTTTTACCATTTATCCTTTGATGATTGAGTCTTTATTTTACGATGATATAGTTTTTACTTTTTTTGTTATCTGTGTCTGTGGCATTTAAAAGTGGTGTGGCATTGAAGCACAGAATAATAATTGTAGATACCGTACACAAGCGCGTTTGGGGGCAAACTGTCCGAATTCATAGTTTTTGTCATACCCAAAAAGTCAATGATGGTACTGAACTGATTAAAATTAATTCAGCTTCCTAAAAAGTAATACAATTTAGTGTGAAATTTACGATAATATTTAATTACTTAACTTTATTTTATTTATACGCACAATTGACAACAATACACACATTGGTGAATACAATACTACACAACTTTTTTAGTACAGTTTCCAAAATCCTAGCAATGCAAGGCAAGGAAAACCCCCCCACTGCACCAAACCTGGAGACTAACCGAATTTCCATTTACCTGGCTGGATTTATACTAAAATATACCCTGAAAATTGTCAGATTTATTTCCTATTTGAATAACATTAATTTTAACGATTACCTAGATTTGCTGCTACAAGGAAAGTATTGAAGTGTGTTTTTATTGTAATGTTGATAGCTTAGTATGAAATAAACAAAATTGCCAAATTTGATTAAAATATATCCATAAACAAGCAAACTACACCTCTATAGGAATAACATGGGAATTTTAAATTTAAGGAGGGTAAACTATGATTTAATGATTTAAATGATTTAAACTATTGAGTGTGTACAACAATAAAGTAAAAGAAGCAAAGTTAGTTTATAATAACAATCGCATTCTTAGAGCCTGTAATAAACCCAAAGAGATGTGGAAAATTATAAAAAATAGTTTATCTATTAACGAGTTACCAGTTATGAAGGCTAACAACAACAATCTTGACGCAGAAGCCTTTAGTTCCTTCTTTGTTGATAGCATTAGTAACTTAGTTGATAATATTCCTAATAATGTAAAGTAAATAGTATTGATGTATTTTTAGAAAATGTTCCTGTTGTTGATGTAAGATTTGATTTCTCTCATGTGTCAGTTGAAAAAGTTTTTGATGCTATTAATAATTTAAGTAACAGTACCAGCCTAGACATATTTGGTGTTTCTTCTCAGATGCTTAAAATAAGTAGTGCTTATATCTGTGAAGTTTTGGCTCATATCTTTAATTCATGCATTTCCAGTAATACTTTTCCAGATAAGTTTAAAGTGTCAAAGGTTGTTCCAATCTTTAAGAAGGGGAACAGGAGCATTCCTGGGAATTACAGACCAGTAGCATTGGTTCCCACAGTGTCAAAGGTCCTTGAGAGATTACTTTCATGGCAAATCATCCATTTTTTAGAATCTAACAGTCTTTTGTCTGGTGTTCAGTTTGGCTTTCGAAAAGGCCGGTCAACCACAGATGCAGTGTTAATGTATATTCAAGATACTTTGGATGCGATGGAGTTGAAAAAGAGTGTTTGCTCCAAGTTCTTTGATCTCTCAAGGGCTTTTGACACTGTGTCACATCAATTGTTGTTTAGAAAACTAAGATTTTTAGGTTTTAGTGATAGCGCAGTTGCATTGATGGAATCATATCTATGTGGTAGAAGTCAGGCAGTGTTTTTTGACGGTGTTCTGTCGGATTTGGTGGAGACTCATCATGGCGTTCCGCAAGGGTCGATCTTAGGACCTTTGTTATTTATTATTTATGTCAATGATATGCCTTATAATTTACAGAATGATTGTGTTTCTTGTTATATGTATGCTGATGATGTGTGTCTAAATTTTAAAACTCATAAGGACTTGCAGAATGGAATCACCGTTGGCTCTGTTAATACAATGGTAGACTGGTGTAATGCTAACAAACTGTCTTTAAATTTAAATAAAACACAAGACCTGAAAATTTCTTATGCTAACACAGGATTCTCATCAACAACCTGTTAAATTTTTAGGTATCTTAATTCAGAGCAACTTGAAGTGGGAATCACATATAGAATTTGTAGCTGTTAAAATATCCAAAGGTATGTTTATATTAAGAAAATTAAAAAATGTTGTTTCAATGGAAGTTCTGCTTACTGTTTACTATAGCTACATACACTGTCATCTTACCTATGGTACCATTCTTTGGGCTAATTGTGGTTATGTAAAATCTTTATTTGTGTTGCAGAAGAGAGCTATTAGATTAATTGCTGGTGTTCCACCGAAAACTCATTGTAAGCCCATTTTTAGTTGTTTATCTGTCATGCCTCTTAATTGTATATATATTTTTCACTGTCTTATGTATTGTAAAAAGAACTTAAACACTTTGTCTTCCCACTGTGATGTCCATAGTTATAAGACCAGAAACTGTGCTAAACTAAGAAATTATTACTGTACTTATAGTATTACTCAAAAAAGCTTTAAATATTCCTCGATTAAGTTATTCAATCATCTACCATATTATATTCAAGAGTTACCATTAGATAAATTTAAAATAGCTGTTAAGAATTTGTTATTGAAATACTGTTTTTATGACTTAGATGAATATTTTGACAATTGTTTTGACCATTGAAATGTTTTATTAATTTACATATTGACGCAGCCTATACAGCATTGTATGATTTTTGTACATTGTTGTCTCGGAATAAAGATTGATTGATTTGATTTGATTTGATTTGATAACCAGGAAAAGACCGTGAATCGTTTAAACAACGATAAGTATAAACATTGACTATTGGATAATAGTCAAAGGTATAACCACACTCGTCAAGTAAACACCTATTTCAGGACTAGTAACGTAATATACTATTACTTGAGGGTGTGGGCATGGTGTAAAAAACATAGGTGTGCTATTAATTCCCGTCATATGCTTACGTCATGTCTCCCAGATTGAAAACAATTGATTGATCGCATAATTGCTAATTAATTGTCGGGTTTTTAACATTTTAGGTATAGCAATACCAAATTTAAAGCAACTCATAACTCATTTATTGAACCAAAATAACAGATACAAAATTTGCATTGGTCATGTCAAATAATAGAACTAAAATTAAAATAAACAATAGACAATGTTGCTTCAATAAAACAATATCAATTACTTCTTACAACAACAAAAAAACTAACTAACTAAACCCATCAGCGACACAATCTCGAACACTGTAGTAACCCTTGGCCAAGAGTATTTTTTTGATTTGCTTTTTAAAGCTGTTCAAGTCCGACTCCAGCTGAAGGGAGGGAGGGAGGAGATTAAAAAGTTTAATGCCATTGTAATGAAAGTGTCTCTTGAAAAATGTAGTTGAATGAGATGGTAATTTAAGATGGGAGTTGTTACGTAGTGAATAGGAATGTGTAAGTGAAGATTGGTATTGGTGTAAGTTTTTTTTAATGAGAATCAAAGTTTCCAAAATGTATATTGAGGGAAATGTTAAAATTTGTGATGAAATAAAGTATTGCCTGCAAGATGTTCTTCTTTTCAAACCAAAGACTGCCCTAACTGCCCTCTTCTGGAGTCGGAAAAGGAAAGACGTTTTCCCACACTCACACCCCCACACCGGCACTGCGTATATCAGGTGCGGGAAAATCACTCCATAATATGCTGTAATTAGAACATCGCATTTTGCAAACTTAGAAAGTTGGCGGAGAAGAAAGATTCCCGAAGAAATCCTTCTACACACAGTGTCAATATGGGAATGAAAGCGCAGGTTTCTATCGAGCACCAATCCCAAGAACTTAACCTGATCAGCTGCCTCGAGCACAACATCATTCAAAAGGAAATTGTTTTTGTTTTTCCCAGCTGAACTTATAGAAAAATTTACAAATTCAGTTTTTCTGGCATTTAGACTCAATGAGTTGTCCTCGAACCACTGCATCATGGAGCTCGCTTGCAAAAAGGCCTTTATTTCGAGTTCATCGAAATTTTGATCAGAAACCGAGAGCGACGTGTCATCAGCAAATAGACAAATGTTTCCAGAATTTACAATTGATGGAAGATCATTCACAAAGACAAGGAACAACACCGGACCGAGGACTGACCCCTGAGGCACGCCACGAGCAGACTCGCAATGGGGTGAGCGGTAGGTATTCAGATATCCTAAGTCATCCACCGCCTGAATCATCACAAACTGCTTCCGTCCTGTAATGAATGACTTAAACCATTGCAGTGCCAGCCCTTGCACTCCAAGACAAGAAAGCTTATCAAGAAGCAATGCGTGATCCACCATATCAAAGGCTTTGCTCAGATCGAAAAAAAGCCCATTGTATGTTCCCCTGCATCCAATGAATTTACTAAATTTGAGATAAGGTCAGTCATTGCGTCTGTGGTGGTTTTCTTTTTTGTGAACCCAAATTGCTTCTCTGAAATAACATTATTTTTTGTAAAAAATTCTAATAGTCTTAGTAGTATTATCTTTTCAAATACCTTAGATATAGATGATGTTATGGCTATAGGTCTGTAGTTGTCGCAGAGGTGGCGATCTCCTTTTTTATGGAGTGGCTTAATAATGGACGTTTTCAGGGCATCTGGGAACTGGCCACATTCAAAGGAGGCATTGATTAAGTTAGCTAGAGGGATAGATACGAGGTCTGCAACTTCTCTTAACAGGTTTGGTGACAATTCATCTGTTCCAGCCGACCGTTTATTTTTCATTTCTTTTATGATATTTTCTACTTCGGTCTTGATATCTTTTATGATAATTTATACTCCATGAAGAGAACAAGAAGAAGCAGTCGTCGTCAGTAGTTTATCTGTTTATTATTTGCTAACTTAATTGCTACTGTCAAGTCTGGGATGGGATTTAGGTTAGACTGCAAGCATTGGTATTATATATCGTCTACTTTTGTTGTTAAGTCAATTTGTTGATGGAAGCTTAATTATACCATTGCAGTTGCAGTTAAATTCCACAATGGAATTACAAAATATTTACTACAACAAGTCGGAATATGTTGAAACGGTAAGTTAGCTTAAGACCTGTCCTATGGCATGAAGTCAAGTTAGGAAGCTTTGAACGTGACATGAGTTTTCATTATTTTTTGTCGGTTCTGTTTGTTTAAAATAAAAATATAAGGTTGGGAAATGTTGGAATAACTCTCGTTTGACATAAATTTAGTAAGTTAGGAACAAGAATTTTGAATTGCATTGCATTTCGGACATCAGCATGTTTGCTGTTAGGATTTGTCCATAAACAGTACTTCAAACTTCATTATCGAATAGATTTACGTTTGTGTATCGAATGAAACAATCGAATAATCGATATTTTCATTCGGTTGTTTGTGCCAACAGATATGGAAGTCTACCCTTTGTTTGTTTTAATTTGATTAGGCCTAGATTTTTACCAAACTATTTCCATAAACACGACATAAGGCCTGTTTATTACCCACTTAAATAACGTTAGATATAACAAGTAAGTTTACTAAGGTTTGCTGCTAAGGGAAAGGTAGAAATGGTTTTTTTTTACCTAAAATAAGTTAGGACGAATAAAATAAATTGGCCAAACTAGATAAAAATATAAGGCCCATAAACAAGCAACGTACAACAGTTTCATTTTTCTCAATAAGAATAACATGAAAATTTCAAATGTATTTTTTTGATTTTCACCGTAATCTTTTATTGTAACTTAAGACAATGGTAGGCCTAACTTACTTTCAAAGTTAAACGTTCAGTATTAAATTTCATCTCCATTCTAGCTCCTGAGCTGTTAACTTATAGCTTAATATTCAATACGAAATAGGTTACATAGGCCTACCTTACAAATTCGACATGTACAGCTCAATTTTATAGAAGGTTGTTTAAGTTACATGTTTCGGTTTGTATCCGCTATTTTCAATATTATTGATGACTTTTGTCGATATATCAATATTTTTGTTTAGTTTCTACGGTCCTTATTCTTTCTGTTTTCATATCTTCAAATGCATTTAAATTTCCGTACAAATTGACAACTGATCTTGTATAGGCAAAATATTATAGGCCTAACATGGATTAAGAAATGAAGCTGTTCTAAACTAACCTAACACATTTTTAACTAACCAAACGGCTGCACTTTACTTGACGTCCTACACTCATTCGATTGTTTTTTTCGATTCGATATTTTCATTCGATTGTTTCATTCGATATATCGTTTGGTTAGTTAGGTTAGGTTAACCTTACCTAACTAACCAAACGATATATCGAATGAAGCAATCGATTATTCGATATATCGATCGATATTTTCATTCGAATGAGTGTAGGACGTCAAGTAAAGTGCAGCCAACCAAACTTTCTGTACCATTTCAAAATTCCGTTTGATAACCTAACAGAAAAGGAATGTGGAGAATATCAAACGGAATTTAAAATGGTACCTTGCAGCAAGTTTGGTTAGTTATGTTAGGTTAGTTTAGAACAGTTTCATTTCAATATAATATTTTTTGTAATTGTTGCTGAGACTGAACAATATGTAAGTTAGGCTATTTATTGAATTTGTTAGCTGATTTGTTTCAATTCGTTAATCAACATATGGGTTCAAAAAATATTGATAAATCGAAAAAAAAAAATCACCAATAATAATGAATGTTCCCTTTAACGGAAAAGCACCCAACAAGGCTGTAGACCTAAATGAATATTGGGCATTTCCATGTATTATAAACTGTATAAATTTGAAAAAAACCATTTTTGAAAATTTAAAACCCAATTAACCCCATCTTTCCATGACCCGAACTTTTTGGGTTGCATACTCATTCAGATTTAACCTTCTCTACACCCTCAAGCCAAATTTCAAAGTCGGATCAAAATTGCTCTATTTATCACTTTCATGACGTAGGTAGGCTATACATATTTAAAATTTTGAACAAATTGTGTTTTTGGCCTCAGGAGACAACAAAATGAAAAAGAAAATTGGTCCCGTGTCTAGGTCTTACCGTGCCACCTAAGGTAATAGCTACTTCCCTATAGGGAAATTTGCTAGTGTTTTGATATAAAATACCGTCTTTTATAAGGAGGGTAGGCCAAAGCAACGCCTTGTAATCATCGTGGTTCTTGACATTATTAAGTTACCTTTTTATTTGGTTGTTGCCTTTTTTTATGTTGTAGCCAAGTCACTAATCAATAAATATAAAATTTAAAGAACAATTTTTTATCTTTTCATTATTATTTCCAAACTCATTTAATTGCATAGGGTAGTTCTACATCCAAACAATTCTTAGAATAATAAAGTACCGTACCTACCCTTTTTAAATGCTAAGAGAAATTGTCAGGGTTATGAATATTCAAAAGCTAATTTAGATCAGTAAATTAGGATACAAGTTTTTGTGTGAGAATGTTTTGCCATTATAAGGCTATAAGGAATAGACATAATTTAAGTTAAAGAGGAGATAACGTTTTTTAACAGCCACAGTAGTTTTTTACCACAGGAACGTCACAACAACGCAGAGAGATTATACTGTTATACTGTCCACATGTGTCTGTATCACACTGAGACAGTAAATTTGACAAGTTGTAATATTTCAGGCATCAGGAAACAAAGTGAGCAAACAAACTGTGTTGTGTGGCTCACAGAACATTGTTCTCAATGGCAAAGTGATAGTGCAATCCGATGCTATCATCAGAGGTGATTTAGCAAATGTTCGTATTGGACGGCATTGTGTCATCAGTAAAAACTCTGTCATCAGACCACCGTTTAAAAAGTTCAGCAAAGGGTAAGAATGTCTCAGTTTGGTTGTAAAAATTTGCTAGTTTTACTGTCAACTATGTTAAGTCTAAAGCCCAATGAATAAAGTAATATCCTTCTACGATAGAAGACAGAAAATGAAAATTAGGCTATGAATCAGTTACACGTACATGTGTTAGGGAAAAAAGTAATAAACAGACTAACTGGGGGGAAACATGTAATGTCCATTTGATCTAACAATATAAGGTTGGTGTAAGATTGACAAGTAAAGAGCTTATTCCTTCTAAAACTATATGGAACAATTTAGGACAACTAGGATGGAGCTGGGTGGGTCAGTAGATAAAATGTTCGCCAGGTTAAAAGGTTGCCGGTTTCTTAAAAAAAAGTGTATAGCTTTATAATAGTTTGAAACTGGACCCAGCTGATTAGTTATTTGGGCTTTTAATCAAATGGTTCTGATTAATGAAACAGCTGTTGTTAGTCAGTAACAATGCTACTCAAGACATCTTGATCCATTCTGACACTCATCTTTCACTCATATTTGGGTTCAAAGGTGGCGTCCCCATTTCAATTAATAGTTAAAAATAGAAAAAATGATAAAACACAAGCAGAAATATTGGTCTTGATAGTGTCATTGATAAAACATATTCCCTTAGTAGATTTCCCATCCTTACGGAACAGTTGAAGCCAATTTTATCGTTAGTTCTGTCCGGTGTACTGCAGAGTCTGTGTTTTATTTACAATTCGTTTTTTTGTTATTTCAGTCATTTAAAACCCAGTTCGACAAAATAAAACGATATAATCATAAACAACATCTCATCCTCTATAACCAAACAGTAAAGCACAAATCATGAAATTAACTCTAAAATAATAGAAACACAATTTTGCCAACACTGGCCACCAGTGACACTGACATGACCTAGACATGAAAAACGAGCTTCAAAATTTACAATGGGATGGCAAGTCTACTTGTGTTGGTTAGTCTATGATAGTGTTATAACTTACTGATTCTATTTATTTTTCTTCAGAGTTGCTTTCTTCCCTCTTCACATGGGTGAACATGTCTTTGTTGGAGAAAACTCTGTTGTTAGCGCTGCAGTCATAGGCTCATACGTACATATTGGCAAAAATGTTGTCATTGTAAGTGCAATATATCTACTTAATGAAAAGATATTTTAGTTAAAGTTTATGTGCAGTATAACCTCATTAATCCTTCCTAAGTAATATAATAAGAGTTGTCTTAATCCTAATAGCTATTTAACAGCAGTTTGTTAACATTTCATACCGCTTCTTTAGGAATGCACGACTGTGTAAACTACACAGTTTTGTTGTAAGGTTTACTGTGATTTAGTAGTTAAATTGTTTAACACAGTCCCAGAACACTGCTGTGTTTATTTGCATTGCCACCAGTGCCATTAAAATAAACCCAAATAAAGAATGTATAAAATACCGAATTTCAAGGAGGGTTCCAAACAGTTCAAAATTCAACACTTGCCGATAGTGCGGATGTATTGATCCTCTTAAACCTGTACATGATTTTTCCTGAGTGCTTCTGAGCCCTCAATAGTAATACGAAGATTAGTTAGTTGAAACTGTGGATCTCATTGTATCGACCCCTAGACTCTTTTATTAGCTCCATCTGAGCACTCTCAAAAGAAATTTGCGTGTTGATGGATCTAGGGTTGGGCCTACCTGTTTTGCGAATAAAGGTTTATTCCACTTTATATAGAATATACGTCAAAATTTTTTATATTTAATACTGAGCGATAATATAATGTAACTTATTTGTCATTTTATAAAATTCTTACTAGGCCTTACAAAATAAAAGTATGAGTAAAAAAATCTCGAGAGAAACTCTTCTAACTGAACGTAATAAAGAGTGATTTTATACAACGTTTAATGAACAAAAAACCTAACACAGACGTTGATTTTAAGAAATTATTGCAGTTCCTCTGTTTTTATTTTTCATGATTTGGTTTTGCCTCTTACTTTACCTGGTTGCACTGTCTCATCATCGCTCCATTAGCTTCCGCCAACTTTTCCATAAATATTAAAACAATTTACAAATAACATCAATTTTACAAAATTGGATAACTATGTATACACAATAGTTTACACAAGTTTAACGACTTGTAACAGTGTTTTTCTTAGGTAATTTCCTCTAATAGATATTACAATTTTAAAAGAATTTTTTTTAGGGAGGTTCATTTGTGTCCATTTCTAGCAATAATTGGCTTTTAGTTCAGCGTTGAAATATGTTTCTGCTGTACTTTCACAAATAGTTTGAATATAATTTGATCAGGCGGCAGCCTACATACTACATGTTAAGGTAAGGGAAACGCGTAACATATATGTTTGTGTAGGGTCGCAGATGTGTGCTGAAGGACTGTTGTATGATAGAGGACAACACCATCCTAGGACCAGAGACTGTAGTTCCTCCGTTCACACGCTATGGTGGGTCACCGGGACTGGTGGTGGGTGAACTACCAGAGTGTACTCAAGACTTGATGATCGACTACACCCGCAGCTACTACGACCACTTTGTACCTCATTGAATATCTTTTAATTTAAAAAAAGATCATATTTATAATTTATTCACTTTTGTACCATATACAAATATAAGCTTTATTAAGTTAAACGTTTTGGATCTTGTTCATTTCGTTAACCTCTGAATTTCTAATAGGTGTTTAAATTTTTCCCCCTTTTACCTGCTAGTCATGTTTAAAACTATTTCAAGTTTGAAGGGTTGTTAGTGCAGTAGACTGATCAAACGAAGGCGTTGTTGAGGCAGCATTAGATTCTAATCTGTAAGGTCTGGGTGTGCAATCATGAGTTTACCTGTCTGTTGTAAGTCACCGCTTAAAAACAGTAACCGGCTCTTGTGGTCCTTATTGAAATCCTTACTGTGTGTGTAGGCAAAAAACTTCTTTAGTGTAGATTTTCCGTTTATTAGGGAGAAAAATAAAAAAAGGTAGAAATAAATCACTGAATAATCCCTGGTACTGTATTCAAAGGATTACATAATATTGTTTACTTATAAATACTGTACTGCAAATAATAATACGATCTAAGGTAAAGGCCTTGCCCGTTTTGGCACCTTATTTGAGAACGGGAGCTTTGTGTGACCTTCGCTCTATATATAGAACCTCTCATTGTAAAACCTGTATGCACTTCTCGTATGAGTCAACTAGCAATGTAATCAGACTTTTGGAAACTATGTTGTTGAAGTGTCTACAGTAAGTTACATGTACTTGATTTCTAAGTTTTATACTTAGGGACAAATCGGCATAACTATGACCTTAATCAGATTATACCTTCTTATTTCATTTTGATGATATTTTTTGTACTTTATATGTTCATTAGTTGTTTTTTCTGTTGAAAAAATCAAATAAACAATTTAGCTCAAATATTTTCTCCACTGGAAAATGGTTGATAAAAGTGTTACTTAATACTATCTACTTTTAAAACTTTAAATTTTTCTCTAGAGAAAAAAAAGACACAATAAAGATTTACAAAACATGATGGTTCGCCCAGGCATCTTTCGGCTTAATTTTATGAGAAAATTTGCAGACTCAACAACATATTTCTAATATTTAAATATGTAAATAATATTAATATTTAAACATACTGAATTGACTTCTTTTAAGTTGAATATTACAAGTACACATTTTGACGGGGCTTTTGGCTTCTCCGAAACCTGATTTTTAAAACATAGGTCTTAATATAAGAACATGAAAACTGGTCATAGCCTCCTCTTCAAAGGGTGATGAACTCAGCCATTGCAACATATTGAGAGACTTTATGATACTTTCTCAAAAGGTATTTAGGTTAGGTTAAACACTTTAATAGAGGCTAGAGCTTGAAATAGTCTACAAGTGGTGCCATAAGCCTATGCCCAAATTCCACTTAAAGCCCTACAAATATATTGGTAAAAAATAGCTGTAGCCAATTTGTAAACAACAGTATCATACCAATGCTAAGTTGGACAACAATTAATGCAACAAGACAAAGACAAGTATGGGACAAAAAATACTAAAAACAAGAAGAGCTTCAGCTGATTATTATTTTCTCCCCCTATACCGTACCATAGTATGGAGAAAGTATTGCTTTCATTAAGTATATATGAGGTAGCAACACTTTATAAAATTCAACTGGATACCATTTAGGTATCGAGCTTTGAACAGATTTTGCATCAACTTTGCAATAATCTCATATCCTAGAATTTTTCACTAAAATGCTTGTGATTTCTTTAGCTTTAGTAATGTTTATGGACATAAATAAGCAATAAATCAACTTTAACAAGTGTCTTTCCCAATTACTGAATCCTAGAGTCGACGAACTGAAGTATAAGAGGATGGGGTGACGGTGGGTTAAAAACACCGCCTTGGCGCAAGTTCAAAAACGCCGCCGAAGACTAAAATTAGTTCCTCAGTCGTGCGTCGGGCAGCGGCCGAACAGCGCCTTCCACGATATGCAGGTAATGGGCGGGAGGGGGTAAATTAGGTAGTCTTGGTCATTTATAACCTCAATATACCTGTGAAACCAACAATGGCATAACTACGTTCTAGGCCTGATACACCCGAAATATACATATTTGTAGTTGTATAATTATGATTTACTGTCATTTACCAAATTTTTCAAACATTTGCATTGATCTGTTATTGTAAGTAGGCACTTACAATAAACTGAAATATGGAAAGTATCAATTATCAATTATTTAAGATGGGGACGCCACTATGTGCGTATTTTAACCCAAATATGAGTGAAGGATGAGTGTAGGATGAGTGGCCGACATGTTCCTTAGACACAGCTGTTAATTAATAGCCCATACAGCTAATGGCAACTAAGGGACCTTATCCATCAAAAGAGTAGGCCTAGTTAAAATTGTATGGATTTTTCTCTGAATTAATTAGTAGTAGTAAATCATGTGCCGACATTATAATTTACATTCGTTAATTTGACATTTTACATTCAGAACGATACAATTCGGTTATAAAATAAAATAATTAATTATTTTCTTCGGGGAAAAAATCAAAATAGTTATTTTTTAAATTGATTTAACTGTTACCATGATCTATCTAACACTGTTATCTATTTTTAACTATTACCTACTACTCCTACCTTCACCTATATTTTACTCATGAGACCAATAAGAAACAAGGTGTGGAACCTAATTTAATACTGTATTGATAAATTGTAAATGATCATGGTAAAGGTTTGATTATTTCCCTCTTACAAATGAACCTTACTTATATGTTTCAAACAAACGTTACAACTTGCGGAAGCAGTGATATTCTAGTCCAGCCAATCTCAGCACGGTTGGTGCCACGTTATAAGGGGCCTACATTAAATTAGTTTTGGCACACGACTCCTCTTGGGTATAATGAATTCCATTGCAAACTGCGGGGGCGTGTAAGAGTCTGTAACGCCCGATCTCTTCTATTCTGGACGGTAAATTTATTGATTGTAAATTTACGAACACATAATGATAGATGATTGATTATATCTCTGGGTGCACGCGCAGACACCCATAGTTATATATGTGTCGTATAGTAACATGAGATTAATATTTTAGCTTCCTTTTTTGGCAAATATTACGTGTTGATTTGTGTTATTTTGTTCATATAAAGAGCAAATAATGGTGTCAGTAATATTCTCCACAGGAATATGACAATATGTATTCAGTGTTAATCAAAGCTGCTTTGAAATTAATGTGGCCCTGTCCTGTAGTAGTAGAGGTTTAGAAACCATTGCAAATGGAGGGGGGTACTTGCTTGTGTGGTGTGGTTGTGAAATATGCTATGATTACTATTAACGTACTATGTTTCTTTAACTAAACCTCAAAACTACACAACCAAATATGTACGCATACACTTTCATTTACCCAGCACTTTCAAACGTTTTAGGACGCAAAATACAAATAAAATCAAGCTCTACATTTTTTATAACAGGATTGAGAAGTCTATAACTAGAATCGTATCTAAAGTCAATGGTGTAATGTAACGCTATATTAGAAAAATGAAGACGTGAATATTGTCTTGTAATCATGTTTCATGTTCATAATCATGTTGTTGGCTATTGAAAATATATTGCATGATAACCAGTCAGGCTTTAGGAGAGGCTTCAGCACAACATCGGCTTTGCTGAACGTTATAGATCAGCTGTACAGAGCTAAAGATAATAAGCTCAATAGTGCCATGGTAACTTTAGACTTTGCCCAAGCTTTTGACTCTGTTGACTTCGAGCTACTAAGAGCCAAATTAAAGTATTATAACTTTGACCAAACAGCCCAAAATTGGTTTCAATCTTACCTTGAAAACAGAATGCAGGTAACCAAGGTGGATGGAGTTACCTCTAAAGCCCTTCCAAAAACATGTGGAGTGCCTCAAGGAAGTGTGCTTGGGCCTCTTTTGTTTATCTTGTATACTGCTGACATGAATGAAACATTGTCCCACTGTTCTCTCTTTTCGTATGCCGACGATTCACAGCTACTCTTCTCATTCAAAGATTCAGAGATTTTGCAGGCAGAACAGGCAATAAATGCTGATTTGACAAATATTTATCAGTGGTCAAAAAATCATTGTCTTAGGTTAAATACTGAGAAGTGTTCAGTAATACATTTCAGCAATTGCTTGAGAAACACTCTTTTAAGCCACCGAAATAATGTAAATATACTTTTGGAAAATGATTTATTGAAGGTTACTGAGGCTTTTAAAGTCCTTGGGCTTACGATTGATACAGAATTAAAATTTTCAAAGCAAGTAAAAACAATCGTACAAAGGGTCATATCTTTACTCAGAGTGTTAAATAGATTTAGGCATATATTAGCTGAGAATGTAAAATTACAAATGGTTAGATCCCTGGTAATGCCAATAATAAACTATGCTTTGCCTGCCTTTGGGTTTTCTTTGTCAGCTGAAAATTTGAATATCTTGGACCGCTTGCAAAATAATGCTCTAAGATTTGTATATGATCTAAAAAAATTTGATCACATATCACATATCAGAAAGAAGTGAAATGTTACCAGTGCAGGTTGTTTGCGTCCTTGAAACTGTTGCCATAGTACATAAAGTGGTCAAAACCAACAGACCCTCGGCTACCTCAAAGATAAACTAACCACTCGAAAAGAAATACGAGATAGGTGCACAAGACAGGATAGCCTACTGCATTTGCCTCGTGTAAACTTTGAATGTAGGTAGTAAGAAGGGGTTTTCTTTTTTCGGCCCTCAGGAATACAATTCCTTACCTGAAAGAATTAAAAATTTAAGTTATAAGGCTTTCAGACAAGAAACAAAAAAACTTTATTTGTAAATATAGGCTGGTTGAATTAGTTTTAGTTAAATTATTTGTTCTCTTTTATTATTGTATTGCAGACTTTGTACCTGACTTGAGTTGTTTTGAAAAGCAGTGTATTTATGTACTGAAAACCGCTTCAAATAAAAGACGTTTCTATTCTATTCTATTCTAATCAATGGCTGAAGTCAACCGCAACCCTCTTTGACTTTGACAGATCAGCTGTCCATTATTGCCATTGCCATAATCTTAATGACATAAAGCCAATAATGACAAGTTGTCGTGTTAGTTTTGAATTGTTTTGAATTTATATTTATTTGGTAAGTAAACTTGAATCTCCTCTACTCCCCGAAAATCCTAATTCTATTAGTTATTATACACAATAGCGATTGCTTATTTTTTAATCAAAAACTAAACCATGTTGATGCTTATCAATATGTTTGCAGTTATTTATAGTTATCTGTGTTAATTTTTATTGTTGTCTAGGAGAAAGCAAACTTAATATAATTTTTTAATATGGACTTTTTACTCCCGCTAAGTTAGTTAATCAATACCATAGTAATAGCTATAAAGCATTACACCTATATGTTAAATTTGGAAAAAGGGTTGTTAAAGCTGGAAATAGAAATATCGGGCTAGCTATAGAGTAACTTGGGGGTTTTGAGGTTAAACGAATATTTTCATTATCATGTCATGTTTGCTATATTTTAACCTTGCAAGCCACCGGTCCACCAAACTTAACATTTAAACTAGGGCCTATTATTTATCGATTAATGTATATGATTCTTATTTTGTTTTTACATTATTAATTATCGTATACTAATTACCCTTTTAAAATTCTTTTTATTTATTAAGATCCTTATTGATTTAAATGATTTCATGTAGGCCTTCAATTTAATTGTTTAACCCTTTTGATGATAGAATTTTTTGTCCGAAAAATGCTAGAGTTATGTTATTTATTTAACTTATTTTGTACCAAATGTGCTAGGCTTGCCAGGGGGGGGGCAAAGTCTAATAGTGTGTGAGAAAAATGGGTAAATGCCCTCGCCGCAGCAAACCTGCAGACTTAGCGAATTTCCATTTACCTGGCTGGATTTCTACTAAAATATTACCTGAAAATTAATTTTAATGAGTACCTAGGTTTGCTGCTACAGGGAAGGTATTGAGGTGTGTTTTTTATTGAAATACTAGCTGTAACCCGCGGGCTTTGCCCCGTTTAACTTCTTAATTTTCAAGATGATCTCGTTTGCATGGCTCAATCACGTCCTGGTTGAAGTTCGTTCGCTACGCTCACTCACCTTTAGGTTGGAGCTCGTTTGCTGCGCTAACTTTCCTTCAGGTTAGCTCGTTCGCTACGCTCACTTGCCTTCAGGTTAGCTCGTTCGCTACGCTCACTTGCCTCCAGGTTGAAGTTCGTTCGCTACGCTCACTCACCTTTTGGTTGCAAATTAGCTGTTGTCATAAATGTAAAAGAAATAATAGTGCTAGTGCTGCAACCTGTTGGTAATCCTTGTAACTTTAATGCTATTGAACATCACAGAACAGAACCAACTTGTTTAATTGAAACAGCTGTTAAGATTCAATAATTTCATTTCTCATAAGGTTAACATGGGAAACTCCAGAGCCACTGGGGTGGAGCCCGAAAGGATTTTTGAAATAAGAATATGCCTATATGTTAATCGGGAATGTGAGCTATCATCATGCCAAATTTCAGCCCAATCCGACCAGTATTTTTCGCGTTTACTTTTCCCATACATACAGCAACCACCTCTTTTTTATAATAGTATAGATTGGTAAAATTAGCTTAGTATGAAATAAACAAAATTGCCGAATTTGATAAAAATTTAAACTACAACAGTTTATCTTGTCCATAAGAATAACGTGTGAATTTTAAATTTAAAGATTTTTTAATTATCTCCGTAACCGTTAGGCATAAAATAACACTTCAGGATACAAAATTGTCTCTTTTTTTAAGCTCTACAAAATGTTCTCAAAAGAAATTGTGAAATTTTATGTTTTTAGAGTCAAAAATGAGAAAGACTAATTTTTACCGCATAAAAACCCCATAAGTCCCCATTCCCATAGTTCAATCATGCTGTTTTGTGAACTCGTTACAATAAACAAAGGTTTACACGTTTGTACCAAATTTAATCAAAATCGCATCATTTTTGCTCCAGTTATCTCGCTAACAGACACACACACACACACACATATACAGGGTGAGTTTCTACTGACCATGTTAACTTCGCCAGTGGGTTCTACTCTCTAAAAGGAACAAAAAAGTTCCTATAAACCCATGTCCGATTTTCGACCGTTTGGCTGTTTTGGGGGATTTTGTGTTTTTCTTATTTTATTAGACTTTGCTCCACAATTTATGTAATAAAAACTTAATCAATTACTTTAGAGAGTTGTAGTTAAAATCATTGGAAAGAACATTAAATTTGCTATAAATCAAAGGTTTCATTCAACAATTATACCATTACATAGTCCACGTTATATACAAAATAAAGTAAAAATGTCATTAAATTAATTAATTACGATAACTTTTATGAGCCTCCTTTGATACATAAACCTGCATTTATGCAATGTTGAAATGCATAAACAACTTGGCATTTTAATAATCTTTCAAATGATATGCTATTCAATACTATTATTGATATAAACCAGTGAGAAATTACTAATAAACTACAATAAAACACGGTTTACAGATTTTGTTTTTGCACAGTTTTACTGTTAATAATAATTACTGTATTTACTGTATTCATCATGTTGGCATAATCTTGATTGGTAAAAGGCTCCATATTTTAATAAATGTTGAAAAACTCATAATTGACTTGGAAATATAAAGTTAAAACAGCAAATTACTCAACAAGGTATGTTCAAACAGCTGAGTTATCTAGCTATAGATGACAAATCAATAAAAGCTGACTTAATCAAGCACAAGGTAAAACTAATTACACAGCATTTAAGAATCAAACACACTACATCTTTGAAAATGTGAAAAACCTTGAGTTTATACATTTTATTAATTCAGATAATTTTAATAAATATTTAAAAGTTAAAATAATGTACAAATTTTATCAGATAGTTCAATAAAATACATCATGGAGTATACAGTAATTATTATTAACAGTAAAACTGTGCAAAAACAAAATCCGTAAACCGTGTTTTATTGTAGTTTATTAGTAATTTCTCACTGGTTTATATCAATAATAGTATTGAATAGCATATCATTTGAAAGATTATTAAAATGCCAAGTTTTTTATGCATTTAAACATTGCATAAATGCAGGTTTATGTATCAAAGGAGGCCCATAAAAATTATCGTAATTAATTAATTTAATGACATTTTTACTTTATTTTGGTTATAACGTGGACTATGTAATGGTATAATTGTTGAATGAAATCTTTGATTTATAGCAAATTTAATGTTCTTTCCAATGATTTTAACTATAACTCTCTAAAGTAATTGGTTAAGTTTTTATTACATAAATTGTGGAGCAAAGTCTAATAAAATAAGAAAAACACAAAATCCCCCAAAACAGCCAAACGGTCGAAAATCGGACATGGGTTTATAGGAACTTTTTTGTTCCTTTTAGTGAGTAGAACCCACGGGCGAAGTTAACACGGTCAGTAGAAACTCACCCTGTATATTTATGAATTTGAACGGATGGTGTTTTTGGCCTCTGGGGACCTCAAAACGAAAAAGTAAATCGGTAGCCCGGATTAAGGTCTTACCATGAGACCTACGGTAATAGCTAATTCCCCATGTGGGAAATTTGCTAAAATAAAATTTTTCATCTCAAAAGTGCTAAGGAAATATATATCAGGCCTCGATCCTATGAGGAATCGGAAGAAACTGTCGTTGTCAAAACAACAACTGAGTCAACCGATATGCCCATTTGACTCACACAATCGAAACTCTCGCTGGTACAATATATCGTCGCTTAGCACTTTTCGGATGAAACATGAACAACGCGATTTCGTTCCATAGCACTTTTCAGGAAAAAGACGCACAATGATATATCGTCGCATAGCACTGAAAGGGTTTTAATTATGTGTTAACTCTTCAGAAATGTTTAATCCTGAACTCAAAACTCATGATTAAACAGCTCCAAAATGCCAAAAAGTGAGCCAATTGATTTAAAATATGATAAGTACATTGTACTCTTAAGTTTCAGTTCATAATTTCCAGTTTATATTTTTTTAAATTGTGTACAAAATTCTTCAAGAAGTAGGCTAAACTCAACTTAGTTTGAACTGTGGCTAGAGCCATTGACTTTTACATAGAAGTTAGAGCCATCAATTTTACAACCTTGAAAAATGATGTAGCAAATTTTCAAATGAAATCAACAACACAATTATTTAAAATTCATGTTAATCGGCTTAAACGCTGTTACCGATACTGTTGTTACGGCCGTTGAGCATATTTGACATCTTCAGACACATGCAGACCTTGGCATAGGCAGCGTGGTCGAAGTGTTTTAAAAGCCTGTCACCGCAGTCACACCCTTGTCACTTGATCCTCTCTTAAATTTGAAATTCACTTATCGTTTTCTACTTCCCTAAAGTATTGAAATTACTTTAACTATTTTTTATTATTTAAGTATTAAATTTAACTAGTGAAATACTTCTATATTATAAAAATTTGCTATTGTTGTTTTCTAGAACGTGAAGGAAGAGCGATGGCGACCCTTACCCACTGCATCACCGTCATCTCGGCTGCGAGCAGCACGCACGATGCCTCCATGGCTAGTGAGTATTTATCCAACTCAATAGTCAAAATTGGATAAAAGATATGTGCAGCAAAAAGTTCAAGGACCTCTATTTCCACCAAAGGGGGAGCGAGCTGGCGTAGTGGTTACTGAGGTCCCGGGTTCGATCCCCGCCAAGTCACCAATGGATTTTATCTATGTGATAATGCCGCAACTCCTAGGTCTAGCCTGAAGTAATGTGAAAAACAATCCCAGGCTCGTGCCTAGAGTCCTAGGTCAAAAAAAAGGCCACCAAATAAAAAATGGAAGTATTTTTCAATTTTTTTTAGGTTCCAGGTACCTTTGAAAATTTCAATAATTAATTGATTAACCGTGATTTCAGACTGCCATAAGAAAGAGGTTATATCTGCTCCCTTTTCCTGCTGATGAATAGCTTTGTAAAGATCTGTTCTTTAGCACTTATACAGCATTAGGATTTAACATTTTTTTACACCATAAAGCTCCGTGTAAAATAGATAACTGAACATAAAGGTGTCAAGGCTACTTCAAATTCAAATAGAAGGTACCCAATAGGCAAGATTCCAACAGACAGTAGACGGTAGCAAGTTTTCGCTACATAGTTACATGGTTATGGAGATGTACAAGACAAGTCTAGTCTTGTTGGCTGAGCTCCAGGCAAGTGTATATTTAGGTTCAACACAGCCGTCGTGTCTCCATCCACAAACCTGTCTTTTCTTTCCAAACATCCGTAAATTACCAGAAAAACACAAACCTTCTGTAATTATGGTAGAGATGATTTATGAATTTACAGTTGGTTTTGTACCCCTGGTTTTTTATCCATTAGGGCCACATCATTATTCTATTTTTTTTTCAGATAATTTTAAACATTTCATTTGTTTCATTGTTGTATTGGTCATATGGTCAATGGTCCTGGAACCGCAATTACATTGCTCAAATTTCTTTATAAATATTTTGGAATGAAAACTCTCAAAATATAGAAATTTATAGTTTAAATATTATAATATTGTGTTTGTGATTTAAAAAAAGGTACAATTTGAAACAAGGTTTTTGTTCAAAGAAAGCAACAAATAATTTGTTTTTAATTGTTTGAAGATTTAACTAAAACAAGAATGGGGTGCAGTAAGTTAATTAATTTGACTCAAATTCACTGAAAAGAGAGCAGCATGTGACAGACCAGTTTTATATATCCTGAGTTGAAAATTAATCGTAACACAAAACACAGCTCATGACAAAGTTCAGGCTGTGGCAAAAACCTATGTAAGAAGATCGTTAAACAAAGACTGTGATTGTTTGAGTCTTGAGCCTTGATTTGTCTTTTACATTCGACTTTTTATTTGAGCTGATTTGGGAGGTATTTGTAGCTACATTAAATGGTACAATTCTCAGATTATATAAGTGAGGAAAGAAATTTTATTCGTAAAAAAACAATTAACCTTCATAAAAGACAGTAAAAAACACATTTTTTAACGTCTAACAAATTTTCATCTAATTGCTATCACTAAAAATTTTAGGATCTAAATATTAGGTTTGATTACCTTCTACCTTTTATGTTATGTTATGTTTTTATAAACTTAAAAATTGTAACTCTATACCTACCTAGTTTGTAAAGATCTTTGTGTATGATCTACAATAGTAGGTTGGGAAGGTTGTTTTAAAAATACATTAGTTTACTAAGTGCCAGTCTTGTAGCCTGGATCATTTATCAAAAGCCCAATGTTCAAGTACAACTTTGGTCCAGTTTCGAACCTTTGAAAAGATTTTGACTTAGGATCGAACTGGCTGTCAACCTTTTGATTATTAGTTGAGAAAATAACCACTTAGCTTCCCAGCTATAATTGATATCCTTAAAGTTGTAAGTTACCTTAATTGAATTTAAGGGGGACGCAATATCTACATATTTCTTTTAGCGATATCCGTTATGTATGTTTCAGCAAGCACGAACTACGGCTGCGCCCCCGCCTCCCCCTCCCCCTGTTGTACCTCCGCCACCAGACCCTGACTATGAAGTCATTGAGTTCTCCGCACAGCAAGCCTACTCCAACACACCCCCACCTCGACCAACTCCGCCAGGTATGGTCAACTAACTTCAGGCTGTTTCATTGCCAGTGTTATATGTGATACTGATTTCCAAAAATTCTTTATCAGACTGATTCTCTTCCATGTACAAGATATAGTCATGTATGTATAACTTCAAAATGAAATATACAGTCTAAACCCACCAACCAAAATAAAGGGGGTGAGGCCATTTTGGATAACCTATTTCTTCACGTAATCAATGACTATAAAAAGATGTACGATGATAATTCTTTACGCTGTATTAAAAATCTTCACAGTGGTTGCCAAATGGTTGCACCATTGAAGACAGTTGCCGTTACCTGGCCAATTTTCAAATAATTTTGAATTATCTATTTTTGATTATTAACCCGAGCTTTGGTTTAACAGGATGCGATTGAAAGTGGTTTTAATTGTAACTAAACTAACTTGTCTTTCACATGAGCCCTGCAGTTTGGACCCAGTATACATCTTTACATGCAGTTTAACAATTTAATTTAAAATTGAACAAATTATAACCACTTCAGCTACGCTATGGTGTCAAAGAGATCAAGAAATCGTGAACCATAAAATTGGTACATGACAACAGATTCAAATTTTAAATTGTAAAATTTAATTGTTTAGGTAAACCAAGAGCAGATAACCAGAGATGTGACCTTTGTGGATCATCGGTTCCGGCCGTCCGTTGTGAGAAATGCTCTCAACAGAACTTCTGCCATTCCTGCGACGAGATGTATCACCGCCACCCCAAGAGACAGACGCACGTTCGCAAGGTGATCTGAGTGGCTGTGGATACAAGCATGGAGTTAAGGATATTGAAGTATTCATCTCATCTATATAGATCAGCTGTGGCCACCATTTTATCACAGACAAAAAGAATTAAATATAGACTGTCAGCCCTGCTGCGGTTACCAGGTGCTGGCGTACGCGGTACGTAACTACACGGTGCTCCCAGCGGTGTGCGCCAGAACCTATGATAACCATGGTAACTGCAGCACGGCTGACAGTCTATATTTAATTCTTTTTGTCTATGATTTTATTAAAAAGATATGAAATGAGCCATTCACAGACAGACAAAATTTGATTTTCTGCCTAAGTATTTTATACTATGGTAGTAGATGTGACATAAAATATGCTACAGTATCAGCAAGTCATCATTATCAGTTTTACTTGAAATAATAGCTGGTGTATTTGAAAGAAAACAGTATAGTTGGCACCAAATCACGCTGCCAGTAGCTCAGTTAAACTGTGTCCTTTTATTCTAAAACTGGTAAATGTTTAACTCTCTAATAGTCAAAGGTAATTCATAATATTACCTATCCTGTGATGATGAACTGATGTAGTTGAAGTAAAAAATAGTAGTATGAAATTAATGGGGAAAGTTTGATACATTGACAATGTTTTATTTCTTAGGAAGCTCTTTGAAGATAATGTTGATATATTGAGAATTTTTTGTCTATTTCAAGCCCCTGGACAGTGGACGCCACTCAACTCTACGCCCCCCGCTGCCCCCTAAAGGAGAGAACAGCTCCGCCCCAGTCCCTCCCCCCCGTCGCCACAAACGCTCCGGTCGCACCACTCCAGTTCCCATGGAACAGGTGAGTCATAGCAACAGATGATTTTCGTTGTTTACTGATTTGATGTACACCCTTTAGCACAACAGGTGTTCATTATTGCATTTTTTATTCATTGTATTAGTTTTTAGAGAAATGATCACTTTCGACTTTTGACCTAGGATTCAGAAAGAAAAAATGGGTACGCAAATAAATCCAAGGCAAGAGTTCCAGGCGGTTAACAGTCTACAAAATGATCACTAAAAGCCCCCTTGTAGAGATGCAAGTTATTGTGGTTTCCCAGCAACACAACAGCAACGTTTTTTGCCCACCTATAACAGATTGCCGCATCCTTTTATTTCAGCAACATTGCTAAAAGGTCGTTACCAAATGTCCCTTATAGAGAGTCCGTTATCAAAGGGCGTTGTGAAAATGAGTACCGGTACCCTGGCCTATAGTAATTTATTGACTGGGCCGACATTTTTTTAATTACTATTTTGTGAATCAGTTGTACTTCCGTACCTCCATAACATCTTTTTTGCTGTTTTTGAAATTTTTATTTTTAATGGGGATTTCCCCATAAAATAACAGAAAAATTGGATTTTCTCAATAACAGCTTAAACAATTTTGATGAAAATTTAGTATGTAGTAGTGCTTCCTCCTGTGCTTCAAAAGTTATTGTAACATGTTATTTTCCCATAAACCCCCATAAATAAAAAAAATAACAATAAATTGGATTTTGTAAAAAAGCCAGTTTGATAAAAATTAATGTGTTGTGGTCCTTATAATTCTAAACAAAATAGAGCAATCCCCCATTTCTGAAACAATTATATGGTTCAAAAGTTATGGCTACTTTCGTGATTTTCCCTATAAATATCATAGTTACTTCCACCGCTTACCCATGATAAAGGTTGTTGACAAGCTAATAAGAGAAAGTATGTGTCAGATTGCTGATTCCGTTTATTTGAGACTGTTTATATGAACACCTGTTGATGCATCATCATCAATGTTTTGAAGATTTACCAATTCATTTGTCTTCCTAAAGAACCATGTAATAAGTTCATATTCAACCTTTGTCAAGTCACTTTACTGAATCACATTTCATCCACAATTCTTACAGATGGTGTAAGCACATGTATTTAAACATTTAGCTTATTTAACAGCTTTTGAGGTGGATAATCTGGCAAGTACAAATCACAGTTTGGTTTTGCATGATAATCACAAAATTGCTTTTTTCGAATAATTGTAATACAGTAGCTGTTACATAGCTTTGTGTCATATTTTTTGTGTGAAATTGATTTTCCCTAAAACTGTTGGCCTTTCAACTAGTTCTTCTTCTTTCGTGGAAAGCAGTTTGACAATCTTTTTCTTAGGTCTTTTTTCATATTGACTTTACTTGTTAACATTTCCTTTTAATCTTTTACGCACTGTAGTTTCTAAACTATTTCACTCTTAGGGTTTTATCACTGTTTGTTGTGTTACTTACATTAACAGTAATATGTTTTTATCAGTAATAGTAAAACTATGTTAGATTATGGGTGTAGCATAGAGCACAAGGGCCTAGATTTTTTAGGATTTTTTGAGAGGATAGCAGGCTTACCTGAATGGGAAAGAGTCCAAACTGGCACAGGAAACACAAAACAAAACTTTACACTATATACACAAAACATTAGAATATTTCACTGTCACTGACAGCATTTTCAACTAAGGAAGAGATAGTTTTCTTGACTAGAAGATAATATTTGACTAGAAAACTATCTCTTCCTTAGTTGAAAATGCTGTCAGTGACAGTGAAATATTCTAATGTTTTGTGTATATAGTGTAAAGTTTTGTTTTGTGTTTCCTGTGCCAGTTTGGACTCTTTCCCATTCAGGTAAGCCTGCTATCCTCTCAAAAAATCCTATGTTAGATTATGATTACCTAATTATTTTGAAGACCTATCTTACATAATGCAATGTTTTAGATCATTCGTTACAGTAGTCCCCCTCTAATGGGACCGGACCTAGCTCGGATAACTCAAAAGATCGGTTGAAACGGGCAATCCCTAAAAACATAACTAAATGAAGTGCTATTCATTTGGAATTGTATAATCATTATTTTGAAGTCGTACTTGCTTATTTATAAGATAAACTACACTTATCTCTTTTTTTCTTATTGATAGAAGAGTCACAAATACCAGAACAAAAACACGGTTAAGTCAAATACTTTCACTGGAATAAGTTATAGTTGTAGGCAAGAGTCAATAATAATTCTTATTTTAATAACTTTGGTAGGCTACTTACTCTAGGGATAAGATAATTTCAGATTATATTACAAAAACAGCTGTTTTCATAAACATAATGGTTTGTTGTGATAAATACAAAATAACTTACGGAAAGTAAATAAAAGAAACGTCTTATAACACTTAAAACATATATTTACGCTTATACTGTTACTCACAAGACGGTAAATATACAAAACAGATGGTAAGTGGTGATCGATTTCGATTGGACACTCCAATCATCATCAGACCCAATAGGCGAATGACAAGAATCTTAATGGCGTCCCTACTTATACCCTATTGGCTACCGGAAGCACCGGCCAATACATTTTTATAAGTACAACTGGAATCAAAATGTATTTGTTCATTAATCAACTTATTTCTATTTTTACATTTTCCTTATAAATATACAATTCTTCCCAAGCATTCATTACATATCCTTTCTTACAATTCTTTAAAATATCTAGACTATCCTCAATTTTTCCTAGTGAGTGCCCATTTTGTAACAGGTGTTGTGCGACATTTGATCTTTCCGGTTTGTTGTTCCTCCACGCAGATATGTGGTTTTTGAAGCGGTTAACGAAGTTCACAGTCTGTCCAATGTAGAAGTTATCACAATCGTTACAATTAATTTTGTAGATGCCCGAAGCGTCGAATTTGTTGAAATTTTCTATTTTCGGATGCAGTATTTTACTCATGGTGTTCTGAGTCCTGTAGGCTATTGAAACTCCGTATTTCTTGAATCTGTTAGCAGTCCTTTGTGTCGTAGTCCCCGTGTAGCTAAATGTGATATATCTGGTGTTTTCCTCTTTTATCTCTTCTAATGTTGTTCTGCTGTGTAGTGTATTCTGCCTATCGATTTTCCTCCTCGTCTTCCTTGCGATGTCCTCTATCGTCTTGGTTCGAAATCCATTAACTTGAGCGATCTTCTTAATGGTGTCCAGTTCTTTCTTCCTATTAGCTTGGCTAAGTGGGATCTTATAGGCACGGTACAGCATAGATCTAAAGGCTGCGGTCTTGTGGATTGTCGGATGGATAGACTTCCTGTTGATTGTAGTGTCCGTTTGCGTAGGTTTCCTGTAGATGTCAAACTCTATCTTGCTGTCTTTTCTCTCTAATGTGAGGTCCAGGAAGTTGATCTTTTTGTTTTCTTCAAACTCGTTGGTAAAGGTGGTATTCTTAGTGACATCCTGTGGAGATAAGCGTATGGTTCCCATCGTCAAGCGGGAGCGGAATGCCGAGATTCCTAGAAAGCGACGGTTTATCCGAACTTTTGTCAAAGCAAGGTCGGTTAAAACAAACAGTAACATTTTACGCTCAAGAACGGATAATCCGATTATCGGTTAATGGGAAGTGGGTTAAGAGGGGGTCTTCGGTATGAATAATATATGTTTTTGTTGAACATTTCTTAAACTAAACCAAACTTTGGCAACACTATACTTTATTATTTTACTTTATATTTGTTTTACAAAATGTGTTAAAGAAAAAACTTCAAACACTTAATTTCCCTTGAAAGATAAAGCTTTTGGATTGTTATTAATTTTCAAGAACTTTCTTAAGTTAAATAGCTTTGTTTGTCCGAGCTATTGAATAAATTATCCTTCCTATATCCATACAGTAGAAGGTAGATGTTAGGGAATGAGATTTCAGTAAGCAACACTCATGAAAACTACAAAAAATAATTCATTTATCATATTTTTCCTGTTAAATAAATACAAAGTTTCTGCTGTAGATGGGTGCATGTTCAAACCTGAAATGGTTATTGTTCAGAGGGGAAGGGGTGCAAAAGTAGGTATAATATTGTAGATTGTTTGTAAAAGTTACCTTTTCATGTTTATTAGTATACTCGCACTTACGAAAATATTTTTTTCTTTTAGAAATAGTTCAAGACAAAAGGTTTTTCCGAGAAACATTGTAATCTCAATAAGATTGTCAAATTTATTCACCATACTTGTCGAGAGATAAACGAGAATGAATAAATGACTTAAATGTTACAGGAATGTGTTTAGTATAAGCGTTATCGTTTAACACTTTTGATTACCCATTTTAATTTATTTTACACAATGATTGAGTTACATTATTGAGAAATAACTAATTTTCTTAATTAATTTGTTACTGTGCTACTTTTGCACCTCTCTGTATCTCTGACGTGCAGAAAAATAATGAATTTTTACCGTCATATTTATGGTGGAAAGATCAAACTCATTGTTTTGAAACTCACTAAGGAAATAAATACCTTTGTTCTCAAAGTGTTGACCGTTGGATGTTACAGACGCAGCCTACCAGGCCGGGGGTGAGTGCAGGCGTTGTTGGAAGCCTGAAGCGGATGATGGGAGGTCGACCGTTACCAGCGCCTCCATGTAAGCCTAACGGTTTACTATATTATAGTCAGATTCTTTCAACTTTGTGACTGGAAGAGTGTTTCAGTCAAAAGGCTGGAAGGATTCGACATACAATGTTGTACCTAGTTTACATTGCAAGTTTGTTGTAGGACTGCTGTTCATGTAGCTGACTGCTCGCTCATGTTACTTCTGTTGTAGTGACGAGAGATCCGCGGTTGTCTGCTTCAACTTCGCCACTCACTTTCGCAGAACTCTCTGACCACCAGGTAATTAAATTTGGAATAACATTTGTGAAAAAATTGTGATTAAAGCTTTATGAGTTAAATGAGAAATATTTTGGATTGGAAAATCGTGCCTAAACCTATATGGTTGTGTAGCTGAGTTGATAGAGATTGTCTAGCAGTAACCTTTTTGATCAGTTGAAGAGGCCTTAATCACCGTTCTGAATCAATGGTTTCAAATAAAGAATCAGCATTTTTTAGTGAGTAACAATGCTACACATGTCACACAACTATTCTATTCTGACCCTTATTGTTTGTTGCAGCCTCCTAGTAGAGACAGTGGCTACCTAGACTGGGAGATGGACAGCAGACACAGATCTGGTAGTCTAACGGCCCTCAACGCTCCCGGCTTCACACCACTCATGCACGTACGTAACTTGTGTAGATATAAATAGATGGATTGTAGACAAATCAAAGAGAAATCATTCTGAAACTATCATTTTAAGAAGAAGAACTATTGGAAATGTGTGCAGATCTGAATAACTGAATTTTATAAAATTATAGAGTTAAAAGTGCTTGTGTTTCTTTGTTGTAAAGACAAAATTAAGAGTGTTGATTTACACTTCACTAATATAAATCTACATTTTTGAGTTATATTTGGGATGCACAGTTTCTTTGAGTTCTCTTCATAGTATTGAATTATTAATTGATGTTGTCAACTCTTGTTCGATAAGTTAAGTTGAAAGTCATTGCAAACATATTAAATTGTAGTAAACTTCATGGCGTCCCCATCTTAAATAATTGATAATTGATAGTTATGATCATTGACATTTTTACGTATTAGACTGTTTATGGGGCATATGTCCTCCAAGACTTAACCTATTAGAACCTAATAAAACTTAACTTATATGTTGATGTTACAGGCGCAGTCCATGGCCACGCTCAACTGTCCTAGTTGTCACCACCATGGGCTGGTCTGGGATTGGAACATGGGTAACGCAGGTCCACCCTGGGGAGGAGGGATACACACTAACACCTGGCATGGGTCTGCCATGCTGCCTCCTTACAGGCCCGTGGATGAGATGGCACGACGGGGCAGTCTTAGGGCTCCTCCCCGTCGAAGCCGACGCGACCTCACCACTGACGACGAGGACGATCGTCGCAGGAACGCATCACCAGTCCGGTCCAGACGAGGAGTTAGTGACGACTCGGACGACGAAGTGATGTCCCACCGCAGCAGCAGAAGACACAGAAGACGAACATCCCCTGTGTCAAGAAATGTTTCACCAGCCTTGTCGAGAAGAAGCTCGAGGAAAAAGAGTTCGGTGGGTGTTGAAGAACTGATTGCTAGAAGGGTGAAGCAAAACGAAGAAGAAGCTAGGAGACGATACGATGATGAAACAACATCCAACAGAGGTGGAAGGAGGTTTGACGACGAGTTGAGTAACAGAGGAAGAATGTACGATGACGATACAATATCTAACAGAGGAGGAAGAAGGTACGATGATGACAGAATGTCGGTGAAAAGTGGGAAAATGATCGATGAGATGTCTAACCGTGGTAGAAAGAATGATTTTGATGATTCAATGTCCAACAGAAGCCAGAGACTGGACGATGACGTGATTTCAAACAGAAGTCGACGATACGACGATGAGGTGTCTAACCGAGGAGGTAGACGAAGGCGACGAAATTCTCAGTCATCAGGTTTGCCAAGAAGATATCCGAGGAATACAAGCAGTGAAGACTCTGGGGACGAGATGTCTGACGGGATGAAAAATAACTCATCTGTAGCAAAGAAGAAAGAAATGGGCACTGACACCATTGAAGTGAAAGAAGACGATATCAATATACCTAGTGATGTAGACAAACCCCTCGGTCCGATCCCGGACCAAGAGTGGGAATGTGATCATTGCACTTTTGTAAACCCTGCGGGAACCAGAGTGTGCACTGTTTGCTGCAAAACCACGAACAATCCTAAGGTAAAACCTATTAAACCTCCGCTCAAACAACAAACGATTAGTCAGAGACCTCCAGAACAAAAGGTGAACCGTCCTTTACGTCAAGATTCGAGCACATTGCCTTTAAAGGAAAACACTACTCAGTTACCAGTTAGTACGCGGAAAGAAATGGTCAAAGAAACGAGATCACCTCCCCCACCGAGACAGCAAGCAAGCACCGAGGGTGACAAGACTGATGCTGATCTGGCAGAGAGAACCAAGAGGCAGCTGAATGTGTCTACGGAACCTGCTGATAAGAAGAAAGGTAAACGGCGGAGAACCATTTCCTTTTGGCTGGGGACAAAGCTTTACTCCTGATTGTTCTGTGATCTACGTCTTTTATATTCAATAAACATTTATTTGCTAAACTGTTTTATTTATTTATGACGATGCCTTAATCCAACAATTTGTTTTTGTAATTGTGGTATTAATTATTAATTATGTTTTTATCAACTTATTGTAAGTGCATTTTCTTGAAATTTAAAAATAGTACACCATACAGGTATTATCACTAGTTAATTTTTGAACTGGGCTTTTTAAATAAAAGGTTAAGGGGTAACAGAAAATTTTAACTCCATATTTATATTAGAATTAAGGCATTGTCATTTATATATTTTTCAGAATTGATGCACACAGAAAAAAAGACTACATCATGTTTGGACAATCAATATCTTATTTCCTAGTAAAAAGCTTAAGTTACAGCCAACAGTCTCTAAGTGTGCTTTTTGCGTGGAAAGTTGGTAGAAAAACCAAATAGAAGGAACAGAGTGATTTTCTTTCAAACCCATCTCACACTGTTAATAGAAGTAGACATAACATTCCTGTGCTGTAGAAACAGAGTACTGAGAATTGAGCCTCTGATATTGTAAGACAATTTTTATAACCAGGTCAAACTTTAGTGTCAACTTATGGTTAATTATAGCGTCTTATACATCATAAACTATTATAATCTAAGGAACCGAGAGAAAAATATAAACAATTTTGACAGTAACACGTGTGAGTGGATCATTCAACTTTGTCCTATTGAATATGAAATTGGCTTCAGCATCCAAAATTCAATGGTAGTATGCAATGTTAGCCTCAATTATTTAGTGTTAGTTTGCTAACTTAAACACTCATAAATAAAATATTAAAAAAATAACTGATGTATTGCAGCAATTGATTAGGTAATGCATTATGATCGCAATTTTAAAAGGTCTGAACTTTGATATTGTTACTAGTTAATGTTTCTATGACGTTAAAAAATCAATATTTTAAGGAAAGCCAAGTGGCTAGTACCTTATACCTAGTAGTAGTTACCTTATACCTACATTTGTATGGTCAAAGTAAAGTGTTAAAGTATTAAGAACTTTTTAAAAAGAGGTGGAGTTCCAGGTGCTGATAGATGCACAATAATAAGTCACAAAATATAACGTTGCTATTTCTACTAAGGACCTTTTTAGAGAGAATGTTAAAAATGAGTTTTTAATTTTGTTCCTATTGAGATGTTTTTAATGGATAGTACAAGTACAGACTCAGTTTCTTAAAACAGATTTAAATGACCTTTAGTGCATAATTCAAATGTATTCTGTAAAAGAAAATTATCTTTGCTTCAATTATTTATAGCAGACTTAAACTGTAGTCATAACCATAATATGCAGTTTTTCTTCTGGTTTTTAAACTTTTACTACTGAAAATACCTTCATTCATTTGAACTTTTTCCAGAAAATGATGGGGCGGAAAACTCAACAACACTCAAGACTAAAATTTCAACTGGAACTTCACCTCCACCTCAAAGTATTTCAACTCAAGTAAGTTAATTAATAAATATAACCATAGATAAAACATAGTCCCTTTGGCAAGACCACACACAACACTGAAGAAGCTTTTCCTTTTCACTTTGTATCTATTATACCAATGTTATCTACATATTTAAATTTGACGCTGTAACATTTCTTGATAAAATTGTAATAAAGGAATTGTCTATTGTCTATTGATATTTGGACGCTCCTTAATATTGTGTCCCCAATTCATGAAAGTAATATCCTTTATTGTTGTAAGATTAGTAACTGACTATTCAGTACATGCTATGAAAAAGTCACATTGGTATACAATACGAGTAATGGTTCAACTATTGCAGACTTACGACGTTTTACAAAAGCCGAGACTCAAGCGTGCAACATCTCTAGCAGACCATGAGTTGTGGAATCCTCATCGTAACTTCAGCAGTCGTCAGTCTGTAACCAGCGACAGTCAGGTGAGGCCAATGTTTAACATTGTAAACACGCTATTTACAGAACTCTGTATTAACCATACCTTGTATTTATTGAATGATTTTTTACTTTTATAACCTATTTTTGAGTCCATAAAGCGTAATGTTATTAATTCTCCAATACCTAGGATGTGTTTAATATAATTCAAATAAATGATTAATTTAGTGACAAATATCAATGTTTAAAAACTTGATTGCAAGTTTCATCCATAAACTACCAACTTATCAATTATAAAATATGATTAAAACTCAATTTTGGCAACCAAACCGACATGATCAAAATAGGTACCAATTCTCTGAGATAAATTAAACTATTTCTTAAAAGGATGTGAATTTAATTTTTCTTTAGTATTAAAAATGGCTTTAGCTAGCTGCATACTGATCGACCTAACTACTAATATGAATAGAAACTTGCTAAATACAACATTTTCTCACTTTGAGCTACTATACTTTTTTATACTAACTGTATATAATGCTAACAGTAGAGTTAATGGATGGATTATTTTGATATTACATTGGGTTTTTATTGTTCTCCCTGTTATCCAACTTTCCACCTTGTCCAACATTGATGTAACCGGTTTAAGTCGGATTATTGAAACTTTACTGGTAAAGATTAATTTAATAATACAGTACATTGTATCACAAATAATCTGTCAAGCGTATTGTACAGCTTGTAAATAAATAAACAAATAAATTACAAACACTGTACATTCCAGTATGTCTCTAGTTTACCCAAAAGTTTTGTTTGTTGAGTTTGACGTCCTGTGTTATCAGAGTCTACCCGTGACGCCCCCACGAGCTCACAGTCCCGAGTTTGAACTCGCCCCGAGAGAGTGGGAGCTTCGCCACGTTGAGCCGCCCCTGAGAAGCTCGTCACAGCTGAGCCGACGACCTTCTGAACCTGCTTATAATGTTTCTAGGGTTAATCTTTTGTTTTTTGAGAATGATGCATGTGTTTTCCTAGAAGGTAGATCTGCAAGTCGTCTGTGCGGTTTTGGATTCGCTTGCTCCGATTTAATTTCTGCAAAATAACAGAATTTAAAGTGAAAATAGTTGAGGCCCAGTAAAATATTTGCACAATCTACAATATCTGCATTACTGGAAGTATTTTCATGCAGTTATTTGGGTTCCATTGTAGCTTTTATTATTAACCTCCTCCTCCAGTAATATTTTTTAATCTACATTTTTATGTTTTTTTTACATTATTGGAAACCTGTGCACAACAGTAATTTCTAAAAAAAAAAATACCACTAAAATATACTTAATTAAAAATGAAAAATTAACCAAACAAAAATTTGAGACACTTTAAAGAACAATTTAAAGAAGTGGTATAAATATGTGCATAGAGTAATTATACAGGGTTGGGCAAATGTGTGGATACCCCTAGTTAACTTTTTAATGTTTGACACCAGGAAATCTAAACTCCACATACCTTCATAAAAAATAAAACTGCACTTTTTGGACGGTATCCCAATTCTTCCTGGGACCCCAAAATGGGGTATTTTGGGGGTAGCTCCAAAATTTTAAATGTAAAGCCCCATTGAATGACACCTCATTTTAAAGGCCTTTACTAAAGAGAAATATCAGCGAAAACTAGAGGTCTCTATCTCAACCCAGTACGACATGGCGGTCATTTTAAATTTTCATCAGCCTGAGAGAAACTTTTAATGAGGTTAAATTGTACAATGTATTTTCAAATGACCGCCATGTCGTACTGGGTTTAGATAGAGACCTAAAGTTTTCGCTGATATTCTTCTTTAATAAAGGCCTTTAAAATGAGGTGTCACTCGATGGGGCTTTACATTTAAAATCGTTGAGCTGCCCCCAAAATACCCCATTTCGGGGTCCCGGGCAAAATTGTGATACCGACCAAAAAGTGCATTTTTGTTTCTTATGAAGGTATGCGGAGTTTAGTTTTCCTTTAATAACCCGCTAAATGTTAATATGGGATATTGATGCCTACATTTAAGTGGGTTCTCCCAGGCTGATTAAAATTTAAAATGACCGCCATGTCGTACTGGGTTGAGATAGAGACCTCTAGTTTTCGCTGATATTCTTCTTTAATAAAGGCCTGTAAAATGAGGTGTCACTCGATGGGGCTTTACATTTAAAATTTTGGAGCTATCCCCAAAATACCCCATTTTGGGGTCCCGGGTAAAATTGAGATACCGTCCAAAAAGTGCAGTTTTATTTTTTATGGAGGTATGTGGAGTTTAGTTTTCCTGGTGTCACCCATTAAAAAGTTAACTAGGGGTATCCACACATTTGCCCAACCCTGTATGTTTCTATAGTGCCAGCTAGTTTCGAGCCTTAAGGGTAACCATATTCAGATTCACAAGGTCAAAAATAAAGATGTCAAATTTCCGCTGTGTCATGTTGCTCTTGTTAATGTTTTAAGTATTTTTTTAGACCATTATAATAATAATATGTATTTTTTTATTTCTGCAATTATGTTTGTTTTTATGAACTACGTTAACCTCCTTCAAGTGATTTTTACTACTGAAACAATTTCCCACAACATCAAACAAGGATTACTATATGCAAGTATTTGAACCACATATAAAACAGTAATTTGGAGCTAAACAATCTTTTTAAAACTTGATCGTATTGTCTTATTTTACTTTTTTTCTAACCCCAGGATGGTGCAGCATGAGTTTATTACGTTTTTTGAAGTGTGATTCAGTAAAGTATTAGATTATTGATTGTCATCAATTCATCAATGATTATTTAATTATTACATGTCACTCTGTTCTCCTACAGTACAGTCGCCGCTCTGGTTCACAGCCGTCCGAATATCTCAGCACCTTGGTGCAAAAGCAGGTCAAGCAAGGGATGGAAATGGTCAAGTTATTAAGGGTGAGTTTTATTTTTATTTAAATTATGAAAACTGTCGAATATACATTACACTTTTTTACTGAAAAAAACTTACACAACAAGAAGTATTTTGAGTTTTAAAAACATTAAACTACTGAATCACAGTAAAGTGTACAACATAACTCCGAAGATTACTATATATCACACATTCCTAACTTAGCTAAATCAAATTCACACAAACTGCTGTAAAATGGCTGGGGATTATGCAAATTTGTATATTTTGAGTGTATATTAATGAGGGTTTATTACTGTAAACAAACTATAGTTTCAAAATGTCTCATAGCACTCCTGTGACTCCTGGTAAAATTAATAAAGCAAATCAAGCAACTCAAGAAAATGTATTCTTCAGTTTCACACTCATTGATTATGCCAAAGTTGGTGAGTTGGTGGCTCAGTTGTTTAAGCGACAGATTGTAAGATCAAGGCAGCAATGTTGTTTTGCGCCCTGATATGTCACTTAACATATTAGTGTATATTCTTGTAATGTATTGGCTCACCCCTTGCCGTACTTTGTTTATTCCATTCCATATTATTCAGGCCTGAGACCGATGTGGAGAGCAAAGTAAGGTTAAAGATAAAAGAATGTGAAGCGAGGTTACACTTGACGTTACTGTTACATGTCTTGTAGGAAGCGGAAGAGCAGCAGTTCAGTGCCGATGACTTGACAGTAGCCTTAGCTCAGTGTGGTGATGGTGACCCTGTTGCCTGGCTACGTGATAACTGGCGAAACATGATTGACACTGTGGTCACTCTTGCAACCAACTACGGCCACGAGCGAAAAGTTAGTAGAACCCCAGTTATAACTTTGTATCTATTTTAAGTTGGACAGGAGCACAATCACATCCGTTCAGGTTAACTTCATTGTGTTTAGACTTTTTCCTACGCTTATTTTATTTTCGTTTAGAAAATACGCATACTGTTTGCCACTCATTCTCGCTTACTTAAATTTGATTTTAAATATTTAAATCTAATAACTTATAATTCATCGACTCGAGTTTAGACCCGCCAGTTCCTGCCGGTCAGTGACTAGCAGTGGCTATAGTTCTGTTTAAATTTTAGCTACAAAATTACTATTAACCGGTTCGTTTAGCAAAAAATTAGACGTATGTCTTTTGAATTAATTCACCGTTTTAATACCCTGAGACTTATAGTCAGAGTTCTAAACCCTGTCTTGAACGGTTTACGGTTTAGTCTTAGTCATTCTAAAAGAAAATAGTGTTCGTATATTGGTATATCAAATGCAATATTTTGTCAATTTTCAAAAATTTAAAAAAACAGTATTACAGCAGTTGCCTAGAATATGATTTTCAAGTTAAAACAACATTCTTTCAGGAAAACACCATAGGAACCATCTCAGTGTCCGAGGCGAGAGAGGCTCTGAGGATGCACGGAGGCAATGTCTGGGCTGCCGTCACCGAGTGTGTGGAACAAAGGCAAAAGAAGGTTTGTAAATTGGACTTGGGATTCTAATTATATAAATATTGAAACTACACCAAACTTGCAGTTCCAGAAGATTTTTCCTCCCCAATTTTTTGAAATAGGTTATAATTTGTCAAATAGTGAACATATTTTTATTTCTAAGTTTGTGATGACACTTGCAGGAAGAAGCATCGCTTACCTCAATGTTTTCCTCAGCACTTAAAGTTGTGGGATGTTTCCTCTTTAGGTGTTGCATCATGTTCGTTGCATTACCACAATACGATAACTTCTTCTTGCATATCTTAGATACCAAAATTTTTGTCAAACCTGTCAAAATGTTCCCAAACTAAAGAACGCTTCGGAGCCATTTTTTATAAAAAATATTACCACATAAACTAGTGTTCTTAGGATTAGATGAATATCATAGGCATGCATCGACCTGCAGAAAAATGGAATTAAGTGCAGGAAGATAACAAATAAGAATCGATTCACAGAACGATTATTTAATAGATTCTTAAAATAATTAAATTGATTCTTTTTTCACTCGATTATAGCATCACTAGTTAAAAGTACAATTAAGTCAGAATCTTGATTTAAGATTTACCAAACTCAACCACTTAATTTGATATTTCAATCATAAATCCAAAATTTTAAGACTAAAAAGTAATACTCCAAAATGAAACATGTCAAAGGTAAATGAAGTGAGAAGGCAACCACCAATATTTAAAATAGACAAATACCTAACAAAAATTGCTGTGTTTCAGTATGCTGACCTTATGTCACGAGGTAACTTTACAAGAGAAGACATTGTGACTGTTCTGACGGCGAATCACGGTAACTTAGAAGCAGCTTACTTGGAACTTAACAAGTCCCAGTTGAAACCGTTCCTGATGCGTATCTGGGGGCCGCCACAGGGACAGGAAAATGAGAGCGGCAACCTGCTACGGGGAAATCAAGGTCATTTTAATTAATTTTGCAATGTGCTAGGTGCATTTTTTACACTGAATGATTGCAAGATTGTGTGAAATTTGTACTGTGGATAGAAGTAGTCATTCCATTCCAATGTTTATGACGTTGTAGCTAGTTTTAGTGATGATAAATGTTGTTGGATCGAACCATTGACAGAAGGTGCTGATGTAATTATTGATTTTGTTCAGATACGCCAAATTTTTAACCAAGCCAGACTGGAAGGACTTATTTTGAATTGTATAGTGTCTTTCATGCGATGTCAACAATCTCAGTAACAAACACAAAATGAGAACATATAATTTTAGACCATTGAACAATGTCATTTTACATAAAATTGATGACAGCTGTTCTATATAAATCGGATGTCTACTTGGTATCCAAAAGTCAATGGTATGGAGTGTACCTATGCAGCATTGTTTCTTACAAAGATCAGTTGTTTCCCAATGATCAAGGACAACTGGTCCCAGTTCAAAACAATCTAACAAAATACAGTAACTTTTAAAGTGTTTTATAATCAAACTGGCTACCTTGGTAAAAAGTTTCTTGGTCAGAAATTCTAATGTAAATAAAGAGAAAATGTCAGGTAGAAAACCGTTATGTACAGTACTGAAGTCTTGATATAATTTATTATGTTTGCAGATGGGGCAGTGTTAGTGGAGGGACTGGGGCAGGGAGAGGGAAGTGGAATTTCCGAGGAGGTGAGTGACCCAAACTTTCAACGTATCAAGTCTTGGCTGGACACTTATGTGCATCGGTCGATTGAAGCTCACGAAGCTAAGTCCAAAAATAGCCAAATCCAAATGGATAGATTCCCTGTAGATGTTCCAGAGCCCAGGCTAGCGCAGAGTACTCTGGTTGATGATACACTTTCATCTCCCCCAAAAATACCTCCACGACATAAGGCTGTGAAGCAAGAAAATTCTGAAGGAGATTACGAAAACATTTTCAGAGGTGAGGTTGGTAATAGTCTTAGTTCCCAAACAAAAATTGACCAAGATGTAAGCAGTATAAGTGATAAAAATGAAATTAGGCAAGGTGGGACTGAGGAAATGGATGTAAATATGCCAGTGTCAAGTGGGAAGGACAGAGTGGTTAATGTAGAGGAAACGCCTGAAAGCAAAGATGTAAGTAAATTAAACATTCCTAAAAATCAAGAACCTGAAGAGAAAGTCAACCCTAGGTTATCACCAGATACAAAGTTATCAGATGAAAGACAAATTATTGTGGAAAAACTAATAATCAATGGTAAAGTTCAAGAAGTAAGGAAATATTTATTTAATAAAGATGAAGCAGAAAGTTATTTAGAACAAAACAACCTCATTACCTCTGAAAGATTGAGTTCTAAAATGAATTCTTCAGATGACGGACTTAAATCAGTAAAAGCTGATCCTTCAGAACATGCATCAAACAATAAGTTAGAAAATGTAAAAACATCAAAAGTTCAAGACATTCCAGATCAAAAAGGTGAACTCCAATCAAATAATAATCATCCCCAACATCATTCAGTGCAGGAGCAGATTTCAAATAGTACATCCTATGAAAGCCTGTGTTATTCAGAAGATGTTATAGAAGGTGATAATGAATATAAAACCAACATTCCAAACGCTGAAGTCGTAACATCAGCAAAACTTGTCGTTAAGATGGATGCAGCAACAGAAAATTTGGTTGTCTCAAAACTGAAATCAGGAAAGCTCTCAGATAAAGCCAGCTCATCCTCTTCAGTCTCAATTCCTGACAATGAGCCTTTACCATCAGAAAGAAAGCCACCAATGAAGGAATTGGCAATGAATATTGAAACAGATTCGTCCAATACCAGGCGTGTTGTGATTCAAAATCAATTTAATAAGTCTATTAACATCTCAAACAACAAGGTAATTGATGAAAGCGAACCTTTAGAGTACATAGGCCTAACAAATAATGAAAAGAACAAATCTGAAGGTTTAATCAACGTAGTAGAAAACAGCAGCAGAGTAATCTCACCTTCCACACAACACGTAAAATCAGACTCAAGATCAAGTACGAAGAAAGTTTTAGAATTCGAAAGAGAAGGAAGCATCTCACCAAGTGCCTCAGAAATTATAGCTGGTTCTACCAACAACAGCAGAAATGTTAGTCCTGATCCTTATGATTCAGAAGATGTTGAAGAATATTATGAAGAAGAAGAAATTGAAGACGAGGAAGAAGTCTCTGAAGAGGAAGAATTATTAGAGGAAGAAGACGAGAAAGGAATGTCAGAAGGAAAAGTTGCAGAAGAAAACCTTCTTGCCAACCAAAAGTATTCTGTCAACTTGGAACAAATTAATTTATCTGTATCACCTGAACCGTCTATGAAAACAATTCCTACTGCGAAAATTGGCATGCAACCTATCAAAAATGAAGGTGGAATTAGTAGTGAAATGCTGGTGAAGGTTGATGCTGTCAATATTGCCAACTCTAATGAAAGATTGCCTACTTTATCTGACAAAAAGGATGATGCAAATATAAAACAAGATACACAGGATGAAATTGTCCCAAAAACTGAAAAGGTTTTAGAGGAGACAGATTCATTAGACACCACAAAACAAACAAATGTAGAAACAGGAAATTCTGTCTTGTTAATCATGGTAAACCAAATGCATGACAATTTCTCTGAGGTAAAGGAAAGAATTACTGTCACTGAGTCAAAAATCACCGATGAAGAAGAAAAACACCATACAAAACCAAACAGTCCTGAAGAAAAGGAAGCAGTTGTACATATCTTAAGTAAATCAGAGGAAAAAATTAAGAAGCCATTAAAGCGAAAGAAACCTGATAAGAAACCAATGTCTATGGCAGCTAATGACATAGAAAAAGTTACTTTTTTAGAAAATGTTATTTCTTTGGAGGATGATAAAGTAAATGACAAAGATAACATATCCATAGAGAATAAATCCTTGGCAGAGGGTATACTGCCAGAAGTATCTGAAATCATAAGTACGACCTATAACAAAAATAAGATTGAACCATCTAACAACAGCAAATCTAATGAAGACAAATCAGATCAAATTAAAGATAAAGGTGGACAAATTAAATCTCACAACAAACCAGCTAAAAGTAAATCGGATAGTAGTGAAAAAGTTAAAAGTGAACAGTCAAAAATTTCTAGTGATAAACATATTCATACAATTGCAATATCTGAAGAACTAGCAGAAGATAAAACTATTAATAAGACAGCTGAAAATATAGTTCCTGAAACAGAAGACATAAAAGAAACAATTTCAGAGATTGATGGCAGCATAACAGCTGTGTCAAGTAATTTAAAACTTCCACAGGAATGTGAAGAAGTAAATTCGTTAAGTGACTCTGAGAAAAGTACTTCAGATAAGACATCTTCAACAACTACGTCCCAAACTAAAAATTTGGATATGGATCAACTTGGAGAAACAAAAGAAATTAATTCAAATTTGATAGCAACTGAAACGTCATTTGAAATTGATGGTAAAAATGATTCGAGTAAAAGTGATAAAGAATCAAACAATATTTCTCAATCAAACTCAAACACTCCATCAAGTGCAGCTATAAGTGCACTCGTAAGAGATAATACGAGCTCACAGCTGACCACGAATAGTGATAAAATAAATATTCCAACACCTTCATCAAGTGCACCTCTAAGTGTATCTGGAAGAGATACTGCTAGCTCACAGCTGACCACTAATAGTGATCAAACAAACATTTCAACACCTTCATCAAGTGCAGCTCTAAGTGCATCTGGAAGAGATACTGCAAGCTCACAGCTGACCACTAATAGTGATCAAACAAACATTTCAACACCTTCATCAAGTGCAGCTCTAAGTGCATCTGGAAGAGATACTGCTAGCTCACAGCTGACCACTAATAGTGATCAAACAAACATTTCAACACCTTCATCAGGTGTAGCTCTCAACGTAATCGATAGGGATGTTGTAAGTTCACAATTAAGTGCAACCACTAACAGTGATCAAACTAATATTTCCACACCGCTGTCAATACCTGAATACATTTTAAACGAGGCTCTCAGTTCCGTTTCAAGTGAAAGCGATAAACAATCCAGTTTAGGTAAAAACTCATCAACCAGAGACTCAAGCGACAAGTCACAGACAAGCGACAGAAGCTTGTCTATGATTGAAAGCAGGGCTGAAATATTAGAACTTTTAAAAGAATCTTTATCAAGTGACCTAGTATTGGATAGGATAGTAAGTACATTATTCGCGAGTGTTCTCAATCACGATTCGGTGGACATTAGCAAATCTGATGGGGATGAAATAGCTCTGACTGAGAGTGATTTGAAACGGTTACAAACATTTAGCTCTTCAGACTCAGAGGTAAAAACTGAAAGTGATTTCTTTGAAGCACAAGAAGAAGTAGAAGATGAAGATGCTGCAGAGAGAATTTCTGCTGAAAGTGAACCTGAAGATAATATTTTAGGAAATGAAATCGTTAAGGCGGAAAGTTTGTTAAAGACGGTTGAAAAAGATGAAGTCGTAACTCCTGAACAACAAAGTTTCATTGAGTATGAGGTGAGTTTTCAGCTTACAAGTGTGGACCAAAGTTTGTGAAGCTTTTGGTGGTGCTGAATGAATCCCATAGATTAAAAGATGTAAATATTTGCTCCCTGGATTTGTTGATGAACTTTTCACGCTAAAAATTAATAGTTCAGGTTCAACCTCTAAAGAAAGTTCTGATACTCAATAAAGACAGTTTTCTTTTGTGGTTGAATAGCAGAACTTGGTCTTATTTTAGGTCTCCTTGTAAAGAGTAAGATTGCTTGGTGTCTTTGTATTTCAGCTTGCTTGATGTTGCGATCATGAGTTATGGGAAGGAATTTTATTGCATGTTGATTTGGAGGTTTTTAAGAAATCTTTTTAATACTGTATGTAATTTTTAGACATCACAAATAGTTTTTAAGTTACTAGTATGTTGTTATTTAAATTTTTTGGTAGGTAAAGGAAATAGTTCTTAAAATTATAAATTATTTTTTGGTAACATGATACCATAGTTAATCTTTTTGAATTGATCTTTAAAAACTCAAACAAATTAACTAACAATAAATTTTGAAAATGTGTCACTTTTTCTCAAGTTTGTGGTTATTCCCTAGCTGTATTGTATACTGTATCTATGAAGTTTACTACTACAGTTTGTTTCGCAAGTGAAACCCCAAACAAAAAAAGATACGTAGAAGCAAAAATATGTTAGTTCGCACGGCAGAAAAGCTGGCAGGCTCTGTTTGCTGAGCACTTTTTTCTAGTGCCAGGAAGGATGATATCGGTTTGTCATATTAAAGTCTATTATTGACTATTGAATTAACTTTTTAGTTTAAAATGTTCTTTGATTTCTTCTTTACTGGTGTCTGCTGTTCAATAAACAATTGAGTGTTCAGTTCAATCACAAACGATATCAAAACGCTATACAGTATATACTTCCAGTGCGGTGATAGGAAAAAGTGCTTACCCCACAAAGTAACTCAATGTTTGTAAACATACTTATGTAAACAAGCCTGAGCTGGGTTTTCACCAGCTGGCGAAACAAACTTTACTTTCTTAAAAAAAAGTTCGATCGATTGTGATTGGTTCAAACCTTGCAAGAAACTTGTAAAATACTTTTTTTCTACTTACCTTAACTTACTTACCTCAACATTTTAAATACGATGTTTAATTTTACATTTCCAACAATTACATTGTTTTGTCAAATACAAAATAAAAAAAATACATTGTTAATCATTTTCTTTGTTAGCGCCAAGTGAGAAGGTACCTGGCCGAGGGTATAGTGTCTACATATGATCAAGCTGAGCTTGTGGTGAAGCTCTTGGAACTCAATTTTGATAGAGAAGCGAGTATTTCTGCAGCCACTGAGTGCAGCTCTCTTCAATCTGCGCTCACTTTTCTACAACAGGACTGTCAACTTTGTGCAGGAAAATATACCATGAACCAGGTCAGTCCTAATTGTTCACATTCTGTAACACAAAATACCATGAAGTAATAAGTTTTATTCATAGGCTGTCTTCAACACTCGCTGTAAAATTAACAAACATACAAAATTGCTACATAAAATGGTTTTGAGGAACATTGGAGACCCTATCAAGCAAAAGAGGGTTTATGTGTAAAATATATTAAAATATATGAAGTGTATTAGTTTAGGACAACACAATATCACAATTTGAGAAACTTTTGCTTGTGAATTGGGGAAAACTGTGTGTTGGAGATTCAAATTATAGGTCATGTCTTACTGTTGACACTGGTAAACTCTCTAATAGTTAAAACTTACTGTTTGACAAGAAAGATTTCCCAATTTCATCCGTCATGTAAAAACTAACTACAACTGCATTAGTGCTGTGTACTCTTACAAATTATTGTTTGCCACTAAGATGGTCTCGATGCTGGAATGTGAGCATAGATGCTGCAAAGACTGCGCTCTCCACTACTTCACTCTGCAGATCACAGAGCGCAGCATCAACGACTGCGTTTGTCCATTCTGCAAACTACCAGAACTTCACTCATGTGATCCTGATAAGGTGAGTGACCAAATAACTAATTTTTATAATTAACTAGCTGTACCCGCGGGCTTTGCCCCGTTTAACTTCATAAGTATTCGCATGGCTCAATCACGTCCTGGTTGAAGTTCGTTCGCTACGCTCACTCACCTTTAGGTTGGAACTCGTTTGCTGAGCTCACTTGCCTTCAGGTTAGCTCGTTCGCTACGCTAACTCGCCTCCAGGTTGAAGTTCGTTCGCTACGCTAACTCACCTTTTGGTTGCAAATTAGCTGTTGTCATAAATAAAAAAAATAATAATAATGCTGCACCCTGTTGGTAATCCTTGTAACTTTAATGCTATTGAACACCATAGAACAGAACCAATTTGTTTAATTGAAACAGCTGTTAAGATTCATTAATTCCTTTTAAATATGAAAAATCATAAGGTTAACATGGGAAACTCCAGAGCCACTGGGGCGGAGCCCGAAAGCCCGATCAGAATAAAAACTACTTAGTTTTCCTATTTAATGCCCAAAGAATCGGTGAACCGAATTTCAGCCTCCTAGGTAAATGGGAAGTGGGAGAATTAGTGATGAGTGAGTGAGTGAGTGAGTGAGTGAGTCAGTGAGGGCTTTGCCTTTTATATATTTAGACTAGCTGTACCCGCGGGCTTTGCCCCGTTTAACTTCACAAGTGAGCTCGTTCGCATGGCTCAATCACGTCCTGGTTGAACTTCGTTCGCTACGCTCACTCACCTAAGGTTGGAGCTCGTTCGCTCCGCTCACTTGCCTTCAGGTTAGCTCGTTCGCTACGCTAACTCGCTTCCAGGTTGAAGTTCGTTCGCTACGCTCACTCACCTTTTGGTTGCAAATTGGCTGTAGTCATAAATTGAAAAAAATAACAGTGCTGCACCCTGTTGGTAATCCTTTTAACTTTAATGCTATTGAACATCATAGAACAGAACCAACTTGTTTAAATGAAACAGCTGTTAAGAAATTCTTTTTAAATATGAAAAATCATAAGGTTAACATGGGAAAATCCAGAGCCACTGGGGCGGAGCCCGAAAACCCGATCAGAATAAAAACTACTTAGTTTTTCTATTTAATGCCCAATGAATCGGTGTACCGAATTTCAGCCTCCTAGGTAAATGGGAAGTGGGAGAATTAGTGATGAGTGAGTGAGTGAGTGAGTGAGTCAGTCAGTGAGGGCTTTGCCTTTTATATATTTAGATTGACGTGGCAAGAAAGCTTAGAAAACCATTATATTATTTATTAGTTTTACTTTGTAAGAATTCTGTATACTGTTACATTTTACTTTCACGTCACTAACTGACAATTCAGGTTTAACCAATAGGAGAGTGTAAAACATTGTTTATGGTAATCCGAGAACGCGGTAGGGAGCGGGACACGGCAGGCATAACACAATAACTAGTTTTTCAGACAAAATCTTAATAGGTTACGCTAAACTCCACAAGAGCACGCCCCCTCCATCCCAAGAGTTAAATTAAAAAGAGGGATTTGGAATGACATATTTAAGGCAAGGATATATTGATCAGAGGTTTAACAAAAAACAGCGATTTGGCAGCATATTTATACTGGTGGTTTTTGTTAGAAACAATTGTAACACAACAATAAGATGTGCTTGCAATATCCCCCATTAAAAAAATAGCAAACCAGAATCATTCTTTGTTTTACAAACTCACAAACTCATTTCACTGTACTTTGTACATTTAAATATAATTATTTTGAGAAAAATAAAAAAATACTCTAAAAAAATATTATATGTAAGGGCCCAATTAAACTTGTTTACTTGCAAATAACATGTGTTGACATTTGTTCAGGCCCTGGACTACTTCAGCAACCTTGATATTCTTCTCAAGGGACTTTTGGAAGAGACTGTCCATGAACTTTTCCAGAGGAAACTTCGGGACCGGACTCTCATGCAGGATCCCCATTTTAAGTGGTGTGTCAAGGTAAATAAATTTTTATATTAAATTATATTTTTGACCTTTGACCTCTAAAGACTGATAGAGATAGAGTAAACAGAAAAGAGAGTAACAGAATTAAGCATTCACTTAAAAGTTATCTATGCAGGTATCTGTTACCAGGCATGTCCTGCAGCCTGGTAGTTAAATTTAGAACTACTATTCTTGGACTTTTGTTCATAAGGGTTGTTAGTGCTGTAGACAGAAGCGTAGTCTCCGCAGCCAGATGACAACTCCTTAGATTGAAGTTTGAATCCCATTGGTTAGGTCTGGTGTGCAAATAATGACTTCACTCTCTGTGGCAGAGATTAGTGGGGGTGGCCCACATAACATAAACTGACAACTAAGATGGAAGTTGACGGAATGGATGGACATTTTGTGAGTGTCACCACAAATCAGACATTACACTACTCTCTACCTCATATTCATACAATATGTGTGTGTCCACGAAAATGTTTTGAAAATAAACTGAGAGGGGGGAAATGAGCAAATTAGTTGGTTTCTACTTTCATCCAGTGCTCAATTTGTAAAAAATGAGGTTGCCGGAACTGTAACATATTTAATATGATTAGTACCTGTGTATGCCAATATTTTATTTTTCGGAAAGGAAGGTACCGGAACGCCGTTCTGCCGCAAATTGAGCACTTCTTTAATCTGTTCTTGAATCTAATTTCAGTTTTAAACTTGCAGTGTTCTTCTGGATTCATTGCCAATCCACGCCAAAAGAGGCTAGTGTGTCCAGATTGTCGATCAGTCACGTGTGCCAACTGTCGTCGTCCGGTGAGCTTAAAAACAATTACCAATTTGAACAAATATTATGTCAGAATTGCTCTGCTTAAATACTTCCATTGAGTTTGTGTGTACTAATTTGCATTATCGTGTATTTATTAATTTGTTAAAATAAAATGTATGATCTGTTGCCAGTGGGAGAAACAGCATGAAGGAATCAGCTGTGAGGCTTACGCAGCTTGGTTACAAGACAACAATGATTCCGAGACTCAGTTGTCTAAACATCTGGCGGATCACGGCGTCACATGTCCCAAATGTAACAACAGGTCAGATATCACAGACTGTAAAAAGAAGATTTGTTATTGTTTCAAGAACAGTATATTAACTCACTTATTGGTGGTCCAAAACAGGACCCAGCTACCCTTGAGCATTGGGCGTTAAATGAATGGACTTGTATAAATAACAGCTGACCTTAGTAACTAATCGGTCAGCTTTGCACTATCTAAATCATCCTACATGTCTTAAGAAAAACTGGCATTTAAACATTGTTTTATATCTGCATGCCTTCATATTCAGATTAAAGTAATTACACAACGTGTATGTCCAGGGTGTCTACCAACCGGGAAATCCGGGGAAACCGGGAATTGTACTTAAATTTTTACTGGCCATGAAATGTACGGGAATTGTCCTTAAATGCCAGACTATGTCCTTAAATTTTTAATGGGCCATAATTTTATTGATCGCTAGTTGGTTAGGAGCACATAAAAGGTTTATCAGATGTTTGTTTACATTTTCATAATTTATTACTAGAGTAATTATGCAATAAAAATCTCATTAACAATCTCAAACCCATTAATATTTTATCACGACAATCAAGTGTCAAGTCAAGTACTTCCAAGAACTGTTGACTCAGCAGCTAGCTCATAAAAGTTGTATCACTTTTATTCCTTTACAACTTCTTTTTTTATTACTAGGGTAATTATTATTAGATCTCAAACCTATTTTATCGTGAAAATAATAGCTTTATAATGGCTGTTAAATTTCACTTCTTTGCGGCCAGTGCCTAGTGCCATAAAACTGTTTATGGTTTCATATTAAACATGTAAATAATCTACAGTCTTATGTTGTAAGTTAACCCCTTTTTTATGGACATTTTATCTTTAAATTGACAAAACCACAAGCATTGTTGTTTGCATTAATGTTTTATCACTATGTAGGCCTGCTTGGTTTCAAATTATGTCATTGCATTTTCTGTATCTTTGTCTTATATTGTTGGCTATTCAGGTTTCAATGTTTTTTGTTTCCCATATATTTATTTAATGAGTTGTATGCTTTAAGCAATCAAAATCTTATGAACTAGAATGATGTTAGTGACTTTGCTGCTATTATAACCTGATTGTTTGTTACTCAGTTTATATAGGCCCTCCTAAATAATTAGGTCTAAGCCTGGGTATTTTGATTCTTGAAAGAGCTGTAAAATCTATTAAGAAAATGTAATTGAGCCTAAGATAAACAACTACCTAATGATTGTTATGTGTCGATATTAACTTTGCAAATGAAAATACAATAATCTTACTCTGTGCTTATTGCTTATTAATAGCCGCTTACCATACCTTGATTTTGTACTAAGAATTGAGTAACAATATGCATTAAAGATTTTTTTTCAAAAGTAGTCGAGAACCTAACGTTGTGCCAGGGCGAATCATGCCAAATTAATCGGCCTGGATCGGATAAGCTATGTTATGAAGTTTACGTGACTGATGGAGATATTTGTCGCTATCGCAGGAGACAATGATTGCGTTTCTCTGTTACACTATAAAAGCTTTACCTAAAGTATAGGTAGGCCTATGTTTGTTTACTTTCAATAAATTTCTATTTTGTAATTTTTTACTCTTCTATTATTATTTACTTTTCTCTCTGGTACAACTACAGTGAATAACAAGATTAATACAGTTTGACAAATCAGGAAAATTATTCGGTAGGCCTAATGACACCGACAAAGGTTACGGCAAAGTGTCCTTAAATGTACGGGAATTGTCCATGAATTTTTTATCCAGAATGTAGTAGACACCCTGGTGTCTATCTTCTAAAGTGATTCAATAATTGACAATTGTATATACAAACATGAAGACTAGTTGAATATTAAAATAAACATAAATGCCTGAGAGAACCATAATTTCTCTATTATCTAGCTAAGTAAATCTACAGCGTAAACACAATTGGTGATTGAATCCAGGCTAATAGGCCAGAAGCTCTAACATCTAGTGTAAGGGACATGTCAGGATTTATCCAACACAAATAAATTTGTTTCACTTGAGAAACATAGATTTTGTTTTCAGTTATGGAAAAAATTCATCTTGATTCAACTAAAAATTTCAAAGATCAAAATTTAAATTCAATTTCAAAGATAAAATTTCAATTTCAAAGAAAAAATTTCATATGTGTAAAATACAAAATGGCGTCTGGGTTATTCTTGATTTTCTATTTATTTTGACCCAAGGAATCACTACGTAAATTATGCCCCCCACCTTTTTGAACACCCTTGAAAAATATCAATGGTATATTTGATTATTTGGTTCACATAAATGGAATGTCTATTTGCGGTACGGTAGCCTATATGAATTGTCTACTCGCAGGAACCAAAGTCTATGTTTCATCTGGTTCTCACAAATAAAATGTCTACTTGCAGTATCAATGTCAATGATATATTTGGTTCACTTAAATGGAATGTCTATTTGCATGTTCTAAAGTCAATGGTACTTTTGGTTCACGTAAATGAATTGTCTACTTGCAGTATCCTAAGTCAATGGTTCATTTGATTCACATACTGTAAATAGAGTGCCTATTTGTAGTAGGCCTATCCAAAGTCAATAGTAAGTCTGGCTCACATCAATAAAATGTCTACTTGCAGTATCCAAACTCAATGTTAGGCCTATATTTGGTTCACTTAAATGGAATGGCTATTTGGGGTATTTAAAGTCAATTATGCTCGATGATATTAATCTGATTGTTCTTCCCTTTTTCTCTGTACGGTATTTGTAATGTGCTATTTTAGATGATTTGTTGACTAACATATGTTGCAACTCTTGTTTACCTTTTTATTGTTATCTCACAAATAACCCATGGCGACCAATTAACCCATAAGACCCATGTTAAATTTCTAAAAGTTTAAATTCACGTAGAGAAATTACGTGATTTGTATCACCCTGTGGTTCGATTTGTATCATTTCAGATTTATACCTTCCCATGGTTGGTTACTATGACTGTGCTAAATTTCGTGCAGATCGCTTCAACCGTTCAGGAGGAGTATTTGTAAAACAAATGCAGGAGTGTGATATAAGAGCTTCGCCACTCCAATTCACAACAGTTGTCCTATATTGCAGCTATTCCCTATCCAAAGGAGGCTGTATGCATCTGACCTGTCCTCAGTGCAAACACGAGTTCTGTGTTGGTTGTGGCAAACCGTTCTCCATGGGTGCCAACTGTACAGTGTCTGAGTACTGTGCCAAGCTAGGACTTCACGCACATCACCCTCGCAACTGTCTGTTCTACCTGCGAGACAAGGAGCCGCAGTTGCTAGAGAAACTGCTTGAGGTATGGCTAGTTTAGGAATAAAGGCCAAGTGGGATAGATTAATAATACACAGACAGATCTTTTTCTTTTCTCATTTTCATTATTTTTTTTTTTTTCTTTTTTTTTTCCTTTTTCTTTGTGGGACAGATTTTTTTTTAAATACATTTTTAAGAAAATATTTTTTGTCCTAATGCAGAGAATTTCAATACAATGCTGGGTAAAGCTCTTTTCATTCTTCAAGGAGTTGAGGATATGAGGTGTTCATTTTTAGCAATTATAAATTTGCCTGCTGATTCCATCAAAACAATTGTAGTGATTAATATATACCATCATTTATCACTATCCAAATTTTGTATTTAGATATTTTACTACATTGCATTTTTTCTACTACAAACATGTATTAGTACAAATACTCCTCTTAAATTAATATTTAAACAGATAAACTTGTAAAAATGTTTTTGCAATTTTACATTGTTGACGAATATCTTCTGTGTCTTAGTAGTAACTTTCTTTAAAAAGTAACAAGTGTTGGTTTATAATAGCAAAATAAGAAGTTTTTTTAATGCAAATTAGGCCTACAAAGACAATCAATATGCCACATTTTCGACTTATCTCATGTAATTGATTGATTATACAAATTTAACGTATTTAAGATCAAATTTAAATAGTAATTTTTTATTTCCGGTTGCACAGGACCACGGGATAGAGTACAACCAGGAGCAGGGGGGTCCTGAGGGACCTTACGCCCGATGTTCCGTTCAGCTGCAACGGGAAACTCCTGAGGGACTCTTGGACGCAAACTGTGGATTGGCAGTGGAAAAAGCAGGACTTTGCAGGTAACTGGGTTTTTTTTAATTTTAAAGCCACTATCTAGTGACCTTTTTAAATGAAACAGCTGATCTTACACAGATCCACACAATTCTATTACACTCATTCTGCTACTCATATTATATTCACCTTTGACCTTGAACTCACCTTCACCTTGATATTTACCTTGAAATGTTTGTATTGAATATGCATCTGTCTTATTGACGTCATTAAGTCGTTAAGACAATGTTAACGTTAAGTGGTAGCTATGCAGCTTCACAGTTACTGTATTTTTAATGTCTATCCTTTATCATCCGGGATGTATACATCTCCATGCTTGCAGTATGTAAATTGTTGTTGGCACAGTCAGCAGCATTCTACTAATTTTAAGCGAGTTTAAAATATTATTTTACAAGTCTGCTATGTGGAAAAGTTTTTAAAATAATAAAAAGTATTATGTTACATTAAATTAAATATTCTTGGATGTCTGGTTAAAACTACATGTTTTTGGGCCAGTGCCACGTCTAAGGTTTATCCTCTTCTACGATTGGTCATAACATTTCAAATTAAACACAAAACTTGGGTTGATTGATACAAAAACACATTCTTTTGCACAGGAAGGGCACCGGTACATTAAATATTTTTGGTAGTTTTTTAGTACTTTATTATTACTTTTAACAACTTGACAAACACTTGTACGGTAGCCTATTTGTTATAATTTGAATAGAAAACGGTTATTTCTGATTATCTACTTTTATAATTCTTGTTACGGTTTATATCATTTAGTTTATTTTTAGGTGACATTTTCCATTTTGTTTGAAAAAGATCAGCAGTATTTAGATTGTTTGAAATTTGATGCAACTCCTAGGTCATTGGGGTCAAAAATAATTTTTTGCTATAATAAAAAATATAAAAAAATAGCAGGGAGTAACAAAGCTACACCTAATCTCACTCCATTCTACACTCATCTTGCATGCATATTCAGTTTAAAACAAAATGTGTTACTGCATTAGTCAAGCGATTAATTGATAAAATAAACTGTTCTGTTTTCTGCGATGACAGAAAATTCAAGTTTCTTTGTCAGAGTTTTTAACTTGTCTAAAGATAAACTAGATCAATATCGTAAATAGGAAGCATTACGTGGAGCGACTCTGTCGGATTGTACGATACCATCACCTAGAGTCCCTGTGGCTCTTGACGGCGGACGATCTAGAGACGTTAGTGAGGAGGGAAGGCTTACGACTCCCCCCTCGTCCTTATGGCACCCCACCTCTACACTACTACAACGCCCTCATGGAGGTATCCTGTGAAATCTGCAATGTCGCATCATGGAAGAGATTTATAGTGTGATAATTTACAATTGAATCATATTAATATGAATGATATGTGTTTAAATGTCTTGGTCAAAATTAATCTCTTTTGTAACATATACTTACTAGTTAATATCTTGCAAAAGGTTAGTAATTGGGAAGACACACCTTATCTTATTTAGTCATAAAAACAAAAACATTTACATTACTAAAACATATATCTGAATATTAATGAGATTCAAGATTGTTGTTTTTTTGCCTTCCAACAGACACTGTAGTTTTTGAGACAGAAACAAAACATAGAAACTCCCTTTTCATTCAATGTCCTAAAATTGATTGATTGAAATTGAAATTAAAATTGAAATTGATTGATTTTGTCCTAAATTGATTTAACAAAATGTAAATGAAAGCAACGTTGAGTGATGTTAAATATTGACAGCTTTAGCAATCACATACATTTTAACAATTGCTCTGGAAAAATTTTATTTTAGTAGGGTAGAGCTATATTGAATTTTGCTCCACAATTTATGAAAGTATAATAGTTATTTGTGCAACTAGTGAGCAAAGGGAGCTATTGACTCACTCGAGAGAAATAGTTACTCACGAGCCGTAGGCGAGTAAGGAATGGTTTCTCGAGTGAGGCAATTGCACTTTGCACTCAAGTTGCACATTACATTTTTCCTACAGTTACCATAAAACAAATAAATTGGTAAAGAAACGTGACATATTTTTACACAGAAGTGAACTTTTAATATGAAATTTAATGATACGACAGTACAACAGCTGACCAGCTGATTTACAGCAATTGCTGCCAACGTATTTCGCGCGCATACGACCTTGTCTGCATGTTACGCGCTCACTATTTCGTGCCTTCACGTTGCAAATCTGGAGCGAGTGAGACAAAGTAATTAGAGTGAGACAATGTTACCATTGTCTCAACATTGTCTCACTGATGAGCGAATTGGCCACTTTGCTTTCTCAAATCAGTGAGAGAACATGTACATGCACATACTCCAGATTTGCATCGTGAAGGCACGAAATAGTGAGCGCGTAACATGCAGACTAAGACGTATGCGCGCAAAATACGTTGGCAGCACTGGCTGTAAATCAGCTGGTCACCTGTTGTACTGTTGTATTTGTTACTTTTCATTAAATGTCATATTAAAAATTCACTTCTGTGTAAAAATATGTTACGTTTCTTTACCAATTTATTTGTTTTACGGTAATTGTAGGAAAAATATAATGTGCAACTCGAGTGCATAGTGCAATTGCCTCACTCGAGAAACCATTTCTCACTGGCCTACGGCTCGTGAGTAAGTATTTTTCTCGAGTGAGTCAATTGTTCACTTTGCTCACTAGTTACACAAATAACTATTCTTTGTCACTGAGAGCATAAAGTGACAGTTGAATATTCTATAGTGTAAAGCCCATGTTTATTGTACCAGAATCAACTCTTTCCCAATCAGGTAAGCCTATCATCCCAACATATAAGACATGCTTATTTCAATGACAGTAGACATATTACAAATTTAATGGAAGAATCAAACATTTTTTATGCAGAGCAGCTGTCAACACAAATCCTTTTAACGATGTCTGCTGTTTAGTTTTTCATTTATTAAAAAAAAAATCTAATTGACTTACATTTTTCATCATTAACTAAACAAACTGTCTCAAAAACCACAAGATCTTTCATATGGTTGCGATTTTATTAACTAGTACTAACACTTGATATCTAGTAAATGCTTGTTTGGCGTGTGCGTAGGACCCACTTCATTGAGTACCTGGTGAAGCTGATCGGCAAACATAAGTTGGACCCGGTATCCATCTTGGACTTAACGGAAGTCATGCAAGAGTTACGCAGACGGGGGAAACCTCTGCCAATCAGAGCGAGCGGACAGACCGACGCAGACTACACGACTCTCTGCGCTCAGGTACTGACTCTAGCTGCTGATTGGTTGGGGCTCTCGTTTGCGACTTGAACTTGGCCTTTGTTATCCGTTAACCTTTGTTATACTGTAGTAAAACATTTTTTGTTTTAAAAACGTTTTTATTAACTTGATTTCTTGTCTGTTCGGTACAAATTTGCAATAGATTTTAAACTAACTTCCCTTCCCGATGAGCTAGAGACTTAGAACGTAGCTCACAAATGGATGACAATGCAATATTAAAGCATTTAATTTTCATATTTCCCTTGGGCTACGTCCAACCGTTTACATAACCGTTCACTATATGGCCAAGTAGTTGAGTGGTAGTCGGCTAAAAATCTGAAGCCGGTCTGAATATGTGAAAGTAAAAAAGTACACAAAAGTATCCGAGTTGCAAACCTAAGTACTGTTTATCCAATTTTACATGTAACAGCCGTTGTCTTGAATGTTGAACTTTTAGAACACTGATCCGGTAAAAAATGATTAAAAAAAATTAAATTTGATTAGCTACAGGATTGCTGGGACAGGGGTATTTCAAATTTTAATTTGAGGTTCAATTTATTAGAAAGCATAGTGTACTAACTGGATGTAAATAAGGGGTGTGTTTATTTTACTGTTATTATAACAGTACCTACATAAGTTCAAGATGGTGTAGGGTTCCACATTCGAGTGGTTAGTTGTAAGAATACTGCCGTACGTTTGTATTGGCCTACTTTAACAATTTTAAGAAATTGATTTCATGGGAATCCAAAGCTGATTTTGAGTATGTTTGTAATTTGTTTAGCATCTAAATTTGTTTCCTTTGGCTTTTACTATAGAAAATATTTAGTAGGCATGACTTTTTTGTTTTGTAACAAAATTATTTTTAAATAAATTTGATGTTAAAAATAATATTAATCATATCAGTCTTGTGTCTTACTAAAGGTTACTTTTTCTAAAGTTTCCTTTCCTTTAAAAACTATCATTTTTGTAAATACAGTAGAACCCCTCATATTCGACCTCGGAATAACCGACTCCTTGGGATATCCAACCTAGTGTCCGACCGTCTACTTGTTTCCTGTATGGGGCGATAACTCCGAGCGCGATCAGGTAACCAAAAGGCAGATAGGGGATGTTTCTGTAATTGCGGCAGACGATCACCACTATCGCTGATAACAGGACTGCAAGTTACACTCACGGGTGTTGCCGCCGTCACAGGAGACAATTACCAAAGTCACGGAGACTGCAAGTTACGCTTACAGGTGTTGCCACTGTCACGGGAGACGATTACCAAAGTCACGGAGACTGCAAGTTACGCTTACAGGTGTTGCCACTGTCACGGGAGACGATTACCGAAGTCGCGAAGACTGCAAGTTACGCTTACAGGTGTTGCCGCTGTCACGGGAGACGATTACCAAAGTCACGGAGACTGCAAGTTACGCTTACAGGTGTTGCCACTGTCACGGGAGACGATTACCAAAGTCGCGAAGACTGCAAGTTACGCTTACAGGTGTTGCCGCCGTCACAGGAGACAATTACCAAAGTCACGGAGACTGCAAGTTACGCTTACAGGTGTTGACGCTGTCACGGGAGACGATTACCAAAGTCGCGAAGACTGCAAGTTACGCTTACAGGTGTTGCCGCTGTCACGGGAGACGATTACCGAAGTCGCGAAGACTGCAAGTTACGCTTACAGGTGTTGCCGCCGTCACAGGAGACAATTACCAAAGTCACGGAGACTGCAAGTTACGCTTACAGGTGTTGACGCTGTCACGGGAGACGATTACCAAAGTCACGGAGACTGCAAGTTACGCTTACAGGTGTTGCCGCTGTCACGGGAGACGATTACCGAAGTCGCGAAGACTGTAAGCTACGCTCACGAGTATTGCCGCCATCGTGGGAGACAATTACCAAAGTCGCGGATACTACAAGTTACGCTTACGGGTGTTGTCCCGATCGCAGGATATGGCCGGTCCCATCAAGGTAGGACATGAGGGGTTCTACTGTAGTTAACTTAAAAAATACATGTCATTCTGGTGTACAATAATTGTAATCCAATACCTGTTGTATATTATTTCAATTTAGTTTAAACACTTATTAATTGTTTCTTTTACTTTGCAGGTTGTTCAAGAACAAATTCCTTTGGAATAAATTACCTGCTTTGGAGTTACAAATTAAGTACCGTAACAACATCCTTCTCACCAAAAGTGTCCTTACTGGAACTTATGACATTGAAAATGTAAGAAGGCATAATACATAATGTATTCTCGATCAATGTTTCCTTCCGAATTCCTTATGGGTAAAAATACCATCACATTCATGCTTAAAAATGCTACAAAATCAGGGAAAGTTGATGTAAGCATGAAAAATGTTTTTAAAATATGTATAAGTAATATTTGTACCTAATTTTTTATAATGAATGTATTGTTAACTTTTACCGTATTGACTGATAACCATTGACTTTTGGTAGGGCAAGTAGTCTTCATCAGACAAAGTAAGCTAGAAAAATCACGATTCTGCACTTGTTTCATAACCCTACCCAGAGTGAATTGTAGCTTGGATAGAAATGAATTCAAATCAATATTGACTATAACGGTTAGAGTTGTTTAAGTTATTTCAAATATCTGAAAAAATAATTACAATATTTTGTTATGTTTTAATTTTTAATATCAACAAAAGATTGTATTTCTAAATTTAACTAGGCCTTCTATCTGCTTTTATATTCTGGTCATTTTTTTATCACTATAGAATTTGTTAGTTAAATTTAATGAATTATAAACTGTAAAGTTACATGTTATAAATTTGTAATATCGTTAGGTTTGATTGTTCATTTAGTTAATTATTTATTGTTTATTTGTTATAGATATTTTTTGTTACATCATTAAAGAACTTAAATTATTTTATTATTAGTTTATTTTACCTAAATAGGTACTTCTCTCCCTCTTTTAAAAACTAGTCTTATGTACTCTAGCCATTACACAAGTGTACAGTGTTGTACATGCTCCAGACCAACATGAGACATCTTCTGGAGATGTTATATCTTTTAAGTTTTGTGTTCCTGTGAGCTTTTATGTTGACAACATTATCTTGAATCGGTATTGACACATAAATTGTCTTTACTTCATTTAGATTTTTATTTTGTTACTCTTTTTGAACTATCATGAGTTAAAGAAATTAATACAAACCTTATAAGAAGTAAAATGCTTATGGAGAATAGTCAGACTCAAATTTTTCCATCGAAATGAGCTTTGGCCGCCACTAGGATGCACTCCTGTGGCGGCCGTACTATTCTACTCTATCTCTCTCTCACTAAGCCGATTCTTTGTCTCACTTTCTCGGACTCAAGTCAGTTGACTTGTCCGTGCGCTCGCGATAGTAGCGCCTTCCCTTCCTAGCGGCCGCCGCGGGAACCATCCAATATTTAAATATTACCAGACTGAATTTTTACCATAGGCAATGCGCTTTTTATAAGGTCTGTATTCATTGGTATTGTAAAGTGAGATGCTTGAGTGATATCTCCCCTAAGAAAACGATTATCTACAGTTTGAATGAGTTGGATTTGTGAATAATAAAAAAAACAACTAGACATAGATAGCCATAGAGGGTCTCATTTAAAGCTATATAATATCACATAATATCAATAATCAGTCTATGATCAATCTATGAAAACTAGAAGGCACATTTGGGTCTGAGAGCTGTGCATTAGTCAATGTATTGAACAATGACTAGAGGTCGTCCAGTGGTCGTAAACTCGACCAAAAATATGTAATGAACCAACTTCTCTATTTTTACCCCATGCTGTAAGTAAATGAAACATGTGATTGGAATTGCTTCCATTTGTTTAGATTTTCTGTTTATATTTCATCACCAGCATGGCAAACCATAAGGCCCATGTTAATTTTTTTTATTTTAAATTCATTTTTAGTGCTTATTGTTTAACCTATTTAAATTTATAAAGGGATTCTGCACATCTACAAGAAAATATCTTTCCAACAGCATGCGTAGTGATGCACACGAGACGAGAAAAAAGGTTTTAAATGAACATGCTTGCCTATAGATATCTTTTATTAGTATTAATTTTTCCCTCTATACCATAGTATATGGTGAAGGTATTGTTTTTGTCAGAATTTTCGAGTATGAGTTTTGAGCGAATATTTCCAATTTGTGTCCCCCTGAAGTCTGAACCCCAAAAAGTGGTTTTCAAAGTTATGTCTGTGTGGATGTGTACGGAGCTGCAGACCACACCTGTAGTCTGATTGAGATGACATTTGGTATGTAGGTAATAATCCATAGTATCTCCAGGTATTTATTTTTCCTTTTTTCAAATTTTAAATTGAATGGTGATTTTTCTATAAAATCCCATCAAATAATAAAAAATCAAATTTTCTCAAAAATGGTACAAACGATTAAAAAAAATCTGTTCAAAAGTTATTGTAAATTGTAACTTATGCTATTTTCCCATAAAATAATGGAAAATCAGATTTTTTTAAAGCCAGTTTTGATTAAAATTAGTATGTACTCCTTATAACTAAATAACTTCTGTATCAGCATTGTCCTTATAAATCTAAAAAAATACTGCAACCCCTATAGCTGAAAAATTATGGTTCAAAAGTGAATGCAGCTTTTGTGATTTTCCCTATAAAATATCATTAGTTACTCCCACCACTTACTTACTCATGATTAAGGTTGTTGACAAGTTAATTAAAGAAAGTATTTGTTAGATTGATGATAATTTTTTTTTACTATGTTTTTACAGATTTAGTCTGGAAAAATTAAAATAATAATTACAATATGCTTATCAGTCACCAACATAAAATCTAAACATGCGTGGGAGAATAAATTAAAACAATACTGTATTTGAAAAAAGTAGTTTATAATTAAGTAAGTTGAAAAATAAGTATAATGAGTAACATCACATACTGTCAAGAAAAGCATCCAATAAAGATGTCTTCTTTTTTGGCATAGGTGTAAGTTGCAACGCTTTCTGCATACGTTGCTGTTCTTTTACAGATATTTTCTTGAAATATTTCTGATCTTTACCTTTGTTTATAGCATGTTGTGTCTTGTTTATACTGACAGAGGTACTTTTTACACTTTCAACTGCAGCAATATTCAAACCAGCATATTTAGCTATCTTCTTCTTTTTCTTCTTTTTTCCAAGATCTTCAGCAACAACTACATCATCGTCTTCGTTAGTAGACTCTACTATTGGTTTTCTTAATTGTATTGGTGTCGTCTTGGAGCAAAATTTACATTTGAATACCTAAAAAAGCGAATTTCAAAAATAGTTCACAGTTAATAAAATTGTTAAAATGTACAGTAGTGTTGTTGGCCATTTTATTTGAGTAGATGAACTTAAGAAAGAATTGGTAAGAAAATAAAAAATACTTAAAAAATTAAAACAGGTTAGTAGTTATGGAAGGAGAGGATTTTATGGAGAATTGAAATGAAATTGAAAATTTTCATATATGTGTATTTGTGATTGAAAGTTGAGGGTTGGTGTTTGTTATTGAAAGTGAAAGAGAGAGAAAGAGAATGAAAGAGAAAATGTAGGAGGTAGATGGTAATGAAAGAGAGAGGGATAGAGAATGTTTGGGGGTGGGAGCGATAGAGAGAGAGAGTGAAAGAGAAAATGGGGGAGGTAGAGGGGTATTGAAAAGAGAGAGAGAGAATGTGAGTAGGGAGTGAGAGTGAGAGAGAGAGAGTGAAAGAGAAAATGGGGGAGGAAGAGGGGTATTGAAAGAGAGAGATAGAGAGAGAGAGGGGAGATAGAGGAGTGATAGTGAGTGAGAGAGAGAGAATGAGAGTGAGATGGTGATTGTTCATGATGATGTAACATGTCATTGTGTTATGTGTGTGTGTGTGTGTGTGTTTTTATTTTTATTACTGCTTTATTCTGTATTACTTGGTATAGTTTATTATCAATTACTCTGTTATAGGTGTTGTACATTTTAATGGATAGTAGTATGTTTTTATAGTCTGTAAAATTAAAAGATTTGGGTAAATTCTTTAGTCGTGGTATGGTATCTTTCAATGTCAGGTCCGTGAAGTTGGCGTACCCATATTAGCGTATCCACTTTTGATCATACCAATCGTTAGTTCATCGTTAGTTCTCGATAGTTCCCAAATTTTTTCGTTAGTTCTCAAAAAATAAAAAAGTTATAGCCGATTATAAGTGGGTACGCTAACTTCACACTTCCGGGTTCTAGCACGCGCCGTTTTCTGAGGAGAAATGTTTACATCTATATACCAATCGTTAGTTCTTCGTTAGTCCTCGATAGTTCCCAAATTTTTTCGTTAGTTCTCAAAAAATAAAAAAGTTATGAGGCATACAAAGTGGGTACGCTAACTTCACAATTGTACAATTTCCAGCGGGAACAGTTTTTTTACTATAAATGCCTATATCTATATACCAATCGTTAGTTCTTTGTTAGTTCTCGATAGTTCTCCAAAATTAACGTTAGTTCTCAAAAAATAAAAAAGTTACGAAGCATAAAAAGTGGGTACGCCAACTTCACAGTTATAGAATTTCCAGCGGGCACAGTTTTTTTACTATAAATGCATATATCTATATACCAATCGTTAGTTCTTCGTTAGTTCTCGATAGTTCTCCAATATTTACGTTAGTTCTAAAAAAATAAAAAAATTAAGAGGCATACAAAGTGGGTACGCCAACTTCACAACTATAGAATTTCCAGCGGGCACAGTTTTTTTACTATAAATACCTATATCTATATACCAATCGTTAGTTCTTCGTTAGTTCTCGATAGTTCTCCAATATTTACGTTAGATCTCAAAAAATAAAAAAGCTACGAGGCATACAAAGTGGGTACGCTAACTTCACAATTATAGAATATCCAGCGGGCACCGTTTTATGACTATAAATGCTTATATCTATATGCCAATCGTTAGTTCTTCGTTAGTTCTCGATAGTTCTCCAATATTTGCGTTAGTTCTCAAAAAATGAAAAAGTTACGAAGCATAAAAAGTGGGTACGCCAACTTCACAATTATAGAATTTCCAGCGGGCACAGTTTTCTAAATAAAAATGCTTATATTTATATACCAATCGTTAGTTCTTCGTTAGTTCTCGATAGCTCTCCAATATTTGCGTTAGTTCTCAAAAAATGAAAAAAGTTACGAAGCATAAAAAGTGGGTACGCTAACTTCACAATTGTACAATTTCCAGCGGGAACAGTTTTTTTTACTATAAATGCCTATATCTATATACCAATCTTTAGTTCTCGATAGTTCTCCAATATTTACGTTAGTTCTCAAAAAATAAAAAAGTTAAGAGGCATACAAAGTGGGTACGCTAACTTCACAATTGTACAATTTCCAGCGGGAACAGTTTTTTTTACTATAAATGCCTATATCTATATACCAATCGTTAGTTCTTCGTTAGTTCTCGATAGTTCTCCAAAATTAACGTTAGTTCTCAAAAAAAAAAAAGTTACGAAGCATAAAAAGTAGGTACGCCAACTTCACAGTTATAGAATTTCCAGCGGGCACAGTTTTTTTACTATAAATGCATATATCTATATACCAATCGTTAGTTCTTCGTTAGTTCTCGATAGTTCTCCAATATTTACGTTAGTTCTAAAAAAATAAAAAATTAAGAGGCATACAAAGTGGGTACGCCAACTTCACAATTATAGAATTTCCAGCGGGCACAGTTTTTTTACTATAAATACCTATATCTATATACCAATCGTTAGTTCTTCGTTAGTTCTCGATAGTTCTCCAATATTTACGTTAGTTCTCAAAAAATAAAAAAGCTACGAGGCATACAAAGTGGGTACGCTAACTTCACAATTATAGAATATCCAGCGGGCACCGTTTTATGACTATAAATGCTTATATCTATATGCCAATCGTTAGTTCTTTGTTAGTTCTCGATAGTTCTCCAATATTTGCGTTAGTTCTCAAAAAATTAAAAAGTTACGAAGCATAAAAAGTGGGTACGCCAACTTCACAATTATAGAATTTCCAGCGGGCACAGTTTTCTAAATAAAAATGCTTATATTTATATACCAATCGTTAGTTCTTCGTTAGTTCTCGATAGTTCTCCAATATTTGCGTTAGTTCTCAAAAAATGAAAAAGTTACGAAGCATAAAAAGTGGGTACGCCAACTTCACAATTATAGAATTTCCAGCGGGCACAGTTTTCTAAATAAAAATGCTTATATTTATATACCAATCGTTAGTTCTTCGTTAGTTCTCGATAGTTCTCCAATATTTGCGTTAGTTCTCAAAAAATGAAAAAGTTACGAAGCATAAAAAGTGGGTACGCTAACTTCACAATTGTACAATTTCCAGCGGGAACAGTTTTTTTTACTATAAATGCCTATATCTATATACCAATCGTTAGTTCTCGATAGTTCTCCAATATTTACGTTAGTTTTTAAAAAAATAAAAAAGTTAAGAGGCATACAAAAAGGGTACGCTAACTTCACAATTGTACAATTTCCAGCGGGAACAGTTTTTTTTACTATAAATGCCTATATCTATATACCAATCGTTAGTTCTTCGTTAGTTCTCCATAGTTCTCCAATATTTGCGTTAGTTCTCAAAAAATGAAAAAGTTACGAAGCATAAAAAGTGGGTACGCTAACTTCACAATTGTACAATTTCCAGCGGGAACAGTTTTTTTTTACTATAAATGCCTATATCTATATGCCAATCGTTAGTTCTTTGTTAGTTCTCGATAGTTCTCCAATATTTGCGTTAGTTCTCAAAAAATGAAAAAGTTACGAAGCATAAAAAGTGGGTACGCCAACTTCACAATTATAGAATTTCCAGCGGGCACAGTTTTCTAAATAAAAATGCTTATATTTATATACCAATCGTTAGTTCTTCGTTAGTTCTCGATAGTTCTCCAATATTTACGTTAGTTTTTAAAAAAATAAAAAAGTTAAGAGGCATACAAAGTGGGTACGCTAACTTCACAATTGTACAATTTCCAGCGGGAACAGTTTTGTTTACTATAAATGCCTATATCTATATACCAATCGTTAGTTCTTCGTTAGTTCTCGATAGTTCTCCAATATTTACGTTAGTTCTCAAAAAATAAAAAAGCTACGAGGCATACAAAGTGGGTACGCTAACTTCACAATTATAGAATATCCAGCGGGCACCGTTTTATGACTATAAATGCTTATATCTATATGCCAATCGTTAGTTCTTTGTTAGTTCTCGATAGTTCTCCAATATTTGCGTTAGTTCTCAAAAAATGAAAAAGTTACGAAGCATAAAAAGTGGGTACGCCAACTTCACAATTATAGAATTTCCAGCGGGCACAGTTTTCTAAATAAAAATGCTTATATTTATATACCAATCGTTAGTTCTTCGTTAGTTCTCGATAGTTCTCCAATATTTGCGTTAGTTCTCAAAAAATGAAAAAGTTACGAAGCATAAAAAGTGGGTACGCTAACTTCACAATTGTACAATTTCCAGCGGGAACAGTTTTTTTTACTATAAATGCCTATATCTATATACCAATCGTTAGTTCTTCGTTAGTTCTCGATAGTTCTCCAATATTTACGTTAGTTCTCAAAAAATAAAAAAGCTACGAGGCATACAAAGTGGGTACGCTAACTTCACAATTGTACAATTTCCAGCGGGAACAGTTTTTTTTACTATAAATGCCTATATCTATATACCAATCGTTAGTTCTCGATAGTTCTCCAATATTTACGTTAGTTCTCAAAAAATAAAAAAGTTAAGAGGCATACAAAGTGGGTACGCTAACTTCACAATTGTACAATTTCCAGCGGGAACAGTTTTTTTTACTATAAATGCCTATATCTATATACCAATCGTTAGTTCTTCGTTAGTTCTCGATAGTTCTCCAAAATTAACGTTAGTTCTCAAAAAAAAAAAGTTACGAAGCATAAAAAGTAGGTACGCCAACTTCACAGTTATAGAATTTCCAGCGGGCACAGTTTTTTTACTATAAATGCATATATCTATATACCAATCGTTAGTTCTTCGTTAGTTCTCGATAGTTCTCCAATATTTACGTTAGTTCTAAAAAAATAAAAAATTAAGAGGCATACAAAGTGGGTACGCCAACTTCACAATTATAGAATTTCCAGCGGGCACAGTTTTTTTACTATAAATACCTATATCTATATACCAATCGTTAGTTCTTCGTTAGTTCTCGATAGTTCTCCAATATTTACGTTAGTTCTCAAAAAATAAAAAAGCTACGAGGCATACAAAGTGGGTACGCTAACTTCACAATTATAGAATATCCAGCGGGCACCGTTTTATGACTATAAATGCTTATATCTATATGCCAATCGTTAGTTCTTTGTTAGTTCTCGATAGTTCTCCAATATTTGCGTTAGTTCTCAAAAAATTAAAAAGTTACGAAGCATAAAAAGTGGGTACGCCAACTTCACAATTATAGAATTTCCAGCGGGCACAGTTTTCTAAATAAAAATGCTTATATTTATATACCAATCGTTAGTTCTTCGTTAGTTCTCGATAGTTCTCCAATATTTGCGTTAGTTCTCAAAAAATGAAAAAGTTACGAAGCATAAAAAGTGGGTACGCCAACTTCACAATTATAGAATTTCCAGCGGGCACAGTTTTCTAAATAAAAATGCTTATATTTATATACCAATCGTTAGTTCTTCGTTAGTTCTCGATAGTTCTCCAATATTTGCGTTAGTTCTCAAAAAATGAAAAAGTTACGAAGCATAAAAAGTGGGTACGCTAACTTCACAATTGTACAATTTCCAGCGGGAACAGTTTTTTTTACTATAAATGCCTATATCTATATACCAATCGTTAGTTCTCGATAGTTCTCCAATATTTACGTTAGTTTTTAAAAAAATAAAAAAGTTAAGAGGCATACAAAAAGGGTACGCTAACTTCACAATTGTACAATTTCCAGCGGGAACAGTTTTTTTTACTATAAATGCCTATATCTATATACCAATCGTTAGTTCTTCGTTAGTTCTCCATAGTTCTCCAATATTTGCGTTAGTTCTCAAAAAATGAAAAAGTTACGAAGCATAAAAAGTGGGTACGCTAACTTCACAATTGTACAATTTCCAGCGGGAACAGTTTTTTTTTACTATAAATGCCTATATCTATATGCCAATCGTTAGTTCTTTGTTAGTTCTCGATAGTTCTCCAATATTTGCGTTAGTTCTCAAAAAATGAAAAAGTTACGAAGCATAAAAAGTGGGTACGCCAACTTCACAATTATAGAATTTCCAGCGGGCACAGTTTTCTAAATAAAAATGCTTATATTTATATACCAATCGTTAGTTCTTCGTTAGTTCTCGATAGTTCTCCAATATTTACGTTAGTTTTTAAAAAAATAAAAAAGTTAAGAGGCATACAAAGTGGGTACGCTAACTTCACAATTGTACAATTTCCAGCGGGAACAGTTTTGTTTACTATAAATGCCTATATCTATATACCAATCGTTAGTTCTTCGTTAGTTCTCGATAGTTCTCCAATATTTACGTTAGTTCTCAAAAAATAAAAAAGCTACGAGGCATACAAAGTGGGTACGCTAACTTCACAATTATAGAATATCCAGCGGGCACCGTTTTATGACTATAAATGCTTATATCTATATGCCAATCGTTAGTTCTTTGTTAGTTCTCGATAGTTCTCCAATATTTGCGTTAGTTCTCAAAAAATGAAAAAGTTACGAAGCATAAAAAGTGGGTACGCCAACTTCACAATTATAGAATTTCCAGCGGGCACAGTTTTCTAAATAAAAATGCTTATATTTATATACCAATCGTTAGTTCTTCGTTAGTTCTCGATAGTTCTCCAATATTTGCGTTAGTTCTCAAAAAATGAAAAAGTTACGAAGCATAAAAAGTGGGTACGCTAACTTCACAATTGTACAATTTCCAGCGGGAACAGTTTTTTTTACTATAAATGCCTATATCTATATACCAATCGTTAGTTCTCAATAGTTCTCCAATATTTACGTTAGTTTTTAAAAAAATAAAAAAGTTAAGAGGCATACAAAGTGGGTACGCTAACTTCACAATTGTACAATTTCCAGCGGGAACAGTTTTTTTTACTATAAATGCCTATATCTATATACCAATCGTTAGTTCTTCGTTAGTTCTCGATAGTTCTCCAATATTTGCGTTAGTTCTCAAAAAATGAAAAAGTTACGAAGCATAAAAAGTGGGTACGCTAACTTTACAATTGTGCAATTTCCAGCGGGAACAGTTTTTTTTACTATAAATGCCTATATCTATATACCAATCGTTAGTTCTCGATAGTTCTCCAATATTTACGTTAGTTCTAAAAAAAAATAAAAAAGTTACGAGGCATACAAAGTGAGTACGCTGACTTCAAAATTATAAAATTTCCAGCGGGCACCGTTTTCCGACTAAAAACGCTTAAATCTATATACCAATTTTTAGTTCCATGCATTGTAATTTGATTCATCTTCACACAATGAAATTCAAAGTAACACTGACATTAGAATAACTATCACATTATGATTCTCTCGAAGAGAAAGGATTGCTTATCAGTTCCAGGATAGCGCTTATCTGTGATATCCGCAATAGTAGTTGCAGGTGTCACTCGGTTAGATTATTTTTTAGGAGTGATAATTTTGATTACGTTATTAAAATGATTAACAGTTGAATATGTTCAGTTAATTAGAACATCCAAAAAAGACAACGCTTCCAAAAATTGGTTTTAGATAAGCAATGAAATCATATTTATACCTACTTAGTTGTGTGAAAAAGTGCATTTTATAAAAAGTCCATCATGGAAACAAAATAAACTATCCATCAAAATGAAAACCAGGGTCTGCTAAGTAAAATGGTATAAAGTAATTTATAAGCAGTGATTATTTGAATTGGATTAAGCAGATAAAATATGTACGATCAAAGAACTTCTGTTTGGTAATTAAACTAATCGTTTGTATTGTTTGTATTTGTTTGTGTTCGGTATTAGTATTATAAAATTACATCATTAAACGTAACACGTTACGAGTGACAGTTGCACGGATCGATACTGGAAGGTCATACGGACTTGAACAAACTGGAGACTGGAGTAGTGGATGGAATAAATGTGTACAACACATTACTAGCATGGCGTATTGGGTATGGCGGGGTCGAGACAATATTTATTTAGTTGTATAGTAGTATACTGTAAGCATTTTTCGTTGAATGAAGGTGCGCGCTGGAAATCAGAAGCATTAAATAAGTTTATCTATTGATTATTGGCTATACGTATATTTATTTAATTTTTTTAGAACTAACAAAATAAATGAGTGAGCCCATCTTCCGATTAATATTAAGATATAGGCACAGGTTTGAGGTTGGCATAACCACGTTTAAGACCTTATTGCCTTTTTATTTTTTAAGAACTAGTAATAATATTGGGGAACTAACACGACATAACGAAGAACTAAAAATTGGTAAATAGATATAAGCGTTTTTAGTCAGAAAACGGTGCCCGCAGGAAATTTTATAAATTTGAAGTCAGCGTACTCACTTTGTACGCCTCGTAACTTTTTTATTTTTTGAGAACTAACGTAAATATTGGAGAACTATCGAGAACTAACGAAGAACTAACGATTGGTATATAGATATAGGCATTTATATTAAAAAAAACTGTGCCCGCTGGAAATTCTATAATTGTGAAGTTGGCGTACCCACTTTTTATGCTTCGTAACTTTTTCATTTTTTGAGAACTAACGCAAATATTGGAGAACTATCGAGAACTAACAAAGAACTAACGATTGGCATATAGATATAAGCATTTATAGTCATAAAACGGTGCCCGCTGGATATTCTATAATTGTGAAGTTAGCGTACCCACTTTGTATGCCTCGTAGCTTTTTTATTTTTTGAGAACTAACGTAAATATTGGAGAACTATCGAGAACTAACGAAGAACTAACGATTGGTATATAGATATAGGTATTTATAGTAAAAAAACTGTGCCCGCTGGAAATTCTATAATTGTGAAGTTGGCGTACCCACTTTGTATGCCTCTTAATTTTTTATTTTTTTAGAACTAACGTAAATATTGGAGAACTATCGAGAACTAACGAAGAACTAACAATTGGTATATAGATATAGGCATTTATAGTAAAAAAAACTGTTCCCGCTGGAAATTGTACAATTGTGAAGTTAGCGTACCCACTTTTTATGCTTCGTAACTTTTTCATTTTTTGAGAACTAACGTTAATTTTGGAGAACTATCGAGAACTAACGATTGGTATATAGATATAGGCATTTATAGTAAAAAAAACTGTTCCCGCTGGAAATTGTACAATTGTGAAGTTAGCGTACCCACTTTGTATGCCTCTTAACTTTTTTATTTTTTGAGAACTAACGTAAATATTGGAGAACTATCGAGAACTAACGATTGGTATATAGATATAGGCATTTATAGTAAAAAAAACTGTTCCCGCTGGAAATTGTACAATTGTGAAGTTAGCGTACCCACTTTTTATGCTTCGTAACTTTTTCATTTTTTGAGAACTAACGCAAATATTGGAGAACTATCGAGAACTAACGAAGAACTAACGATTGGTATATAAATATAAGCATTTTTATTTAGAAAACTGTGCCCGCTGGAAATTCTATAATTGTGAAGTTGGCGTACCCACTTTTTATGCTTCGTAACTTTTTCATTTTTTGAGAACTAACGCAAATATTGGAGAACTATCGAGAACTAACGAAGAACTAACGATTGGCATATAGATATAAGCATTTATAGTCATAAAACGGTGCCCGCTGGATATTCTATAATTGTGAAGTTAGCGTACCCACTTTGTATGCCTCGTAGCTTTTTTATTTTTTGAGAACTAACGTAAATATTGGAGAACTATCGAGAACTAACGAAGAACTAACGATTGGTATATAGATATAGGTATTTATAGTAAAAAAACTGTGCCCGCTGGAAATTCTATAGTTGTGAAGTTGGCGTACCCACTTTGTATGCCTCTTAATTTTTTTATTTTTTTAGAACTAACGTAAATATTGGAGAACTATCGAGAACTAACGAAGAACTAACGATTGGTATATAGATATATGCATTTATAGTAAAAAAACTGTGCCCGCTGGAAATTCTATAACTGTGAAGTTGGCGTACCCACTTTTTATGCTTCGTAACTTTTTTATTTTTTGAGAACTAACGTTAATTTTGGAGAACTATCAAGAACTACCAAAGAACTAACGATTGGTATATAGATATAGGCATTTATAGTAAAAAAACTGTTCCCGCTGGAAATTGTACAATTGTGAAGTTAGCGTACCCACTTTGTATGCCTCATAACTTTTTTATTTTTTGAGAACTAACGAAAAAATTTGGGAACTATCGAGGACTAACGAAGAACTAACGATTGGTATATAGATGTAAACATTTCTCCTCAGAAAACGGCGCGTGCTAGAACCCGGAAGTGTGAAGTTAGCGTACCCACTTATAATCGGCTATAACTTTTTTATTTTTTGAGAACTAACGAAAAAATTTGGGAACTATCGAGAACTAACGATGAACTAACGATTGGTATGATCAAAAGTGGATACGCTAATATGGGTACGCCAACTTCACGGACCTTTCAATGTCCTGTACCCGTATGTTTTACTTCTTACTGTAACGAATTCTAGAATGGGATTATTAGGAGATGTATCTTTGAATTTACCTAAGAGATTATTAGAAATGAAATGTTGATCTTTTGTAAATGAAGTAGTATCAGTGAATACTTGTATTGCAAATGAATCGTTGTCTGTGTATATTAAATTGAACGGTGGGAAGTACTTTTTCAAGTTATTGTAATACATGTGGTACATGTATCTCTTACTTAGATCTAGTATTGAAAATCCTACAGGTATGGGTTTCTTGCACTGGACCCTTTTCTTTTTCATGAATATTATATAATTGTTTTCATTTAGAATTAGTCTGTCTATGAACGTTGGTTGTTTTATTAAGTACATGAGTTTCTTAGTGTTGTTGTACAGGAAGTATTTGTTTAGGTTTTCAGTTACTTTTTCTATTGATTTGCCATAGATTAAGTTCGATTGCAGTTTAAAGAAATTTGAGAGGGTTTTGTCATGTGAGTAGGTTGTTCGTAATTGGGTGTTTATGTCTATGTAGGGTTTTAACCAACATGATTGGTTAAATGAAATTACTCTATGGACTTTCTCTAGTATCATGCCCATTGACAGAGCTTGTTCTAAGGTCTTGTAATGGATCACGTAATGTTTTCTATCTTTGAAAGAAGATATTAATGTTCCTGTACCTTCATCGTGGTAAGGGCACAGTGGATAGTCTATGTGATTGGTATTGTAAGGGTATTTTAAATCTACTTCTAAAATGTAACCTGTACCATTGGTAGTATTATTGGTGGTGTTAAATGTTGATGGTGAAATCCATTTGAAATTGTCAAGTGGAAGTGGTTCTGTTGACATTATAGTGGCGTATAGACCTATTATATCGTAAAAGTATATAAATGAATCTGGTTCTGAGGCATTATAGTTTGGAAGAGTGTGGTGGTTTGATTTTGCATAGCTTTTAATTGCGGATGTATATCCACCTCTTATTCTTTTCATTATCATGTTGTACATGTCTATGTCGTTTAAAAGTTCTATTTGGACTTTAGTGACTTTGAGCATGACGTCGAAACAGTAAGAACCTATTGTCAGGTAGTGGAAGATGTCGAGGTTATAGTTCTCTATACAGATTGATCGTTTAGATTCTAGTTGATGGAATGGTATATCATCGGGGATGAATTGGAAGAAATCTAAAAACTTCATTGTCGTGTTCTTGATTCTTTTTGTTATGCACAAGAACTTCTCTATCTGTCCCTTGAATGGGATGAATTTTATGTTTGCGTTGACACTGGTGAAGTAGTTTAACAGTTCTATTCCGAAATCTTTAATTATTATAGGAACAAAGTGTGGTAGACGATAGTTAAAGTTACATGATGAATGGGCGTACCCTCTTACTTTTCCATTTACGTGATTATGGTCAAGGACGTAGTCGTCGTCAAGAATATGACCACATATGTGACAGGTGTCATTGATTTGTGGTTTGGGAGGATACCAGTTAGGAGGGATATTTCTTTTATATATCCTTCCTATTGATTCACATTCACTTTCTAATGATATCATGAATGTGGATATGTCTGGAAAGGTAAGTGTACGTATTATTTTACTTGATTCATCCATGATATTGTATGTGAGACTTTCTATTGAGTATGTACCTATACGATGAGTGAACGATGTATTTGGATTTGGTTCACAGGTATCCTCTTTGACTAACTTACTTTTTATGTCACAGTAAATGACAAAGGGTATCTTCAACTGTTTGTGGTAATTTTTAAAGAACAGTTTGGTACCAGTTTTTGGTACAACAATTGCAAAGTATAAAGAAATATTCATGATGCATATAACAGATCAATATAATTAATATATCTTATCATTTTTTAAAGTTGAACTTGTTTTTATTATGTTTTCTACAACATATTTAAAACAAACAAATTACAACCAATTACTTATTCTTCATAAGGATAGAATAGAAAGATTTAATTATTATGTTTTTGGAATATTATTATTTATTATTAAACCTATGAAAACATTTCAATATAGCCTAATAAAATTATTAGTTTTTTAGCTTAAACTTTTAAGTCAAAAATGAGGAAAACTTATTTTTACCTCAAAAATAACAATATCCCACTATCACAACCACCTTCAACTACAGGCTGTGGCCAGCAATAATTGAGTGTTGTACTGAGTATTAGCTCCTGGCAGTTTCATCATTATGGTAGTGTGGAACTAGTGGTTATGTTTTAAATATACTGGTTAGCCTACTTAATTTGTCCCAATGATGTATTGATTTTAAGAGACAGTTAATTATCTTGAACGTTTTAGCAGTACAGTAGTGGTAAAAGTAGATGAATTACATTTAACAGTGGAAATAAGTATATCATTAAAATTTTTTACAGTGGAATGGACATCTATTGATGTATAGATCAAATCCATGATTTGAAAAAGGAGATCTTGTCTAACACGTTCCTAATTGATTGTTTTTTAGAGTCATTGTTTACTCTCAGATTGGTTTTGGCAGTATTTTTAATTTTGAGACAAATACTATAGTGGTCTGTGACTGAGGTCTGTAGAATGGCTGAGTTGGTTGTAAAATTAGGTGGAAGTTTGACAAAGTAATGATCAATATATGTGTTATCAACTACAGGCTGTGGCCAGCAATAATTGACAGTGTTGTACTGAGTATTAGCTCCTGGCAGTTTCATCATGTAAACAGCGCATTAATCTATAAGCTGAATAGTAAGTTGTGTCTTTACGCTGATGATTCAAATCTCGTTTTATCAACTGTCTCACAAGAAGAAACTGAAGTGTGTTCTTACATTGAATTGGAAAACCTTGGAAACTATTTGAGAAATCACAATTTACTTTTAAATCCACAAAAAACTAAATTTGTAATGTTCAAGACAGCTCAAAGTAAAATACTACTAGAACCTTTAATAATACATGATAACCATAACATTGAACACGAAAAAAGTATAAATTTTTTGGGTCTGACAGTAGATCAAAATCTGAGTTGGGACGAACATGTGCATAAAATTTTGGGCAAAATTAATTCAGGAATTCACGCATTATCTAAAATGTCTTATTACTGTGATCTGAAAACATTAAAAAATATTTATTTCGCCCATGTTCACTCTCATATATTGTTCTGCATAGCGCTGTATGGTTCAACAAAAAATTTAAATTTGGAAAAAATATTAAAACAGCAAAAACGAGCAATCAGGATCATGCTTAAGTTAGAGTATGATGCACCAGCAAAAGAACATTTCAAAAATCTAAATATTTTAACTGTTTACGGGCAATATATTATTGAAACTACTCTCATTGCAAAGAATTGTACAACTATCAATTTTAAGTCCCCAGCTCATTCGTATAATACTAGAAAGAGAAATGAGGTTATCCTGCCACATAGATTAAAGTTTTTTGAAAAGAAACCAACCTACACAGGATATACTTTTCTTAAATATATTCCAGAAAACATAAGAAGAGAAAATAATTTAAATAAGTTCAGGAAATTGCTGAAAGAGTATTTAATACAACTGGCCCCTTACTCCATAGAAGAATTTTCCACCTCCCAGATATAACCTACTGTAGATATAAATATTTTTGTTATTACTTTTCATTTTTGCTTGGTTAACTGTAAATAGTAGATTTTAATTAGATTTAGTATTGTATTATATATGACGCTATTTACTGTACAAACTATGTACAAAAAATGAATAAAGAACTATGACTATGACTATGACTATGACTATGTTACTTATTGGTCTTGTTACTATGTCTATACACTGGATGAATCCTAGGTCACTTAGTATGTCTTTAGAAGTAATGGTCTGCTAAGGAATTTAATTGAGGGCACAAAATGTCACAGTTGATGTCACCTGTAATTATTTTCATGCTAGAACAAGTTGTTGAATCTGTTATATATTCATGTAAACTATCAATAAAGATTTGCAAAGACAAAGCAGGGCTGTGATATATGGCAATTAAGTAATAATTCACACCTGCCCACGTAAAAGTCAAGGAAAGACTCATAGTGATACCACCAATTAATAACTGGCTACAGGAAATTGATAATGAGTTATCTATATATATTACTATTCCATTGTTTTAATTCAAGTTGTTGTAGCTTCTAAATATGTTATAGCCATCAATAGTTAACAAATCACTATCATCATTTACCCCAGCTTCAGTCAGAATAATACAATGAAATTTGTTTTTTATACCCTAAAGTATAATTATATATTTTTAATGTAGCTCCTGATATTTTGGTGTAAGACTTTAAACTTATAAAACAAGTTACTACTATCTAAATTATCATTAAATAGTTTGTGATTCAGTTTAACAATTTCTTTACAAATAACAAAGGGAGATTCATCATAATCTATGTTTATTGTCAGACAAAACTATTGCTCTGCCAGCCAGTGGTGCAGCCTACCATCAATGGTATTCGTCAAGTTCAATGTGGAATATATAGAATGTTCAGCACCCCGAACATAGATAGAAGTCAACAAGGATAAAATGTATTGTTACTATCCAACTATTACATCGCTACACTATAGAATAAATGCCAAACTTTTTAGTTATTTTAAAGATAAAATTGTAGACTGTATTTCAGAAAATTGTTTAGCTATATTCAAGATAAAATCATGAACTAGATTCTAAAAAATAATAAAATAATTTGAAATGTAAAATGAAAAATATTTGATTTTATATACTGATTACATATTAGTGAAGGAAAGTATTGTCAAGGAATGATGACAAAGAATAATTATTCAAATAAAAGAATACAAACAAATTGGTATAATACACTCAGTTAGAGACAGCAACTATACACTGGGTGACAGGTGATTTCTAGGTTAGAGCGCTATCGATAAACTGATTTGTTCACTACAACTGCATGATAAGGAATTACTGCACTTAATCTTCACTACAAAATACAGTTCAAAATGGTTTTAGATTTTACAATACTATATAAAATGTAGACATGAATACTTTTTGTATCCTAAGTAAATAATAGTAGCAAAATATATAAGTATGAAGCAAAAAACAGAAGTATAATGTAGTTAAAATTTATTTTGTAAATTGAATAGATTAGGAAATAGTAAACACCTCAATATTTAAAAATATTTATTTCTTTTGGTTTTAAAAACATTTATCCATGTGAAATTTTTAATGGATACATTTTAAAACTTTTACATGTAACGTAATATATGTCTCTTCATACTGTATGCTCTCGTAAAGGTTCTTCCAACATCTATATGGTTTCTCGTTTGCATGAATCACTGTATGTGGCGTCAAATCACTATTTCTTTTAAAATGTTTTCCACATATAGTACAATTATAAGGTCTCTCATCTGTATGAACCAATGAATGTGCCTTCAAACGAGCAACTGTTTTAAAATTCTTCCCACAAGTACATTTATAGTTTTTCTCCTCTATATGGACCAATTCATGTCTAATCAAATTTGTTTTTCGTGCAAAGGATTTTCCACATGTTATACAAGTGTAACAGTTCTCTTTTGTATGGAGCTTTATATGTTGAATCAAACTATATTTTTGTGTAAAGGATTTTTCACATGTATTACAAGTGTAACATTTCTCTTCTGTATGAACCTTTGTATGGTTATTCATCTCTGCCTTTCTTAAAAAACCGTGACCACATATCTTGCACTTATAGGATTTCTCTCCTGTTTGAATCATTGTATGTGCATTCAAATAACCTTTTAGTTTAAAGGATTTTCCACATATGGTACATGTATAAGGTTGGTATGACTAACTATATGTCTCTTCAAACAGGATTTTCTTGTAAAGGATTTTTCACATACTTTGCACTTATGGGGTTTCTCCCCTGTATGTATCATTGCATGTGCATTCAAATTACTTCTTTGTACAAAGGATTTTAGACATAAGGTACATTTATAAGGTTTCTCTGTTGTATGAATTTGAAGATGACTTTTTACTTCATCTATTTTGAAAAATGTTTTTTCATATGTACAACATTTAAAGGGTTTCTCTCCAGTGTGTAATAATAAGTGCATCTTCATAGTCGATCTGGTTAAAAGACCTTGCCCACATATTGGACAAGAAAGATTTCTTTGGTAAGTTAATATTGTATCCATTATTTTACTGTTTCAACCTACAACAAAACATTTTGTTATAATTTAAATTATGGTTTAACAAAACAAATTACTAAATTTAATTTGTTTAGGGCTACAAAATAATATTTATGGTTGTTCTTTAAAGTGTACAACATTAGAGATATCAAAATAAGTATCTATTTATAAATAATTGTTTTTCTTTTTTGAATTTGTTTGGCTCTGCTACATGACCGATTTCATGATTAGGTCTTAAATTAAAGGTATACAAGCATAGATTCATCATTAAACATCGGCATATATTAATCTATAATCTCACTTGGTTTATGTATACAAAATCTACTGTCCATATAATTCATATATAAGTTAAATTTAATTTCTTTTTTTCAAGTTTGTTTAGCTCTTCTACCTGACCAATTTTCATGTTTAAAGTCCCAAATTAAAAGTATGCACACAAAGATTTAATATCAAACATTGGCAAATGTTTACCTATCGTATTTCTTCAACCAAAAAATATAATTTGATTCATTTTTGAATACTTATTTCAATTTAAGATACATTTTACCAGTTATAAGTTTATAATTCTATATATTTTGGTCTAAAAACTTTTAGTTAAATATTGGCTTTCATTTAAGCTATCAAGTTTTTAAATCAGATGACTTTCAAGTTAACACAAGGTAAACAACAAACATTAACATGACTAACAAGTTTTAAATTATTCAGTAGACCTAATGTATTAAAAGTTAGTAAATCAAATATTGAAAACCATTTTTTAGAAGTTGAATCAGCTGCCAAATGTAGACTTGTTACTCTAAAAGCTGGTAATCCAAATGGTTTCATTTGTATTAAAACTTATATGAAGTGGTTGAGAGATAATGTAATTTACCAACTAAAACATTATCAACAAATACATGGAAGTATAAAATATAACATGTTGTTAGAATGTAAGTTTTCAAAATCTGAAGATGAGTTACAAACAAAAAGTTTTAAAACTCAAACATAACAGTTTTCAGTTTAACTGATTTAAATCAACAATATACAAGTAATATAGAAAAGTTATTACTGGAAAAATCTAATTTAGAAATACGTGGATCAGGTTGGGCAATTTACACGATAGTCAAACTTGAACTTCGCATAAACAGATATGAACCAGTTTGGGGATCACACTGTTACAAAAGAATCAAACTACCCTCTTTCATAAATGGTAAAAAATCTCTTGTAAACCCTTTTCATACAAGTAGTATGAAAACTAAATGTTGTAGTAATAACAACATATGTTTCAAAATAGCCATAATGGGTAAACTATTAGCAGATGCTAAAAAAGATTACCACAACATTTTAAATTACTTCAAATATGTATCTATAAGTAATCGTTATAACTGGTGTATTTCCTTTCCTGTTAAACTTGACGAGATACAAGTATTTGAAACCATAAATAATTGAGCGGAGTGAGCGAAGCGAGCGAAGCGAGCGAAGCTCTTTGGGATCAACTTCAATGCAAACAATATAACACCATCACTCAATAATGGCTGAACACATTTCAGCCAAACTTAACAAGACTACTTAGACTAATAATGAGATGGTTTGTAAACAAACAAATTTCAATTAGATAATGCTAATGCAATTTAAAACGAACTTAAAATTTCAAATTTTTAACATTAGGCTTATGGGACTAAAGTAGCTATGACAGTTTTTTTGTTTACAAGAAAAATGTAAACAAGAGAATCATAAGGTATTTCTGAACTTTCAATACTTTTCTTTTAAACGTTTTTAAACCATTCCTATGATTTTAATAAACAAGAAAATGCCGTTAAAACATTTTTTAAGGCGCGGAATTCACTGAAAATCGAGAAAATATACAGAACTACTTTCTCAATGATCGGAGCATAAACAAGGAGCGGAGGGATACGGACCAGTTACTACTTTCTTGGGAACCTATTTGTGTTGCCAGCTGACTAGAAACAGCCAATGTTAGAAATCAGGATTTAATAAGCGATATATCGAACCGCATCGAAATCGATATTTAATCCGATAATACTTCACGGATTATATTATGTTGAATTACATCGACGGTGCAGTAAGTTATTACACTTATTAATAAAACGCAGATTGAACACTGATCTAATTGGGAATGTTGCTGAAAGTCAACAGTCCCGGAAGATCAAATAATTTATACCTGTGCCGCTAGGTCAAAAACTACAATGTTTGCAGTGTCTGTAGATCAAAAATCACAGTAAGTCAAATAGTACAGTCCGAGCTAAAAACGTGGTCTATGTTAAAGCAATTGACTTATTGGGAATTTGACCTAATGCAACAGCAGTTTTCATAAAACAAAATACGGTAAAATACAAGTTCAGTTTCGCTGAGTCAACAGTGCCGGAAGATCAAAAGCAATAAAAGTGAACGTCGATTCAGTGTAAAGTAGACCTCCTGCAACGCTTACTACACCAACAAAACTCGCTTTTAGTTACTTCGTGTTTTGTCATAATTAGAATAAAGCTAAAATTATCATATTTGGTACATAGCTTATCTATTAATGCTTCTTGCCAACTGTTTGGTCAACACTGTAAATAGGTATAGTTTATGTAATGAAAAGCCTTTCGTCAAAATTTGTGGCATAAAATACACGCAAGGACGATCTGAAAATTTCTGGTTATTATATACGTTTGTAAAAGGAGATCCATTTAATTGTAGAACTATTTTATGAGTTATAATGTAGTCTACACATAAACTGTGTAAATGTATTACGCCTCGGAAGGGTTGAAACCTGTCCAAACTATCATATATATTATTAAAACGTAAATGAGGTTTTTCACATTCTGAATCAACCAGTCGACGGATTTTCATTATTTTTATGTTGAAAGAAAGATAATTTTGAGAACTAGGGAATGTCAAAGTCATAATTATAATTAAGGGTCCCAGTTTTTTAGAAATTAAGTTTTAATTTTTAAAAAGTCTAGCAGCCGACGCTTACCTTCTAAGCTAGCTTTTAGTACAATATAATTTGCTTAACATAACAGCTGTAAACATTCAGCATTTGGAAACAAATTTAAAGACATATTTAGAGTTGACATATTTATACTATGTGTAATGCTGACCATTGATACATTCAATTCTTAGGTATGAGGATGGCAGATTAATTAAATATGCATAGTAAAATTGTAGGATGTTCAAATTATTTTTAAAGGAATCTTTATAATCATTGATTTGTTTTAGTCCCATATAATTTGTTTTAACTAACAGCTGGTTGAATGTAATATTGTTCTATATAACTATTACGTTTTTGGCGAATATCCCATATAGGGAATAAGCTATTACCGTAGTACTTATGGTAACACCTGGACGCGGGACCGATTTAATTTTTCGTTTTGAGGTCCCTAGAGGCCAAAAACACCATCCGTTCAAATTCATATATACAGGGTGATCAACTCAAGGAGTCCACCATTGGGAAATCGGAAACGGTAAGAATTAGAGAAAACTTTAAATGGGGCACATACCTTTAATTTTTGTGGCAGTTGAAATATGATTTTAGTTTTTTATCATGTTTTCGGATAGAATATGCAATTTAAAAACTTTGTAAGCTTTGACATTTTTTTGATAAACCCACTCGTTTAGGATTACAGCCTATGGAAAAATGACTTCCGGTTTACATTTTACATCATGTAGCTCCTAAACGAGTAAGTTTAGAGCAAAATTGCAAAAAGTAAATCAGTCTTAGAATTGCATCTACATTCCTTTAAGACTATAAAATAAAAAGTTTTCCACTTTTCAAGTTTGCCGCCATTTTTTTTAATAATATAATTCATATTTTTAATGAATTTTATGGTCTTTTTGGAATGTGGATGCAATTGTAAGACTTTTTTACTCTTCGCATTTTTGCTATAAACTTACTTGTTTAGGAGCTACATGATGTAAAATGTACACCGGAAGTCATTTTTCCATAGGCTATAACTCCTAAACGACTCGGTTTATCGAAAAAATGTCAATTATAAAAAAGTTTTTAAATTGCATATTCTATCCGAAAACATGATAAAATATAGGGTGTTCCATAATAAATTTCAAATTTGGCCGCCATTTTGGAAAATGGCGGCTGAATTTAAAAAAACTAAAATCATATTTTTAACTGCCACAAGAAATAAAGGAATGTCCCCCATTTAAAGTTTTCTCTAATTCTTACCGTATCCGATATCCCAATTACAATTGAAATTGTAATTGGACACTAGTAAGTACCAGTGCACTTGTTGCTACCTCCCCCCTTCGGTTTCATGTATTCCTCTCAATCACTTCAAACCTAGGAGGATTAAACATTAATGTTAATTAATGTTAAATCCTCCTAGGTTCAAACCTGAAACACCCAGATCGAAACTCGCCTGTCGTTATTTTAACATCGCTTAATTTTTTTTACTATATTTTTCAAAAAAGGAAGATTAAATTGATTTACTTTGGATTTTAAAAAGTGGACGTTTTATTTTATTAAAGATTTATGGTGATACGTAAATATTGTGGTATAGTAAAGTATATTATATTGTAGTTAAGTGTTAAATTTTGAAATTTTAGGGTGAATCGAGATGAATCTTTTTTTATAGCATGGGTCTCTCCTACCTTAACGTACATACCAAGTTTCATAAACATCGGTTGGAAAAGTGTAAAGATAAATATTTGTATGTAAAAAATACAAAATGGCGGATATCTTGTTAACGAAACTATTTTGGAAAAAATGTTATCGTTCATTTTCTGTTTATTTTGACCCAAGGAATTACAGTACTAGGTAAAGTGTCTCTCCGCTTATTTTTAACACCTTGTTTGTGATGTATTCTTATTAATATAAGTGAAAAATGTAAGCTGGTAATACAGAAAGATGTTTTATAATTAATATGAATGTACTGGTAATCTGTATATTCATCTTTTTCTTGTCCTTAGAACTGTAAATTAAAAGTGCACTCAGCAGTCGCATCGTACGATGTAGTTCTTTCCATGCGTTGCGAAATGCTAAATTTGCCGTCCTCTTCAACCCAAGTTATCTATTGAACCACTGATTGTAAAAAATTTAAAAAAATATATTTTACGCATCACACTTTTGGCAACAACTTTGCCACAGACAAAACCTCTCTAACCCAAAAACAAACAAAAATCTCGCATGCTAACCTTTTCATGTTAGAAATCACGATTTAAAACTATTTCACCATACATATCAATTTTTATTAATTAGATCGGTAAATAGTTTAAAGTTCCAACAAAATAGTCATTGAGTAGGACTAACCAAGAAGCTCCTGTGCCAATTTTCAAAATCTTAGCACAACTTTAAGTACACCAAAACACGAAATTATTGAAGTCATGCGTCGAGAGGACTATCGTTGTTTTTAACAGATTATACTTTTGACCTTCCGGCACTGTTGACTCAGCGAAACTGAACTTATATTTTATCTTATTTCGTTTTATTAAAACTGCTGTTGCATTAGGTCAAATTCCCAATAAGTCAATTGCTTTAACATAGACTACGTTTTTAGCCCGGACTGTACTATTTGACTTACTGGGATTTTTGATCTACAGACACTGCAAACATTGTAGTTTTTGACCTAGTGGCACAGGTATAAATTATTTGACCTTCCGGGACTGTTGACTTTCTGCAACGCGTCCATCTAATTTAGGCATGTGGGGAAGGTAGGTCGGGGTTTATGAGTGTATTCGTGACTAAGTGTTTTGAAGTAAGGTTAGATTAGGGAGGTAAAGTGTAGGTTATAGGTAGGTGATCGAGTTGTTTATTTGTGTTGCACCATATAATTTTTATCTTTTGGAATAGTTGGTTAAACGGGGAAACGATTTCAAAAATGTTTGCATATGGCCTTAACAAACCATCTACTGTATTCTAGCATTGACTTTATATAAAGTCAATGATTCTAGCAAATTACTACATAAAAACCAAAAGAAAAGAACATTTGGATTTGGACCTTTGCCCATAGCAAAACTAACATATAATTTATGAAATAGGAAAAGTTGTACATCATTAAATACTATTCTGTAATATTAATAATTGTTCGGCAAATCCTCATTTTAATGGCTCGGCTGAAAATGGAATCTGCATTTTGTGAAACAGTAATTTGGTAACAATTCAGTCATTTCAAATGTTGATAACAGTAGCATATCCGATATAAATATTGTTATTTGATTGCCAAGCCACGGACTATACATACGTCCAGTTACAACCGTAATAATAAGTAAATAATTAATTACCTGGGCTTATAGAAGTACAATTTTAACCACGGTATGGAAATTGTCTAGGCCTGTCCAGAAGTAGGCTAATAATTTCTAATTATATTGTCTACATTGTATATTTAAGGCATGTCTTCCCTTCTTATTATTATTCTGTTTTCACTTAAATCAGCTGAATGCTATGTTTACTTAAATTACTTATGTTTAGGCCTACATTTCAGCCATCTTATTTTATTGTTTAAAATTAGTCTTTTTGCAGTTTTTACGTTTTTACGTTTTTACACATTGAAATACATGATTGATAATTCAGTTCATTTCAGTCTTTTAAAGGTGTTTTACATTGAGTCTTAAATTGAAATAGCCCTACCTTTTTCGTAGGCCTATGTTTTATCTTTGACTATCAATACAACTAGACATTCCATCCCCATGTTAAATTTATAGCCAGCTTTTTCATCAAAATCTTCTGTATCCAATGCTCAATGGTTTTATTAAGGCCAGTATCAAAATGCCGTCTCTAAATCGTCCCAATAATGGTGGAAGAACTACATTCCAGTTACATTACAATCATATCAAGAATACTTGGTATTAACAATCATAAATTATTTTCAGCAAAGAAAGCTGAGTTTAACCGATTGCAAGGGTTGAAATGAAGACCAATGAAACACAGTTGCACAGTTATGTTGCACAGTTGAATTTAAATGTCAAATTTTCCCTCCGTGAATTATTATAATTTTAATCAATACAACAAGCAATAATACATCTTTTGACTTTTTTACATTTAGTTACTTATACAAATATCAAATCACGTTTGTTCCGCTCAACTGGCTTTCACCTCTCTGAAAGCAACCCTAGTATATCAATTAACGTCTACACACTAGACAGTAAGAATAAAAAAATAATTCCCCTTAAAGTGACACCCCAAAGAAAACATGATCATCGAGATATACTATTGTACAGTAACCATTACATGTGGATAAGAAATTTTGAAGCATTCATAGGTAAACAATTAGTGAAAACATCATCTAGACTGTACATTTGTAGACAGTGTTTCAAACATTTCTATAAGAAACTCCATCTTCTGAATCATGAAACCGTCTGTGCAACAACTCCCTCAGATCCAATTGTCACACTACCAAAGACTGGTACCAAACTGTTCTTTAAAAATTACCACAAACAGTTGAAGATACCCTTTGTCATTTACTGTGACATAAAAAGTAAGTTAGTCAAAGAGGATACCTGTGAACCAAATCCAAATACATCGTTCACTCATCGTATAGGTACATACTCAATAGAAAGTCTCACATACAATATCATGGATGAATCAAGTAAAATAATACGTACACTTACCTTTCCAGACATATCCACATTCATGATATCATTAGAAAGTGAATGTGAATCAATAGGAAGGATATATAAAAGAAATATCCCTCCTAACTGGTATCCTCCCAAACCACAAATCAATGACACCTGTCACATATGTGGTCATATTCTTGACGACGACTACATCCTTGACCATAATCACGTAAATGGAAAAGTAAGAGGGTACGCCCATTCATCATGTAACTTTAACTATCGTCTACCACACTTTGTTCCTATAATAATTAAAGATTTTGGAATAGAACTGTTAAACTACTTCACCAGTGTCAATGCAAACATAAAATTCATCCCATTCAAGGGACAGATAGAAGTTCTTGTGCATATCAAAAAGAATCAAGAACACGACAATGAAGTTTTTAGATTTCTTCCAATTCATCCCCGATGATATACCATTCCATCAACTAGAATCTATACGATCAATCTGTATAGAGAACTATAACCTCGACATCTTCCACTACCTGACAATAGGTTCTTACTGTTTCGACGTCATGCTCAAAGTCACTAAAGTCCAAATAGAACTTTTAAACGACATAGACATGTACAACATGATAATGAAAGGAATAAGAGGTGGATATACATCCGCAATTAAAAGCTATGCAAAATCAAACCACCACACTCTTCCAAACTATAATGCCTCAGAACCAGATTCATTTATATACTTTTACGATATAATAGGTCTATACGCCACTATAATGTCAACAGAACCACTTCCACTTGACAATTTCAAATGGATTTCACCATCAACATTTAACACCACCAATAATACTACCAATGGTACAGGTTACATTTTAGAAGTAGAATTAAAATACCCTTACAATACCAATCACATAGACTATCCACTGTGCCCTTACCACGATGAAGGTACAGGAACATTAATATCTTCTTTCAAAGATATAAAACATTACGTGATCCATTACAAGACCTTAGAACAAGCTCTGTCAATGGGCATGATACTAGAGAAAGTCCATAGAGTAATTTCATTTAACCAATCATGTTGGTTAAAACCCTACATAGACATAAACACCCAATTACGAACAACCTACTCACATGACAAAACCCTCTCAAATTTCTTTAAACTGCAATCGAACTTAATCTATGGCAAATCAATAGAAAAAGTAACTGAAAACCTAAACAAATACTTCCTGTACAACAACACTAAGAAACTCATGTACTTAATAAAACAACCAACGTTCATAGACAGACTAATTCTAAATGAAAACAATTATATAATATTCATGAAAAAGAAAAGGGTCCAGTGCAAGAAACCCATAGCTGTAGGATTTTCAATACTAGATCTAAGTAAGAGATACATGTACCACATGTATTACAATAACTTGAAAAAGTACTTCCCACCGTTCAATTTAATATACACAGACAACGATTCATTTGCAATACAAGTATTCACTGATACTACTTCATTTACAAAAGATCAACATTTCATTTCTAATACTCTCTTAGGTAAATTCAAAGATACATCTCCTAATAATCCCATTCTAGAATTCGTTACAGTAAGAAGTAAAACATACGGGTACAGGACATTGAAAGATACCATACCACGACTAAAGAATTTACCCAAATCTTTTAATTTTACAAACTATAAAAACATACTACTATCCATTAAAATGTACAACACCTATAACAGAGTAATTGATAATAAACTATACCAAGTAATATAGAATAAAGCAGTAATAAAAATAAAAACACACACACACATAACACAATGACATCATCATGAACAATCACCATTTCACTCTCATTCTCTCTCTCTCACTCACTATCACTCCTCTATCTCCCCTCTCTCTCTCTATCTTTCTCTTTCAATACCCCTCTTCCTCCCCCATTTTCTCTTTCACTCTCTCTCTCTCACTCTCACTCCCAACTCACATTCTCTTTCTCTCTTTTCAATACCCCTCTACCTCCCCCATTTTTTCTTTCACTCTCTCTCTCTCTATCACTCCCACCCCCAAACATTCTCTATCCCTCTCTCTTTCATTACCATATTCCTCCTACATTTCTCTTTCATTCTCTCTCTCTCTTTCATTCTCTCTTTCACTTTCAATAACAAACACCAACCCTCAACTTTCAATCACAAATACACATATATGAAAATTTTCAATTTCATTTCAATTCTCCATAAAATCATCTCCTACCATAACTACTCAGGTTATTAAAAAAAAAATGTATTGGTATGAAAGTTGTTAAATAAATTTTATAGCATTTGGACTCTTTTTATGACAGTAAAGGTTTTTTTACTTCTGTCTGTAGTTCGAATTCTCATCAACCAAGTGTTGCCCACTAGTTTCGTTACTTGCATCACGCCAAAATATGTAAGCATTTGCTGCAATCGCCAAGACAGTTCGGTATTATGTCGACGGTCGGTTTGGTCGATGTGTGACGGCTTTCCATGTCGAGGTTCATGATTGATGTCTCGAATTGAAGGTTTGCACACAGAGATTTCACATCAAGCATCGGCATATATTTATCTTCAGTCCCACTCGGGTTACATAAACAAAATTTGCTCCCCCATGTATTTCTTATGGCAGTAAAATTTGGTTTTTCTTTTCCGAGTTTGTTAGGTTCATCTACCGGACCGGTTTTTTTAAGATTGAGGTCTCAAATTGAAGGTATGCACGCACAGATTTCACATCAAGCATCATCTACTGTATTACTCGACCAAAAAAAAATTTGATTTATTTTCAAATGCTTGCTTCAATTTAAGATTTATTTCACCAGTTATAATTATACAGTGTGATTGAAAAGTCCCGGAATGGTGTAATATGTTTTTTAACATTATAGATAAAGTAATAAAATTTGGCACATCAATAATAACCATGTCTACTCTTTCAAGCTATTATTACTTTTTTACCTCTTAAGGGGCCCGTGAGGACTAAGACAAAATTCTCAAATTGCAGCATAGGTCAAGTTTGGTATCAAATTAAAGGTCTTATTTAACTTAGTAAAACGCATTGCCGCAAACCCTAACTCAAACGGACAACTCAGTCAAAAGTGGCAGCCATTCAAACATTTCTTGAATCTGCCATTTTGAATCTTTAAACGAAGGCCATTTTTTACCCAATTGTTATTTTGAGCTCAAATTTGCGGCATTGTATTCTACTTATAAATACCTTTAATGTGATCTGCATATCGACCTATGCTTACGTTTATGATTTTCTTCCGACTTCTAGCGGGCGCCCCACAGTTATATAATAAGCTTTGCAAATTCAATGAATCTTTGAACAGCTGTCTTTTTTACTCCATTGTCCGTTTCAGTTCGGGTTTGTGGCATTGTGTTTTATTAACAGATACCTTTACCTTGATACCAAACTTGACCTTTGCTGCTATTGAAGAATTTTGTCTGACGCCTCGTGGCCTTAAGGGATAAAAAAGTAATAACAGCTTAAAAGAGAAGACATTTATCGCTATAATTGATTTACCTAATTGATTTACCAAGTTTCATTCCTTTATCTATAATAGTATATATGACATATAAAAGATATATTACACCGTTCCGGGACTTTTCAATCACACTGTAAAGGCCCTAATCCTATATATTTTGGCCTAAGAACCTTCAGTGAAATACCGGCTTTCATTTATCCTAAGTTATTAGTTATTCAAATCAGACAAGTTTCCAGCAAACGCAAGGTGAATAACCAACATAAAAATTATTTTTTATATGGTTTTCTATGATTAAAAATCAATACCTCGTGTATTGTTTGTTTTTTTATATGTTTTAGACTGAAAATGATCAGTAAGTTATAGGCTTTAATTTGAGCTATTGGTCGTTTGAATCACTTAAAAGTTCAAAAATCAAGATCCCAAGGTACTGTATTACTCCGTCAAAAATTATAAATTTAATTTTTTCTTGGATATGATATTTGTTTCAACGCTGCTGAGCAGCATGGGCCCTCTAGTACAATTTAAATCAAAGTAACCTGAATATCAAGGTGATAACAACTAATGGTTAGTAGAATAAACAATATTCTATAGTTTAAGGAAGTATTGAAATCCAACAGTTCTACCCTGTAGAGTTACGGTACCTATCATTTTTGAGGTCAACATAAGTTCAATAAAAGAGAGTAGGTATAATGACAGATTTGGTTGAAAACTACCTACTGTATTAAGAGAGAGAAATATGCATAACATAGAATATTGTTCCCTGATTTCGCTTTTCCACCCTAAAATATGGCTAATTTTGATTAGAATGTCTAGTAATAATTAAAAAAATTGGGAACACATAAATTACCATAGTATTGGTTGCTGGTCTACTCTTAATTTTTTCAATCAACTTCGCTTGAAAATTATTAAGTGAATGAGCATCTTTCTTCATCAATGAACGAAGCCGCTTTTTTGGTTGTTTCTGAGGTTGAAGCGCCACATTACATGTCTGCGTAGAAAGTGGATTTAAGCACCATCGGCAACAAATGGACCTGATATCGAGAGTGGAGTTTTCTTCTTCTGCCTTTAACAAACATTTGTGCCTGAAAAGAACAGACAGTTTAAATAGAACACTGCTAAATGAAGACTAATAACACCTTATAGAGTTTTAACTCATAATGGCTATGAAATGGGCTCAGAGGCTGTGGAATAGGTACTGGTACGCTACATTCTTGCTTCTGAAAAACTACTCTCACAAAGTAGGCCTAAAGCAGTTAAGCCTGGAGGCTGGAAATACTTGTAGGCTACATATTTCAGGAATGATGAGTGTGAGTGTTTGTACCAAGCCTAATCCACTGTAATGTGGTTAGAATTGACGTTTCCACATGTCCCCATACACAAGATGGCTTTCCGTCATCAGCTAAGAGAATGGGAGAGGGACAGTGTTACCCTCCGACCTCTGGGCTCTGGAGTTTCCCATGTTAACCTTATGAGAAATGGAATTAATGAATCTTAACAGCTGTTTCAATTAAACAAGTTGGTTCTGTTCTATGATGTTCAATAGCATTAAAGTTACAAGGATTACCAACAGGGTGCAGCACTATTATTTTTTTAATTTATGACAACAACTAATTTGCAACCAAAAGGTGAGTGAGCGTAGCAAACGAACTTCAACCTGGAGGCGAGTTAGCGTAGCGAACGAGCTAACCCGAAGGCAAGTGAGCGCAGCGAACGAGCTCCAACCTAAAGGTGAGTGAGCGTAGCGAACGAGCTCCAACCTAAAGGTGAGTAAGCGTAGCGAACGAACTTCAACCAGGACGTGATTGAGCCATGCGAACGAGATCATCTTGAAAATTAAGAAGTTAAACGGGGCAAAGCCCGCTACAGCTAGTATGTCATAACAATGGGTATTAACAACCATAACCTAATAAAACAAGTAAAAATCTTTAACAAAACCCTTATTTTGTTAAATGTACTTACATTAAGTTTGACTTGATAACGAATAAATTTCTGTCTTGATTCAGTGTATTATTCAAAAAATCGTACAACGCCAATACATTGTCTACTTCCATATCATTATTCTTCGAGATCAAAATATGAATACAACAAAAAGATTAAATAAAAGTACTATCAAGTATAAATGGTCGAATTTTCTAAAAGTGCTTTAACCTCTGAACTACTGTTTGACCATAGCCTATTTGATGTTTGTTTAATTGTTTGTGTTCGTTTCGTATTCGTGTCCTTGAGAGTTGAGGAGACCGAGGGAGGGAGGAGACGAGACGACGAGACAGTGACGTGACGAGACGCGAGACGAGTGAGTGATCAGTGACGGCAGTGCAGACGATAGTTTGCCAAAGACAGGTTAGGATGTTTAGAAACCATGCAACTTCACAGTTTGGTGATTTGCGGTTGCTTCCGTTTAGGATTGAGTATTGATACTACGAGCAGTATTCTTATTCTGTTTTAAATCTGATTAGTTCAGAAGAGCAAAACTGAAAATTTTAAATACGAATTTTGAAACCTTTTCTACATTCCTTTGTTTCTGTGTACAATCCTTTTTTTATCGCATTATCACATCCTACTTCTTACTTAGTGTCCAGCCTCCTGTGATAAACTCTACTTCAGTCATAGAACTAAACGAGTAGACTGCTTCAGGTTTAAGCCTACCTATCGCCTAGTAGAGTTTGGTCGGCATTATCGCTTGGTTAGATAAAATCCATTGACAGGGTTTGAATTGAACCTGCGGGACCATGGAAACCGAAGTACCATGCCCTACCACGGCTACCATTAACTCCGGAGTTAAAGGCGGCCGTGGCTCTACTGTTAGACTACCTCACTCTCCCCCACAATCGAATACACGCATTGGTTTTAAGCCAAAGATGATAACAAAATTACATTAATATTAATAATGTTAAACTACAACTTATTGAGTCAATTTTAAATGTTGGTTTTAGAAAATTTCCCATATAGCGAATAAGCTATTACGACCGTGGGTATCATGGTAAGACCTGGAACCGGGACCGATTTACTTTTTCGTGTTGATGTCCCCAGGCCAAAACACCATCAGTTTAAATCCCTTTATGGGGGGTTTTATGGGGTAAAAGTTGGGGTGTTCCTTTATTGACTCTAAAAGTATTAAATTATGTTATTTATTCTTAAACCAATGTGAAATGAAATGAAAATGCTTCTTTATTGAGGCGAACTTAGGACCACATGGTCCTTTCTTACAGTTAACCTCTAAAAAACTAATAATAACAACAAAATAATAACAAAAAATACAATAAAGTTTGTAACATAGCTAGTAATAAAATAGCATAAATCTATTCATCTTCCCTAACATACAGTCACACACACATACACCCTCTGCTGCATCTAGGCCTAACGCACGCCATCCCGCCAAGCCACGGCCATCCGGTCAAGGTCAATATTCTTTCAGCGCCACCATCAGTCGGGATCGGTTTTCTATAGATTTGATGGGCAGAGGTATGGAGTTCCATAGGCGGCAGGCTGTTACTAAAAATGATTTATTATAAACAGTTGTTCTATGATGAGGAATTCGAAGCGTGGACGAGCCAGAGCGGGTATCCCTTGCGCCTCTTCCATTCAAAAATTTAAAATTCTTTGCATGATAATTTGGGATTCCAAGATTGATGACTGAATGAGTAATGGAAAGTATTCGTATTTTTCTGACGTCCTCTAATTTCAAAATTGATTCATTAATGTAATAGGGTGTGACATGGTCATCACGCCTAAGATTGAACAAGAATCGAACACAATAATTTTGTACACATTGCAATTTTGTTGCCAAAGCCAGAGTCATATCATTAACCACGGTGTTGCAGTAGTTGAAGTGTGGAAACACGAGTGATTTGACAAGTAAGAGTTTAATGTGAAAAGGTAGAAGTCGTTGCATCTTCTTCAGTGTGTGAACAGCGGCAAACACTGTTTTACAAGTGCTTACCACCGCGTCAGTCCAGTCCAATGTGCGGTTTAGAGTCAAACCAAGACTTTTAACTTTGTCGGTATTGTAAAGTGGTTCCGTTTACAGTGATTTTTGGTAAAATGTCTAAGTCCACTACCACTTTGTTGAGTAACCGTGAGTGACCTATGATGATTGGCTTTGTTTTGTCAGGATTGAGTCTAAGTCCGTTCTTTTCTGCCCATTGAACAATTCTGTTGATGTCGTGATTCATCATGTTTATAGTTTCATTTGCATCGCTCACTTTCAAATGAGAATAGATTTGCAAGTCGTCAGCGTACAAATGAAACTTTGCGTGGTGTAGTACTGTACTGATGTCATTGATGTAAATGGTGAAACACACACACACATTCACACATTTCAATGCACACATTTTCAATGTGTAGAGCTTTAAAACAAATAATTAAATAATTCAGTATATTAACGCGTTGTCATGAGCTTAGTGGTTAAAAGAGAAAATTTATAAAAAACAATAAATTTAAAATTTTCACAAAATGGAGAATAAGTAAACTGCAAAAAAAGTAAACTGCTGTAGTTTGCTTGGTGGTTGAATGTTTTGGTATCTGAAGATTAAGACTGTTTCGCAAAGACTATGGACATGATCTGGAATTTGAAAAGATGGAAATGTTCTTTTTCAGAAAAGAGAGTGTTTCATGTAGGGTGTATACGCATGGAAAAGTTAAAATATTTGAAGACTGAAAAAAATCTTTGCATGAGGTTCGTGAGTTGATTTTAAAGATGGTTCGAATTGCTCTCTTTTGAAGTAGAAATAGAAATCTGGTCCTTCTATTCTCACATCCCCATGCCGGCACTGCCTATATACTAAATGAGGCAAAGTTACCCCTTAATAGAGGGTCATAAGAACGTTCTGATCAGAAAAATTCGACAATTTGTAGAATAAATATAACATTTTAAGGATATATTTAGTAAAGAAAATCCAATCATAAAAATGGAATTTCGCTTAGTGTGCAGGTTTGCTGTGGTGGGGGTGTAAATTGTAGTGTGTTCTATAATCATAAGTAAGTCATAAGTATGTCAATCACAGTAAAACATAAAATATATACAAAGTCCCTCATCCTACAACATGCTATAGTGCAATCAATAGTGTCGTTTTATTATATTACCACCCAATATCTATAACTATCTTAATTTATCTCTGCGCACATTTCTTTTGTAAGCCTGTAAAGTACAGCTGATTAGCGCGGTGCTGTTTTTGTTTGTTTTTGTTGTCTGCTTGCATAAGCAAGCAAAGCAAGAGAAGCTTACTTACGACAGTAGGCCTAGTGTGTAAAGTTAAATAATTTATTTGAAGGACCGGATTGGTTTCGAATTTATGTAATCAAGTACAAAAATTGTATAATAACCTGAATTTAATTTATCTTATTGGTATTTATAACTAAAATGCATTGTCTAAAAGGTGGCTTTCTAACTCAGACTTGCAAAGTCTTTGGTTCTAGGTTTCAGCGAGGAATTTCAAAGGCAGCTGCTGGTGGAGGTTAGTCAAACCATATTAATTAATTTGGCTGCACTTAACTTAAGGTCCTACACTCATTCGGATGAAAATATCGATTAGCCTATTTGATTGTTTCATTCGATATATCGGTTGGTTTGTTAGGTTAGGTTAACCTTACCTCCATAGGCTAACTAACCAAACGATAAGTTATGTCGAATGAAACAATCGATATATCGATCGATATTTTTCCATTTGAATGAATGTAGGACCTTAAGTAAAGTTATAGTAAGGTTAACCTAACCTAACTAACGAAACAATATATCGAAATAAATAGGTAATCAAATAGGCTAATCGATATTTTCATTCTGATGAGTGTAGGACCTTAAGTAAAGTACAGCCATTAATTTTACGTTTAAATATTTTTTGCACCACGTAACTGCACTTACATGATCGTGCGTTGCAATTACCATAGCCTATCACTTATCGACTAACCTGTAGGCTATAAGTTAGGTTTAGTTAACTTATTTTTGGTTGGTCAATAGTTTGCAATATGTTAGTCCTAGGCCTAGGGAGTAGGAAATGTGTTTGGTTTTAAAAGTTACTTAGTGACAACCATGGCTGCACTTAAGTATCTGTCCTTCATTCATTCGAATGAAAAATGTTGACATATAGATTATTCGGTATATCGATTATTTCATTCGGTTAGTTAGGTTAGGTTAAACTAACTAACCAAACTTGATATGTATCTAATTAACTATACAGCCCGATGTGTAACTTAATCGGGATTCGCAGGTGCGCTAAATGTAGGAAGCTTTAAAATGACACTTCAATTGCATAAATAGGATAGCCTAAGTTAAACGACTAGAAAATGGATGAAACAGAGGAAACCCATATTGAATTAAGTATTTATAGATAGATAGGCCTAATCTTTGTTTTTATTTCAGTTGATGTTGCCGTTGATTTAAAAGGCCAAATAGATGCTCGACCTTTATATTTGGATTTTCAAGCAACAACACCAATGGTAAGTCATAATTTAGTTCCAGAACTAAAGTCTAGAATATAGGCCTATTATTTCTCTTAGGCTTTACAGACAAATTAAAAACCTATTGTAGTAATCTACTGTTCTTTGCACAAAATAACCGCTCTTATGAGTTTTGATTCTTGTCTTATGTGCATAACATCTTAGGCCAAGAATCAGTGCCTACATAGGCTACTAAATATCGATTGCCATTGCCACAGTCCAATTGAACCTCACAATCTCGAACGACAACTTCTTATCGTTATTATCTTCTGATCGGTTGAATTTATTTCAGGACCCTCGAGTGTTAGATGAAATGCTTCCGTATTTATGCCAGCATTGGGGAAATCCACATTCACGAACTCACGCTTATGGATGGGACAGTGAAAGGGCAATGGAACATGCTAGAAAGGTATAGATAATAATGCTAATTTAATATTTGTTACCAGTATCAATCTAAGTAGAGGGTAATTTTGTAGGCTATTCTTTTTTACCAAAACTTACTGGTGGTATTGAGAAATCTTAACACTTTTAGCAAATTTCCCTATAGGGTAGTGTTAGCAAATTTCCCTATAGGGTAGTATTAGCGAATGTCCCTATAGAGTAGTAGCTTTGACTATTAATACAACAACTGTATTAATATAAACTTCTGTATCCAATAGTCTATGGTAGTAGGTTATGACAGTTTAGTTTTACGGTATAATTAAAGATTTTAAAATTAATTTTATAATTTAAAAGTTAATTTTATATGCCCTAACTAAAAAATTATAAAATAAATTTTAAGTAGCCCATTTCTTAAATTGGCGAGAGTGGCTCTCCCACAATCCCCCAGTCCTTCGCAGAAAAGGTTCTCATCAGTTCCGGACAAGGAAAATGAGACGCTAGTAAGAATCTTGTGCCTACATAGGCTACTTAATATTAATAACCAATTACCATTGCCACAGTCCTATTGAACCAAAAAGGTAAAACCCCAATAGGTCAAGAATAACAGTGTTTTGTATAAGTTTTCAAAAGTCCTTCAGATTTCTTCTATAAGGTAGGAAGAATTATCTTATTGGTGTCATTATTTAATAGAAAACAGATATAGTATCGGAAAGGCACAAAACCTACTCTTCAGTAGAAGCTAAGGTTTAAGATACCAGAAATGGGCAAAAATGCCTGTATTTAATCTTTTAGGTTCTATCATTTTTGATGGTTCGAAACTGGACCCAGCTGTTCCTGATCATTGGGCTTTAAATAAATGATCCTGGCTAATGAAACAGCTGATCTTAGTCAGTATCAAAGCTACACAGATCATCTCACACCATTCTACACTCATCCTTCACTCATATTTGGGTTAAAATACGCACCTAAGTGGCGTCCCCATCTTAATGATTGATAATTGATAATCAGGCCAGGAATTGACCTTCCCATTACCCTCACATGATTTAATTAAAAATACAAAAAATAAATATTGGAAAGTAGAAATTTTAAATGGCTTATTTTATTTCAATTTGTATGTTTTTAACAGCAAATAGCTGAACTGATCGGAGCAGACCCCAGAGAAATTATTTTCACATCAGGAGCAACAGAGTCGAATAACCTTGCAGTCAAGGGTGTGGCTAGGTTCTACGCTAGCAAGAAGAAACACGTCATCACCACACAAACGGTAATCCATCCTCTCTTTTCTAAAGCTTGCTGAATTCTTGTAACTTTGTAAATCATGCAAATTGTTGTAGACCCCTTTTGTACAGACATGGAGCCAGGCTACCTTACCTTTTTACCTTTTTGGTGTAAAAAATCTTGGTAAACAATCAGAAGTTACAAAATTGATCAGTTACGTTTAAAAAGTACTACAGCATTACATTTAACAATAACGGAACACAGAAATTACATAATTAATAACATTATTTATCGAACATATACTTTGTTTGACGACCTTGTAATTTAGCTTAGCAATGGTTCATGTTCAGTAAGCCAAATGTTCAGTACAAAATTGTAGAGAAATTTAATTCTCTGGTTGGTAAAAAGAGTCTCTGAACATTTTTGATGGTCTTGTTCTTATCACTAAAATCTAAATCATGCAGGGACTTGAAAATATCAAAGTACCGTAGTAAAATATTTTGACCAATCCATCTCATTTCAGCTCAATTTGTCATTTTCAACATAAAAGTGTGATTCTCGCAGGAACACAAATGTGTGTTGGATTCGTGTCGTCAGCTGGAAGGGGAAGGGTTCCAGGTGACGTATTTGCCTGTGGACGACGGAGGTCTGATAAGTCTGGAACAGCTGGACAAAGCTATCACAGAGCAGACGTCTCTGGTGTCCATCATGACTGTCAACAACGAGATCGGCGTCATACAGCCAATCGAAGAAATAGGTAAAAAAGTTATAAAATTGAGCTAGAAGGATTTTTTATCAGGCTTTGTAACTATTGAGGATCAAGTCGGGGGGTATCAAAAACAATGTACAAATATACTAACACATATACAAACATATAATATGTCTGGGGGGAAAAAGTAAAAATGGTATCTCAACAGGATTTGAACTCTTTTCTCGAAGGTATCTTAGCGAATTTCCCTATAGAGAAGTAGCCATTACCTTAGGTCTCATACTTTTTCATTTTGATGTTCGCAGAGGCCAAAAATATGATTCGTTCAAAATTTTTTATATGTGTTTGTGTGTGTCCGTAAACGCAATAACTTGTCCAATTTTGTATAAAGGTGTAAGGTGGGATAAACTTGAATGAGTTCGCGAACCAGCATGATCGGACCATGGTAACAGGGTTTTACAGGGGGTTTTATGGGGTAAAAAATGGGTTTTCTCATTTTTGACCCTCAAAACACAAAATTTCTCTCTAGACATTTTTAAAGAGCTTAAAAAACAAATAACTTAGTATATCCAAGTGTTTTTTTTTACGGTTATTGGTAACAGAGAAAATTCTAAAGATTGTAAATTTAAAATTCCCATGTTATTCTTATGGAGAATATTGTAAAATGTTGTAGTTTGCTTGTTTATGGATATATTTTGATCAAAATTGGCAAATTTATTTATTTTATACTTTTAAGCTATTGATATTTTACTAAAAAAACACACTTGATTAGCTTCCTTGTAGCAGCAAACCTAGGTACTCGTTAAGCCTAATGTTAATTAAAATAGATTTAATTGAAAATTAATTCAGACAAATGGAAATTTGCTTAGTCTGCAGTTTTGCTGCAGCGGGGGTATTTTATATGTAGGATTTTTCTAATTTGTATCAGATTGAGTTAATAATTGTGTTAATGTTCTAGGAAGGCTGTGTAAGGCAAAGAAGGTCTTCTTTCACACAGACGCAGCACAAGCTGTTGGCAAAATACCTTTAGATGTCAACAAGCAGAACATCGACTTGATGTCCATCAGTGGTCATAAAATTTATGGTCCAAAAGGTAAAAATACCTTCACTGATTGTAATCTCTTCGTGAACCCTACGAATTCAATATATTATTCAGTGATTTAATTATGTATAATTTTAATTTTATTTGATGTATTCTCAAAGAATCCACCAACTCTAAAATTGCCCACTGTTTATTGTAGACGGTCGCTCCTCCTAAGCTCTACCACTGATGGACTCTTCATGTGTCGTAATGTACACCAAATCTGACCAAGATAAGGATTGAACCTTCAGTCTAAAGGGTCGTCTCAAATAAAACAATTAAACATATATTTAACTCAATTTAACTATTTTAAACTCAATTTTGTTTCAAAATTAAAACTTCAATCCAACCAACCTGTATTCTGATATTAGGGTGCGAACTGGTGGGGAGCGAGCTGGTGTAGTGGTTAGAGCGCGGGATTTCAGTCCTTGAGGTCCCGGGTACGATCCCCGGCAAGTCACCAAATGGATTTGATCTAAGTGATAATGCCGCAACCCCTAGGTCTAGCCTGAAGTAATGTGAAGAACAATCCCAGGCTCGTTCCTATCGTCCTAGAAAAAAAACCTGTATTCTGATAGTACACAGAATATGAAAAAGTAATTACTAAACAAGCACAGATTGAAATGTTTTGAAGACCTTCATTTGTAAATAATAGTTTCACAAAATACATCTTCAAACAAATTGACACAAATAATACATCAGGTTTAACACAGATAGTTCCAGCAGAATATTATATTTGGGTAGTAATGTGATGTTGTAAATCGTAAATGTAATTTTAATATGACGTATAGGCGTGGGAGCTCTGTATGTCAGACGTAGACCTCGAGTGAGAGTAGAGCCTCTACAGAACGGAGGAGGACAGGAGCGTGGCCTGAGGAGTGGCACTGTGCCGACCCCACTGGCTGTAGGTCTAGGAACTGCTTGTCAGATTGCACAGGAAGAAATGGGGGTGAGTATTCGACTTGTCGTGATTTGTTACTCAAATTTTTATCACTTGGATGTATATACCAACACAATTAAACGTAAAATTAATTTCATCATTTAATATAAGTTAATTTCACTATGTTAATTTATGCTACTAAAAAAAGAGAACCAATAAATGTTTTTGTTGCTTTTTCGTTACTTGATTAGAATACAAACAGTTAGGATTATTGAACCTTCCCTCTCTCTATATATATTCATGACTGTTCATTCAGAAGAATTTTTATCTTCTTTGTGAACAGCAACTACATGCATACAACACAAGGAGCAAAGACAGTTTTAAATACCGATTACATAACTTAACAATCTATGAAAAAGGTCACAGTTACATGGGTATGAAGCTTTTAATAATCTACCTGCAAACATTAAAAGCAAAATCTGTTTAAAGAGTTTTAAGAATACTCTAAAAAAATGCATCTTTTAAACCAAGTATTTTACCCTGCAAGTGACTTTTTATAAAATTAGGATTATTATGTACAAGGATAGGGATCAGCTAGCTTACCTGGTAGACAAGAGTCCACATTAGCCTTGGTAACATACATAAAACGCATAACACAACACAGAAAAATGAATATTTCGTCTAGGGATTTCATCAGAAGGGAGAAGAAAGAAGGCTTTTAAGGCCAACCATAAAATCAGAAGTGTCCATCAGCAGAAGGTTAGGTCAGCAACTATCCTCTTGTTCACAAAACATTTTCCTACATTTTGCTTACTTGAACCTTTTTTATTATAGGTAAATGATCCATTACAGAATTGCAAGTTTGAAATAATTTTGAAAGAAAACCATGCTGTGCTGCATCGAATAGAATCGCATCGATTTGAATTGAAGTTCTTTGAATCACATTGATGCATCGAATCGAAAAACTGCATCGCACACCCCTATCCAGTAACAATATCACTTTGAGTCAAACCAGCTAAGCTATTTATTATAACGCAGCAAATAATTTGTGTACTCATTCTCTAACCTCTAAGCAAATGAATTTGGTTATGTTCAGTACGACCATGCTTGGATGGAGAAGCTGTCAACTCGTCTGATAGACACCATCATGTCAGAGCTGCCAGATGTTATCAGGAACGGTGATCCTGACCATGTATATCCTGGCTGTGTAAATCTCTCCTTTGCCTACGTTGAGGGTAAGAAGGCTACACAAACTTATTATATAGCAAAAGCCTAGAAAGACAGCATTTGATAGGCCTCAACAATCTGGGATCAGTACAAGGAGCTTGAACAAGTTTTACTGAATCATGTTGCGTTCACAAAGAAAGCTGGTTACAAGCGCTTGCAAGTACCAACCGGTGTGAGAAAAGTCTACATTGTACCAAGCGTGTGCGTTCACAGACAAAGCTTGCCCTGGCTTGCAAGCGCTTGCTACAAGTGCTGACAAGCATGCAAGACCGTTTTGTACTTGTTTTCCGGTTTTTGTTGACCGAACCAGTCAGTGACAAACAACTGTGCCATATGGGTGTCGATGAACTGATATCTCAAGGCTTTAGAAGAGGGGCTATTTGGGACAAACGCCTCAAACTTGCTAATAGAGTTTCTTCAGGGTGTAACTAAACGTGGATAACTCCATTCTCATATAATAAAAAAACCTCCCTTTGTCCAATGTCAATAGAGGAAATTGAAGGTGGTATTCCACAAACCTAACTCTTCCACGGTTAATTGCATAAAAACAGTCTTCCCTTCCACGAATTTTTTATTCAACATTTTCAAGCAAAAACTCTTTATCACTTGATGAAGACATTGTCTTGACAAAAAAACTAGCTTTTGTTGTGTACACACAACAAAATTCTCAAGCGCTTGGAGAAAGCGCTAAAAATATATTACTTGTAACCAGCTTTCTTTGTGAACGCACCCTAAGCCTTCTAGGCATGATCAGATGAGATCATACTTGGTAAACAAAAAGGCCTGATGCTCTATTAAAGTGTTTTTTCAGCTATTTTAAATGAATAACATCTACTTTTTATCATTGCTTATTAATCTGGAATTTCTGGTAATCTACTAAGCTGGCTTTTTGGTAATTTTTGCCATTGGCTAAGTCTTCAAGGTGCCGAATTAGAAAGAGTATACTGTACTTTGACACTCTTAAATTAATACTCCTTAACTTGGTTACATTTTAAAGGATAGCCTAGGGGCTGATTAAGGACTTTTTTTTTAGAAAGTGCTCTTGTCCAGCAAGCTTTCTCTAGAAAAATAGCTTGTTTAGAAATAACCGAGAAAAGTTTTGAAGAATAGCAGTTGTATCATACCGACAAAAGTTCAATTCAACTGTTTATATCCAGGTCATATTTATATGATTATTTGTTCGTCAACTTACAGTAGGCCTATTAATAAATGAGGGGTTACATCTGTATTTGATAGTTAAAACACAAATACATAGTATTGAAGGAGTATGGATTTTGTTAATTACGAGATATGTATTACAGGTGAATCACTACTGATGGCACTGAAGGATGTGGCGCTGTCTAGCGGCAGCGCGTGTACATCAGCCTCCCTGGAGCCTTCGTATGTTCTACGAGCCATCGGAACTGATGAAGACCTGGCCCATTCCTCCATCAGGTCAGTTGATGTCTCTAGGTCAAAACTCGCTTGGAACACCTTAAGCTATTTAGGACACCTTTATGACAAGATATGACTGTATGCATACCTTATACATTAGTATGTTTAGGTAGTCAAGCTCCTTTTTACTCTCATCCTATACTCAAATTCCTGGCTGTATGCGGTTCCATTTTGCACTATTTTATATGTACATGATTCATAAAAATGTTATTTTTATGTGTATGTACAGTTCTGTATGTAGGCTAACATAACATTGCTTAAAACTGTTAGTTTTACTTATAGTAACTTATCAAAATACTTTGATTTCTTTTAGGATGGGTTGTAAAATCAAATTTTTACTGACGACAGTCTGATAAATTGTATCTACCAGAATGTTTCCACCACAAATAGTGAAATATACAAGTTTATGTTAGTTATGTTATTTACATAGACACAGTTATATGTCTCACTTTCACATCCTAGGATACTTGTAGGACATTTATATAGTTGCGTATATGGAACTCATTATGTTATTTGATTTTTTTTCGGGTTCTTTAAAGATAATTTCTTTGGTGTACAGTTTTGTTTTTTCTCAGGTTTGGATTTGGAAGGTTTACAACAATGGAAGAGGTAGACTACACAGCTGAACGGACAATTAAACATGTCAAGAGGCTGAGGGAAATGAGGTGAGAAACTAAATAATTCTTTCATACAAGTGGTGTCATGGATTCATAATATAAATTTGTAGTTTTATATGGGTAGCAAAGAATAATATATGTGAAGAGGCAGCCTATATTAAATGTACACCAGGTGTATACACCTATAAATCAATAAATCTAACCATTTTATATATCCAATCCAACTCCAAGGTTTGCTTTTTGCTTCAGCATCCATGTTTTGTGCTCGAAATATAACCCTTTTTAAAACTCCCCTAATAAAAAAAAAATTGATCACAGATAAGTTTTATATGGTGTACAACAATCCAATGTTGTATATTTTTTAAGGACAACATAATAGGAAGTTGTTGAGTTGTACCTCTTATATTTGTCTTTCTTTCCTCCATTAATAATACAGTCACTACTTATAGAAAGTGTAAATAATAAGTGTAAAGTTTGTATTCTAAGTATTATAGCGTATGTCAACTTAATTTATTTTTGTAATATTCTATTCTATTTCAGCCCCCTATGGGAAATGGCACAAGAGGGAATTGATCTAAAATCAATCAAGTGGTCTCAACACTAAATTTCTACAGGACATTTTCCACAATCAACAACCTGATAAAATTAGTGTAAAATTAAGCATGTCACTTATTGTTGCACTCATATTTTTAGAATAATGATTTGAAGACATAATTACAATATACCTGTTGGCTGTAAAAATGTTCTGTTTCTATATTTAGAGTATAGTGTAAAGTTGATGTATATGAAATAAATGTGATACTTTATTTTATTATTGTTATTTTATTGTTGTTTTATTATTGTGGATTATTGTTATTAAGGTGGTTTCTTAAAATGTTAATAGAAAATGTTATGGCTGTCAAAGATATCCTTATATATAATACATGAAGGCGATTTTTACAAAACACTACTCCTCCGTTAATAACTGACGGATTTCTACAAACAATGTGTCACAATTAAGTATTTTTTGTTTAGACGCCCCCTTTCACCAATTCCTGTAATAAAAATCCTCGGGCTTTGCCCCACAGGCTATCTAAATCCCAATGTGTTTCTTATGAGGAAAAGTTTTTGTTTACATAAACAGACAAATAATTTGTATTAACAGCTGTTATAGTAAACACATGAAACACAGAAGAGAATTTGTTTTTAGAGTGAGTTCGTTTTCAGTTTCGATAACTGGAGTGGAGTGATAGTAATCTTACCTGAACACATTCTCTAACACAACACCAAAATTTAAGCTCCAGCTTTCTCATCAGGGCAGGGCCATGTCAACACTACTCACTCCTACTCTAGCATCTCCAACCCCTCACAAAACCTTTCCCCTGATCAAGTAGTACACCGACCCACAACAGCCTTCCGTCGTAGGTCAGCAACTAGCATATCAAGTTTTTCAACACTTGGAAGTTTTTGACTATCTAGCCTTTTCACAAAACATAGCCAAAAACTCATTGTACCGGTACAACTGAAGTGAAACTGTGGGGGGGGGGGGGTAGCGGATTTTTATCCCCCTGGGCGAAACTGATGTCACAAGCCAGGGGGTAAAATTCCGGCTGCCAACTTTTGAGCTGCACAACATCAGTTTGATGGATTAAAGGTGGAATTAAACATATACTAGTGTACCTGTTGCTCGAATTCGAGCAATTGCGAAGCATTACAGGCGTTAAAAACGAATAACAGTCATAATTTCCGATGACTTTATAAGAGTCGACTCAAAGATTATGGAAATACTCAAGATGTACACAGCAGTTAGATCTAATCAAAATTTTTTGTAAATATCTTATCTTTTTTCAAAAGCTGACCTTGTTTTTTAGTGTTTTAAACAAACATTATTTCTATTTCTTCTACTGTACTTCGATTGTGTTCTATGACTTTCCTGTTTCCATTGTTTGCAAATCGCCTCTTTCGCTCTTTCAATTATTGCTCAAGAAATGTAGCACAGTGTTAATTCAGTTTTATTTTTAGTATATCAAACTGTCCAGTATTTCTAATTTTTTTCCATTGTAATTTTAAAAATTACACCAACCAAGTATCGTCTACTACAGATGCAACACGCCAAAGAATATCGTCTACGTGTTATCTCCAAGAAGTGGTAAAAAAAGGCAGAAACCAACCCATACAATAGATATAAGTTAACTCCATACGAAATAATTTTAAGAGTTACTGGGATATTAGGATTTTCCACTGACTTGGTAACAGAACATTATATTGCAAAACATGGCACGATTCAGAAGAAAATTTATTTTAAAATCAGGAAAAACCCATTGCAAATACTTAATTTTGACAAATTTAGTAAATCACAATTTAAATATTAACAGCTGTTTCATTCAAAAGTAGTGTAAATGTATGCATATGGTCGTAATGTAAACACATCTGAAGAGGGAACTTTAAAGGCCTCTGGGGCAGAGCCCCAAGGGAATTTACCTTGTTTCTCTTTTAATGGCTCATATGCAGACTAAGACCTCTCTTTAGGGACCCCTACCAAGTTTCTACGCCCAGCCTTTCTCTGTAATTAGCTGTGACAAAAATCCCGTTTTCCTCCATAAGAATAACATGGGATGGGAATTTAAAGGCCATGGGGGCAGAGCCCCAAGGGAATTCACCATGTTTCTCTTTTGATGGCTCATCTACAGACCAAGACCTTTATTTAGACACCTCTACCGAGTTTCTACGCCCAGCCGTTCTCTCAAAATAGCTGTGACAAAGAAAAACAGTTTCAAATTAATATATAGATTTTCACGGTTGTGAGTTTATAACCAGAACACATCAAATTGTAAAAACCTAGAGTGTACGGGCAGGAATTTTACCCCTGGACTTTTTACCCCCTTCATGGATTTCATGAAGGGGGTAAAACGTCCAGGGGTAAAAAGCTCAAAATGTACGGCCCGGATTTTTACCCCCGGAATGTTACACCCCCCCGGCTAGATGTAGAAATAAGTGAGAATGATTAATTTTATTCTTTCAGTTTAATTTAATAGTAAACATGTTATTATTAAGTAGTTTATCTTAATTTATTTGTAGTCTTAACTAATCAAACAGGGTTTGAATTTTAATTTTAATATTCGAGTTTCTGGACACAATTTTTAGGCCAACTGTTGGTTAGTGTAATGTATGTACAACCTAAAATGTATGTACAAACATTAGGGTTTCCTTGCAGTAGTCAACACAACAATTGGTCGAATATTTTTACCGGATGCCTACAATTACATTTTACAAAACGTATTTCGATGACCTTCTTCAGTACAAACCATAAATGGCTAACTTACTCAGTTTATTATACTGTACATAATTACATATTAATTAATCAACAGTTGGCCCCAAACCCAAATCCCGAATTTCAAAATTAAACTGCAAAACCTGTTTACTTAGTTGAGATTACAAATAAATTAAGATAGACTAAACTTAATAATAAAATGTTAAAAAAATGTGTACTGAAACTAAATCTGAAAGAAGAAAATTAATCATTCTCAATCATTTCTATATCTGGCCACGGGGTAACATTCCGGGGGTTAAAAATGCAATGGTTAAAATTCCGGAAGGGGGGGGGAATCCAGGGGTAAAAATCTGGGCCGTATATCTACAGGTGTCTTAACGCTAGTTATGGACAGGGGGTGAAATTTCGGTTTTTATTGCTAATCTAATTTATCACGGTCTGTCTATTTTCATTAGACTTCCAAATCCGTGGGGGTGAAATTCTGCCCACGAACAAACTTTAGAGCGCTCATAGTGTCAGGTTACTTCGTCATAGTGTCAGCTTTGCCCAGAGGTAAAATTCCAGGCGGATAAAATTCTGGCGACCCGAACTGTGTAGCTGTATATGGATCTGGGAGTGGGAATATTTGGCAGGTATTTTCTCCCTAATGCTTGTAGTTCCCCTATTTTCAGGGTAAGACAGACCCCATATACCCCTTATTTTTGGGGCAAAAGGAATTCATTGTAATATTATTTTTTCATTTTGATAGATTAATTATATTTTCTTCAATACAAATACACCATTTTTGTACCATTTATCTTACCAACTTCTCCCGTTAGGAGGTGAAACCCCCATTTTCTTACATGTAGGCCTATATAGAAAGGATTTGGGGAGCTAGTATGTTGCAGTCCCCTAACATCTTTGCAACTGTTGCAAAGAAGGGACTGAAATTATATGGCTCTGGGGAGTCAGTATGTTGCAAAGATGCTGGGGGACTGACGTTATGTGTCCCCCCTATTTTTGGGGCAAGAAATTCAATGGAACAATAGGCATCATCCTAACATCACCCCTTTTTGACTTATAAGGGGGTTAGTGTACATGTAAATGGCTCTAGGGAATTGGTATGTTGCAATGAAACTGAGGGACAAACTGTATCCCCTAATTTTTGGGTGAGAAATAGGTTCCGTGGAACATTCACCATCCTCATAAATAGGTGGTGTACGACGTTTGGATCATCTTACCCCAAAAATGGGTAGGTAATACAAGGATTAGGGAGAAAATCCCTGCCAAGAATCCCCTCTCCCCAGAGCCACACATCTAGCCGGAACTGTAATATTGTCTAATTGTTTTTACATTACTTGTCATCTACAACTGATGTACAGAGTGCTATATGTAGTGCTAGTGCTACATGTTACACCAAACATGTAACAAAGTGCTACCTGTTTCGGTGAACTGGCATTGTTAAAAACTTCATTCCTGGATGTTCACACACTTCATTTCTCATGTAGCATTTTGAATATTACAATTTGGAAAAAAATTATATGTAATGTAAAACAATTAGTCATAGTAAAATAGTTGACCACTTTTGTAGATCTTTGGATATCTAATCGGAGGAAGAACTACTGACCAGTGCGTTTGGCAGCTGCATGGTTACAATTATTTAGCAAGCTTATTTGCAGTATATATATACTGCCTTTCTTTACTGACGCCAGTTTTCTTTATCTTACTCTTACTCTTACTCTCTACTTACATAATAAATATAACCTCCATCTCCATCCTTCATGAAGAAGTCAAGTCTGCAGTCGGCTCGATTATCAGACCAGGCTATTAACTATTCAATCAATATCTCATTTAAGTTAATAATTTAATCATAAGTATACCTTGCTAATAGCTCAGTTCTGAATAATCATGGGAGAGACGACTGGTTTATCAGATGCGGAGGCCAAGGAGTTGTGCCTCCAACCAGAACCAGAGACCAAAGTAAGATTAGACTCTTCTGTAGGCCTACTTGTTTAGAAAATACTGGAATTCTTGATAATTTTCCAAGCCATTTATAAAATAAAAAAAAACCTTATAAGCCGGAAACTTAACTTATGTGACTCATACAATTTTGATGTACAGGCTAGCCTAGGCTTCAAACTGAAGCCAAAAATATCATAATGTTTGTGCTAATAAACAAACAACGGGGACAGTTTCTTAACTGGGCTAGGCCTATGCAATTATTGATTGAAACTATCGATTCGATTAGTAAACCTTCATGCGATTTTTTCACCACCAGCAAGTTTGGTTGGTTAGGTTAGTTTATGATAGTTTTATTTTATAATAAAAATATTTAAAAATATTGATTATAAATTAATCAATATTTTCAATTCGATAGTTTCAATCAATATTAGCATAGCCCAGTTAAGAAACTGTACCCCAAATGACTTAACTATCTAACTTAAAGCCTAGCAATGATAGAATCTGTTCTACCGATCCTGATCAGTGACAACAAACAATGTCATAGACTAGGCCTAACTTATTACGAATATAAAAAAAATAAGGCATAGAAAGAACACTTTTACAGTACTGGTAGGCCGATAGGTAAAAATATAAATCCCCACATGTTCGTAATTAAAACAAGTAAATTAGGGTAAATATGCACTTTAGGGACTGCACCCGATTTTTTATATTTTTTTTTACATTCTAATCTAAATTCAATGCTAATTCCCAAAATAACATTCTTTTTCTGCGGAAAATTACAAAAAACCCCTAAAACATATCAAAAACATCATTCGACAGCAAGCTTTTTGAAATCGTTCCCTCCATGTTTAACTAAAACTATAACTTACTCCAATAGCTATAACTTAACTAATACAAATTCAACACAATAAACAACCCAGACTATAACCTACACTTAACCTTCCTAATCTAACCTAAGTTATCTTCAAAACACTGTTACTTAATGCAGCCACGAATCCACATACCCTGACTGTCCCGAACCCCACCTGCTTAAATATAGGATCAGATACAATTTGTGTTTTCATAAAGTTCCCATTCCTCCCGGCTTATTACCCGACTAATCACCCTTTTATCCCAATGGTTAACCATGTTGGATGTCCCCCCCCACCCAAAACCCCACCAGTCCCCTATTGATTTGGGATTATTGCTGATATATATGTAATTAGTATCACATTTTTGTCAATATCTCGCTTATTTGACAGCGAATCAAAACTGTTCGTGCATATTCGTGATCTGCTCGATATTCTGATTCATTTCAGTAACCACATGACGAGTTTTGAAAAAAAATGTTTTATAACGTTTTTGACATTTTTTCAGGTTTATTGTCATTTTCCACGGAATAAGAACGCCATTGTTGGAATCAGCTTTGAGTTTAAAGTAGAATTTAAAAAAATGGGTGCTAGATAGGGCCTACCCTAAAATGCGAATTTGACCTAACCAAAATTAGTCAGCTTAAAATGTGCATTTCTAGCTCTAAGCTTCACATTATTATCCCTAGGCCTAACGATAACTTAAGTAGGCCAAACTACAAATATTACTATCAAGTTAGCCAACGATAATTTGTCTTAATTAAGTTATACTTACCGGTATTACCTAACTTTTCTATTCTATTTAAGTGTCTGAATTAAGATTTCATTATCATTGCATTTTCATTTGAGGTAGGGGACGCCACCTATGTGAGTGTTTTAACCCAAATATACCCAACGATCATGGACACCTGGGTCCAGTTTCTAACCATTAAAAGGCTTCTTAGCTTGGATGAATTGGCCACCTTTTGATTACTGATTACACTGAGCTACCCAGGTATTGTAAACAATTATTCCGGGTACCATTTATCACCTCTGAATGTTGCTATGTTTTGCAGGAGTTCATCATGCAACAAACCATGTACCGTATTAAAGACCCAAGGAAATCACTACCTTTCTACACTAAAGTTCTTGGTATGAGACTATTACAAAAACTGGATTTCCCGGAGATGAAGTTCTCTCTATACTTCATGGGCTACGAGGATGCCAGCTCCATTCCATCTGATGTTAAAGAACGAACGGCTTGGACTTTTTCCAGAAAAGCTACAATTGAATTGACCCAGTATGTTTGTACAATTTGGTATAAATAAAGAACCACTATTATTTTTGCTTTAAAAGCTCCATTGAAGGGCTTTGATATTTTCTAGATTAACAACTTCTATTAGAGTAACTAAGCCTTATTTCAAACCATGTGATTCGGGCTGGCCTGAAAGGCCCTTACATTAGCTGTCTGGATCCGGGTGTTTCCAAACTGAACTTTTTGACTTTAAGGTGTATTTGTGATTGAAATGAATAACTGAAAAGTGGGGACCTCAAAACAAAAAAGTAAATCAGTTCCAGGCCCAAGACTTACTGTATTAGCAACTAGCAATAGCCTACAAAATTTGCCTTTTTTATTGGATGTACATATGACTTTTGAACCTGGGAAATTATTATTTTTATTAGTATTATTTGGAATCAAAATCAGTTGTGGACTATATTATTTTAGCCCTATGATAAACTATTATACTACTGTATCTCATTAGGCTATTTTAATTGTTGATCAATATTTTCCTAGCAATTGGGGAACAGAAAGTGATCCAGATTGCAAGTACCACAGCGGAAACGAAGAACCGAAAGGATTTGGTAAGGCTTTTTGTAGTTCCCTCAATACTACAACTTAGTAGGCCTATTATGGTTAAGCTAGCCTAGAAGGGCAAAGCTGGAGATGTCATGGCACTAAATTTTCTAATAGACTAGCTGCTGATTAATTTTTCAGATGTTGTGATTCAAGAATCACTCTTTACCCCACAGAATTAAAACAACTTAAAGATAACAACTTAAGGTTTGGGATGTATTGCTGGCCTAAGTGCTAAGCATCTCGGACATCGGTCTGGGAGGGGCAGGGTCAGTTTTTGGCATTTCCATTTAGTGTGGTTGGTACTTTTATTGAAACTATCAATGCAGGATTCAAAGCATGGTGGACACTTACAAAAGAAAATTATACATCAGCTGTTACACATTAGAAAATAAAGAAACCACCAAGTCTTGTTCAGTATTATTTTTCTCTATTCTTCCCTAAAATCTCTACCGAATTCAATTTGTACTCCCTCCTATTCTTATCAATTTGAATGTGTGGCTGTGTTTTCTAATGTTTAACTCTTTGTTAACCATGCCTTCCTTTGAGATAGTTTTCTTGACAAGATCTTGTTTTTTATATATCCATTTACATTTTTTTCAGGTCACATCGGCTTATGTGTACCAGATGTGAAAGCTGCTTGTGAGAGATTTGAGAAACTAGGTGTGCCGTTCAAAAAGAAACTTACCGATGGTAAATATATTGATACAAATAATTTGCAAGTTTTTAATATAATGTTTATCTCCAGGAAGTAAAGTCATTATTCTTCTTAACCCCCATTGGTTTCATCATGCTGATTAGCTCTGTATTAACAGATTACAGGTATTTTAAAGACTTTTTCAGGATTTAATCAGCATATTTGTATTTTTGTTGATCCTGTTGATTCCTCTCAGCCACCCAGTTACATTAAGCACAAGTGTTAGTTTACAAGTAGATATTTTACCTCTATGAATGAATACAAACCTATTAAGAAGCGCAATGCTTTTGTTAAAAATTCAGCCTGGGAATATTTGTATTTTGGATAGTTCCTGCGGCGGTCGCTTGGTAGACTATCGCGAGGGCACGGCTGACTGAATGAGAGAGAATGAGACAAAGAATCGATAGAGAGAGAGAGAGAGTGAAATAGAGTAGCGCGGCCACGCGCGAGTGATCCTAGCGGCGGCCGCGCAAAGTTCATTTCGACGGCAAAATTCCAGTCTGGTTATTTTCCATAAGCATCTTAAAGGGTTTGTATTCATTGCCTCTATACGCACAGGTCAACACACTTAACTGTTATCAGACATAAACTTTCGCAAGTTTGTTTTTCTTTACCTCAAGTTTACTAAATACTTGAAATGCTCGTTTTATGTGGTAAAGGGGAAATTGCCAGGTAAATTGGAGGGGGGGGGTTGCGCCACTGGGTTTGGGGGGGATGGGCTTGTCTGGATTCATGTGTCACAACCCTATTAGGGAGTATAGATTTGAAGATTTGTAATCAACCTTAAAGTTAAGAATACAATGGAAACTCCATGTACAGTATCGAAACTTAAATTTATTTAATTAAAATACAAAATTGATGGTAAAAGAAAAGAAAGGGTTCACAATACTTAAAGTTTACAAAGAGTGGGAATGAATTTACTAGTTAAAGCTTTAGGCTAAGCCTAATAGTTCTAATTTAGGTTCAGGTGTTATAACTTATTGCATGGATCTTTATCTCAGGTGGGGTGATCGAGCGGCATTTGAATTTAATGTTGTGATTATAAGATAGCCTAATTAAATTTTGTTTTGAAATATAAAATAGGTTCAAATTATTTTCTGATTGGTTGAATTAATGACTCGATTGGTGTTTCTTGACTTTGAATGTTAGTATTTAAATGTTCCAAAAATTAGGCCTAAAAATGTTCTAATGGCTTCCAAGGAAAGAAAATGTCTACTGGAGTGATCTCACAAAAAATTGATGTCTTCTTCACAGTAAATTTCTTGATGTAGTAATTATTAATGTTCTTAACAAGGACGGTTCTTCTTTAATCGAATTTCAATAATTTAGGTTCAAATATAGGCGCTTTTTTATAAATTTTGATACTAAAATAGGCAGTTCACAATTTATATCTTCATACTAGCTCAGCTCTCTTGGAAGTGATGAAGGTTTGATGCATTGTTGCATTCACACATGTCAATACTGACTTAATCACAGAGAATTGTAGGCCACTGTTCACACATATATTATAACAATTTTAATTTGCTAGAGAGCTAAAATTGAATTTTGAAAAGTTATTTAAATAAAATTTTATTAAATTTGAAGCAATTTTGTTACAAAAATTATAGGCTATTGTATATTTACATGAGATTAGGTTATTTGAAAATTTTCTATATTATATTGTACGAGGTGTTAGCCCGTCCTACGTACGGGAATTCAGTAGTCAGTTAAAACCGTGTGCAATTCAGAACAGCTAGTTTACACATATAAAGACAATAGTATATTACATTACTAGTCCTGAAAATAAGTGTTTACCGGACGAAGTCGAGTACGGGATTACCATACGAGTCCGGTACACACATTTTGGACGAGTTACGTACGATAGTTTACGCCATACTACTTAATCCGTACAAATCCTTATATATTTCCACCAACTAAAGGACTAATAAACACTAGTCATAACCTCTGAGAGAGGTTATGTTTTTGTTTATAACCACTAATTGCCACGAAAATACAGTATAATCAGCTGATAGGTGTCCGGTAAAACTCATTGCAGAACAGTATTACGCAATGAAACCCCATTTGAATAAGCTGGCGGCAAACAGCTGTTTTCTGGACTAAATCCTTGCGTGGAAAGTTCATCAAAATAATGTAGTGTGGCGTAAAGTTTCTTGCAGTTTTAGTGTGAAAAATCATCTTGTAAACAAATGTTGTGTGATCAAATGTGTTTTTATTCCATAATCCATTAATTATGGATTATGGATCCATTAATTCATTACGGATTCTTATCGTGTCTAATAACATCCAAACACAGAAACCTTCCTTAAAATAGTACCTATATCTTGACAGATGTTTTGCAGTGGCCTATTACAGACCGTGGCCCACTTAGCATGAGATTTGTGAAAATAACACTACACTTCGACTGTAATACAAATTTCACAAAGAGTAATTACCATTTAAGCAGTTACTGTCATGACAGAAAGGTCGTGTCCCTTTTGAACTAGATATCCTCATCCTTTCTAAGAAACGTTGATTAACAAAAATGCATGTAAACGCCACTATTTACGTAACAATTTACAGTATTTGCTTTTTGGAAATGCAGCATTGCTTTGTCATTTGCATTATTTGTTGCCAATGAAGCCGCATGACCATATGAACGAGGTCCTTCATTTCAAGAATAAAAGCTGCTTCACTACAAGTATATTCCACTACACCTAAGATCCCGAAGATATATTTATATTATATTGAACACTTTATGTAATTGATAATGCTGAGACAAATGACATCCGCATGTCATGGAATCAAAGTTATGCAAAAAAATATTATTGCTTAATTTAGAGGGCTATTCATTGGCACAGAACGGTATGATGACCGACGTGACGAAGGAAAAATAAAACTTACACAGCTTTAGGGTGGGCCTACCTTTGAAGTAAGAACGTGCCTTCTCAACAGATATTTAAAAAAAAAAACACAGATTTAATCTTCATAACACTACTGATGAAATCGCATATAACTCCAATGATGGCCGGTGTAAGAAATATGTTATTCATTGGATGATCAACCATATTTTGTAACTAACGCAATAGTCATTATTGTTCCTATACCTATTTATCACTCATTAAACAATGCTAAATGCTCACATTTTTTATAATTTCACTCTTTTTGTCGCAGTTAGAATAATTGTCCTAAGCCTTTAAAGTAACCGTCGATAGTAATAAAATAAAAGGTACATTTCTTAAGGTAAGCCTGCTTATCCTATCCTTTCTCTCCCCTATTAGGGAGTATGTTTGTATTAAAGGATCCAAGTGACTCCAAAAGTACAAAATTAGATAACTTGATTTTACTGCTTTGTATTGATTCATATCGGTAATTTTCCAGGAAAAATGAAAGCAGTTGCATTTATTTTGGATCCAGACGGTTATTGGATTGAAATCTTTGATGCTAAAGGTGTAGCTCAAATGATTCATGGAAACTAAAGTTGTCAAAGTAGAGCTAAAAGGTAAGTTGGATTATTTATGCACAGTTTTCTGCTACTTAAATGTTCGTTATGGTATTATTTATGTATCATCAAGCTAAGAGCTAATACATTTAAATTTAATGATGCCACATAGAGCACAAGGGCTTAGGTTTTTAGGACTCTATGTGAGGATACCAGGCTTACCGAATAGAAAAGAGTTCAAACTGGCACAAGACACAAAACTTTACACTAAATACACAAAACATTATAATCACTGTCACTGACAGCATTTTAACTAAGGACAGTGATTCTAATGTTTTGTGTATATTGTGTAAAGTTTTGAGTCTCTTGTGCCAGTATGGACTCTTTCCCATTCATGTAAGCCTGCTACCCTCATAAAAACATTTAAAATGAATGTTTAACTTTCAATATTTTTTGTTTGAACTCTGAGGAATCAAACTTCTGAATACTTACTTAATTGTAAAAAAAATATCTTATTTAACTAAAAAATTGCAAATAAACAAATAACTTTTGTTACAAAACAAATTGGTTTTCTGTAAAGGAGAAATTTAAACTTAGGCTAAATCATTCTAATGGCAAAATAGAACATTTATAATCCTTCTTTTTCGTACTATTATGGGCTATTAATTAACAGCTGTATCCAAGGAATATGTCGGCCTTAGTCACTAACAAGACTTCAAGATCGCGCCACTCATCTCCATTCATACTTGGCTTAAAATACCTACTTTGAATGGTCGCCATTTAATAAGAAAGTATTAAAGTACTTATAAGGACTTGCTGAATAACTAATTCTTTTCTTTCCAGGTTCATGTAAGACACGAACAATTGTCAATCCTGAGGGTTAGAACATAGCCTGCACTGTGTATTTTAAATGTCGAAATAAATGTATGTGCCTTATTTTACAAGTCAATGAATGAGTGTTTGTATTGGAAACTGTCAGATTTGAGGTGAAACTATTTCTTCTTAATTTTTGTACTATGTGATACTGTATATGTTTATTTGCTCAACAATGATATAGGCCTACTACCTTTAACTATAGATGTACCCAAAAGTCAATGTTACTACTTAGTTATAATATACATATTTATCTATTCAAATGCAATGCATATTTATTTTATCCTGTTCTAACACGTTTGCTGCAATTGTCACCTTTCTGAGCAATAAATATACTAAAATAAAGGGTGATTTTTTTATTGGTGCGGGTTTTAAAACTAAATAAAAAAATTAAAAACAACCTGCATTGACATAAAAATGCATTTATTTGAACTACAGTGTCATGACATTAACGTTTAAAAATGATTTCTGGCATATGGGCTCCATTCCGTTCACGTAGAAAGCCCAATCGAGAAGTCCAATTTTTGAATACTCTTTCCAGCAGCTGTGGTTGAATTCCGCCAATAACTCGAGGAATGTTAGCTTCCAAGTCATTTAAAGTTTGTGGCTCGTCAGCGTATATTTGAGACTTAACATATCCCCACAGAAAGAAGTCTGTTGGCGCGATATCACACGACCGTGGGGGCCAGTTGACACTACGTCTAAATGAGATGATACGTTCACCAAATGTTTCTGCTAAGAGGCCAATTGTATCGTTTGCCGTGTGGCACGTCGCGCCATCTTGTTGGAACCAGACACTTTCTAAATCCACTTCAAGTTCGTTAAGCTGAGGAACAAAAACGTCCCGTAACATTGCCCGATAGCGTTGAAACTTTAAATGACTTGGAAGCTAACATTCGTCGAGTTATTGGCAGAATTCAACCACAGCTGCTGGAAAGAGTATTAGAAAATTGGACTTCTCCATTGGGCTTTCTACGCGAACGGAATGGAGCCCATATGCTTTAACCCTTTCTCAGTGCTATGAAACGATATATCGTTGTTTTAAAAAAAACCCTAAGGGATATAGAGAGGAAGGTTATTTAAAAAAAAAATAGCAAAACGGCCATTGGTGACCTGCATGTTCATAGGATACACTACCAACCACTTAGCTAAAAGATTCGCCCAATCCGATGATTTCGAAGTGTATGTCTAAACCAAGGATTATGAACACCTCACCATGCCCCAGTGGTTGTAGTATATCGCTACAAACACACAGGTCACCAATTATTTGCCACACATGGCGGGATTCGAACCCGAGCAGACGAATGCCACTGGCCAAGTGACACACGCCCTAGCCTTCTCGGCTATCTGTGCTTGAAGACTGGGGAGTCAAAACCCGGTATTTAAGCTGTCGCCACCGATTGCGAACAGATGGCGCTGCAGATGGTTGTTCAATGCGTTACTAGGTAGCAGCACCAGCTAGTCACGGACTATTTAGATGCAATCTTTTAGTTTTAGTAGTAGTAAATGTGTTCCTGAGACTTTGCTGCAAAACATTAGTTTCCCTAAAATTGCTATATTACAATAACCTCGTCCAACTAAATCAGGGTTAAATTCAATATTACATTGTAAACTATATGTCTTTTGATTTTGTAAGATTTCGGTTTCAAATAATGCTATCAGAACATAAAAATTTATAGGAAAATCAGGAAAATTACAACAAAAACTTAAGTTTTATTTGATGTTTACTACAAATACCGGGATTTATCTTTCTTATATATTTTCTTATTGTGTTATTATTCAAAATTAGCCTAATTAATAAAATAGTGACAACATGACAGTTAAAATTCAACAACGGGTAATGGAATTAAAAGGCAAACAAAAAAGTCTTACAAAATATGAATTATTGGCCTAGCACTGAAAGGGTTAAACGTTAATGTCATGACACTGTAGTTCAAATAAATGCATTTTTATGTCAATGCAGGTTGTTTTTCATTTTTTTATTTAGTTTTAAAAATCACACCAATAAAAAAATCACCCTTTAGTTGACAAAGAATCAAAATACCATCAAGGTGGTGAGTGAGGAAAATGCAACTTTCAATAAAACTCTATTTATTTAACAATGTTTGCATAAACAAAGTTAATAATAAATATATAACCAAACAATTAACATTATTATACTTTGTAATTATCACCAACACCAGATTAAACTAACAACCTATATTTTTAAAATCTTATATACAGTTACTCAACACACTCAATATTTATCCTTAAAGTGTAACGAATCAAAACAAAACCAACTTACAATAAATTTGTATAAACATTTTTAATTAAACATATGGATAAAACAATTAAAACATGTTCATGTGATGTGTACGTTAGAAATAAACTTAAAATATGATCTTTCCTGCGGGGGTTTTTTATTTAAAATCAAAGAGTAAAAATAATGAAGAAAAAACTGATAATATATGTTTTAGGACTGTAACGGTATGTTATACCTATTCCAGAAATGTAATACAATTTTTAATTACTGTAGAAAAACAATAAAAACAAAGAAGTGACAACGGGTGTACATTATCCTGGAATGCCTAAATTAACAATATCACAATGACAGTACTCTATAACACAACACAATCTATAGTTTAATTAATTACTATCTAGTATTTCATCTTTAATTTATAGTTTCGTAACTATTTTTAAAGTTTATCACAAATAGATAATTTGATTAATATGTGATGTCTCTGTGTATTCTACTACCTAACCTAAATTGGTGAAGCAAAACTGCTTCAAATAAAAATCACTGTGATTAGTTTCTCATAAGAAGAAACACAAGTAGGTTTGGATAATATAATGAAGATAATATGTCAGATAAATTTTCTTATGGCACAAATAAATGTTTGCAACTTTACTCAAACTAGTAACAAATTCAAATAATGACTCTTAAAGAAATAAGTTGAGGGCACAAAATATACTCAGGCAAGGCTTTTATACTCCAAAAATAGTAATAGGAAATTAATCTGAACTAACTTGTGGTATATTGTATGTTTTTAATGCTTAAAGGAAAGGTAGATCTTTTGAAAGATGTAACATTTTCTGCTAGCTTAATAAAACATAATCTTAACTGAGGATGCCAATCTACGACCCAAAGTCCTCAACCCTAAGGATATTAGTGTAGTCGTGAGAATTTTTGTGTGAGCCCATGGATTACATTTTTTTAGGAAAGATAACTGAAGTCCCTACCCCATTCAAAAACATTCTTAATCAGCCACAGGCTTTTTTTAAAGTTCATTTAGGTCTACATTATGTATAGGAAAGTTATTCATTTAGACTTTTGATAGTCAGACAAAACAAAACATTGGCCGGATTGTAAAATGATCAACTTTTAGATTTCACCATCTTTGTGGAATTCCTTTGGAATAGACAAATCGAATTTGAAAGGTGCAAGTCATGAAATGGCAATCATTACCGTTTAAATAACAAGTTATGCAAAGAAATATATTTAAGTTTGTCTTGACAAAGTCCCCATCAAAAGACTAATATATACAGTACTCATTCATTTTCTAAGGTTATACAATCAATTTTAGTTTATGAAAGTATTGTGTGTCATGTTCATGACAATAAAATTTCAACCTAAATGATCAATTGCAAACTTAAACTGAACAACACAAAATACAGGGTGATTACAAATTAAATAGACAGTTTGTATTTAATACAGTTTGTCTATTTAATTTGTAATCACCCTTACTTCATAGTCATTATGGGTAATGATGATTAAATTGTTGACCCAAATGGGGAAAATGAATTGTAAAACATACAACATCCAACAGAGAAAAAAAATGAACAAGACAAAACATTACTTGAGTTTAGAGTCAAGTTTATGTGTTTTAATACGTACCAACTCTGATTTTATTTTGATAAAGGCTCTGAGATCTATAGGCTAAATTTTTAAACCTGCATACATAAAATAGGACACACTAAAAATTTGATGTCAAGTTGATTAGCATTCAATATTGGATCTAAAACGCAGTTAGAAATGCAGTTAATGCTTTATAGCATTAATTGATACACAATTTTTCATTACAGTCAATTGAAATAAGCTGGCCAAGATATCTTCAACAAAGCACAACTAAGACATAGTACGTTCTGGAGTAAGCAGCAATTAAAACTATAATAGATCTATTCAATAAAAAACAACAATAAACTATCATAATAAACTTTCTTAACAAGCATAAGAGATTTCATAACCTGGCCATCTTCATATTATGTCCTTTATTTTTTACACAATATTTTGTTTATACAGCCTTACAACTACGCACTACTTTTAACTATGTAGTAACTATAACGGAGATATTGCTAATCTAAACACTCATACGACTAATAGGAACTTGGTTGTTTATTTTCTAGTAGGTTTTCTGTAAGCTGTGTACTTCCCAGCTTGGTTTACAACTAAAATGGAATGCAACGTAAATTGTCTATTAAAATCATTCAAAAATAGGATTGATTAGATATGGCCTGTATATTTGGAATATACAAATATTTGTGATTAAAAGTGATTTTAGAACAAAAATACAAACTAAGGGCAAGTTTACATTTGTTGAAGGTTTGTTTTGGTAAAACCATTGTAAAACGTAGCTCTGTTGATTTATCTATTGTCCCCATAGCTTGCCCAAATGTACAAAGCTTGAAAAGTAGATCCTAAACCAAGAACAATTTCAATTTCCTAACCTATCCTAGTTAACAATCTAAACCAGCTTCACTAACTATAGTGGAGCAAAATAGTCTTTAATTGTTTGTCCAAACAATTAAATCAGAAGAAAGAGAAAGTTTGTTGTTTGGTATTAATACCTTTGGTGTTTACAAACTTATCTTTTGATGGCATATTAAAATGAAAACTTAATGGAGATTATGTTTAGTAAGCAAACTTGAGTCGAGTAGCTTAGTGTTAAAGTTACTGGATTCACTTAATTAATAATAATAATTAATGTAACATGGGGACAATGCCCTACAATATTGGATTGTAATATTAACTTATAATTGTTGAGATAAGCAGGATTATACAAATAGGAAAGAGTCCATCCTGGTACAAGAAACACAACTTCAATGTGTATAAATATTGTTTCTAGCAGAACTGTTGTGTAGTGTTAAGTATTTGTGTATCTGGTGCTCGAATGGACTATTTTCCATTGAGCAAACCTGCTACAGTATCACAACAACAAATCTTCAAAACCTTCTCCAAAATCAGATTACTTTGGAACAACAAATATTTGTTGAAACAAGTAAGTCCAAGCTGATTTTGCTACTCCAATTTGCTAGTCATAAAATCATTAGGCCTATAGATTTTTAAACAAATAATTTTGCTCCACTATAAGTCGTGTACATTTCATGCTAAGTTCCCTAAATTATATCAACCATATTACGAGGCATAATACTTATGACCATAAATAAATCCACAAAAACAACTTTGATTCACAAAAATAAAACTGTAACAAACAAATTTAACCAAACACATGCCTTGCAATAACATGAAATATTAAAATATCAAATCTATTTATCGGTAACTAAACATACTGAATGGTACAGAAGTTGACAGGACTTGTTCGATACTCCTTTAATATAAAGGGTAACAAACCCAACTTTGAAGTTTCGCGTTCACACTTCGACCATTTAGATTATACCCTTCAACAAAAATTTTCTTTTGAGGCCACGGTTTGAAGTGTCTATTTTGGTCACACACACTTTCCACTGTTCCTCAAAGATTTCACCGCTACACCCGCTGAAGTAGTGGATCACTTCTTTGATCAGGTTGATTTTGTCGACGTTGAACTGCAGTTTGCCCATTTTGCCGTTGACGTTGCACGTTATGCGTTCCTGAGTGGTGAACAGAATTTTCATGAGGTCGCAGGCCAGCAGGTCGAGGGATCGTCCCTTGGACCACATCGCCAGAGTGTCCGGGGGCGGCAGTAACTCGGCAAATGGTAGGTTCTGATAGGGAGGTCCGATACCTGAGGTAATCGAACATTTGAATTTAAATTTACATATTGTTTTGCCCTTAAAAATACTAAATTAATAACAATTTTTGTTGAGCAAAATTCTTCCATTATATTTCACACTAGCAGAGTACCCATAATTCGTACGGGGTTGGCATATAAGTATAAAATGCTTATTGCAGTTATACTCGAGCTTTGCGTTTGCAATGGGGGAGGACACAGTTTAGCCATAATGTTCTACCACATTACCGGTACCTAAACAATAGTGAAAAATAAATTAATTCCCAAAATATCACAAATTTTTTCATGAAATTAAAAACATAAACGTAACTGTAAACAATCCTACTTTGAAAGTTCTCATTGCGTATCACAGTTTTTTGTTGCCGCTTGGTTCAAATTAGCTGTTTTCATAAATGCAAAAAAAATAATAGTGCTTCACCATGCTTTAATGCTTTTTCATATCATAGAACCAACTTTTTTAGTTGAAACAGATGACTAAATTCTTTAATTCCCTTTAAATATGATTAGGCCCCTACTCCCCTACTATAGGCCCTACTATAGGTTAACATGGGGAACTACAGAGCCACTGGGGCGTAGTCCGAAAGGATTTTTGAGATAAGAATATGCCTATATGTTAATCGGGAATGTGAGCTATCATCATGCCAAATTTCAGCCCAATCCGTCCAGTAGTTAATGCGTGATTGAACTTCAAACATAAAACACACAAACTTTCACATTTATAATATTAGTAAGATAAGATCAAACCAAACTTAAAGTTAACATAAAATAATAACATATAAAAGCAGGTAACGGAAAAAAAAACTATTATAATTTCACAAATTTTGCCCAATATTTGTGAAACCATAATAGTTTGTTTAGTTGTCACCTGATTTTATGTCCAATTACATAATTTTAGTATGATGCTAAACTCTCCCTTTTCCATTGTACTCCTGATTTTTGTGGGCACAAAAATAAAACTAATTTTTGGGGCCCTGATAATATTTGAGTTAAAATGTCTTTAGACTAAAATCAGTAGCTTTTCAATGAACATAAGCGACACACCCTACTTATAAGTTCACCACCTGTGTACCTTGGCTGCTGTTACAATTTTATTCCCACCACCAAAAGTCTGACTCTAAGACAAAACTAAGAGCCGTTTTTACTCCACCTCTTAGGTTTGCAATACAGAAAGATTCACTCACAAAAGTCAGGTTGAAGTTCGCTCCTGGATGTCATGGGCAGGTCGGGATTGGACAAGTCTTCTGGCAGTTCATCGTATGACATGTCTCTGTCACTAACCACCGGACCTTCTTCCTCTGTCACTTCCACTTTGACAAACTCCTCCTTTATCCTTTCGCTGATCCACGACGGATCTGTCCTGATCAGCTTGCTATGTTCCGCATGGTTGTGACTTGACGACTTCTTCCGCTTTGAGCTCTTCTCTTTAGTGCAATTCAAGATTTTACTAGGAGGTTCATCGACCTGAAAATTACAAAAACAAGGTATGGTAGTTAGCATAATGAATCCATTATATCACCAGTATCATTTTTATTGAATGTATAATGCTTTAGAGATGCACACAATGCAAACTGACACTCATCACCCCCGCCCAGGCCGATAGATAACAAATTTTCACCATCTTTATGAACATACCACGACAAACCGTATTCAATGGGAGGAATGCAAGTAATCATGGGTGATCCCTTGTCAGTAGTTTTGATAATCTTATGGCAATAAAGGTTTCTGATTGGTTGAGAAGAGACAATGTATCAGGCAGAGGGTACCCTAGGTAGTAACATTACACCTGTTGTTGCAAAGTAAAGTCCAGCTCCTTGGCCCAACTTGGTGCTGATCACCTCGCTTAAGGAGTTTCAGCTCCACCTAGAGCCCGTGGGTAACAGCTAGTAACACTTAAAAGACTATTTGGAATTCTTGGAAGCCGCTACCTTAAGGCTACCTCAGCTAATTTGTATTTGTTTATAACCTATTTGAGGTTAAAAAATAAGATAACCAATTGGAAATTAGTCGCAACAATCAAAAGACTTAAATTATTATAATATTATATTAGTTATATTATTATTATAACAACTGTACATGTTTCCGGAAGTTATTTGATTGAGGTTTTTCATTCTTGCAGTCTTTAAACCTGATACTAACCTGTACTTTCTCATTTGACTCGAATTTCCGTCCGTAAAGACCTCTAACTTGTAAGTCCTCGGCAAGTTGAAGGAATTCAACCAAATTATTTTCTTCTATATATATTTCTCCAGTATACATGAATTTAAGTAGTTGTTTTAAGTTTAAGATGGATGTATCAGGAATTATCACAACTGGATGTATGGCACATGTATCCTGAAAAAAAAACAACAACACTGTTACGTTATACTTTTCAAACCAGTCTTAGTGGTTTTGATCTCAGTAGGAAGGTGAGGCACTGAAGGGCTTTGCCAGCCAATCTCAGTAATCGAAGACATATTGTCTCTGTTAACGGTGAGATGTCAAACGAGATACTGTAATAGTGGATTGCGAAGTGCCTCAGGGGTCCGTACTTGGACCACTCATGTTTTTATTTCTATTAATGTCTTCCAAGTAACATTTCAAAACCTACTAAATCTATTTTATATGCAGATGATACAACTTTCTTTCCAAAGAGCAGAACAATAATAATTGAATTACGACAAATAACCCAAACTGCAATGAGTAATGCCTCAGCATGGTTTCAGTCAAATAAAGAATTCTTTTCAGTTTAAGACCCAAAGATCAGGTGTTTGATAACATAACAATGTGTGAAATTCCGAGGCATGCACATCGATAACCAGCTCGGGGAATCTCACATAGATTATCTATCTACAAGATTATCTCGCGTTGTTTATCTAGTTAGCAGACTGTTGACAGTAGCTATTTATGTAAGAATGTCTTATTTCGCCTTTTTTCAATGTATTTAACGCTATCGCTTGATATTTTGGGGAAGCAGTTCAGGAATTCAGGATGTTTAGTAATCCAGAAAAATATTGGCTTTTAAAAAATCCCTTTTATTCCCTCTCCGAGTTTTTAAAGGTGAAGGAAATTGTATTTTAGCTTGTAAGCTTAAGTTTTTGTAGGCTTATGCTTTATGACCTTTGACTAGTTATATTCTTGACTGTTGCTAACACATGTAAAATGTCAATGGCAAATAAACATTTACATTCTATTCTATTTGAATCAGTCAGTATTGGTGTTTCACGGATGCAAGAGATCTCATTCTATGAAAGTTTATTATTAAATCATTCTTTTTAAACAGACAATTAATAAAAAAGTTTTGTGAAAACTGTAGTACAATAATAATACCAATACAATAATCAAAAAAGTATTATTGCTGCGACAAAAGTACATATTTCCAAGATATAAGAAAGGCAGCTAAGTTTAAACAAAATGTTTATGGAACCTGCATAACTTAATGAATATTTGACAAAAAACTACAGTAGTGTGTCATAGCTTCCAAAGTACATACATGTATTGTTTAGTTGCCATTGATAAAGTCTGCCATGAAGTTGTCTGTTTGTTACACTTCACTAGTTCTTGTGTTTTTGGCTTAAAAGTCTAGTACATTTTAAGGGGTACAGATCTGCAGAGAACCTATGATTGGTTGAAACATATACATCGTATTGGATGTTATTTTCAAGTAATATCAATATTGTTTGTATGTGAGTATGTGTATACCAATTAATAGACCAAATGAGATGGGGACCCCACCTAGATGCATATTTATATTTTAACCCAAATTTGAGTGAAGGTTGAGTAAGTGGAATGAAATGAATTGGTCATAGGATCTTTTCAGGTGAATGGTATATTTCTATATTCTTTCACACTGTACTGCGCCAGTTCTAGGTTAGTTTAGCTTAGTTTATGAAAATAACAGACAAGATAGACAATAGACAATTACCTTTATTGGTAATTTCATCAAGAAATACAATGGCGTCACAAAAATCCAGAATTTTTAACATTTCGATTGTTTAACAGTTTACATTTTCTTTGTCTTAAAAGTTTATAAGGTAACATTTTATTGAAATAAATTTAATATGTTTTGTATATTTTTAAGTGACAAACTCATATAAGTTACATCAATTTTTAATATTGTCCTCTTTTTCTTAAATTTATAAAGACAAATTTGTAAACAATACCATGTTTGTCAATCATAAACTAAACTGAATTGAATTATTAAACTAAATTAATATTAACACCGCAGGGTGTAATAGAGTGGCGGCCTTCTTCTTGAATATTTAAGATATCGAATGAAATATTTTAATCATCAATATAGGCCTATACATTAATGGTGCGGTAAAAAAACGAATCCATTTTCTGCAGCACACTGTTCAGCGACAGGACGTCTGAGGGTGGTTGGGGTAGGCTCGTTGGAAAGCCTATTATCATGGAGCGGTGGTCGCCTGAGCTATGCAGGTTTGTTATGAAGTCGTATTTAAAAAAATAATGATTACGTCATTGCAGCTCAGCGTCAGTTAAGTGCATTCTTTGGACAACATGGAGAGGTTCCGTTGCGTTTATCTGTATGGATAATCAACAAAATTAAACAATTTAATTCAAATTAATCTGTATATGGATGAAAATTAAGATCGAACCTCAAAATTTGTTAAACCAAGCCGTCAGACATGTTCAAAGCTGGCGTTTGTTTCACGGGCAGGCCTACGATGACTGTTTTCCACAACAGCACGAACTCTAACGAATGTTGTCTGGCGTCCAATCTCAATGCCATTGTTCTTAAGTTAGTAACCCACCACATGATTGTGCTACACGACAGAACTTCTCCATATTGACCTTATGGAAGAAATGCACAGAACTGCCGCTGAGTTGCAATGACTGAATCATTACTTTTAACTACAACTCGATAACAAACGCATGTTGTTTAGGTGACCATGGCAGTGAGTAGGCTTTCCAATGAGCTACCCCCACCACCTTTAGACGTCCTGTCGCTGAACAGTGTGTTGTATGTACCTATATAATTTATTAAATGAAAATTTCATACCAAAATAAATTACATACTGTTCTCTGCAGAACTGTACCCATATTAAGTCAGGCTATGAAGGTATCGAGAATCGGTATTTTAAATATTAGCATGGAGAACCGATTTTTAAAATATCAGTATCGAGAACCAATTTTGTTTTAAAGCCTCTTTAATACATAGTCTAGGCATATCTTTTTCAATCACTTACCTTGAATATTTCATTAAAGAATGGACTGCTTGCTGATAAGACAATTTGATGAGAATGGATCTGCTGACCTCCGCAGGACAATGTGACATCCACATATTCATCTTCATTCCACAATGATTCCAAACTAGTCATTAAATTATTTTTGAACGCATTCCACCTCAAACACACTTCATTATCGGTCATTGTAATTTCTGGAAGATTAAAAGTCCATATAAAATAAAATAATTAAGGCAAAATAATGATTATCAAAATTGGATTAGACATACAGTAGCTAGATTGATGAAAATTAGGTTACCTTACCAGGCCTACCTTCTTCTTCACCAAGACCAGCTATGCCGGATAGGTTGTGTCATTAAAGGTTGTTTTAGGTCATTTGTAAATACAATGGAGACGAATAGGCCTATCAAAGTTTCACAGAGGCTCAATTCACTAGAGATTGGAACACAGGACCTCTTGCATATCAGCCGAGCACCTTATCCACTACACCACAAACACCGATGGCTAGACATCGTATCGTTGTGGTAATGAAGTTCCAGGCCCCCACAACCCGGTGACGTCATTACCGGACACCTTATCCACATCCGGGTACCGGACGCGTATCCTCTATGTTCGATATGTATGGGTACCTCCTAAGTGTATTCATCCGATAAGTTAATATATCGTAGGTTCTCTGTGAAAGTCTACCCAAGATGACCATTGCATGTATAATTTAGGCCTAAACACGTCAAGTTCAGTACCTCAATAAGGAAGAAGTATAATGTAGCCTAGATGGGCTAAAGGCTAATGTGAAATTTTACCTTTTATCACTAGCCTATTTAACTTAGTGTTGCAGTAAGAGTACATACTATAAATAGATTTTTAGGAACTTTGCCAGCACAGGACTTAAGTTGGGCTTAATCCATCAAGCATAAGAGCATTCTAGCCTACCTACTTTATGAAAGCTTTATCAAATGGAAAAATTTAGTGTAGTTTGAACTTCTTTGTGCTTAATAATCAGCGTGAATTCAAGTCTACATTTAAAAAAGAAAACGCTCTGGCAAGAAAGTTATAGGTATTCAGAACTAACTAAATCGACTAGAACAGTAGGCTATTTATCTATCTCTTTTAATGTTTTAAGAAAAATTGGCTGCCTAAGGACCAGATAACCGGACTAGAAATATCTCTTATCAATTGAATTACATATCTAGGCTATAAAATAAGTTAGGAAAGTAATTAGTTCTTACCTGTGACTTATTTATACTACTTGTTTAAGGTTAGAAATTTGTTGTTCCGTTACGTGAGGTTATGAAGAAAAGTAATAAAAACATATGACTACAAACACATACGTAATTTATCAGCTGCTGCTGTAACCACCTTGTTGCAGTGCAGTGCAGTACATTTGCAAAATTGTGTATTAAAATAATTGAATTCTGAAGTTCCTAGTTCTTGCCAACCCAACACAAAGAAAATATTAACTGTAAACATATATAATATATATATATTTATATATATAATTCCATTAAACGTATATACCACGAATACTACAGAAAAGACCCGGTATGGATCATAAACATTAACAAATGACGTTTTTGGCCCGAGAGTAAACAAAACCATGTGTTAACTAATATGTCTGTAACTTTTGTCTGTAACTTTTGTATTTATTTGCTCGTCGCTCAATTTTTATTTTAACTCTTGTATTATATTGACTGTATTAACTGAATTCCTTGTTATTTATATGTTTATACATTTATTTACTCAAGACTGAATACAAGATGTATTTACCAACATTTTGACTTATCTATGCATTTCATATGTAAAAAATGATGAATAAATGTCTAAGGCCCGGTTTCCCCAAAATGGTGTAAACTACGTTTATAATAAACTAGTTTATTTTTAAACTCCGTTTAAAATGTGTGTTCGGTTTCTCCAACATTTTACTGGCTTCGTTTAAGATAAACGGCAATTCGAGCGGTTGGCAATCCTGAATGTGTATTTTTAAGGAATCTTCGGTGGGCTTTGGGCTAGTGTTTCCTACAACCACCACAACGCTGCGCTACAAGCCTAGCAGAGCAGACAGCAAAGTGCGAATGCAGCTAGAATAACATCACTGTTTAAGGTTATGTTATCAAGTTAGTATAAGTTGTCGTCAAATTCAGATTCATTCCATTTATTGAAATGGTCAATTCTGTCTCTTATTTTAGTAGGCCCTCCTGTTCTAAGTACTAAAGTGTCATAATCTTCATCTTCTACTACTTCGGAAATGTCTATTAACTCTTCCGTTTGAGGGGGCAAATAAGTTACTGCAATTAATTAATAGTAGCCTAACTTGAAATAAAACCAAATGTACTAAAAAAAGAACTTAATAAAAACAATAAATTAAAATATAAATAAAACTTAACTTAAAGCTATCCCTAAACCAAGCCTATTTTCGTCCAAATGAATTTGTAGTTGCTTCAATTATTATTGTTTTAACACCTACCACTTTTTGTTTTGGTTTGAGGTTATGTTACTGTTGTAATTTACTGATTTGAACTCAGTTTATTTTATCCCCAGTAGTTAAACCAAGTCGAGAGGTGGTTTAGTTTGAACTTAGATTAATACCTAGTTTAAATTTGGAGAAACACAAATCAAAGTTAAACTAAGTTTAAATCGCCGTTTAACTTAAAACTGAGTTTAAATGAGTTGGGGAAACCGGGCCTTAATGTCTTAATAAATGCTATTAGTATATGGGTTTTCACAGTGCAATGAGGTTAAATACTTGGGCTTGACCCTTGATAGAAGACTCACTTGGAAAAGCCACATCTGGAACAAGAGAATTTCGTTAAATTTAAAATTTAAAAATCTTTCTTGGCTATTAACTCAAAATTCTAAATTAACAACATAAAATAAATTACTTTTATATAAAACTATTTTAAAACCAGTATGGACGTATGGTATCCAACTGTGGGGGACATCCAGTGAATCAAATCTGAACATCATCCAAAGATTCCAATCCAAGGTTCTAAGGCACATTTTCCAGGCACCATGGTTCGTTAACAACGAAGTGCTCCATAGAGACAGTCGAACCCCAACGGTCAAAGAAGAAATTTCAAGGTTAAGTGCAAAATACTTAAAAAAATTAGAGTACCATCCCAACTACCTTGCTTTGAATTTGTTGGACAACAGCAACTGTATATATAGATTGAAAAGATGCCATGTTTTGGACCTGAGTAGTCGTTTTTAGAGATTTATGAACTTTAAACTTTGTACCATGCAAAGTTTGTGTGTTAGCTTTATTGTTGGATAAAGACTAACTACTGTGTTTAAATTTTATCATATTTGCTTATTGTTCTATTTTTGTTGAACAGATTACTTTCGGGCCAACAATATCATTTGTTTATGTTTATGATCCATGGTGGAAGGAAAATACATAGTGTGCTATTCCCGTCATTTGCTGACGTCACCCAGATTGCAAACAAAAAAATCAGCTGATCCATTGCCTAAGTATATTGTTTTGATTAGATTGTTATTGTTTTTATATTTTTTCTTGGTAAAATGGTGTTTGCAATTTGAATGATGTCAGCATATGATGGGGAATAGCACACCTATGTAATTCCTTCCGCATGTTTATGATTCATACCGGCATTTTTCTAGTATTAGTACTAGTAGTAGCAGTAAGTATTCTAGTATTAGTATATTTCTAATATATATATAGTATACATATATATATTTACAAAGTAATGAATTTACTTTTTATTGGTTGGAAACGATTCTTCAGGAAAAATTTAAAAGTTCTATTGTATAAATCGGAGATAGTTAAATAGAAAATACTTTTTAATTGGACCTCTTATTGTTGCAGTATTATATTGTTATGCTTACCTATATATATTATTGTAGACAACCTTATTATATGCTTTGTATTTAAGTCTTATTTGCATGGATCTGATCCAGATTATTAGGTTAAGTTGTGTTAATAAGTCACTTTCTTGAATTCCAACATTTTCCAATAATTTTATTTTAGAGTTGTTATTTATTACTCATCTTGTAACCGTATACATTGCAACTGTGGCCCATTGTGAGAGTTTAATATAAACTGACCTAACTAATACTGTTAGGTTTTTAATTCTGTCATTTTGGGTCCAAGCTGAAATCCAAATTTTTTAAGTTGCTTTTTGATCTGTGCAACAGTTTAGGTCAGCTTTAAATAACTGTAATTTATTATATCAAAGCTGTAAAGAAGCTGCATTTTTACTGCAAGCCAGCTATAAAAAAAGCTGTATTTTTACTGTAAACCAGCTGTAACTAAGCTGGATTTTTAAGGTAAGCTAGCTATAAATTAACTGTAAATAAACTGAGTTTCAAATGTAATCCAGCTGTAAATAAGCTGTATTCTTACAAAAGGCAGCTGGATACCAACTTGAATGTTCAAGCTGGAATAAAATAGCTTGAAATGGAATACTCATTGATGTTTTTGCTTCCAGCTGTGGTACAGCTTATAAAATGTGACATATTACAGTAGTTGGCAACAAGCTGGAATATAGCTTGTTGTGCTATCTGGGAACTATATTGATAAAATGTTTCTAGCAAAGCACTCATCACTGTACGGTACATCAAAATGGAATGTCCGTCGGAAAAAAATTTCCATTTGGCTGATTGGATTTACACTAAAATGCCTCCTTAAAAATACCACATTCAGAATTCTACTCCCTATTTCAAATGAATTAGTACGAGTACTTAGGTTTGCTATAACATGGAGAGTAAAAAAGGGTGTTTTGTTGTAAAATGTTAATAGTTTAGTAAAAAATGGATGTATTTCCAAATTCGATCAAAATATGTTCACAAACAAGCAAACTAAAACAGTTGACTTATTCCCCATAAGAATAACATGGGAATTTTCAATTTTATTATTTATTTTAAATTATCTCCATAACCATTAGGCACACGCTTCAAAATATTAAATTATTTGTTTTTTAAGCTCAAAAAAATAGTTTGGAAAGAAATTGTGAATTTTTTTAGTTTTAGGGTCAAAAATGGGAACCCATATTTTTACCCCACTAAACCCCCCCATAAACCCCTGTTCCCATAGTCTGATCATGCTGGTTTGCGAACTCGTTTGAATAAATGTAGGTTTACACGTTACAAAATTTAATCAAAATCGGATGATTTTTGCTTTAGTTATTGTGCTAACGGACAACACACACACACTATAATAACACATAAACTAAAAAACTATAAAAATATCATTCAATGATTCAAATTCATAATATTAAGACACCGTATACAATCAAAATATAAAACCAGTACAAATGTATTTCCATTTATTTGATTTTATTCTTTGATCCAAGAACAAATTATTTGAATTTAGAGGTCATTAAGGAGCTATCAGGAGCATTTAGGATATCTACGAACCTCCCTCAGGACATTTACCTTACAGATTAACAACAAAGAAAGCCAAATTATACCATTAGTCAAAATAAGGATTGGCATGTTAGAAGCATTTTACCATGGCGGGCAGATGGTTGTGTTTGGGGTTGATTTATATATTAGTGCTTTGTGGTGCAATTGCTGAGGATTTTACACCTGATGAAAATGAGGAAGAAGGTAAACATAGATGGTTTTCCCCTAAATTCTTTTGAATTTTTAAGCTCTAGATGTTTATACTTTAAAAATATCAAACAACTTGTTGCTGTTTGTGTTGGTTCTATACGAGTAAATGATAAAACAACTTGCGGCAGCACTTTTAATATTTTTACACTTGTACGTAAACATTTATTACAAGACGGGAAATATAACAGATGTTACAACTACAATTGATTCTGACCTGTCAGATTACAGATTATGATTATTATGTAGAAACGTGTTGAAAGACATTTTGTATTATATTTGTACAAGTACAAATCCTTAACATCCTTAGCTTAAATAGGGGTTGAATTTACCTCAACACTAGAAATGTGTACGAATTATTAAGAATTATAATAATTTGTTTATGAAAATCTGAATTCTTTTTAAGTAAACTTCTATTATTGTTCATCTCGACAATTAATTACATAATTAATTATAAACCATGTAGATAATTATATTGAATTTTTGAAAATGTAACACTCCTTCTGATATACAACAAACGTTATGTTGTTTTCATGAGCTTATTACCTAAATTTGAATACAAAAATTTTGTTGTAGAAAAAGGGTCATTTTGAGAAAAACCATTTTGAAAATTTCAAATACACACAAAAACAGTTTTTTTCGTATTTAAGAAACGATAAAAAAAAGGAAAGCTTATAATGTCCTATTTGGAGGCAAAACCAATTTTTTTCTTAACTCCCGGTAGTTTTCATTATTAAATAATTGTTTTATTGAAGCATGTCGTAAAAATCACATTTCAGAAAAGGGACCTGTTGTCAACCCTATCTTATTTCTCCATAAGATAAGAAAAGGCAGGTACCTCAAATTTGTGAGATATTTTGTTTTCTGTACACTGAACTTTGTTGTCGTTCTCTAAATTTCCTCTAGAATGCAGGACAATTCAATTTTCGGACTACAGTCTGTTTATAAAGTGAATATTAGAAATGGGACCTCTTGTCGTTATGGCGAAATAACATTGAGCGACAAGAGGTACCTTTTCTCAGACCATGCAGAGGCTAACAAGATGATTTATTTCAACCTTTTACGTCTTCAATTTGACATTTTAACCGGTACTTTCCTGTTCTATGATAAATAAGGTATAACAATCGATAAAACCCCGAATTTTGATATTTTCGACCTTTATTACTTATATTGGCCGTACTGAAAATTTTGCATCGCCGACAAGAGGTCCCTTTTCGCTTTCCACATCACATATAGCTTCATTTATCATGATTTGTACTATTCTTTTTTGTTTGAGCGAAGAATTTATAAAAATAGTTTTATGCCGTCAACTACAACTCTTTTTCTTGATAAAACAGATTGGCCAGAATGTGACATCAACTTTCTCCAGGGGAAGTACTCGATAATTCACCCAAAGTTCTGTGACCGTTTCTTCGCCTGTCAGAATGGTGTTCCTTATTTAATGCAGTGTGAGGATGGATTTGGCTATTTACCTTTTCGGGGCTGCAAGCTCTTACATCTTGTCGACTGTACTGGTCGACCTCAACTGCGTAAGTTTGTTTGTTCTCTTTTTTGTTCATTTTTAATTTTATGTGTATTCTACACCTGTAAAGGTTTACTATGTGTTACATTTGAGGGTGTGTCTAGTCTAGTGGTTTGAGCTCAATATTTCTATCCTGAAGTTCTGGGCTCAACACTCACCAATCACCGGTAGCTTCTGTCTGGTAATGATGCGACCTTGTAGTTTAAAACCCAGCTTAATCTGTAGTACCAACCATCTATAAAGTAAACAGCATTAGAAATCTGACACATACTTTTTACCATGGATTAATATACTCGATCCCTTATTTATCATCCTTGGATCAGCAGAAGACAATTTTGAGTTTTAGTTTCTCTACTGTACTAGGTATATGGGTATTAGATAGAGGATGTTTTGTCCTCGATTATTTATTCTTTTTAGTTTGACAACTACTGTAAAAGACTATCTGACTAAATAAAAAGGTTTATATGTGTCTCTTTGATTGCACTATGGTTTTAATACAAAATTAAATCAAACACACTCTATCTGTAAAATTCACCATAAAAAAAGAGACACGTAGTAAAAGCAAACTCAAGTGTAAATGATGAAATACATACAAAAGCGTCAGATTCAACTTGTTACTGTGAAATCTTATTAATATAAAAATGTGTGTTTGTTTGAAGTTCAATTACGCATTAACTACTGCTCGGCTTGGGATGACAAATTGGTATGGTGATAGCTCACATTCCTGATTAACATATAGACATATTTTTATCTCAAAAATCCTTTTAGGCTCCACCCCATTGGCTCTGGAGTTTCCCATGTCAACCTTATGAGCATTCATATTTAAAAGGAAGAATTTTGTCAGCTGTGTAAACTACCCAAGTTGGTTCTATGATATTAAATAGCATTAAGAAGTTATAATGTTTACCAACAGGGTGCAGCACTATTAGTTTTTTTAACATTTATGACAACAGCTAATTTGAACCAACTAGCAACAAAAAGCATACAATGAGAATGAGACACTTACTTTGTTTAGGTGCAGTGGTAGAACATTATGGCTATGGTAGATGTGCTATATTATAGCATACGGTAAATTAAAAGAACCAAATTTTCTTAAACCGTGTCCTCTCCCATTGCAAACACAAAGCCAAGTAAAACTGCAATAAGCATTTTATACTCATGCGCCAACCCCGGTACTCTGCTAGTGTTTCATATATGTAACTGTGTCTAACTTTAAATGTTTTCTTAATTTTATTAGTCAAATCTGACACTCTTCATATGAAGAAAGAAAATGGCCTTTGTACCGCCTGATGATGGCTCCATGTATGAGCTGAAACTAGAGTAGTTGTTTTTGAAATTTGATTGGATTGCTTAGTAGGCGTTTAAACCTTTCTTAATATTTGGCAATCAGGAGGCTAACATCTACAATGAAAAAAAATACAGTCTGTACTGTATATTTTACAATTGGATGATAAGACTACTTGCAATGCCAAATTTCATGGTTTTTTTGTAACACTACAACACCTCCAAAACTTGAAAGAAAAGCCTTGTTTTAGAGAGGCCGAGAGGTAATGCCCAATGTCCTCGGCTCTATGGGATCTTCAACGACCCCCGTGGATGCGGCAGATTTTTCAAATGCGTCAACGGAACTGCAGTAGAGGACAGATGTGCGTCTTCACTCATGTTCGATGATGTCAACAAATTCTGCCGAGATGCGACGAGGGAAGAAGCAGAGGCTTGTAGGGAACCTGCGTTGATAGGCTGCACTTCAGGTTAGATTTTGATTCAATATTTTTTTGTACCTAGTAGAGTAGTTTATAGTATGGTGTTAAATATTTTTTTATGGTAAAACTTTAGTTTATTTCAATATTCTAGACATTCATACATTTTTAAATTAAGGACAGAGATCCATTCACTTTACTTTTGTCTTGAATTTAATGATTTCTTTTGGGAAAAGACTATCATATTACAGTATGTTGTGAAATAGTCACACTAAGTTGTTTTGGTGGCCAAATTCAAGGGATGGATTTCCACTAGATTGTTTGAATGGGTTTACGATCATAACGTGCTCCACTTCTTCAGATTAGGTGGTTAATAATTTTTGCCTTTGTATAATTGATAATAACCAAATAATGTTTCAAATACTAATGTAATGACAGGTAATTATAGTTTTGGAAGAACGACCAATGGTTTTGTACTTAAAGGTTTTTTTAAATGTAAAACTACCATTTTATTTTGAGTCTTAAATCATCCCTTGGGTTGTGAAGAGTCCTTGCAAACACATACACACAAATAAATGAACATCAATCAAAACATTAGCAAGAATTTAGTTAAACATCAAAACTGTCTGTGTCAAATACAGTAATGCTCATGGTGTTTCCCTTCAGATGGGAGTCATGACACAGTTATCACAAATCAACTCTCAACAGCTCCAGTATTGAAAAGAATTTGTAGTCAAAACTACTGGTTATCCAGCCATAACCAAGATCACTTGACAGAACAAAAAATATTTTAACCTTTAATATAGGTACCTATAAAGAAAGGCCTTATTTTTGACAAGAGTGACAAGATTTATTGGGCAAAGCCAAAAAAAGCTTTCTAAAACTTCTATCTTTTGCCTGCCCAATGCAATTCTCCTCTAAATGAACTGTACTCTATTTGCATACTTTGTTATGTTAAGTTTAAAACACTGGATGTTACAGATAACACCAATTGCTCTTGGTTCAACTGCCCAATTGCAGATGTTTTACCATTCGGAGACCATTCCCGGCACCCGTACCCCGGCAACTGCCACAGGTTCATCATGTGTCTGAAAGATGGAAGTGTAAAAGTCGGAGGCTGTGAGGCCGGGAAAGCTTACAACCCGGTTTCAAGCACTTGTGAGCCGGAGAATACTGTGCAATGTTGATCATATGTCCATAAATTATAAATACACCTGTATAAGTTTACTTACGCTCAAGAATAACAAAATATTTATTGATTCTTATAACAACAGTGCAATACTTTCCTGAAATGGCGATGAAGTAATTTACCCGAGTACGAATCATAGGATGGTGAGATAGCTTAACGTAGGTTTGTTATTTAAACTGGTTTTTAGTACGGTGCAATTAGCCAAAAAGATGGACTAACCTCAACATCAAAAGTGAAAGCAAACGTTTGACTTCAAACTACACTAGACCCCCACTTAACTGACCTTGCATTAACCGATAATCAGATTATCCGCCCAAGCTTTGAGGGCAGTTTGATTTAACCGCTGATTTGGAATCTTGGCATTTCCTCTCCCTTGCTCAGCGATGGGAACAATACGCTAAACTCTACAGCAGAACGTTACCAAGAATAAGTTGTTTTGTATTTCCTAATTAACATCCTGTCTCCAAACGAAATGGTGGTTTGTATATTTAATTTCAATAATAAGTTCTCTACTGTTTTACAATTAATTTGGAAAGCAACAATTAAATATTACTATGTACCGGTATTAAAATAATAATTTAAATTGACTTGACTCTTGCTTACGACTATAATTTATTCCACTAAAAGTATTTGACTTAACTGTGGTTTGGGTTTATTTCTGACTTTTCTATTGCCAAGACTTACGATAAAGGAGAAAGTGTGATTTATTTTTTACATAATGCATGGACAACTCCCAAATAATGGTTATATGAATAATTCCAAATAAATAACACTTGATTTTTATTTTTATTTTAGGGATTTCCCTTTTTAACTGACCTTTTGAGTTATCAGAACTAGGTCCAGTCCCGGCTGGGTTGGTTAAGTAGGGTTGGTCTCCTGTATTTAGTATAGTCCTTGTAATCCATGGTAAAATTTTACACCGTTCTAAGCGACGGGTTTACACATTTTTCAACTTCCCCATACTTGACAAAAATTGTGTAATTTTTTACCATACATTACGGGGACTATATTGAATAGTTTTTGGAGTCAAAAGTTGCCTTTCACTTTGGATGTTGAGGTTTAGGTCTAATTGAACCATACTATTACTTAAGTTTATTAAGTTTGTTTTCTCTATATCCAATAATTATAAATCTTTGTATGAACACTGAACAGACACCACTTAATAAAATGGTTTATGTTTTTTCTATGTCTTCTTTTTATATCCCGAATGATATTTTTTATATGTATTTCAAGTAGTGAATGACCATAATTATTATTTAGACATTGGCTACATTTGTATTATGGATTATAAAGCACAATTCATTCTTGACAAGTCACAAGTCAAGGCTCGGTGTATATGTCTCGGTTGCATATTGTTAAATATTGTTGTTGTTATGTTTTTGCACTTCATATTTTACCTGTTGTTGTTATCTATGCGCCATATTATTTGCTGGTTACGTCTTTTGCATTTAATGCCTGCTTTTCACTTTCATTCTTTTTTTTATTGCACGTATTTTAGTAGCCTTTACCAAATTTGCTATGTTTATGTATGTCTTACAATTGAAATGTTTCAGCCTATGAATGTATTTTTGTTCTCTTTTATACTGGTTATGTCTTTTGCATGTCATGTTTTGCTTTCTAATTTATTCTTGTTATTGCTCATATTTATTACCTAATTATGCTATGTTTATAAAGTGATCAATCCTATTCAATGTATATTCCAATGTAAAAATCGTGTTACCGTTGAAAGAATAAATAAATAAATAAATAAGGCTCACATGGTAGGATGAAAGCACTAAGATACTATGTTTCACATTTTAGTTTTGTTTGCCAGAAACGTTTACACAATTTCATTCAATATTCAGAACCAATCAATCAGTTTGCAGGTAATGATATTTATTTACTATCCACCAACTTGAGTCCCTTTTCCATAGTGTTTCAAGGATATTGGGGAAATAAATCATTTGTCATCATAGTATTTTTACTAAAAACTCTTTAAAAAGACTGTGTTATAATATTCTTTTTGTATTTGAAGATTTACAGTAAAAAACTCATTACATATTTGCAAAGTCAACAAAAACCTATAGTATGCTTGCAGTGCTATAAAAGAGTACACATTCCGAAGTTTTACAATAGTATCTGGTGCAAGTAACTGGCTATTATTTAAGCTTTTGCTAATTTCAAGATGATAAGTCGGAAGAAGATTGATTTGTGGATGTATGCCATCATTTTAAAAATGTGTCACCTTTTGGGAGTGCTTCCCATAGAAACAAACACCATTTTCAGAACCCCTGTTATTCCGCTCAACAATCGTACTTTTGATGACAGTAAGTGATTAATGTAAAAACTAGTAAATGAATGATAAATGCACACTCAAATGTTTTCAAGTAGGGTATGTACACCCTTTGGAGATAGCTATTAGTTATTCACCAATCTTATAGCTAGCTGAAACTTTACACAGTACCTGTTCCAAAGAATTTACGATACTAATGATAATTTTATTTACTTAACTACAGTTGATTATTAAGCTGCCTACTTTTTGTCTCTTCACTTTCCGTGTGTTAAACTCCGGTAGCAAATCATAATGTGAGTTACTTTTACATTCATTATCAAATAGAAACAAAAACTACATATTATTTCAGTTCTTTAAAATACAAAATAATTCTAGTCTATATATATATATATATAATTCAATGTATGTTTGTCTGTCTGTTTTTTGCTAATCGGTTTGTCTGTTTATAGTGCTGTTTCCTAACTTGTAAATCATTCCGCTGATTGATTTTCCATCTGCTAAATATTAAAAATAATATATAAAAACATAATTATAAAATAAGGACAATATAATTAGTTAAGTAATTTGTATCAATTTACAGGTAGCCATAAGGAACACAGTAGGAGAATATTCACAGCTGTTCAAATTATTATCAGTGCAATATTCGCCCATGAGATGGCTCCAAAGTTATCTGATTTTACAAGTTTTGCTCCTGTGGCAATGTTATGGCTGATAAATTGGAGCTCAGCGCTTTCTATTCTTTTATGCTCATTCTTCTCTGACGATTCTTTGGCAGACTGCTTTTACAAAGCTTGCCAAATTTATCACTTTTCAAAAACCAACCTCAACCCCCTCTCTTTGAAGCTGTTTTTATTTATGATTCTGTATCCTTTTGCACAGTTTATTTATGCATCTTTATATATTGGTATCTCTAGTAGCAAAATAATCACTCGCTTTTTCATATTTAACTTTGCTTACATTCCTACTGGAATGGTTGCAGCACTTGTTTCAACATATTGTATCATAGCTCAAAATGCTTACCATAATATAAACGTAAGATTATCTCGTTTCTTGAAAAAAAGAATTTTGAGCAACATTTCGTTAACCGTTGATCAACTTGAGCATTATTTAGAAGTCACAAAGTTCACATCAGGCTTTGCCAAGTGTTTTGGTGTATTTTTTCTGATTATATTTTTGTCTTTCACATTCCGTTTGATTATCTACACTCTGCTTGTTGTTAAACTGCGGAGAATCGGCCATTTTCACGATTTCCTAGCTTGCGCTGTTCACACATTTTACTTCATATTTTGGCTCCTGTTTCTCTGCTATAGATGTTACACTGTTCAGCGAGAGGTGAGAATTTTTCACACTTTTAAATTTTAATCAATAGGGCATTTTATATTATTATATTTGTATTCTAATTATTAGTCAAATACAATGAATACAAACCCTTTAAGAAGCGAAATGCTTATGGAGAATAGTCAGACTGGAATTTTGCCGGTAAAATGAGCATCCCGAGGCTGCTGCTACGATCGCTTGCGCGGTCGCCGCGCTACTCTATCTCTATCTCTCTCGAAGCCAATTCTTTGTCTCACTCAGTCTTGGCCGCACGCTCTTGATTGTCTACCTAGCAGCCGCCGCGGGAACTATCGAAAAATTCAAGTATTTCCAGACTGATTTTTTTACAAAGTTATTGCGCTTCTTAAAGGGTTTGTATTCATTGTCATATATTTGATTCCTCTCAAATAAAATTTATATAAACCACCAAACACGGTTTCACATTATTTTACAGTGTTCAGTCAAGTTCAAATTCAAACTATAGAAAAGTAACTATTCCTCACGTGTTAAGGGTGCGCTTTACCTCGCCTCGGATTTCTCAGTACGATGTTGCTGAGCGCCGATGTTCCTATACCATTGCATTGAACAGCGTCATGAAGAGTGCTTTGTAAGCCTTTTAAATCTGGGTGGTTACATTGTTATCAAACCTTTTAGTAAACTAATTGCATATTCTTGTTTTTAAAAATCTATTGCACTTCCCTTGTTTGTTATTTTTTCTCTAAAAACTATTTGTATGCTTTAAAACTTGTGATAAAAACGCATATTTTAACATTGTTACCAACCTTTTAGCCAAATATCTTAATTCAAAACAGCGCAGGACCTACAATAATTAATTAACGAAAAATATGAACCAAGATCTTTAAAATCGGTTCACAATTGGGGCTACAACCAGTAAGAACCAAAACCCTTGCATTTGCACGTGCCATATGGTTAGAGCGCAGCCTTAATGTACATTTTGAAACTTTGACTTTTTAGTTAAATAAATAATTAAATTATAAGTTTTTTTGAACAAACTAACCGATGCTTTAAATTTTGGCGTTACAATTTATTATAATTGAAAACTCTTAACCTAAGATATTGTATTTATCAGGGTGCTTTGATGTTTGCTGAATAAAACTACGACCAAGTAAATCTTTTACATTAAAAAACCATGAAATTTATAACTACAAAATAATAGTTTGAATCTACTTTAATCGTTTATCATTGACCATTTAAAAAAATATCTTAGCTAAATAGGTAGTCAGTTGTTCTTGATAATGTTGGAGTTCAAATCATCTTTCATTCTTCTTCACATTACACACCCTTATACCATGAGACAAATAGAATAAATATAGACCAACAGCAGTCCTGCGGTTAGAATATGTTCCCGCGTCCACCACTAGGTGTGCTGTGTAGTTACGGCGCACACCGCTGCAGCGTCTGCTGTTAGCATACGGCTCCTCCCCTGCAGCTGTGTGTGCCGTAACTACACGGCACTCCAAGGGGCAAATCGTGGAACCTTCCTTTGATTGATATTTATTCAATGGTCTATGCTTATACCTTTAGAGATTCATTCTAGATATTAGATCTATAATGATTATCCTTGAAATCACCATCGGTATTATCGTTTATCCTTATCTCATAATCCAAAAGAAATGTATTGCACAGAATGATATTTGAACAGCTGTGAAATAAAACTCGTATTCACTTTTTACGCTTAAAGAAAAGTTTGTGTTTAACAAATTATTGGTTGAATAAAGTACTGGTTTTACTACAGTAAAATGATAGCTTCTCTCAATTTTTCAGAGTCATACTCCAGAAGGAGTAGCAGATTTTTCACAGTGGTTCAGATATTCATCTGTGCAACGTTCTCCAGCGGAAATGCTCCACACATTACTCAAATAACGGATTTGTTACCAAATGCTGCATTATGGCTAATCAACTGGATATCTGCCATATTAGTCTTGATTCTACCTTTATTTTCCAATGATTTACTATCTGATTGTTTTTTCAAAGCGTCATCAATTCTCTTCTCTCCGTTTCTTCTCACACATTTTCCAATAAAGCTTTTTCTGTTTTTATTCATCTGCCCTTTTGTTCAAATAATATATTTGTTCTCTGTCTTGTTTTTTGTACCAAGAGCTAGAGTGATGTCGTTCATTGACATTTTGCACCTCTTCAGATATAACTACGCTTACGTACCTGTCGCTACCGTAGAAGTTCTAATATCAATCCTATGTTTTCTGGGAGAGTCGATTCATCAAAGTCTAAACAACCAGTTAATTCAACTCAGTCAAAAAAGGAAACTAAACTCAAATAAGTTTTCTTTGTTCAAGAATATCGTTGAGGAACACCTTACAGCAGCCAAGTTTATCAACAATATCGCAAGATATTTCAGTTCTTTTTTCCTCGTAATATTTTTATCTTGTCTCTTTCGACTTATAATTTACACGGTTTTAACGGTTAAGAACAGAAGAGATGGGAACGTTTCTGAATTCATCACCATTGCTAACCACTGTATTTACCTCATATTGCGGCTTTTGTTTTTATGCTATAGATGTCACAAAGTCAAACTAGAGGTAAGATTTTTATTTATGATTAAATTTACGTTTATAAGATTTTAAATGAATATTGAATGAAATGAAATGAAATATTTTTAAGCTTTTTGGGAGAATCCTGCCCAAACCTAATTTTCCATTTTATGTATGGTTTTAAAAATACTACTTCCTCTAATCATGCTGTCAAGGTTACCTACAGACAAAAAACATAACTATATAATTCAGAGCATTTGTATTCATATCTAAGAGTCAACTCGATGTTTAACTTTTTAATAGGTTACATAATTTAAACAGCTGTATTGATAATCAATTTAAACTCTACTGGAACTTAAATAATAAAAACCAAAATTAGTTGTAATAAAAACGTGAGTTAACCATTGCTTTTACAATAGAAATGAACTATACCGGGCCGATAGCTCGGTCCCCTGGTACTGTCGTATAATAGTACTAGTCTTTTGTTGTCTTAATGAAAAATTAGTATTTGAACAAGCAAATATCAAAGATGTTTCTTGATGATTAAAAACTGGCCAAGTGTCTTTGTTTTCAATATTCAAGACAAGTTATCTGAAATATTTTAAATTTTAAATCACAGGCAGCCGAGACAAGGGATATTGTACGCAAGTTGAGAGTTCAATGGAATGACCAGTTATCAGAACCACAAGCAGAACTGGTAAGAAGTAAGAACATTGTGCTTGTTTAAATGTACGGTAATTTCTTTGTTATGACTGCAATTAAAATATTTTCTGCGGATTTTACCACTTCTGTAGTAAACCTATTTTTGGGTGGTATCCTATTAAACTTACTTTGACCTAATGGTAGGGATGAGAATTATTTTTTTCTCAAATCAAAGGATAGTGAATTGAAGGAAGAAAGAGGAACACTTTCAGAAGAATTTAAAAAAATACTAGGTGAAACCCCTCAAAGTTGCAAGATCATTTAACCGATCACTAAAGATAAATCAATGGTAAATAACTCAATTTTTGGAACAATTTGATTCGGCAGTGTGATTTAGGTACGTCTGATCTTAATAATCAATAATTCAAAAAAGGTGGTGGTGGCACTGAAGGTTCATAGATCAATACATAGGCTATAGGATAACATTATTAGAATTGATTATATCTCAAACTATCCATATTCGAGAAATAATCAAATTTATTTTTAATTTTAAATTAAATGAAAATAAATTGCATGATCTACTTTGCAAAGCTGTTTAAATTGCAGGTAGATATCTATGAGGAACTAATGGAAGCATTAGCTGTCAAATTCACTGCATGTGGATTTTTCCCTGTTAGCCTGGGTCAGGTTTTTAATGTGAGTATATATTTAAAATTTAAAGCTCCAAAGCATCAGAGAGTTTAAATTTATTTTGATGAAAAACAAATTGATTATTTAAGTTTTTAGGCGTAACTACCACCACGTTAGCACGAAACATACAGCTGTCCGTGTGAAAAGCATGCATTTTCTAAATTTAAACTGGCCAGGGATTGCCCTTGTGCCTTATAATGGTGACTGCGAAAGCATGACCGCTGCCGCCAACTGCAAACTTTCGTGGTCCCGACTGTAATACAGAATGTTGTGATTATTCAATCCTACAAAACAGTTGGTGAAGGTTTAAACATCTGTTTTTAAATTTTATTTATTTGTAAACATTGTAGTTCCAAAAGTCTGACATTGTACCCCTTAAAAACCTCTGGGGCAGAGCCCTTTTGACGCATCTACACATAACTTCACACAAACCATCCTTGAATAATGCTTAATAAGGGTGCGTACACAAAGAACGCCGGTTGCCGGCGCCGGCAAACCGGCAGCTTGCTCCTCGTGCTTATAAGCGCGGCAAAAGCTTGAAGCCGTACATAAAGAAAGCTGGTAACAAGCGCGACAAGTCAGTTCACTTTGAGTAGTGTCAAAGATGTCTTCGTCTAGTGATAATGTGTTTTTGGTGGAGAGTGTTCATGTAAAATTATTGCAAAGGAGGAAAGTCGGTGTTCATGTTATTAATAGACATAGGAAGAAACTTGGTGAATACCATCACTTGTTTCCGCAACTAAAAGGTGACCCACAACGGTTCTACACATACATGAGAATGGAGCTAGCGACTTTCGATTACATATTAAGAAAAATTGAAGGACGTTTGGTTAAAAAGTGGTCAAACTGGCATAAACAACCAATAGAACCAGAAGAGAAGTACCAATAGAACAACAACAACCAATAGAACCATACACTCTGTTCGCGTGCAACTTCTCCCGTTTATCCCAAATCGCCTTCTTTTGATAAACTTTGGAAATTAAATCATCTGTATCAACCATCGCGCTATGACACCCACCAACTGCACAGTACAGAGACCACTCGCGGACTGAGCCGGTTGCCGGAACCGGCTTATAAGAATGTTCTCTTCATACTTGTTTGCCGGTTGACGCCGGCAGCTCGCGCTTGTTGCGCTTGTTGAGCCGGCACCGGCGTTTACTGTGTACGGGCACACTTGAAACCATGTTAAGTTCTTCTCGAGCCGGGACGCGCTTACAGCGGCCGGTTTGCCGGCGCCGGCAACCGGCGTTCTTTGTGTACGCACCCTAATGCATGAAACTTTCATTACAATATCTGTCGAGTAGTTTCGGAGTCTATAGGGTCAGGGTGTTGAAAATGTCTGGAACCAACATTATATCTGGTGAGTGGTTATAGAAAAACAACTGATATTTTGTGTACGGATATACTATGGTTTTACCTATCTTTTGGTGCCTTATGAAAATTTTTACCCCTTATAGGGAACGTCCTGTGGAGGATGCAGTACAAAGTTTTAATGGAAGCCTATGGTAAATGATACATCGTTTTAAAGGCCATTTTTTTCTGAGTAAGGATCCACAAGTTTCATCTCAAAAGGACCACCCTAGCAAAAATGGCGACTGTTTGAAATTTAAAAAAACCATTTATAGGGAACGTCCTGTGGAGGATGCAGTAAAAAGTTTTAATGGAAGCCTATGGTAAATGATACATAATTTTAAAGGCCATTTTTTTCTGAGTAAGGAACCACAAGTTTCATCTCAAAAGGACCACCCTAGCAAAAATGGCGACTGTTTGAAATTAAAAATTCCGTTCCCTATAAGTTTTTTTTTAATTTCAAACAGTCGCCATTTTTGCTAGGGTGGTCCTTTTGAGATGAAACTTGTGGATCCTTACTCAGAAAAAAATGGCCTTTAAAACGATGTATCATTTACCATAGGCTTCCATTAAAACTTTGTACTGCATCCTCCACAGGACGTTCCCTATAAGGGGTAAAAATTTTCATAAGGCACCAAAAGATAGGTAAAACCATAGTATATCCGTACACAAAATATCAGTTGTTTTTCTTTAACCACTCACCAGATATAATGTTGGTTCCAGACATTTTCAACACCCTGTATACATACATACATACATACTTCCTCTTTTATAGATATAGATTTTAAAAATATACAGTAATCAGAATTGATTATTCTTTTAGATATTTATCAATTATATAAGATTACACGGGGAACCACAGAGCCACTGCAGTGAAGTCCGAAAGGATTTTTGAGATAAGAAAAGGCCTATAAGTTAATCGTGAATGTGAGCTATCATCATACCAAATTACAGCCCAATCCGTCCAATGCGTGATTGAACTTCAAAGGAACAAACATACAAACAAAAACACAAACTCTCACATTTATAATATTAGTATGATTTTAAAAACATAATCAGAACTGATTATTCTTTTAGATACTTATCAATTAGCTTATTTATTATACTTCGTTCACAAAATTAGCCGGTTTAAGGGATAGTTCCCCCACAATAAAGAAAAAAACTTAGTATGTTGCTTAGTCAGCAGTTGAGCTATTATTTTAAGGGTAAGGGTCAAGTTGAAGTGATAGATTTCTTCCCCTAAAACCACCTTAATATTGTGAACAAAGTATACACCATGGCACTTAGTTTAGAAAAACTTTCTCAACTAAATACATTTTTACATGAAAAATATAGCTTTAAGTTTAGGTATTTCTATTTACTTTTTCTGTGTGTGTTGTTAGGTATTAGGACTGACGATAACGTACGGCTTACTGGCAGCTCTTCAATCTTAATTAAATTCTCAGATATTTGAACATTACAGTTATTTTTAACATAGACAAGTGTTACAAAACATGTGGACATCTTTGCCTCTTACGTGTAAAAATAAGTATAAAATGTACAGTAGATTGGTTGTAGCTTAGATAAGCATCATATGGTATATGTTTTATTGTTCTCTATATGTGGTTTTGTATTCCCTTGCTTCATCAGACAATAACCATAAAGGGATATTAACATCAAAATGCTAACATAAATTTAACTATAAAAGTCTGGTAAAATTTAATTTCAAAAGACGCAAATATAGTTTTACGGTTAACACTTCTTTTATAAAACAAGGACGGTTCTCTTGAAATTTTACTTTAAATGTTTAAATGGGCCATATCTAAAAATAATAGCTACAGTAAATAGAGTTTTGCATTATATTACAGGCACTAAACAAAACTTTAAATAGGTACCAAAATAATTTGTGACCCCTCTTCTTCTACAGGATGTAATCTTCAAACCTTGTACTGCTTCTTAGAAAGATATTCTCAGTTGTACATGGTGGATCTGGAAAGTTTAAAATTAAAACATAATTTTTTTCATTTTGCTATGTTCTACGCACAATTATTTGCAAAAATGGGAGTAGGATACACGCAGACACTGCTGTTCGTAAAATTTAGGCGGTTTGAGGGGGAGTTCCCTTTCACTCAATATACGTATGGCACAACTGATTTATATTTTGGCAAACCTCAGCTATATTGAGCTATTAAAGGTTTATAGGTTCAAGTGGAGGGGGTAGATTTCTTCTCTTAAAACCGCATAAATATTGTGAACGGAGTACAGTGAACATGTAATTTTAATCATTTATTGTAATCTGTGAAAAATATACTTATAGGTTTAACTTCAGGGAGTAAGGCTCATATGGGTACATTAACTTTATTTCAATTTTTTTGTATTATTCTCAAACACCCACATTTGTACAGTGGTTACTATTGGTTACATTAACTTCTCAAAAGTTGGTAGCACTGATTCCTTTCCTTCCCACATGTTTCTAAGGCAACGAAATATTCAGTTGAAAGGGACACTGTTTGAGGTTATGTGTGAATCAGTGAATTTGCGAACTTTGATGTGTTCTGAAACCCATTTATAATGTACATATACACTTAATAATTTTTGTTTATGATATTTTATGCTTTCGCCTTTCAAATAATATTTAGTTTACTACATTATCTTTTAAAACGAAACCAGAAATTTGATTTTAATATCTGTACTCATTTGCGTACAAATCTCAAATGTCTTTGAATCTCAAAAAACGTCCCTGAAGAGGTTAAGGTATATATTTATTTTTATTATGTTACCAGAATAGTAGTATATTTTCCAATGTAGGGTAGACTACATTTTGCTCTATGGAATTACCTTACGGAGACAATCAACAAATAGTAAAACCATATATAAATCAAATCCCAAAGTACCAATGAACTTTTGTGAAAACTAAAAGTCACACCTCCATAAACCATATACTTAAAATGTTCGTAATCATGAGAAACCTTGCGCAAAACTCAAAACTATATTATTATTTTATAAATTGCTGTTTAAGGTTGTAATTAATTTCTAAAGGGAACTTTCCACCATTTACCTAATGTTAAAAATACCTCAGCTGTACTTATTTGTTTGTTATTCTTTCAATTTATTAACTTATTAAAATCAGATGTGATTATTTGTTTGTTCTGTTTTGTGTAGTTCAGCTTAACTTAACCAGTTAATAGTTTTACCTTAGACTATCGTTTTACTAATACTTATGAATTCAAACGGGTTGAAGCCCATGGGTAACAGCTAGTTCAAATAAGATTCATTTAGATGTATGGCAAGTACTAAATTTTGAGCTTATGTTAAAAATTTAAAAAAATCTGTTATGTTAAATTTCCTTAGTCTGTTTATTTATTAAAACCTAAACTGTATGTCCATAAAAAAAGAAAGATTTTGAGTAGATTTAAATAAAAAAAATAAGTACAACACTAGAAAAAAGAACATATACAGCTATTCGATACAGGACAACAAAATTTGAAAAATGTCCTGTTTATGCAGTCCTAATGAAGTACAACCATTGCCGAATATATTTTAAGAGATGGCAGTAAATGTTTTAAAGTTAAAATTGATGAAATTCTACTGGATAAATTTACTATTCAATTTCATACTTTTAAGCAGAACCCTCCTTTGGTTATATAATTGCACATTGTTGTTGTTGTATTTGTCTCTGTTTTGTGTTTGAATGTTTTTTTTTCTAACTGTCTTAGTAGACTGAGAAGTTATTTATTGTAAGAGTATTTATTTAATAATAGATTAGGATTGTAATTAATAATTAACAGATGAGACAATGTAATTATTTAATCAGTTACTGCTAAGCATTTCATGTAACGTTTATCTTTGTGTCAATTGTGATTTGATTTTTTGGGTTTAGCTATACCTATTGAAACATTTGTATTCTAATACAAAAAATCACTGAAAACATACTACTATAACCCAGAATGCTAACCGCATGGTAAAAAGCGTTAAGTACTCGGAGAGAGCTTTGCCTGTCAATTCGTAGGTGACGCTGTTTCTGTGAAATAATGTAGGAAAGAGAGATTGGATTGTTGCTATTTAACTATTCAATGTTAATATCAATCTTTGAATTAATTCGCCATTTTTGGTAGATTTTGACATACACAACAAATTTTACGTATAATAACATTTTCTAGAGAAGTACTACATGTCAAAACAATTTATTATGGTTCTAAATCTTCCTTTGACTTCCACATGAACTATATAGTTTTCTTTTTTCAAACATAAATTAGAACGGTCTTAAGCTTGATTGTTTCTAATTTGTAATGTTTGTTTAACTTTTTTTAGATAAATTTATAGTACTTGTTAATGCTTACCATTGTAGACAAAGGTATCAGGAATTCCGACATCTCTTCTGATGGATTCCAAAGCTCGACGGATGGCGAACAAAACCGAGTGAGACATAACAAGAGGAGCCTCTCCAACAGCTGTTTAATAATGGCACAATATATAAAATCTATTTATTAGAATTCATCAAAATTTTTCTATTAGAAGATAATAGTTATATTATACAGTGTTTAGATAGCTGTACATCTAGTACTTAACCTAACAAGAAGGTCTCTGATTCAATTATCAATTTTATATCCCACTATTTAAGACATTTGATTTTTAAGACACCAGATGCCACTATGTGCATATTTTAACCCAAATATGAGTGAACGATAAGTTTAGGATGAGTGGCGCGATCTTGTAGTCTTGTTGTTAGTATGACTAAGGCCGACATGTTCTTACATATGGTGCTTACAGTTGAAAGAAATCGGACATTTTAAAAGTGACTTGGTTATTTAGGTGAACAATCTCTAGAAAAATGTATGAATCACTGAGTGAAACTTTATTAACACAGTTGAAATTCCAGATTAGTAAAATGTTTACTTTCAAATCTCAAAAATACTTTTTCAAATTTCTGGATTTCTTCTAACTCGCTTAATAATATATTAAATAACAACCTTTCAAAACTCACTTTTACTGGAACAATTTCTTCAAATATTCTTTTTTCTCCTTCACTGTTCCCTATATGAGATTATTGTATAGTTCGGGCGGTTAGAAAGCGACCTCCTCTAACATTGGTTTAGCATTGGTCACTTTCTAAGCGGCCGAACTATAGCATTATTTGCTCATTTTTAATCAGGCCCAAGTTTTTGGAAAATATTTCTTCTAAATTATTATAAGGGCCATCCATAAGGTTGGCGGCGCCCGGAGCAAACGTGGTTGTGGCGCCCCCTCCCCCCCAGTAATAATAGTCACATTTGCATATTTTAATACTATGTTAATACAAATAGCCGCTGCGCGGCGCCCCCTTAGCCACAGCGCCCGGGGCAGGTTGCCCCCCCCCCTTTGGACGGCCCTGATTATTATTCATCATCCGTTAAGTGATATTGGTATTCTGATAGGCATTATCAACTACAGATACTGTTTTTAATGTATGTTTTAAATATGAAATAAGTTTATAAATTCTTTTACTTACACTTAGATCCATATACACCAGTTGGAGGAGTGTTAGGGTCTTTTCTGAAATAAAGTCGCCAATCTTCTGGAATGTCCTTGGCCCCGGGTATTTTGTATTCCTGAACAATAAATACTGTAAAAGCGCTTTAGAAAGAGTAGTAACCAAAATATCGTGGACTACACTGGAAATATTCAAAAGCGATATATAGATAAACAGTACAAAGCTAGTACTTTTAGAGGCAAATGTACTTCAAGATCCCTACAATAACGCAGCACTGATTTTTACCCAGGTTCTATCTGTAGCAAGTAGTCCAGTATTTGGGTCAAAAATGAGTTTTTCACTTGTGAAGTGTCCAATTCCCATCAAGAACGCTCCTTCAATCTGGCCTATATCCACCAGTGGACTCACGCTCTTGCCTAGGTTTTGTAGTATGTCTACCCGAAGGATCTGGAAGTTCAAATTGAAGTGTTACAATTTAGATAAGATTTTATACTACTGTATAAACAAATATTGTACGGTACAGTTTCAAATCATTCAATGTTTATCATTATAGTAGATCATGACAACAATTAAAGGGGTGAGCTGGATGCGCATGGACTTAAGAAACCTCTTCCTCTCCCACTGGTTGCTTTGGTTATTTTGTACAGTCATCCCAACAATCAAATCGTCATTTGATTAATTTAATGGTCGCCATTTAAGATAAAAGTAATTAGTAACACCTAGCATCTAGTGGTGAGACCATCAGTCCTGTTGGGAGCCACTCTCTACACAACGTCCATTATTGACATGATTTAAAACTTATGCTAATTTAAAACCCCCTGCTGTAGCAAAACTGCAGACTAAGCAAATTTCCATTTAGCTGGCTAGGTTTCCACTAAAATATTACCTTAAAATAGTCAGATTTATTTCCTATTCAAACAAAATAATTTTAATGAGTACTTTAGGTTTTCGGCTACAGGGAAGGTATAATGAGTTTTTTTGTTATTGAAATGTTGGTATCTTAGTAGTAAAGAAAATTGCTAAATTTTATTAAAATACATAAACAAGCTAACTGCAACAGTTTATTTAAGCTCCAAAAGAATAACTTGGGGATTTTTAAAAATTTTCTCCGTAACCATTAGGCATACAATATTATGCTTCAGTTCACTAAATCATTATTTTTTTTTAGCTCTACAAAATGGTAGAAAGAAATGTTAATTTTATTTTTATTTTTAAACCCAAAAACCCCCACAGGGGATTCACATAGTCCGAACTGGTTTGTGAACTCGTTTGAATAATCGTAGGTTTACATGATTGTACGGTACCAAATTTCAACAATATCACATAGTTTTCACTTCAGTTATCTTGCATGGACATATAATATATGAATCTGAACGGAGGGTATGTTTGGCCTCTGGGGACCTCAAAACGATTAAAGTAAATCGGTCCTGGGTCCATGTCTTAACATAAAATCTATGGTAATAGCTAATTCCCTATATAAGAAATTCACTAACAAAGGTCAAGTTTCTATAAAAGTCTACATTTTTTATAATATTGTGGGAATCATCTTTTTAAATCTGAAGATTAAATTGATAATTTGAATAAACAATTTCTTTTAATATTTACTGTATGGTTTTATTTCTGAAAACCACATAACTACTGGTGTCATTACTTAACTATTACTTACACCCTTGATAAAACCAATAATTACAGTATCACAAGGCTTTTAAAATTCTGTACTTTCGACAATGTATTCATTGGGAATACTGTAATTTTAACCTACCCTATGCTCTCCTGTTAAACAGTCTATTTCCACTTCTGTTATGGTGGTCCCGTAGTTTAGGTAGTCTTTCAGGTCTCGTTCCGGTACAAACCTGAAATCAATATAAAATATGTTGACAAAATGTTACTTTAATAATAGTGCGGTACTCAAAAGTCACTTGACAAAAAAGTGTAAATTGTTGATCAATTTAAACCTACACGGGTCTATTATCCAAATTTCCGTTACTGCTTAACATAGTGTGTTAAAGTTAGATGCAACCTAGTATTATTGGTGCTTAATTTTTAGAAATTGAAGTATCAGAAAAATTATCTATCGAAAATTAATTAAAATTTAATTAATTTTTTTAATTTTTTAATTTTTTAAATTTTTCGAATTTTAATTAATTAAATTAATTAAAAGTGCTCTAAAAAAAGTATAAAAAATAATGTGTAAAATGTTTTACTTGGAAATCATTAATCCACAAGAATGTCAAAATGATATCCTTGAATATTCTGGGAAATTTTCAAGAAAATATTGCTAGAATGCAGAGATAGTTTTTAATTAAACTATGCATTTAATTGCATTTTTAAAGGGACCTGGTTTAGCTTCCCTATGATTGTAAGTACCATGTAACGACTAACTATACCACATGAATCAAATAATAACATGTTGCTAATATCATGTGTGGTTCACATGGGCTAGTAAATGGACTGTTAACAAATATTTACCCTATTCATATCACAAAAGTGACCTCATAAGCCTGTAAAGGAAAGCATGGAGAAATACATTCAATCAAATAAACGTCTATTACCCACAGTGGCGGTTATAGAATATTCTTTTGAAGGGGGCCGATATTAATTTAAGGTTAGGTTAAGTAATTTCAAATAGACTTGCCATGATAATTTATCTCAGTTTTGCTGCGCTAATTTGCACTAAATGTGACCTTTTACTTTACCAAGATCATGCTGTCTCATTAAATTGGTCCGTTAAATTTGAAAAATGTATCTATTCAAGCCAAATGAAGAAAATATCTCAATTACTAAATCAAAAAACATTGATCAAGATTTAACAGTGTGTCATTCCATCTGTAAACACTTATCCAAACCTAAGGAGTCAAATACGCCATTATGATATTCAATTTGGAGGAGTTCTAACTACTGTATAAGTATTCTTTTGTGCAAACTGCAAAACGTTAACATTTCAGTACAACGTCGAAAAGATTTAAATAATAAACAATAAAAATGGCTACCACTGAACTGACTGAACTCTTCATTACTCCGGGTGGCGGGCGGGAGCTCGAGTTGGTCTGAATCAACCCAAACTAGCACAAACTATCACTGTCTGCTACAGCGATGAATTCACACATGATTCATGATAAATAATTTATGTTATGTTACCTATTTTTCTTCATATCCATTATTTTTTTCATATCCCTCCTGATTATATACGTCTCTGAACCCAAATTAAAAGAAAAGTGCTAGTAACATCTACTTTATTAACTTCGGATCTCTTTCCATTTTCTGCACTACACTTAGAAAATGACACTTCATTAGTTGATGGATGTTAGTAGGGTATATTGGCGTACCGGTATTTTATTGCACTATTGCACTTAGCTTTTGTAAAATAAAATAAACACTCACATGAAAGATGCACTTAAGTTGACACCCCTGAGATAGGCAGTTTGAATAAGAAGAGGCCAAGCTACATCTGGTCCTAATGATTGCCTCACAGCTTCCAGTCTTTCATTTAGCTCTTCACAACATTTCCTCACAGCCTTAAAAAGTGACAACCGTAAGACTTGGTGCCAAAACATACCGATGGCCAACCATCTACAGAAACATAGGGCCAACCATTTGCCAACGATTTTCTACTTGGATTGGATAGTCCTGAAAATAAGTGTTTACCGGACGAGTGTGGTCGTTCCCGTGCGAGACGAAGTCGAGAATGGGATTACCATACAAGTCCACTAAACACATTTTGGACGAGTGGTGTACGATAGTTTATGCCATACTACTAAATCTGTACAAATCCTTATATATTACCTACCACCAAACTAACTAAAGGACTAACAATCACTAGTTATAACCTCTAGAGAGAGGTTATGTTTTTGTTTATAACCACTCATCCCCAAATACAGTATAATAATCAGCTGATTGGTTTCCGGTAAAACTCACTACAGTACAGTAGTACGTAATGAAACCCCATTTGATTAAGCTGGCGGCAAACAGCTGTTTCTGGACTAAATCCTTGTGTGGGAAGTTCTTCAAAATAGTGTAGTGTGTGGCGTAAAAGCTTTTACATTGAACGAACTGTAAACTTTTGTTTAACCCTCGAGGAGGCGCTTTACCAGTAAAACAATAGCAGCCGCATGCAGAGTTTTATCCCGCAACACTAAAATAGCATAAATTTTACCCATTTTACTCGTTGTCATAACGAAATATAGTATGTAAATGTTGAATAACCTAATTTCTTTGTTAATAACATTATTTATTATTTGTTTAGCTTAATAAGATTAATATTTCAAATGAAACATATTTAACAATTTTCTAGTACCATAAATGTATCACTGTGGGTGTTATGAGAGAGGGCGCGTGCAGAGTTTTGTTCCGCAATAATGCAATTATACATACATGCAATTATAAATTAAACAATACATTTAAACATGTTTATATTTTGTATGTAAAAAAAAACACACAGTTTGACAAGAGCGCATGCGAAAATAAATTCTGCGCTAAGGACTTACGTGATAGGGCACACACGGAGAAATCCTCCATAAACTGACACCGCGTCACTGAATTGCAACTGACAACAAAATAAGGAGGAATTTGGGGGTAAAATAAGCTTAGGGGCATTCCGGGGATGAGGTGCGTGAAGTATGGAGCACGTATTTTGCATAATTCTATTAACAAAAAGTACAAGTGCGGAGGAAAACTCTGTAAGCGCCGCTCGAGGGTTAGCGTTTCAAAAACCATATATTATCTGCATGGAGAACAGAGAACTGGAAAGATCAAATACTGCACAACACTTGTTACAAAATAGCCACTCATTGGGGAATATGGAAGACAATCAATGTATTTTAAAGAATTATAAGAAAGGAAATGTATGATGATTGCTTGTGAAGAATAGTATTTGTAATGGAAAATACAAAAATAGAAATAAAGCTATTTGATGAAAACAAGTAGCGTAAATCTTAACTTCAGTTGAGCTCGTAAAAACTTCTTGTCTGTTACTTGCGGTAACCAATAGTACCTGTAATAAAGTAGGGACGCCATCGAGGTTCTTGTAATTTGCTTATTGGGTCTGATGATGATTGGATTGTCCAATCAAAATTGATTACCACGTTTACCATCTTTTAAATATATATTTACCGTCTTGTTAGTTAACAGTTTAGTATAAATATATGTTTTAAAATGTTATTAGACATATTTTTGATTTACTATCCATAAAAATTAATAACACAATGCTGATCAAGAAATTATAAGCTACTAACAATTAATTGTCAATTACTCACAAAACAGACACTATCACTGCCGGTGCTAGATGCTGTATAAATGCTGTCAGGAGACACTAGGTTGTTGTTGGGCTTTATTTTGACATACTCCAGTGGTACCCCTAGAACATGGGCAGCTACTTGTGCTGCCTACAATCAACAGCTAAATATTTTTTTTATGTTACAAACATTTTTAGTCGTGTAATCATTAGGCTAGGAGTATTTGTTCTACATCCACTTTGATTTTAATTCTAAAACTAACAAAATATCTGTTTGAAAAAACCTTAGATCATGTCATATCTTTGATTAGACCTCTGTATAATCTTAATACAACTAGCTTGATAAGCCCTTCTAATTTTTGAATCATAAACAACTTGGACTTTAGACTTTTCAAACTTCAAATTAAAGGTATAGAACTCTTTAGCAATTATTAATAAAAAAAATTATTCATTACCTTGGTGTTGATTCCTTGTCCCATTTCAACACCAGCATGACTAATGACGACTCTGCCGTTGTTGCGGTAGATGCTTACTAGTGCGTGATATCTTCCTTTAAAGTTAACGTAAAATTTCATCGGGAGTAAGGACAACCCTCGCTTTTTCCATTGATTGGTCTAAAACAAAACATAAGTAGTGTTTAAGAAAATAAAACAATCATGAGGAGAGTGAAAATATTTATTTAAATTTAATTGACAGTTTATTAGTTGTTTTCTAGTAATAGTGCAATAACATAAATAAACAGGGTAGGGATGCTAATTTAGCGGTTTTGACAAAGAACTAAGCTTCAACACACCTTTATTTGCCTTTTCATATTTGACGAAGGCAATTTCCAAAATTCCAATCAGGGAAACCTTTTTTTATCACCATTAACCACAAGACCAAAGCTACCTTAATAAACCAGTATTTATTCACGAACAATTATATATTTGGTGCCTTTAGCGGAGTTAAACGTATGGAGTGATTCAAATTATTTATCAAAAATAAAATCAACGACTCAAACAAAGACCAACAACAAACTGTTTTTACACAAAAGATATGGTGTACAGGGATATCTATTCTGACACATAGATAATATATTTCTGAGTTTGTATAAAGAATATTTTTTTTACTTTATTGAGCTTTTTAAGGACTTTGTCCCTATACAAGCCACTAGAAGTTATTAAAAAACATTTAGTCTACCTTGTTAAACTCCCTGCATTGAGCCAGTCTAGAGGTGTATTCAGCCTTAGATTTGGCCTCAGCAACATACTCAGCTATGGGACTACCATCTTCAGCATTGCTTAGTCTGACTGCAGTAGGGTCTCTCTTGATAGTCCAAGCAATGTGTTCCATAATATGTTCTACTAACCCTTGAGTGTCTAGAGTACCTGGAACAACAAACAAAGCATTGAAGGGATTTTAATAACAAGCTGTATATTTACAATAATTGAAGAGGATATGGAGAATTATATGTACCAGTAATTAAGTACATTGCGTATTGCAAGTGAAAACCCAAACAAAAAGATGCACAGTAGCAAAAGATGCCAGTGCCCGGACAGACGGCACAACACCTGGCAGGCTCTGTTTGAACACATTTTTCAAGCGATGGGAAGGATGATATCCATTCGTAATATCGAAATCTTGTCATCTCGAAATTCTATCGACCACTGAATGGACTTAGTTTCAATTGTTCTTTCATTTCTTTCTTACTAGTTTCAGCTGTGCAATAGACAATCGAGTGGTCATTACGATCACAATCACAATTCTTTATAGTTTATACATGAAGAGAGATTATGGATCCAAACCTGATCAATTATTATTTTGATATAAAAAGGTCTTTTTGTAGAAGGTCAGTTTAATAAGCAACCACGAAAATAAACAAAGAATTGAATACATTATAGCTGAAATAGTGGTTAGAGCCTAGGACTTCAGTTGTGAGGGTACAGGATCAAACCTTGCTATGACTCACCTGGAGCCCGAGCAAATGTTGTCGGTGACTTGTCCGTCAACACATCGTATGCGTCAACAGTCCATGTTGAAACATCGTAGAAACAAGGAAGTGCTTTTATGCTAGTAGTTCCAGTATTTGAATCATTGAAAGATGCTCCTTTGTCAATGTAATAGTTTGCCTTCAAATACTGTATTACTCCTTCACCGTTGACTCCAACCTACAAAAATAATCTTAAGAATGATTCGGTGTAGGAGTACATGTTAATTGTTACTTAACTTAAAATTTGTATGATAAAAGATAATTACCGTATATCTTCAATTTTTCAAACAGTGTAAAGAATAGTTATTTGTGTAACTAGTGAGCAAAGTGGCACTTTGCTGCACACGAGAGCAACATTTAGAATGATCTCGAGTGCAGCAAAGGCTTTTTGCACTTGTGTTACACATTATATTTTTCCTACAGTCACTATAAAGCATTAGTCTTTCATCACTATACAACATGTTTTTAGGTTCAGCTGGCAACACAAATAGGTGCCCTAGAGAAAGTAGTCCCTAGTCCGTATCACTCCGCTATTTTTTCCTCGGCAATCAATGTGCTCCGCGACTTGAGAAAATAGTTCCGTATGTTTGTAATTTGCAGTGGTTTCCGTGCCTAAAAAAATTCTTTAAAGGTATTTTCTTGTTTATTAAGATTGTAGGAATGTTTTAAAAACGTTTAAAAGAAAAGTCCAGAAAGTTCAGAAATACCGAAAAGAGAACATAAACTATAAACACGAAATGACCGGTTAAATTGTAGTTATAATAGTCAATTAGCTGCTCATAGTTTTATTATCTTTAAGTGCTGCCAACCTATTTCCAAGCGTACACGGATTACGTGTATAATAGAACCACGCTGTTTTGTGTTGTTTCGTTGGAATCCTGATGTGCGCCAAAGTATAAACCATACGACAAAGTATAAACCGTACGACAAAGTATAAATATGCAGCAATTAGAAGCTTTCTGTACTATAAACAGTACAAGGAAGCCAACTTTGTCGGGTGATTGTAGGAAAAAATTTTGTTTAGGGTTTGAAAATTTGAAAGTTACAGTTGACTTGAATGAGTTAAACTTGAATGTCATACAGCTGAGTTAGAAATAAATCATCGTAAACTACAAAGCTATGATGCACAGGCCTTGCATTAGCACTATCTCACTTTATGGTCACCATTTCAATAAAAATTATTAAAGTATATTAAGTTTAAGTTTATTTAATTTAGATTTGGACTCTCACAACATGTGTACTAAATTGGTTAGGATTAATGATAGTTACCTGTACTTCACTGCTTCCTAATTTGTTAGTAGTTTGTAAGTGTAAAATATTTCATTACACACATATCCAAACCACCTTGTAAATAATGATGTACTAAAAAGTAAAAAAAAAAAAAAACTTTAAAACAAAACACTAAATCAACAACGCATTTGTATTTAGCCTTTGAGAATACCTCATATTTGGAGTACATTAGGAATCTGCCAATGCAACTTCTCATGTTATACTCCAAATTCATCACCATTCTGACAGGTTGTTGAAGAAGATAAGCGGACAATGCTGTGGCGCAAGCTACATAGTTACTTCTATTCATCTTCCCACCATACGCTCCTCCGCACCTCATAATCTGCACATTTATCCTGAAACCATTTTGACCATGTTAAAAACATTATTAGTCACATTTCGTAACAGTTCAAGAGATTTTACCGAACAATCAGGAGATGGTAAATATTAAATAGCTGGGTGCACATAATGGTCGCCTACCAATCAAAAAGTTGCCAGGTCCATCTTGAGAAAAGTCATGTTAGCTTTGATGGTTTAATCATGGGACCTTTAATAAATAGGCCATGGTAAAGAACCAGATGATCTTGATCAGAACGCAATAATCTCAATTATTTAACACTCGTCTTTCTCTTAACAAACCCTATGTGTTGTATTTGTAGAAATCTAATCTAATATTATTTACAAAATGTTTATCCTGGTAAGAAATTGTCTACTTTGACTTGTCTAGTTTCCAAAATCAATGGTTGGATCACATTGATCATGAAACATGTTAAGTTTTGTTATTAATAACAACTTATTATATTGTTATTAATTCATTCACAATGTTGTAACTGTTGAAATTTCACTCAAACTGTTCACCACCAGCACCAAATTTCTTACTCATTTATTAATGTTTTCTATTGTATTTATCTTGTTGCATGTAAGTCTTGTCTAATGTATTATTTTGTAAAATGGCGATTGCCGTCAAAATGAATAAATAAATAAGTGTAGGACTCCGAAATAACAAAAAAATTAAAACCTTTTAGTAAAACATATTATTATCAATCATAAATGCATCTCTACCTGTTCACTGACATGTTCAGGAGAGCAGAGATAGCCTCATGTATTCCTTGCATCCATTGTGAGGAAACCATCACATCCAGGACCAAGTTATCTCTTGGTCGGACTACGCAGGTGTGCGTCTCGTAATATGAGTGGTACTGACCGTTGAAAGTGTATTCTCCTTCAATTTTGTGTTCAACATCCTCTGCAATAATGCAAACCATTCAAGAATAAGTTATAGTCTAGTGATACATGTTCTCAATACTTCAAAACATATCTGAATCTTAGACAAATTGAGCTGTCTAAAACTTTTAAAAGCTTAGTTTATTGATTTATTATTTTTATTTTTAAAACGACATGGTTTAAAGTGAGGTCATTAAAACGGGTAGATAATATTTTTGGGCATCACTCACCTTGTTGAAATAAGGAGAACGCAGTCTTTCTCACTACACGTCCATTTCACATACAGAGACAAATAAAACATATAAAAATAGAAACTTAAGTCTGTTATTCTATTTTGTTATTTTTAAGGTATGTTTGTGGGTGAAAAGGATGTGTAGTGGCAAAGATTGTGTTCTCCTTATTTCAACAACGTGAGTAATGCCCAAAAATAGTATCTAACTGGATTATCAAGTTAAGTTGTGAATTTTTCGTCTTCATTCAGCTGCCTTCAAAACCCTTTCAAAACTAAAGTGTTACTTTATCAACTTAGTTTTTTTTTGTTTTTCGGAGGAGCTAGACCGTAGGCGTCCATGTATAAAAATGTATTAAAATGGTTGGAATACTCACTTTTTTCTACAGTTGGTCGAATTGACGCTCTATATTTTATTCGCTCAGTTTCTTCTGACTCCAACACTTCTTTGACGTAAAGTAAAGGTTTCTTGATATATTTATAAGTTATTTTCACCCTCTCGGCTGCAAAGTTCGCCAATTCTTGAGATGTAGCTACCAACACTCCAACAGGCTGACCCGCATATTTAATCTCATCACTGGCAAATAACTAAAAAATTAAAACAGCAATCTCTAGTAAAAGTTGCTATAGCCAAAGCACTCTTTATTGATTCATTGTTACGCAATGATTTTTCATAATTTTATGACTTGAAATTAGTTTTTAATAATTGTTGCTTCATAATTCAAGTCCACTAAAATGAATGATTGTATTTTTAATTACTAGTAATGATAGTGATTGTATGCTTAGAAAAATGTTACTTCTGCTTTTATCCACACAATATTTTATTTCAAAATGAATATGCAAATTGTAATTTTATGGAAAGTGTTTGAAATTTAGTTTGAAACATTATATTAGTGTTGAATAAAGAGTACATGCTTACATACAGTCTATGCTATTAGTTAAATAATTTTCAGATTATCTTTACTAACTTCTTCTATCTGCTGAAAGATATTTGTTGTTGGACTCAAAATAGTATTTAACCCTGGTATATCTTTGGCACTGAAGAAAGCCTCTACACCAGGAATTTGCTGAAACAAAAAAAAATGTTGTCACTTAAAATAACAACATGGTAATTAAATTGAGCAATATGTATCATTGTAAAGTTAAATTTTTAGTACTATACTTGTGAGAACAGGGAATAGCCATAGAGAATACAAGTCCCAGCCATATTGCAATTATTCTTTCACATTGCTCTTTGTTGACCAGGTGGGAAAAACAAAAGCAGAAAACATGGTTTTGACTTCAACAATTAAGCGAAGTGACTGGAGAAACCACATCTATAGTTTCAAGTACAGTACCCCGACAAACATTGCACGACCCGATACGCTACTGGTTATCCACGACGATATCCACCGTAGGCAGTCAAACGTCAACGACGACACTACCACGATGACGATCTCCCAAATACCTTCGAAAATGGAGAGCCTCCCGAGATCGCCGATAGACGACCCACGCATTGGCTGGATTCATATTCTGAACAAACAGTACCTGATTGCTGAGATGACAAAATATCAGCTAGGGAACGAGGGTAGCGTCGCCGAGCTTCGCAAATGCTTTTGAGATTATTGGAAGCACCCGTCAGTCGATGAACCCGATGGTGATTACGGTATCGGGGACTACTGCCTCTACAGCCTATTCAATTCAATTCAATTCAATTCAAAACATCTTTATTCATTAGTATATATTGTATATACAAGAATGGTGTCAAATTCATCGTTACATAAAATATGAACACAAATAAAAGACAAATACAATACACAAGAACAAAAACAACAAAACAATACAGTCCTCTCTCAAGTAGGTATAAAACAAAAGTATACTACAGTGAAAACAAAAAACAAAAATATAGTTCAGTGAAACAGCAATAGGCCTAAAACATTTTAAGTCAATGCTGTTATTGCTTAGCCCAGAAATCTTTGAATTTATAGAGAGCATTTTGTGTCAAATGTAATTTTAGAGCGTTTTTAAATCTGTTGTCATCTGTTTCATTTTTTATTTTTATTGGTAATTGATTAAAAAATTGTATTCCAATGTATGATGGTTTTTGTTTAAATATTTCTTTTTTATGCTTATTAATTTGGAAATTATATCGGTTTCTTGTGTTGTAATTATGATTATCGACGTTTCTAGTAAATGTTGAAATATTACGTTTAACATGAAGAACAGTCTTGTAAATATAAAGGCTATAAACTGTCATGATACCCAATCCAATAAAATGTTTTTTACAGTGTGCATCAAAATCCAATTTAAGCATTGATCTTATTGCATCTTTTTGAAGATGTAAAATCTTTTTGAGGTTAAAATTTGATGTTGCTCCATATACTTCAAGACCATACCCAATATGGGTATGGACCATTGAAAAATACATTGATTGCAATGTTTTGATGTCACAAAAAGAGGACAATCTCTTCAGAGCAAAGACTCCTGAACTAACTTTTGAACAGACCTCATTTACATGTTCTGACCAAGACAGTTTTCTATCCAGTAAAATACCAAGGAACTTTGACTTTTCAGCAAGGTCAACAGTATTAAGGCAGTCTGTTAGTTCTGTGTCATTCCTTGAATTACCATTTTTACAAGAGAATTTAATTATTGTTGTTTTATTTTTATTAGTTAAAAGGTTCAAGTTATTTAGTCTTTCGTTAACTTTGTTTGTTGCTAGGGATAATTGATCAAAAACATTACTTCTATTGCTACTAGCTATCGTTAGATTAATATCATCTGCAAAAATACAAAATTTATTATTTAATGTTAGGTTTGAAAGACATTCTGGTAACTTTCCTAAATACACAAGGAATAGGAATGGTCCCAGGACTGATCCCTGGGGAACGGAATATTTAATTAATCTAGTTTTTGACTTTATTTTAAATAATCTATTGCCATTGAGGTGTTTAGTTTCCACATATTGCCTTCGACCTATTAGGTATGATTTTAATAAAGCTAAATCTTTGCCAATTATACCATTAGAAGTTAGTTTTTCTAGTAAAATAGAATGGGATACACTGTCAAACGCTTTAGTCAGATCTAGAAATGCAGAAACAGTATGGTCACCTTTGTCTAATTTATCCACAATATGTTCAACAAAAGCTATGACTGCAGTAATAGTTGATTTATTTTGTCTAAAACCATGCTGTTCCGAATCTAATAAGCTATTTTTTTCAAAATAATCAGTTACGATACGCAAATTTGACCACAGCGGCTGGAACCTTTTTCCATGCACCAGGAGATGGCCAGCGTTCGAGAAATACTTGGACTCCTGCCGAACGCCGATTCGGAGTCTGTTCGACAAACTCTCGTGATGCTGGTGAAGCATCCGGCTAACATGCCGTCACCTAAGCAGGATATTACGTTGCGTCCAACCCCTTTTAGACCACCTGCGGAACACGACTATCGCGCTACGTTTGATAGATCTGACGAACGTCCAACAGCTTAACAATGCCCTACGAAACGATCCTGCCTCAACCGTATGCCTTCCCGTCACAAACCCAGAAGTCATGTTATGATTTCGGCAACCGGACAAACCAGTGGTCACAACCCAACCAGGACCCGTGGATGTCGCGATTCCAATCCGGCTTCTCAACCTCACGTCCAGGCAACCCCAACCCATGGGGTGGGACAAGAGTGGGAGACGACACTCTGTTGTTGTGCAATCGGGCTCACAAGTGGAACCTGCGATTTGACGGCAAGAAAGATCCGGTCTCGTTTCTGGAACGTCTGGAGCAGTTGGCGGAGGCCTACTCAATCGATTTTGACGAAGAGAAAAAATCATTACCAGAACTTCTTCACAGCCCAGCATTACTTTGGTACCGGAACTGTCGCGGTATCTGGCGGGCGTATCTAAGACTTCAATCGTCAGTTTTAAAGACCAATTTCTCCCTCCGTTGTATCGATAAGACCTAGACAAGTGAGGAGATCGTTAGCCAATTCGGGACTGGTTTCACCCAATATTCTTTTTAACTAATGACCTTTAAAATTATGTGCTACTTGATAAGGGTTGCTATTGAAACAATTTAAGTTACCCCTGGCAAACCCTATTTGGGGGTGGTGGAGGTTGAATTTTAAAGTACCCTTAAACAGTACTTTACATTACCCTAGTAACGTGTATCGAAGCTCGTTTGAATATATGCAGCCGTTTAAAAATTAACCAGGAGGGGGTCTATTGTGGGACACCCGGTATATGTGTCCGTAAACGCAATAACTTGAGTAATTTTTGTCCGATTTTGGTGAAATTCGGCTTGAAGGTGTAAGGCAGAATAAACTTGAATGAGTTCGCAAGCCAGCATGATCGGACCATGGGAACGGAGTTTTAGGGGAGTCTTATGGGGTAAAAATGAATTTTTCTCAATTTTGATCCTAAAATAAAAAGAATTTCCAATTTCTCTCTAGACTTGTTTAATGAGCTTAAAAAAATGATTTAGTATATCAAATTTTGTACGGGTTTATTTTGGGTTTTTGTACGGTTATAGGTGACGACGGATAAAATTTTAAAAATTGTAAATTTAAAATTCCCATGTTATTCTAATGGAGAATATTATAAAATGTTGTAGTTTGCTTGTTTATGGATGCATTTTGATCAAACTTGGTAAATTTATTTATTTTATACAATGCTATTAATCTTTTGAACGACAGGTGACAATAAGCATACATGAATTAAGCAGTTTAAAACATTATATACTAGGCTATTTGATGACGAATCTCAACAATCATATACTCTGTTTTTTTCCTTTCATTTTATTAGAGCAGTATTTTATGTTTCAGCATTCATGATACTTTTTATCTCAAAGATTTATTATTTAACTGTTTACTGTATAAGGAAATTCTTGGTTTAACTCTAAAAACTGTATGTTAGAATATATCTGTATGTTTGTATGTGTGTATGTATGTATTTACAGTATAGCCTAGTATGATGTGTAGGTATGTGTATTAGTATGTGTAGGCAATAGATTAGAATCCTTGGTGCAGTTCAAAAAATTGGAATGAATGTAAATTAGTTTAAATTTTATTTTAGCTTTTAAGTGAGTGCTTTTATGTTTATTATTTTTTATATCAGTGCAGTGTTGATTTTATTTAGATAGTGGAAGTGGACTTTGCCAACCAGACAGACGGTCAAATGACTATTGTCTTTTGTGCATAAAAATAATACAATCTGTAAATTTGTAAACGATTCAGAAAAATAAAGCACTGTTATCTATCTATCTATCTATCTATCAATGCTATTAATATTTTACTAAAAAACACTTCATTAGTTTCCCCTGTAGCAGCAAACCTAGGTACTCGTTAAACCTAATGCAATTTTATAAATAGATTTAATTAAAAATCATTTTAGGCAGATGGAAATTCGCTTAGTTATAGGTTCGCTGCGGCGGGAGTAATTAACATACATTTATACGTTTTTTTTTTTGTTTACTGGAATACCTTTAAAGAAAATGCAACATCGCCAACAACAGATAATAATTACTATGATTTACCAGAGCATCGTTGGGATTTATTCCGTCAAGTGTTGCTGGACCAAGTTCTGTCAGAACCAAAGCAGCAAACAGTTCATCCTTCAGAGGCAGAAGATCACCGGAGTACTGTATCTCTCCTGGAAGAAGATTTCACCCTTCTCAATCACATCACCTTAAGAAACCTTAAGAAACATCTAGTATACTCGTTGAAAGGTATTATGTGGACACCAGACTATACTATTAAAGCAGCTGAGTTGATCGTTGGAATTCAATTACAAACCATATAACACATGTTTATGTTTCTCATAATTTTTAATACAAAAAATAAAATTGATATCTTACATTTTGGGTTGGGGATACAGACCCCCGGACGCCCCCTCTGGCTATGCCACTGCTCACTTATACTAATCACTGAAACTAATAACAACAGTTTTTTTTGTAAGCTGAACCAAAAAAACTACCTATTTTCTCAAGCTTAAACCAGTAACCTCTCATCAGATGAGCACTACCACTCAGCTACTCAAATTTAAATCAAAACCATACCTGAACACTGGATAAGAGACTCAATCTTAGGTATAGGCTCAGTCAGAGGATATTCCACAGGCTCACTGTAATACTGCTGCACGCCATGACTCAACGGCCTCTCAATGTCCTCTCCTCCACTTCTAAGTCTTGGGTTGACTGCCGATGGGTTCAAGCTCAACACGTACTGCAAATTAAAGTTGTCTTACACCATGAAATCATAATTTACTATGGTATCTATTATGATGGGTAGGTTAACAAACTCCTCTCTGAGGAATCTATTTTTAAAGCCAATAAGCATCGGTCAGACATGTCATGCTGGGCTCAGGAGAAGAATATGGACTTCCTATTTGGCCTGCCTTCAAGCGGGTTTATGAATGGGTTCAAGTAAACTGTTCATCTTCACCTTTAACACCAGGGCCAACTACAGGGTGTTTTTTAAACACAACCCAAATTAAAAGAACTGCAAGATGGTGTTTAACGATAAGCCAAGCTTATTGATATCCCTGTTCTTCTTTATTTCATTGCATATCAGCCAATGCATTGTTGTTCAGTTATCCATGGCATTTAGTGTTATTGGGAATTTCTTATCAATAAGTCTCAACAAGGTGTTTTTGCAAGCTGAAATAGAGTACATAGGTCTACTTTTATACGTGACACTCCTTGAAAGTTAGTAAATGTTGTTTTTTATCTAGTTCTAGGCTATTTTTTCATGAACGATTTACACAACAGCATCGCAAGCCAGTAGCTGGGAACTAGAAAATAGCTTAGTCCTTAGTCACTCTCTATCATCTTACTCTGTAGAAGAGTGAAAGTGTGAGTCCTTTCCTGTATTCATTGGTTGCATCTGGGAGTATACGGGTAGGTCTCACCTCCTCATTCAGTCTGCGTAACGCTCCTTGCAGCGTTTTTGTATTCAGTAGTTTCTTGTTCTCCAGGAATGATTCTGTGCAGCTTGCATGGATCTGGAGAATTATAATTTTCTGCTAATATGTTAATTCATGTATCAAGAGATTTAGATTTTCTGACCGAGTTAGTTTAAATTGGTTGGATTATTATTGAAATAGTTAAAAAAAAAATAATAAAAAATCATACTAAAACACATAAAACTATTTAGTTACACATTTTTTATGTATTTTCAGTGAATTTTTAACCAAGCTAGTGCTTAATGGCTCGATTAAATATTGAGCATACATAAATAAATTTTAACTTACAAACTCTCCATCGATTCCACCATACACAATACTTGGCTTTTCTAAAACTCTGTAATCATCGGTTTTATCAAAACTGAAACAGAATCCTGCATTCACTATTGCATGGTCATTTTGAGCTCTTCTTTCTATCTGAAATCAAAGTTAATGATTCAACAATGATTGTTGCTATAATTAAAGTAAACTTAACTTTTCAGTAAATTTCTATCCAATATTAAAATAACCCCCTGCCGCAGCAAACCTGTCGACTAAGCGAATTTCCATTTGTCTGAATTGATTTTCAATTAATTCTATTTTAATAACATTATGTTTAATGAGTACCTAAGTTTGCTGCTACAAGGAAACTAATAAATTGATTTTTTTGTAAAATAATAATAGCTTTATTATAAAATAAATAAATTTGCCAGGTTTGATCCAAATATATACAAACAAGCAAACCACAACATTTTACAATATTATCCTTATCCATAAAAATAACATGGGAATTTTAAATTTACAATTATTTAAATTTTCTCCATTACCATAAACCGTACTTTTTAAGCTTTTTAAAATTGTCTAGAGAGAAATTGGGAAATTTTGTGAAACTTAGCAAAAATTATATATAATTTACCTTATAAGTTCTAACAATGTATGAATTGTTGAGTGGAAAAAATATTATTTTCGTTATTAGCCTTCTGTAGATTTCTGTGTACAGGTACTCTGGCAAAGAGATTGTCAATGTTGACCAATCCTCTTTAGCTAAAACATAAACAGAGTTTTATGGAATCACATTGCTACATTCTATACAAAATGTACTCAAAACTACCAACACAAAATTTACACTGTACACAAAACATTCACTGTCACTGAAACTCTTTCTTCCTCTCAGTTGAAAATTCTGCCAGTGCTGACAGTGAAATATTCTAATGTTTTTGTGTCGCTTTAGCCAGTTTGACTCTTTCCCATCCAGGTTAGCCTTCTATCCTCACAAAATTGTTTTTAAATAATTTGGATTTTTACTGTTATGAGATGAAAGAAAACCATGATAAACATTTTACTGAATCACTAAATCATGTTGACGATGTTGAAAACTACTATAGAATTTTGGGTTAGCTCTTTCAAATATATAAAAATTTTAAACCATTTAATGTGACTCACTATTTGAGTTGGTAGCGTTACGGTCTTCGGGCCCAGGCAGCGATGTCGTGGGTTTGGACCCTGGTCACTGCCACTAACAGTATTAACAGTTTACCTTCTTCGTACTGGATACGTTCCATGCACGGGCAAATACTCTATGTGAGTGGCAAAAAGCAGGTTGAAAGAGGCCGCAAACCTCTTTTGTAAAAATATAAAAATGATGTTGCACTAAATATTTCAAAAGTTACAATCAATCCACCATCATAAGCCCTGATAACAAAGTTTATAATATTGATAGCTAAGATTAGGAAAACATCTTACCAATGACCACTTTAGCGCCAACTGTCTCGAATATTGTGAACAAATCAGAGGGAAACCTACGACAGTCATGTTTGATGGACAAGTTACCCGCCAATGTTCCAACCTGTGTTATAAGAAATAGATATTTTTGTGTAATTAATAAAATAGAGAGTGACAAATTGTAAAGATAGTAATTACTTTCTAGCAATTACTATTAATTTTTTGACTTCAGAAACTCTTTGCCATAGTATCTTTGCCAGTACTCCAAACCTAAAAAGTCATTCTGTATATAAAAAAACAGCTTGAACCACCAGTGGTTATAGAATTGTACATATTTAGATTTTATATTCATAATCATTTAATGACATACAGTAGACTCCCTCTCATCCGGACTCCTCGGGACCGAGGCCAGTCCGGATAACAGTTTTTCCGGTTAAACCGACGTCCCCAAAAACTCGTTAAAACGGACCATTTACTGTGATATTCAACTTAAATTTAGGAGAGCATTGTATTTAGACACATGATTACTGGTCTCAAATCTTTCCCACAAGAACAGTCGTTTTAGTACTGTCCACTTCCTGCCCATCTAGTCCGGTTAAACCAATGTGCTGATAAAAATTTTCCAGTTAAAGAGATGTCATTTCCGCCGAGTGTAGTCCAGTTGAACCGATGTCCGGTTAAAAGGTAACCGGATAAGAGGGAGTCTACTGTAGTTGATTTGTTTTGCCAAACAATCAGATAGTTTTCCAAAAGTTTGTTTGAACTTTAATCGACTGTTATATATTGAAGTGTGTGTGCCTAGAGTAACTGTTACTATAGAAAGCAATCAGTAAAATAATTTCATAAGCTTGTTATATGTCATATATTATTTTATCACTCATTAGGTCACTACTAGTTTGAGCACGTAATCAGTACCATAACAGTACTACTTCACTATCTTTGGATTACTACATACTCTTTGGTGAATCTCAGAAAGCGTAAAAAATATTTTGAAAAAATACTTACATTTCGCACAGGAATGTGGGCTACTTTATCCAAATGTCTGGCCAATACCGAGAGATATTTAAACTCACTTGGTCTCTCAATAGCCACTGCTTTGAACAGTTTTATGGTGTCCGTGAGAGTCATGTTTGCTCCCAAGACCAAAGTGTTACCCTCAAATTGATGTCTTTTCAGTTCTGATACACCATTAATATCGATGTAGATTTCAGGAGACGGAGGATACTTAACTCGGTAGACACCTAAAAATATTATCTACTCATTATTACATTTAAAACAGCAAAGTATGTGTTAGTGCACAGTTTAAGAGATAAATATGAATGTAGGGTGAGTATTGGTTCCTATGTATCACTAAAGCCGTACGTTTACACAGGTCAGTTAGCAGGGAGGTTACAGGGCAGGTTACCTGCCTCTAGTATATTTCAAGTTGCCTGGGGCAGGTAACCTGCCCTGCTCGCCATCTGGCCTCATGTAAACGGGGCTTAAGACTAGCGGATTGTGATTACAATAAAACTTTGTTAGTAAGTCTAGCAGTCTAGCTGACTGCATTGTGTTACTTTATTACCAAGATCAACCGATTGATGAATCATGATCATCAATGCACAAAGATCAATGACAGTTGTCGGGTTTAATTTCATAACTTCACAAAGCTAACAGACTTTTCTTGGAAAGATTTTATAAGAAAGACTAAAGAGGTGAACATATTATTTACCCAGCTAAATTGTACTATATTACCTGATTTGATAAGGTGAGGCATGGTGTATTTTACAGATAAAACTATTGCTTGTGAGATATTACCCAGATAATTTATTACATGGTACCTAACAATAAATGAATGAAATGAGTAAATGATTAGGTATCATTTTTACCTTATTAAAATGATTACCTTGAGCTGTATTTCCACCGACTAACATGTACGTCCCTTTGATCGTAGAAAATATCTCAAGTATTTGACGAACTGTTGTTGCCCTGTACCATTCTCCACCACCCAAGGTATGCAGGCTGATTGTGGATGGGGCAAGAGCTAACTCTACAAAGCAGCGTTCTAAATCGTCTTTTTCTTCAACACATTCAAAGTCGATTGAAGGAAGATGTAGGTTGCATTTCTTTTGACATGGTTTTCCATTCTTTTTGCAAACATTGAGCAAGTCCTGAAATATACCATAATATTAAGATCTATTTTTTTGATAAGTTAAATCATTATTATTTATTTACCTATGCAAAGTTTAATATTGCCCTTTATTACAATTACAGCATAAACAGTTTCAACACATATTTTGTGTATGACTACATATTGCACTAAGGGAATTTGTACCTCAATATCATCCATTCTTTCTCTCACTTCTGCAGGACTATCGGCAGCAAAACTTTTGAAGGCATCCAGTATCGGTCGGTAGCCGGTACATCGGCAGTTATTGCCTCCAAAAGATTCTTCAATCTCCTTCATAGACATTGCAGGGTTTGACTGCAACAGACTAAAATACTGGTTGATCATGTTGGGCACTTGGGGTAGTGAAAACTACAAAACATATAAGATTTATTAAGATAAAACTCAAAGTAAAAGTTAAATCATACACGCCACACGGTCACATTGCTTCCTATTACATGAGCATGAGAAAACGGAAATTGTCAAGTACAAAAAATACACGTCAAGCCTATGTAACCAGTTTTTCCATCTTACAACATGATAACTTGCTAGATTACTCATGTAACTTAGTAGTATATATATACATTATAACAGATCATATACTATGATAGTTTTTGCCTATGCATAATACTGATCATAATTAATCCCGTAAATAATTTGTGTTCTTATCATATGTGTGTGTATTTATAATAACTAGAGGTCGTCCAGTGGTCGAAAACTCGACCAAAATATGTAATGTACAAGACTTCTCTATTTTCACCACAAGCTGTAAATAAAACATCTACAGGAAAATATCCTTCTAACAGTATGCATAGATTTTCCCTGCAATGCACATGAGCTGAGAAAAAGTTTTGAAGAAACATTTCTGCTTATATAGATAACAATAATAATATATGTTCTTTGGAACGTAAATATATAATACAGTAATGACAATAATTGGTGAAATTGACTGGGTAGTTATAGTGCTTGCCTTCAAATCTGAAGGTCCCTGGTTAACTTCCAAGCAATATTGTTCCCATAACTATGGGAAGGCATCTTAAACTTAAGATGCCATTCATCATCAGGCTATCAATCAATGATGATAACAAAAAGGTTGTCACTAGTCAGGAACAATAACAGGCTTGTACTGTTTCCTTACAAAAATCGTTTAAAATGCTAATATAATGCATACAAATATTAAATTAATATACACAGTACAAAATAAAAATATAACTTTGGGTGTTATTTTCCATCATAGTATTCCTTTTATGAATAACACAGTTTATTTTGTACAGATAAATATGTACACAATAACATAGTCGTCTGTTTGAACCGAGATTTAATGTTTAAGGACCTAGGTTTGGTCCTGTGAGGATTAGTGTAGAGAGGGATTACATACCTGTACATAGACATGACCCATCCAGGAGTGCAGTATCCACACTGGGTGCCATAGAACTGAGCCAGCCTCGTTTGTACGGGGTGGTAGCCCTGCTTCCTGTTTCCAATACCTTCCACAGTGGTTACGGACATGCCTTGGCATGCATAGACTGCATACAAACACTGTAAGATGTTGATTATACTGTTTACAATAACCAAGTGAAAAATGTCAATTTAAAAAATTACTAAATTTTTTCTCACATTTATATGGCTGTTATCAATGACAATCGGTATACGTTATTCTAACCCACAGTTGTTTTTGTTTTGAATTCTTTATTTAAATAGAGCTGTAAATGACTTCCAAAAGATAATATGATAGTTAGAAATGTATAAACCATTTCAGTTACCCAAACTTAAACAGTCAAAACTTGTATATTTTTGCTTTATTATTTGCGTTATTTTTGCTTATGGTTGACAGGATTCTCTAAGATGTACGGAGCACATTGTTTGATTTACTACTTGTGTGGCATTGTTAGGGTCAGCAGTTTGATTTTCATACTATTTAAACACCATAAACACTACAATATTTATATATTTAATCATTGCAATGCAAACTAGGGAAGTGATTGATGGGCGACAAACCATTGTCCACCAGTTGGAACACCAACTTTTCTTTTATACCCTAAATTATTTAAAAAAAACTACTTTAGTCTTACAACACATCAATCTAAAACAGCTATATTCCTTAGCCTAATGTCCCTTAACCACAAGGAGTTCAAGTTGAACAATTAAGAATTAGTAAGGGTTGAGATGAGACATCTTTTCCTGTGTGGTGTACAACATTTTTCGCCATTCTGTGTCATTATTTAAGGTAATAACTCTATCAACAACAATAACAACAAAATCTTGTACATTCTTCTTATTTATCAACTAAGACTACATCAAAATTTTCTTTGGCAAAATCAGCATACAAAGAATAAAGTCAGACTCAGAATGATGTCCTATAGGCTTTAAATGATTCTTTTTTGTCCTAAAGGAGTAAAATAACTTTAGAAGAAACTATGAGTTCCTTACCGAGTTTACACCAAATGACTTTTCCATTCCAGTGGCAGGATCTGTCAGACTAAGATTGACGATGCAAGCGCCACAACCACCTTCCCGACACATAAACTTGGTGCCTCGTAGATGTGCCACATCTCTGATATATGTCAACAAGGTGGTGTCACCTGCCAGGCCACCTACTGTGGTGCAAATCAACATTTTATCTTGTTAAATTTGTCTATTATCTTGCTAATTGTTTGGGGCGGGAACAATAAGTATCTTACTTACTTACAGGGGAATAGTCCCCTGTAACAAGTGTTTTTTTCCAAGATGGAAAACATCCTTCCTGGCCAACAAAATTTAATTCGCATTCCCTTCCAGTGTAAAAGCTTTAGGCAGTTTTAGAATTAAAAAAAAAACATTTTTGAATTGAGCTACTAACAGAGTGCTGATATATAATTTTTTATTTCAGATACGTCAACGTTTTAACCAAGTTAAACTTCTAAGATGACTTATTGTAAGCTGTATCATCTTATGCCACTCAACTACCACTGAGAAAACTCAGCGAGAAAATAGATAATAGCATTTTAAACAGTGAGGTGCATGTAATGCATATCTAATAGCTGGTGAATAAGTATGATTTCATGTCTACTTTAGCATCCAAAAGTCTATGGTTGGCTACATTTATTAACTTTCAGCAAATATGTTAAACAAACTCCCTCAAATATTTATCATGGCTATATGGAACAGAGACAGATATTTTAAGGCTGGGACTCAAGGACCCAGTAGAAAAACAGGCCATGCCGCAGTGCGGGCAGTGCAACACTACGTCACAGTGTTGGATAGTTATACTAAAATTTTACCATGAAAATCTGACAAATAGCCAGCCTATTTACCTAAAACATATGGGATATTTTAGTGAATCAACAAATCCATCCACTAGTGTGACGTCTTGGATCCTGCAGGATGGCCTCCCGCTAGGAAAAACAGGCCATGCTGCAGCGCGGGCAGCACAACACTACGTCACAGTGGTGGATAGTTGTACTAAACTCTTACCATTAAAATCTTACAAACAGCCAGCTTGTTTATTTACCTAAAACATATGGGAATGGCGATGGCAATGAATTTATCAATGAAATCTATCCACTAGTGTGACGTCATGAATCCTGCAGCATGGCCTGTTTTTTCTAGTGGGGCCTTGATTCACTCCAGTTTAAAAGGTGGTATTTACTCAGGGGAGGTATAGAAGAGGCTACGATGACAGCTGTGGGCTTCTTTTTAGCTGTGGGAACGCCATTTCCGTAACAAAACGGTAGATAGCCATAGGCCTCGGTGGTCTAATGGTTAGCGTGCCGGGCTGATATGCTGTAGGTCCCGGGTTCAAATCTCGCTGGTAGCATTAACTTTTTGTCCAAGATGTTTTTACTATCAGCAAGTTTGGTTGGTTTGGTTCGGTTATTACAGTTTAATTTTATTATTAAGTCATTATAACATTTTAATTGAGCAATTTCTAGTTTTATTTAATAAACAGAATTATTTTTCCCATTACTAAACTTTTGTTATATTATTTCTTTATCAGCAAGTTTGGTTAGTTCGGTTAGGTTATGATAGTTTAATTTTATAATTAAAAAATAATAAAATTGAATTTGAGGCATTTATAATTTTATTTTATGAACAGAACTATTTTTGCGATTAGTAAACCTTCATTGCCAAAGTGCTCTCTACTACAGCGCTGTTCACGGAGAAATTTTGAACTAAATGCCTCATTCGTACCTCCCCTAAGTCAGACCCTTAAAAGGTGATGTTTTGTTGTTTACTATACTAATGTATTTGTTTCCTTTATTTAGCTAAACTCTTTAACTGAATATAACAATCTGTTTATAAACTATTTGTTTGCCTTCCACAACTATAATTTTGTTTTTGGTTTAGGACTTTTTAAACAAGTGTGGAGGATAGCAGCATTCAAGAGGATTTTACATTTGGTCTTATTTCTAAAATATTATTATGTAAATGCACACATTGTTTTATGACTCTCGGTACAGTATAAGTATGCTTGTTAGGAAATAGGCTGTTTTGAACAAATTTACATAATTTATTGAAATTGGTAGAAATACCTTTTTGAATTTTTCCATTCAATCTAAATGTCACATAGTCGCCCGTGTTCATCCTGGAAATGAAAATATAATATAATGAAAATATTTGTTTATTTGTAAAAAATTCCAAATCTTATTATAGCTGAATAACCATGTACTTGATTATGTACAGTATAACTACTTAAATTTTAAATATTGATAAGCTAAGCTAAAGACAAATGTTTGAATATTGACTTCCTTTTGACATTTTTGTTTGTCTTACATATCTAAACCTACAACATAGTGTAGAAACATACAGACAGCGTAGTGTAGCGCAACGTAGCGCAGCGCAGCGTAGCGTATAGGAGCGCAGCGTAGTCCAATACACACAGAGAGCGCAGCGTAGCGTAGCGCAACATAGGTTGTAGACGGTCTTAATAGGGTACATCAGTATAGAAGATGGCTCTGTCGAAGACGGCTCGTATTAGTTTTGTCGAAAATACCTTAAGGTGGCAGTTTTTGATCAGTAGGAGAAGTGTCGGGGTGCATGAAGTGTGTAAAGGCAGGAACAAGCATGGTGAATACATCGTATTTCCAATCCTTAGGAAACACGAGTCTCGGTTTAAGAATTATGTAAGAATGTCGACTACAACGTTCGATTACATATTTAGTTTGGTGAAGGATGATTGAGAGAAGCTTACAACTAATTGAAGGGGACCAATTGGTGCAGAAAAGAGACTAGAATTGACTCTTAAGCGTGTCTGCAGTCGAATGCGCTCCAATACGCTCTGAGGAAAACAAAATAGTTTGTTCCTCGGTCGTACGCTGCGCTGCGCTACGCTACGCTACGCCGAAATACGCTACTAGTATGTCATACCTCATTTCAATGCACGGTTTTGATTTAAAACATGCGCTGCGCTGCGCTACGCTACGCTGTCTGTATGTTTTTTCACATAGAATGCATCGCCCTATTGCTTGATATTGAATGATGTTAGTTGAATAATTGCTACAGACAAGCCATGAATGGCTTTTTTAGCTTAATTGTATGTGTTTTGTACATTTGTATTTTTTGGGAATAAATAAAGCATATTGTAACTATCTTTAGATGTTTGGCTAAACTGGTAAGCCATATATTACCACGTACAAGATAGATAATCCTAACTTTTTTGAATGAATTTCCTTACTTTTTATTACTTTTTTCTAACTACAGAATGTAATTACTTGGATACTATTCAAGGTAAATTCTTTATTGTGCCTAGAACAACAAATCTATATAATTAATACGCTACATGAAACTTTGTCGGTTGAACTCCTCCGCCATTTCTTAACCGATTTTATCCATTGACGTCTCATTGGTCTCTCACTGGCCTTTTATTTTTGAAAAAGTCCCTTGGGCTCTGCCCCAGTGGCTTTGAAAGTTCCCATGTTATCCTTATGAAGAACATAATTGTTTACATTTTGATCAGCTGTATAATTTAACTGCTGTTATTTATTTTTCAATTCAATGAAACACATTGAGTACGTTTATTTACTATTTGAGTTTGTTTTAACATAACCCCCAAGACGAATCGTGTTAGTATGGTTGTATCTTAAATTTGTGTATTTATCGTTGTTTTGTGTCGCTATGACGGATCGTGTTAGCATGATTGTAACTTAAATTTGTGCATTTATCGTTGTTTTGTGTAGATATAATTTGTTTATTTGTTGTTTTTTTTCTTCTAAATGCCTCCGATGCGACGACAACGAAACATAGACAGGAGGCGTAATCGTGATAACGACCGCAACTACAGAACAGTGGCGCGTAATAGGTTAGTAGTATATGTTTTCTGTGTTTAACCACAGATAATATAACCCCTTAACTCAACACATTCAGCACCTGACCCTGGCCCAACACTACCCCAACACGACTTTCCGTTCACAATTGGCCCTCTATCAATGACCTGTGTTGCCGGTACAGCAAGGTATTTTGAGAAGGAGAAAACCGGCAGGAATGCTTTAGGTTTGGTTTATCAATAACGAAGATAAACTTGGTCTGAGTTAGCCTACACACCGGTAATCCTTGAGTTGACTCTTTTAAACTCATTGTAAATATGACTATTATTCGTTTTGAAATAAATCCTGTAACACTTTGCAATTGCTCGAATTCGAGCAACATGTACACTAGTAATTATTAATATTCTAAAAGAACTAGGGAATTTTAGTTCCATTCTTGTTAACTAGTTTACCGGTACACCTGAGGAATATATGTTACTGTAGAGTTTTAAAGATGAAGTTAAAGAATTTATATCTAGATCTGAGTTTAAAATAATTGTGTTTCATTGCTGTTCACTGTTCCAAATGTTTATTATTATTACTTTTTTAATAGTTTATTAATTGTTTAACTTGTTTATTACTGTTACTTTTTTCATTGTTTATAAATAATTGTTAAAATTTTGACTACTTTAAATTCTATGATTGGTTTGGTATATTTTGTGTCATGATATAGTTTACTTACATAAAAACAAGGGAAACAAAAGACTGATTGAATAAAAAAGAACTGTGAAATAACAAAAATTATAATAATTGCTGCAGACAAGCCATGAATGGCTTTTGTAGCTAAATTGTATGTGTTTTGTAAATTTGTATTTTTTTTGGAAATAAATAAACAAATTGAAAAAATAAACATTTTATATGTCAAATTGAGTCTAAAATAATTAAATTTTGTTTCCCCTGTAGCAAAGGAGGAAACTTTGACCTTGGCATGCGCAAAATAGGTGTGGGGTGGTAGGCCCCTATTGCGTGTCACACGCCTGACGCCAGTCGCCTAGTCGCCAGTGCAATGTTTAGGGCGCAACAGAAGGCACAGCAAAGATTTTATATAGACTAGTGCACCTGTTGCTCGAATTCGTGCAATTTCAAAGAATTACAGGCAATCAAAACTAATAACAGTCAAAAGAGTCATTTAAAGCTTATGTAACCAATCACTCCACAGCAGTTATCGAAACTGAAAATGAACTCACTCTGAATAGGAAAGCTCTTGTGTGCATCATGTGTTTACTATGAACAGCTGTATATAACAGTCGAAGTGGTCTACACAAAAAATACTTAATTTTGACACATCTTTTGTAAAAATCTGTCCATTATTAACGGAGGAGTAGTGTTTTGTAGAAATCGCCTTCACGTATTATATAAGGATTTCTAAATTATACTAAATTTAAATCTACTTGATGATAATGAAATTTGACGCTGGTTTAATGAGTTTTGTGGTACCATAGTGTTTTGAAAAGACCTTCACCTGGCCGGCTAAAAACAAGTGACAACAGTCGAAGAAATCCGACAATTCTGTATCAGAAGCACGGAAAAATCTATTGACCGACGAAGTCTTCAGTTGAATATACCAAAATCGACACTTCATGATGTTATCTGTAAAAGATAGAGTCTTTTTGTCTAAAAAGATTCTCTTAAGACATCAGATAAACCCGCCGATCGCCCTAAGTGTACAGACTTAGCCAGTTTTACCCTCTCATAAGATTAATGAAAATCTTAATTTTATCATCAAACTATTCCGAATTGTATCAAAGTATGAGAAAAAAACTTTGTTCTTTTCCCTTCAATTTGATGTTTAAATCATTTATATATCTTGAATAGTCCCTGAGCAAAGACCATTTAAATCCCGACATTGTTTTATAAACACCCTGTATTATGTCACCGAAATAAGATTAGGTGTTAAGTAATAATTTGAAATTAAGTAAAACTAAAATTTTGGAAGGATTTAAACCAGTTTTGCTAGTTTCTGAAATCTGAATACTCTAAACAAAATTGTGTTTTTTCTAAACTAAAACATAAAATAACATATTTCTAGCTCACTAACTGTATACCAACTTTGATATTGCTTGATATCAAACCTAAAATTAATTTGATCTTCATAGACACACTAAAACATAACTGCATCAGAGACTTGATAAAATTAATGTCACAGGGGCAAATACTTCATTTACATTTGATAAGATAAACACTTTATTGATATAACTGAACTGTCAAAGTAAACAAGGAAAATGTGGTCTTATATTGATTTAAACTAGAAATAAGAATGTAAAATAACTATATTGTTAAGAATGTATGGTATAAAATGATGAATATTCTGAACCTAACTGACTGCTAACTAACTAACTGCTGATGAATTGTTCTCAGGATTATTCACAAACTTATGGTTTTTGTGTACATAATATTTAAAATTTTTGTATATTTTGTAGTTTTTCAATATTTAATAGCTATTTACCTTACAAGTGTAGTAAGAGCGTTTTTACATCAAGCAGGTGAATGTTGTGCAACGAGCGGAAGCGAGTTGCATAACTTACTGAAGTGATGTAAACACGCTCTTGCGTAACGTGTAACGTACAAGATTTTACCTGACCCGACAATGTACAGGAGGTTACAAACAATATTTTTCATTATCCATTTCACTCATCTTCTAACAGTAACGTTCATTTACAAACAAAAGCTAGGTTAGGAAAATTCTTCAAAACATAACAATAACATTCAAGCGCACAGCTGATTTCTAGCGTTGAACGTCGTTGGCTCCATAGAGGTATATTTTTTAAGTTAAGCACTCAATGTTATTTAAAAGGGTTTTATTACATCACCAAGTGAGTTTTTTTCAACTTTACATCACTCAAGAAGTAACGAAGTTATATACATCACGCTGTTGCATTTTTAACAGTCGATAAAGCAATTTTTAGGTATTAAATTCGTTAATGATGATGGTAAATAAATCTCTTGGCAGTGTTTAAATATTTTGTATGTACTACATAACATTTTATTTAAATCATTACAGTAAACAGAAACTATCACAGTTAACATTTTACATGTGCATGACAGAGCAGAATAAGTTGTGCAGTATTTTTTTATTCATGACGAGTTTTTAGCTAATATTAAATACGGTACATAAATTTGAAACCTACAGACAATAACATTTATGTTCTTCATTAGAGATAATGAAGATAGCAAAGGTCAAAACATCCGAGAAACAACAATAAAGGTAAATGTAATATAGGTAAATGTAATAAATATGTTGTGAATGACTATTTTGTTAAATACAGAAATCCTGCTTACAAAACTAAACTATTCTCTATTCTAAACAATTGAACAGTAAATTGTTTACTACCAAGTTTCAAACAGTTAATCTCAAGAAACAATAGTCAGATAACCCAAAGTTTATATTGCTAAAGAAACTAAATTTTCTAATACCACTTGCATGAAAATGATTAGTTTCACTGATAGTTTTAACACGCCTCATTTGTGTTTCTTATGGAGGTTCATTATCCTGCACCACCAAAAAAATATGAAATACCTAAGCTTATTTCTAGTACATTAGATTTAATCTGGTTCTAACACTTCGGCATCAGATCCCATGTATGAACTGGCGTGGTTAGCAAGTGACAGGGTGCTGTCTGTACTATCACTATACTACTACACTATCATATGAGTTAGGGGCACAATGCTGTTTAGAGGACCGACCAGGTCCCGCTGAAATGAATCACTCAGTTGGCGCAACCAGTTGTGGAAAGGACCGGAGTTAGTGTGCGTTGCTGGAGCTATACAACCTACACTGTGTGTTTTTCGCCCGCCATTCCTTTGGACCAAAACCGGTCTACCGGTAAATTCCCACTTGCACAATTTATTTATTGACTTTGGACGTATTGGCGTATTTCTTTTGTAGTTTGCATTTTATACGACGTAACAATATATTTTATAGTTTATTATTTTAGTTTATGTGGCTTTTAGCGAATTTCCCATATAGGGAATATTAGCGAATTTCCCATATAGGGAATAAGCTATTACCGTAGTACTCATGGTAAGACCTGGACCCGGGACCGATTTACTTTTTCGTTTTGAGGTCCCTAGAGACCAAAAACACCATCCGTTTAGATTCATATATATATATATATATATATTTATATATATATATTTATATAAGTGTCCGTTAGCGCGATAACTCGAGCAAAAATGATCCGATTTTGATGAAATTTGGTGGAAACGTGTAATCCTACGTTTATTCAAACGAGTTCGCGATCCAGCATAATCGGACCATGGGAACGGGGGTTTATGGGGGGTTTTATGGGGTAAAAATGGGGTTTTCCCATTTTTGACCCTAAAAACAAAAAATTTTGCAATTTCTTCCTAAACCGTTTTGTAGAGCTTAAAAAAAGAAATAATTTAGTATATTGAAGCGCTGTTGTATGCCTAACGGTCACGGAGAAAATTCAAAAATAGTGTAATTTAAAATTCCCATGTTATTCTTATGGAGAAAATGAAAATTGTTGTAGTTTACTTATATATTGATAAAATTTGGCAAATTTATTTATTTCATCCTATACTATTGACGTATGGTCAAAAACACTTTTTACCTTCCCCGTAGCAGCAAACCTAAGCACTCGTTAAATATAATGTTATTTAAATAGGGAATAAATATGTCTTATTTGGAAATATTTTAGTAAAAATGTAATCAGACAAGTTGAAATTCGCTTAGTCTGCAGGTTTGCTGTGGCGGGGGTATTATAAAGATGTACTCCCCAATACCAAATTCTTATCAGCAGTTCCATGATTCACTGTTATTGAAATAAACAATGGTTGGGAAGGAGGAAGGGGCTATATAATTGTACCAGTGGCCGGCAATTTGGGACGCAATTTTTATTGGGAAAACTGCTCAAAACACTATTTCCGACCTGGATCCTCATTTTTGGCAACAAAAAATAAGATTTTATGTGAAAAAATTTCAGGTCCTATTGAAGGACCCACTGATATATTTACCGCACTCAATTTGTTAAGAACAATCAACAGCTGGGTTTAGTTTAAAACCATCTAAAAGCTACTGATAGCTACCCAGCTAAGATTAGATTAGATTTATATGACACTGACACAAAGTTTGTTTTAATACAAAGATGGGTGAAGGGTGAGTTTTGAATGAAGAATATGATAGCTTTGTTACTGACTCAGTTCAGCTTGCTTTTTGGCCAGGACCATTCATTTATTGTACATACAGGATTCAACCCCTTGGGTTTGATTTCAAACTTTCTAAAAGCTATTGACGTTTCTCAGGATTGAACTGGCAACCTACTGATTACTCGAAGAGCGCTAAATCCACTTGACTACCCAGCAACCATATCATACAAAATCTATACCAAAAAGATATGTATAAGAGGATCTACTGTACAGTACTGTACTATCAACTATAATGATTCACAAATTAACCTACAAACTAATTTGATTCTAATGCTATACACTATAAACTATGACTATATAGAGATGTAGACATCTCTTCCACATGTTAGCTGCAGAAAGTTTTTGATTTGACATTAACATAGTTGAATTGAGGCAACAACACAACAGAGTGCTGCTGCCAAATTACTGATTTCTGTTGAATATTAAATTACCGATATTATCCCTCTTAGCTTTTGAAGATTTTATAATTTGTAATGGTGTGACGTAAAAGATGCTATCGTTCATAAGTTTGGTTTGATTAAGACCTTAATCACACCATTATAAATTATAACATCTTCAAAAGCTAAGAAAGAAAATATAATTTTGACACAGAGTAGCTCACACTCTGTAAGCAACTCATTCAACTATGTTCTATCCTCATGGAAAATTGGCTACAGCTGACCCATACGGATGGGATGTCTACCCTAGAATACAAAAGTCAATGCTAACTGTCTGTTAGTTTTGCGATCTGTCGCTTAGCCAAATAAACATGGCAACTCCAACTAGCACAAGTGCACACGTCGGGTACAAATGTGAAGAGCTTGAAGGAGTGATGGTGTCCCAAAGAGCAACTCTTGCTGCCAGGAAATCTTGCTCCACCATCTGCAGAGTATTGTTGATGAGAAGATAGTTAGTCATCACTTTTCCAACTGGTTTCCATTCAACATCCTCCAAGACAGGGTCCTTTTCAACTGTTGGCGTTCTGAAATTTATAAATTATTTTATTAAAAGTTTTGCTGAAAATCTTTATGTATGAAACATTATTTTATTCTTGTATAACAGTTGCTATTCGAGTTTCAAGAACTTGAATTATACTAATCACCTTATTTTGGAGCCTACATTCTTTAGGTTAAGGTTTATATTCACATGTACATTTTGCCTGCTTTTGTGGTATCTTCAGGGGAGGTAAGAAGATAGAAGACCCCTGAAGATGCCACAATTGGCAAAATATACAGTGAATATAAACCATTACACCAAGATCAATTGCAAACAAAATGTAATTAATATTGATAAATACAATTAAACTAAACATTATACACTTAAGTGTAACATTAGGGTGTCAAAAAGTCATACTCTTTTATGTATAATTTCCCTACCTCTTTAAACCTCACATTTGATTAGATTTGATATATACAAAGCTGACACACCAAGGTAATTATGGTGAAGTCAAGTGAAAGAAGATCATGCCAACATAGACATCAGGCCTGTGCAGGGAACATATCAAGCAAAGCAAGATGTGACAGAATCAATAAACTAACGTAATTCAGTTTGTGTGATTAACTATACAATTATGGTTTCATGTAAGCTATCTTCTTAAATTTTTAAGAACACTGTTTCTTTGTTTCGTTTCTTACCCAAACTTAGCAAAGTTTGTCCACATTCTAGCCATTCTCCTCCAAGTTTTCATTTCATCTGAATCTTCTTCTGCCTCTTGATTTACTTTCTCTCTTTCGAATAAATAACTCAATTCTTCAGCATGTGAAACTCCTATAAAAAGGCAACATATACATTTAAGTAGCAGCCTTGTACAAGGTGTCCTGTAAGTGATCATCCAAACTATGAAAATTGTTCTATGCGTCAAAATAAAGAAAAAGCAGAACGCTGAGAGTAAAATTCTTCATTTTATTGGGAATGAGCAGAGTACCAAGCCTTTCGTATGGGGTCGGCATATAAGTATAAAATGCTTATTGCAGTTATAGAAGAGGACACGGTTATAATATATTATAAAAAACTAACTTGGTCCAATTTGAAATTTTTTTATGGCTTTCCTTATAGCAATTTCCTTTTTATAAACTTAAACTTCTAAAAAAGGTCTGATTTTATAACAAAATTTCAAGAACACACGTATCTAGCATTTCAAATTTCCCTATAAAATTCTTCTAGTATTCAAAATATCAATATATATTTCAAACCTAAAAAAATAATTCATTAGCAACAGTTTATTTCACAATTTTCTATTGTTTAATATTTTCCACATAGTTAATTGTAAAATTTTCTTTTATTTATAAAAATTTGTTTGTTTGAAATAATCTGTTACAAATTTTAACTAAATTTTCTTACCTGAAAAAGTGAATATATTTTCCAGAAATTTTACAAAAAATTCCTTGAATTTTCCATTGAAAGCAAAGTAATACAAATACACAGGAGCTCGTTCTCTGTAAACTCTTGCACTGACAGCCGTGGAGTACCCAAACATCTGATCTGTATACATCTGTAAGTGTGTGATTTATTAATACCATTGATTAATCATTCCCTTTCATAGATTAAGGTAAGTCTCAGCTATCCTTTTTCCATTAATTTACCAATAATTTATTGATAAGGAGACACCTCCTAGGTGTGTATTTTGCTGCAAATATGGAGTGAGATACCTTTGTGTAGCTTTGTTACTGACTAAGACCAGCTGTTTCATTAGTCAGGAAAATTTATTAAAAGTCCAATTAAGAACAGCTGGGTCTAGCCACCTAAAAGCTAATGACCCTTCTCCAGATTGAACCCAGGGCCGTATTTAGAACCTGTGAGGCCCCCTGCGGCTGTCACCAGAGAGGCCCCTAAATATTCTGAGTCTTATTTGAAGGTTGGAACTTAGAAATAAACGTGGTATTGCTTTAACTAGAGGAATTGAACTGATTTTAAATCTCATGCTTTAAGCATGAAAGATCTGAAAAAGATTTAACAAGAGCAATAAGTCTACTATTAAAAACTGAAAGCCAATGTGTTGTAGATGAAATATAGAAATAGCTACCATCAGCACCTTCCCACAGGGGATTTACTAACAAGAGGTTTATAAATATTAATAACTCACGTCTACATATCCTCTAAGATTGTTCTCTGAAGGTGGCTCTTTAAAGTAGAAATTCTTCAGTCTGTCAGTGAGAAGTTTTAACCTTTCTTTGTTGCATTTCTTCACTATACTATATGGGATCACTTGGTCAAGATTATTTGTTATGTTTCTAATTTGTTCTTTGCTACCTGTAACCAAAATACATCAGACAATATTCATTATTTAACAGAGTGTACATATATTTATACTAACAACAAAAGCTTTATGTTAAGCAGGAAACAAACGAGAAGTTTTTATTTAGACATGCATAGGTATAAGCTTTCTATAGTCATTATTACTGAAAAGTTGTCTTCTAGATCATTGGGGTTGAAATAAATGTCCCTGGTAAAAAAACTGCTTCTGTGTCCTATCTGAATAAAACACATCTTTAGCATAGATATCGTTTATGACTCAACATCTTCAAACCCTATGAGGCTATATAGGCCCTAGCCCAGAACTATTTCAAACATTAATTCAGGCTCGGCCTAGAGGGTTATGGTATTATTTCTTAGATAAAATCCATTGGTGATTGGCGGGATTTGAAACCAGGACCTCGGGACTAAAGTTTTGCGCTCTACCACAAGACCACCCCTACATCAAGTGATTTTCTATCGTTCAATGTAACTAATAAACTTAACCAATCTAATGCCCATAATATTGTGCATCTTTCTAGAAAGGTATAAATCAAAACAATTACTTACGCAGCATCATCATTCCTTCGTCGCTGTTTATGCCCATGATGAAAGGAACAAACGACCCTTGCTTGAGCTCTATGAGTCTGGTTGGAATCTCTGGCAAAAAAGGTTTTGGACTGTTCTTGTCCACATTAGGAATAAACACCAGACTTTGTTTCCTTCCATTCTGTGGACAGATAAAATATATCCCTTAGCATAAATTTAACTTGCTAGACGACCACAATGTTTGTTGTTCGTTTACGATTGTTGGCTATGAACAAAAGTGGTACGAGTGCATAAGTTGAGCTAGATAGCTGAGTGGCTACAATGCTAGTCTAGTATTGAGTAGGTTATTGGAGGTTCGATCCCGAGAAAAGTCATTAGCTTTTTGATGGATGAAACTGAATTCAGCTGTCCTTCATAATTTGGGTTTTTTTCCCTGTCTAAAGAAACAGCTGGTCAGTCACAAGCCACACATAGCACCTTACTTCAACTCTATACTCATGTTTTATTCACATTCACTTCACCAATATTCACCGAGATGTCGTTACTACTAAAAAATTATAATGGCGACAAAATGTCCTTTTGAACCATTCAAAGGCCATCCAAACTAAATGGAGTCTACTTCAGGGAAATGAGGGAAACATTACTATATTCAAATTGCTATGATCTAGAAAATGGATGTAAAAATAAGAGGAAGGCACATAGCAAACCACACACCACTAGCAAAGATGGCACCTTCTGTTGAGCCGACACAATGTCTTCAGCATTCACTAGCAATAGACACCTACAGACATCAACTAAGTCCTCGTAAGTGCAGTTTACCATCTTAGCTAATGCTTTCCCATAGGCCTGGCCATTCTCCGTTACAGCCCAGTCTCCTAGAGCAGTCCCACTCTCTCCGATCACTCGATGGAACAGACCTGGAGAATAAACACAATATGAGTCATCACACACCATGCTGAAAGATTTGATTATTGGGCTAAATACATTGTCATGGCTAAAGAAACAGCTGATCTAATAGTCTGTAACAAAAGCTACACAAGACTCTAATAGTCTGTAATAAAAGCCACACGAGTCATCTTACTTGTCGTAAACTCACTTTTCACTCATATTTGGGTTGAAATACATATCTTAGCCGTGTTTTCATCCCATTTTATAGATATAGCAATTTTAAACGTGTCTAACTTAAAGGTCAGATTCCAAGAGGCTTTCAGGGCATTTACATTCCTTCAAAACAGAAAAGGAGGACCTAAATTCGCTAGTGTAAATATCGTTTAGTTCAGGGACGTATTTAAGTATCCTTAAATAAAGGACGTAGAAAGTAAGGGATGTATTCGTTGCCGCCTCCAGGCAACGAAGTTTGCCGCTGCCCCCCCCCCCCCACAACTTATCAGCACACTCCCCGACCTCACTAATATCACACCAATGGACAATACATGCCCTGTCAGCTGATTTTGTAGAAAAATAATCTGCAATATTGCATGCTGCATCAACAAATTTAATAACTTTTGAGCCCTTATAAGGGACGGTTTTTTGCGTTGTTTTTATGCAGAACGTGATTTTGACTTGAATACACGGTATGCAAACCAATCAGTAATTATAATCGCGCTTTGAGGCGTGAAACGGCACACAAAATCGTCTTTATACAAGGGATCATATAACTGTCATTTAAGGGGATACAGTACATTTTTGAGACATTATGACTTTATTTATTGTAATAGCATTACACCTGGTCCCAAAAATATCCAAAAATAAAACGGTTCTAAGATTGGTTTTGTCTAATGAGTTCTGGAATCATTTTATACTTGATCAAAATATTTTTAATGGCTGTTTTGCCGTTCCTAGAATTATTTGCTAAACGTTTATTTTTTTAGATTAACCCCCGATTTTTAACCCCCAAAATTTTGCCGCCCCTAAAATTTTCAGCCCTAGGCAGGCGCGTAGTCCGCCTATTCGGAAATATGTCCCTGGTTTAGCTAGTAAATATTTCTTCTTAACCTAATAGAGGGACTTTTTAATTGTACCAGTACTAAAACAGTAGCTTCAAATATAAATAAAAATTTTAAAAAAAACATGTAGAAGTTTAAGTACATATAAAGTAACTATTTTGAAATGAACATTAAAGTTTGAAACTATGGTTGTATAGCTATAAAACTATTATCATTCACTCTTAAATAAATCATTCTCACTTGGCATAGGGATTTCAACCTTCTATTCAAATAGATCGGTATATAATTAGCAATTTGACCATTTCTTAAAACAAGAAAAGAGAAGTTACCCTTAGAGAGAGGGGAGAGGTAGTGTAGATGGACGGACGCAGATCCTGCACTTTCTCCAAACAATGTTACATTGTTAGGGTTTCCTCCAAACTTCCGGATCTCTCTCTGAACCCACCGGAGTGCAAACATCTGATCCTTCAACCCAGCATTGCCGGGAACATCCGGTGTGTCCAGAGTCAGGAAACCTTCGTAACAATCGTGGTACATATTAATTGTTTTCAATACTTTAATGCTAAAGGCTGTATTACGCATAGTGAGTTTACAGTCTACTGGCCAGCTTTCCTGCACAAGGATCGCGATTTAGCGGTATTATACTCAACACACTCGCTCTGTAGCTGTTATTGAAAAAAAAACTCTGGAAGAAGTTTAAAAAAAAAAGTTAGAGTCTGCCGCTGATTAAAAAGGTGACTTTACAGACAATTTACAAGGTTTTGAGCAAATTAGATTGTGCACTCCCAGTTGCTTTTGTACAAGAAAAAGGTAGGATGATGTTAGAGGAATTGGAGATGTTTGAAGTGCTTCCCAAACAGTCTTATTTTTTACTTCCTGTCTTACTAGACAGGAAGTAAAAAATAAGACTGTTTGGGAAGCACTTCAAACATCTCCAATTCCTTATAATATTTCTCTGTGTAATGGACCCTTTAAGCAGATAGTTTTATCCCTAGGGTAAAAATAATCTGCTGATGTCAAGGACAACAACAGTAAATTTCTTAGTTTACTTCAATTGCAAATAATACAGTCTCAGTGATAGTTAGTTGTTATTTTATGGTCAGTAGGAAGCCATTTTAAAAACGTGTAAAGTTCATAAGGTTTATTTCTGACTGTCGAGTTTAAAGCCTCGGCTTGCACCATTTGTTAAGTATAAGTATATGTGGGAAAGAGTCACTTTATACAGGGTCTAAAGTCAAAAAGCACCGATAAATAAAACCTGTAGAGGCTAATGTTAACCGCACAACTTAATGGTAAAATATTTTAATAACAACAATATAACTTTTTTTAAGTTTTACCTAGTGCTCCAAGTCGATAATTGAGTGTAACCACAATTACACCTTCTCCCACCAAAATGTCAGGACCATAGCGGAAGTAGCTTCCAGATCCCTCGATGAACGCACCACCGTGCATCCATACCATCACTGGTAACAGCTCTTCTTTTTTGGGGTACTGGGAATATTGAGTAATTGGTTAATTAATCATTTTTATACTTTAAAAAGAGATGTATGTACTTGGTATGTGTATGTTTGTTTTGGTTTTGGACAAAGGTAAAGAATCAACTGGGCTGAAATAGTACACAAAAGTTGACCAATCAATGGCAATATAAATGTTGTTTGAATCTTTAGGTAGAGTCTAAAAATCTAATTTAAAAGTGCCTGTGGCCAGACAGTTAACACTTTGAGCTCCACAGATTATTTAGTGATTCAATTATACCTTTTTTATTATGCTTTACCTTCATATTATACAGGGTGAATAAAAAGTCAAGACCCTCCATCAAATATTTTTCCAAGTAAATATACAGAGATATACTTTTGGGGGTCGTGCAATCTTAGCACGAAGTTTCATTTTATGATTTTGAAATTTTTGAGTGCCCCCCCCAAAAGGGGGGACTTGGGGGGTAACTCAAATATTTTAAAAGTAAACCCCCTTCAAAACACCCCATCATTTTGAAGTGTTTACAAAAACTTAAAGAATGGTGAAAACTAGAGGTCGCTATCTCTTCTCTATCCAAAATGGTAGCCCGTCAAATGTTGTGGAAAATCAATGGTAAAATTGGTTCGTAATGGTAATATTGGCTACCATTTTGGATAGAGAAGAGATAGCGAACTCCATATACGTTTCCTATATCAGTTATTGCTTTCAACCTTTTTATTGAATGTTACCTATCATAGATAGTGGTAAGTGGATTATTTACTCTTGATATTTTATTCTTGTGTCCAATATATTAGGCCTTGAAGCTCAAAGGGCCTTATTTATCAAATTGAATATAATATTTGTTGTATTTGTTGTGTTTTTCCTAAGGGTTTAATAAAACAAAAACCATTACCACTGGTGAATGAACGTTCAAGTATAAACAGTCCTCGCTCATTTCAAATGTTATGTTCTTGTAGCCAATGATGAAGTTGGAGTTCTGCATGCAGGATGGTTGGTCTTCCGAACAATTCCTTACTGATGTCCAACTCTCTGGAGGAACAGGGTACTGTAAACATTCAAGAGGTTAATCGTAAGCAAACTATGAGGCTATTCAAATGTATGCTGTAATTTCACCAGCACCTATTGCTCACCCAGAAATATGGCATTCATTTGGTTACGTAAGACATCGCTGTGTATTTTAACCATGAATTGGAGTAGGATAACCTGTGCATTACTGACCAAGATCACCTGTTTCTTTAGTCAGAACCATTTAAAAGCCCAATGATCAAGGACAGCTGGGTCCAGTTTTGAACTATGAAAACGCTCTTGACTTTTATAAGGATCGAACTAGTAATTTTATGAATACCAAACAAGCACTATCAACTAATCAGCTATATAGCAACTATAACCTTTCAAGCCCCTTTCTTCCATGAAGGTATTTTATAAAGCATGTGTCTTGTAAAAGTTACTGTTAATAAAATTAACATTAAAATAAAACTATCCTTACATTAAAACGTAGGTTTCCCACTGGAGGTGCTGCATAAGGAATACCTCTGAAGGCGTATATGGGTTTCTTAGTCCAAGAGGATGTATATTTAAATCCTTGTACAGGACCAAGTGAAGTTTCTACGGTAGGGAAGTTTTCATCAGTTTCATTATCTGCTTGGATTCCACTGAAACATGGCACACATTAGTATGATTAAAATATGTTACACTCAGCAGATCCTTGCTATAGATCCATACAGTAATCCAGAGTACCGGAACATTGTTCATCATGATATTTATTGTAAAGTCATATATCTTACTAACAGAAGCAATTTTTCTGGTGCACAATATGCTGCATGACCCACAGAGTGTTGTCTCTTTGTAAGCCCGACTATTTACGCTAGAGGCTTTCTCTTTGCGATGAGGTTTCCCAGCGCAGGACACGTCATAGTGGGATGCTTCACCTCCCAAGAGTTTCTCTAGAGCTTGGGAGGAAGTGCTTCTCATACTTTGGACCTCCATTGTACATTGACCTACCCGACGGTCTGAAGTGTGACGTAATTTTCCTAGCGGACGACGAGTGGGAAATTACGCCACCGGTAACAAAACGAGGATCCCAGGATTCGCCCTAGTCTGGTCGCGGGGAGTTTCCCAGGAGTCGATAGTGATTCGGATAGCCTAAGTTTGATAGCCCTGGTTGTCAGAGTTCGAGACGAACGTTGCGGGTTACTAAACACCCTACTCGAAATCACCACTCTAGCCTAGGGCTTGTGGGGAAAATAATAATTTTGACTTGACTCGGTGGGCAAATATCTAAATGACACACTACTAGCTAACTTAACAAATCAACAAGTAAGCTAAGTAGGCACTCCGCTTACCTACGGAGTTACGTCGTCACCCTGAAACAAACAAGGTTAGTACAAGATAGGCCTAACCTAGCCTAACTCCCACAGAGTCTGAATTTACTAAAATGATAAGAAAACAAGTTAGCCTAAGTGGTCCAGGTGAGGAACGAACAAAAAAAACGAAACTAAAAAGGTGAAACTGCTCCTTGAGCCAAAAACGAAAAACTAAAACTTTAACTTCCTCACGTGTTCAACTTAGACCAACTTCGACAGAACTTGTCCAGCAGAAACCTGTCTGCTGGAACGGACTTTGGTACGTCTGGGGAACTTTAAAAAGGGGTTTTCAGAATTAAAAAAGAAAGTCCCAAGACGGATTATGAAACGTAATTGAAAATATATTTCACCAACTGCAGTACTTTACTCAAATTGTTGGTTAAGGCGTATGACTAGGTCTGCGAATCAGGCCTAGCCTTCAAGTTCAACCAAGTTAAGTACACGAAAACTGGTCAAATAATATACAATAATCTGTAAGTTAGTTACAAAACTTACCCGATGACGAAATTATATCAAAATATTCACTACGAAACAATACGTACGAACTTAAGCTTTCAGAGCTTGCGATACGAACTTAAACTTGCACGAATTTTCGAGAGCGAACCAAAAACGAAACAAACTTACGAAAAGCCGGGATTACGAATGACAATTCTACTCCACAATTCTTCTTCTTCCTTCACCTTCGTCTCAGAATCGAGACGAAAGTTAAAACGCTTCCTGATTGGTCAGCACAAACAGAGTCAGCTGAGTCCCGTGTCAGCAAAGGCAGGCGTATGACAGCTTTAACCTGCTTTATAGCTGCCTCGCTCACAAGGTGGATCAGCTGCTCTTATTCTCTCCCGTAGCCCGCCCTCAGACGCAGTCGAACAACCAAACAACCAAACTGACACCAACGTCGTCTGCTGTCTTGGAATTGGAGGTTAGGTGCGATGTCAGTTTAGCGTCGCGACTAGGGCACAACAACAGCTTACATTCAGCTGTTTAAGTTTCGTGGTTTAGCCGTTATTTTACCCCCTACACATTTGACCCGTTACACCCCCTCCACACTTCGGAACGAAAAAAAAAGAAAAACGAGAAAAAGAAAAAAAAGCTGTTGAGCTTTCTTGCAGGTGACACATCAGTAGGATCGTGGGCAAGAAAAGTTGACAGAAGCTGATGCCGGACCCCGTTAGTCCGGCTGCTCCAGGGTGTTGACGACGAAAAGCGAACGAAGCCGGGTTGCCTCAGAGGTCTAAACGAAAACGACTCGGGGCGAAGGAAAACCGAAGATGGGGTTGACGAAGGTAGGGTAGCACGGCGGGCTCGGAGTCTCGGACGCGTGGTTAAGAGCTGCTCACGATGATACGTCACCCCCCAGACGAGGGTTATCTATGACTGCTTGTCGGCAGCTTGACGTGGCCGAAAGGACTGATGAACAAACGGATCGCAATACGTTGCTGCGGTTGCGGGATCCTTGCATATTAGTCACGTGCACAGAAAGGTTTTAAGTCTTTCACGTGCACGACGTGTACCGCAGCAGAATCCTCGTCTCGTACCTCGTAGAGATTAGCACCTCGACGACCGACCACAATGCAGGGGCCATGATATTTTGGTGCTAATTTCCCTACGATGGCGTCCGCAGCGGAAGACAGGATGTGAAGTCTTCTCATCACCTGCGCGCCAACTTCGTGAGTCACCTCCCTACGACGGAGGTTATAATATGTCGATTGCCTCTCGTAGGCAGCCTTGAGGTTCTTGTGTGTCTGCACGATCAGACGCTGAAACTCATCCAGTCGTTTGCGATGGGTCTCACTTAACGAGGGACCTTGGGGAGTTTCAGACACCTCAAGCGAAAGGCCACGGACGGCACAGGGAGGCTTCAGTTCACGTCCGAAACACAGCATCGCGGGAGTGAATCCAGTAGAGTCGTGGACAGCTGTGTTAAGGGCGTACTGAAACTCCACTAGGTGGTTGTCCCAAGACCTATGGTTGCCTTTCACGAACTGCGCAATCATAGTCTTCACCACCCGGTTCTGCCTCTCGACTGGGTTCGACTGCGGGCTGTAGGGGGCCGTTGTCTGTAGCGTGATGCCCCACTCAGCAGCCAGTTCTCGAACCAGTTTACCGACGAACTGCGTGCCGTTGTCCGTAATCAACACATCCGGAGCTCCATGTCGAAGTAGGATAGCCTTCAGCTTTGTCACCACATTCTTTGCGGTTGCAGACGCAATGGAGGCGAGTTCCGTCCATTTGCTGAAGGTATCCTGCACCACGAGCAGAAATCGCTGACCCCGTTGTGATCTAGGCAATGGGCCTACCAGGTCAGCAGACACTGCGTACCACGGTCCTTGGGGTTGTCGGAAGTACATTTTTCCAGCTGGTTTCGTTTGGGGTACTTTATAGGCCTGGCATTGGGCGCAAGACCGTACATAGGCCTTCACCTCACGACGCCAGTTAGGCCAAAAGTACTCCCCACCAACTCGGGCTAACGTTTTCTTCACCCCAAGATGTCCTGCCGTAGCCGTGTCGTGGTTTTCGTGCAGCACCACGGATACTTGGTCGCTTGGCACACACACCCTCCATGTCGTAGGTCGATCCTTCCTCGAGACTGCACGGTACAGCTTACCGTCGCGAAGCTGGTATCTCGAGTATCGCCCAGGGTGTTTGCTGACCAGATTGCAAAGGCGGTCGTACCAAGCACTGTGGCTGCCCGGCGGGTTACCATCGTTGTCCACGTCGGATGATGGGTCGTCAGTCTCCTGCTGTGTAGGACCAGGAGCTTCGTCGTCGATAACGTCACCCGCCGGATCATCACCGAGTGAAGGTTCGTCACCTTCAACATCGGTTAGGCGTCGTAACCGCAACTGTTCCCTTGCAGCGCGTCTGGTTAAAACTCCGACCTCAAACGTAGGTTGACCAGGTTCACCAGACGGGATGGGCACTTCAGGGACCGGCTGACGAGACAGGGCGTCCGCCACTCTGTTCGATGTCCCCTTGCGGTACCTTATCTCGAAGTCGAATTGCTGTAACTCCATTACCCACCGAGCCAGGCGCCCACTAGGCTCACTGAGCTTAAGCAGCCATTTTAGGGCGACATGGTCGGTTATCGCAATGAAGTGGTAGCCTTCGAGATAAGCCTTGAATTTTCGAACAGCCCACACGAGAGCGAGACACTCCTTCTCGGTAGTTGTGTAGTTCTGTTCGGCCTCAGAGAGTAGCCTACTGGCATACGCAACGACCACTTCTCGGTCGTTTACACTCTGAGTTAACGCTGCTCCCAGGCCATAATTCGAGGCGTCGACCTGGAGCACGAAGGGTTGGCTGAAGTCGGGACAGGCGAGAATCGGGGCCGTCACCAAGGCGTGCTTCAGAGCTTCGAATGCCTTAGTTTGTTCGGGTCCCCAGAGCCACTTGGCGTTCTTCTTCAGCAAACCTCGAAGTGGTATGGTTACCGAAGCGAACTTCTCGACGAATCGCCGATACCACGACGCAAGGCCTAGGAAACTGCGAAGTCCCTTGACGTTCGTGGGTGCAGGGAAATCCTGAATGGCGCGGACCTTCTCAGGATCCGTGGCGATTCCATCTTGGCTCACGATGTGTCCCAGATACTTCAGCTCCCTACGGGCGAAGTGACACTTCTCGGGGTTTAAACGAAGGCCCGCCTCGCGTAGGCGGCGAAAAACAACCCCCAGAAGTTCTAGATGCTCCTCGAAAGACGTTGAAACTACCACAAGGTCATCAAGGTACGCAAAGACCTTCGGCTCCAGCTCAGGCCCGATGACTCTATCCAGAAGGCGCTGGAAGGTGGCACCGGCAGAGTGTAGGCCAAACGGCATGACCTTGAACTGAAAAAGGCCTAGGCCTGGCACAGTGAAGGCGGTCACGGGGCGACTGTCGACGGCCAATGGCACTTGCCAGTAGCCTTGCTTCAGGTCCAAGGTACTGATAAACTTAGCCTGCCTGAGCTTCTCAAGGATGGCGTTGATCCTAGGCAGAGGATAGGCGTCCTTGATCGAGGAGTCGTTCACCCTGCGCATGTCGATGCAAAAGCGGTATTTCCCAGTCGACTTCCGGATCAACACGATCGGAGAGCTCCATGGACTCTCGGATGGTTCGATTACATCATCCTTCAGCATGGCAGCTACTTCATCGTTGATGACCGCTTGCATTGCAGGGTTACGAGGGTAGTGGCGCTGTTTGATCGGGACTGCGTTTGGTTTGAGCCGAATGACATGCTCAGTCAACGCCGTAGGTCCCACAACAGCATCGAAGAGAGGAAGTTCTTTCTCGAGAAAATTCTTGAGATGTTGTTCTTCCTTAGACGTCAGCGGTTCCAGTGTGCCCGTCGCACAAGGAAGTGTCGTGGTCGTGTCGAACGTGCCATCGTTGTTGACGTCAATTCGTATGAGGTTAAGGTCTCGAATACACCTCGTACCTAATACGACGTCCGTGGTGAGCCCAGGCACGAAATAGGCTCCGAGTATGAGGTTTTCACCTAAGATCTGGGCCGGGATGTGGTACTTCGTCTCAATCCGGCAACGTGTACCATCAGCCATCCTCAGGTCCGCCGAAGATATCTCAGGTTTTACCCCACACTCAACGAAGTGACGTACAACCTCATCCCCGACGAGGTTTACAACTGCTCCGGTATCCAACAGAGCGTGAAATCCCTTTCCAAGGAGCGTGACGTCGACAAAAGGTCGGATGTCGGTCGACTCAGACGATTTTCCAGCCGACACGTACGAGGTGCTCACGTAATTGAGCTTGGTAGAGGTCATAGATGGCTGCGCTGCGGGCTCAAGGGACTTCACGATGCCTGAACCCGATTCAGTGAAGGCCGTTATGTACTGGAGCCATGAGCTCCATTCTTCGGAGGTAGTGCGGCCACGGGACGTGGGCTCAGGCGACCTCCGGCGGCCTGAGTCCGTCTGGCGTTTCCCGCGCGACAACCGCAGCTTGTAGTGGCCACTCCGACTTGTTTGCAATAGTAACACCGCAACACCTTCGGCTGATCGCAATCTCGGAAGACATGTCCCCGTGCATCACAATTCCAGCAGACCGGAGGGTTGCGGTTACTCGACGATCTGGAGGGGCTCGTAGGCGGTAGGCCCCGGTTTCTATTGTTAGGAACGGTGGCTGTCGTATGCTTTGGCTGGTTACCCCCACTCCTTGCAGGGTAATCACCAGTGCGGCCGGTCTTTGGCGAGGTAGGTTGCGGTTTACGGTCAGGCTCAGAATAGTCCATCACCGCAACATCGACGAAACGGTCCATTCGACGCCTGGGCGTGTAGGCAGTCTCAGGCACCAATGCTTGAGCGACCGGAGGGGGAGGGCGGAACAGCTTGCGCTCCCGTAGCAGCTCCTCGTATTCGTCGGCTCGCTCGATGAGGTCGGGTAGCGTGACAAAGTCATGACGTCGTATCATGAACTTGTATTCCGGCCTCATGTTCAAGTACACCAGGTCGATGGTTTCCTGGTTAGAGAACTGTCCGCTCCGTCGGATCAGGGTTGTCAGAGCAATCACAAAATCTTTAAATGACTCTGTTTCACCCTGAGTGCGCTTCCGTATCTCGTCATCCAAGTGGCGATGATAGCCAGCAGGGAAGAACTGGACCTCGAATGCCCGCCTAAAGTCGTGGAAGGAACGCCACATCATTTTGTTGTTCCTGTACCAGAGGAGAGCTTGGCCATGTAGAAGTGAAGGCAAAGCCTTCAAAACGTCCTCTGGCGACAGAGAGTAGGCCTCGCGCAGCTCCTCTAGACGCTCCAGGAACGAAACCGCATCTCGTCGGCCGTCGAAGCGCAAGTTCCACTTCCGGACCTTGTCACAGAGGGCGGACGACGTTTTGGCAACATCGTCAGGTCGGTCATCACCCCGTAGGACATGCGAAGTCCTGACACCTCCATATCCATCCCTTGTCCGAGACGGAACTGCGTATCGGGAGGTTAGATGGTCGATCTCGTGAACTGGAGGCTCGGCGTAGTCATCATCACGTAGTCGCGAGCCCCGCTGTTCGAGGTTCAACACCTCGGCTAACGTTCGCTCCATGCTGCGCAGGTCGGCATTGGGCAATAGGCCTAGCATTTGGCGTATGCGGTCCAAACTCCGATGTATTGGGTCCTCGAAGGGGTATTCCCGAGGCAGAGACCCTTGAGCCGAGTCGAAGGTATGCTGGGCATCAGTAACGTCTTCTTGTCCGGCGAAGGACAGTTCGTGCGATGCCGAGGTGACCGCAGCAGGTGGGCTCTGACGCTGGAACGTAGCCCTGGGTAGGCCTACGAGTCCATAGGTACCGGGTGGCCTCCACGCAGTAGGATGATGAATGGACCCCGTTCGGTAGTCGAAAGGCGATGGGCGTGGAGTAGTATCATGCATCGAAGTTCGGGCCGGGTTATCTAACACCTGGCCAGTCATAAGCACCTCCTCCTGGGAGGTTGCGGGGGTCTGAGCACCAGCATTGATCCGCCAGTATAGGCAAAGGCGCCTGCGAAGTTCCTCTACCGTGCCATGGGTGGGTAGGTCGAGTCGCTCCACCTCAGCGATCAACTGTAGTTTAGACAACCGGTAGATCCATCCAACGCGAGGATCTTCCGTTGGGGCGAGCGGAGCGGAGTAGCCGGTCGAGGTCATCGGTCGTGTGTACACCGTCGATGTTGTGGTAACCGTCGATGCGCAAGAGCAGGTGGGGATAACCGATGACGTAGTCACCACGGCACCAGCCGTGGTTAGAACTCCTGGCGTCGTACAAACTTCAGGGAGTGAGTCAGGCATAGCTGCAAAGTGTTAGTGCACAACAAAACAAACAAATGGCAACAACAATTTAAAAGGCTGAAATTGCTTAACAATTATGAAAAATCCACAATAGGCCTATTTAAATTCAAGCCTACCGTTGTACAGAACTTTCTAAGTCCAAACCAGACAACTAAAAAAAAAAAATTTTTTTTTTTTTTTTTTCACAGCTTAAGTCCCAACTAGGTACTCAAAACCCAGAAAATTTGTTAAAATAGGGCCAAGTCCAAACTGCTCCAAAATCCAATAATAAAAAGGCTAAAATGCAATAGGCTACTGTAAAGTAAGAGTTTTACCTAAAATAAATAGGCTATCATACAAATAGGCTAAAATATTTAACGCTAAACACCAATAGGCTTAGGCTAGCAATAGGCTACAACGACGAAACTAGAAAATATGTAGGCCTAAGCTACCTACTAAACTAGAGATGCTAGGCTAGAACGTTAACGTAGAATAAAAAATAACAGTAGGCCTAGGCAAACACTTGATAGGCTAGAGCGGTTAACGTAGGCTAAAATCTTACAACTCGACGTCAGCTGCTACAGCGATCTTAGCTTGAGCTCACCAAGTACTATCAGACTATCCAATCACTGGTCCAACTGCTTCGGGCGCCATTTATGTGACGTAATTTTCCTAGCGGACGACGAGTGGGAAATTACGCCACCGGTAACAAAACGAGGATCCCAGGATTCGCCCTAGTCTGGTCGCGGGGAGTTTCCCAGGAGTCGATAGTGATTCGGATAGCCTAAGTTTGATAGCCCTGGTTGTCAGAGTTCGAGACGAACGTTGCGGGTTACTAAACACCCTACTCGAAATCACCACTCTAGCCTAGGGCTTGTGGGGAAAATAATAATTTTGACTTGACTCGGTGGGCAAATATCTAAATGACACACTACTAGCTAACTTAACAAATCAACAAGTAAGCTAAGTAGGCACTCCGCTTACCTACGGAGTTACGTCGTCACCCTGAAACAAACAAGGTTAGTACAAGATAGGCCTAACCTAGCCTAACTCCCACAGAGTCTGAATTTACTAAAATGATAAGAAAACAAGTTAGCCTAAGTGGTCCAGGTGAGGAACGAACAAAAAAAACGAAACTAAAAAGGTGAAACTGCTCCTTGAGCCAAAAACGAAAAACTAAAACTTTAACTTCCTCACGTGTTCAACTTAGACCAACTTCGACAGAACTTGTCCAGCAGAAACCTGTCTGCTGGAACGGACTTTGGTACGTCTGGGGAACTTTAAAAAGGGGTTTTCAGAATTAAAAAAGAAAGTCCCAAGACGGATTATGAAACGTAATTGAAAATATATTTCACCAACTGCAGTACTTTACTCAAATTGTTGGTTAAGGCGTATGACTAGGTCTGCGAATCAGGCCTAGCCTTCAAGTTCAACCAAGTTAAGTACACGAAAACTGGTCAAATAATATACAATAATCTGTAAGTTAGTTACAAAACTTACCCGATGACGAAATTATATCAAAATATTCACTACGAAACAATACGTACGAACTTAAGCTTTCAGAGCTTGCGATACGAACTTAAACTTGCACGAATTTTCGAGAGCGAACCAAAAACGAAACAAACTTACGAAAAGCCGGGATTACGAATGACAATTCTACTCCACAATTCTTCTTCTTCCTTCACCTTCGTCTCAGAATCGAGACGAAAGTTAAAACGCTTCCTGATTGGTCAGCACAAACAGAGTCAGCTGAGTCCCGTGTCAGCAAAGGCAGGCGTATGACAGCTTTAACCTGCTTTATAGCTGCCTCGCTCACAAGGTGGATCAGCTGCTCTTATTCTCTCCCGTAGCCCGCCCTCAGACGCAGTCGAACAACCAAACAACCAAACTGACACCAACGTCGTCTGCTGTCTTGGAATTGGAGGTTAGGTGCGATGTCAGTTTAGCGTCGCGACTAGGGCACAACAACAGCTTACATTCAGCTGTTTAAGTTTCGTGGTTTAGCCGTTATTTTACCCCCTACACATTTGACCCGTTACAGAAGGTTATTGCATCTAGCAAAACATTTTTAGAAAAACTTAAAGACATGTTTTTAAAAAGCTGTTAATTATTGTCTAAGTGTGTAACGGCCAAATATTACAATAAGATATCTGGTATAGTGACAAAATTTGTTCTGAAAAGCTTGTGTACCAGAGAAACACTTAATAAAGACATTTAAATTTTTGTATACATTTTTATTGCAAATTGTGAATGAAAATCTGATTGAATAACCCTATAATGGTAATGCTGGTTAAAAACGATCTTGCACATAGTGTTACTCCTTTAAGGGAACTTGAACAAAGTAATGAATGTGACAAGTTAATTGTAGTAATTAAGGTATCCAAATTGTCAACGTTTGTTGTCAACTAAGAACTAAATCACAATATTTTGCCAACCTCACTACAATGTCAACAGAAATACCATAAATAGACAAGCAGCTGTATGGTATTTAGAATTGTGAATTTAGTATACCAATTTTATACTTACAAAAACAATAGAAAATTGGAAAAATTAGTTCTTTAGGCTTAGTACAGTATTTACTTATATATATTTGTTCTCAATGTAGTGAATATGCATTCCAAAAGCCATTAAATAGTATATTTCATTACTAGGACCGAAAGTGGCATTTTCCAGCGCGCGCGCTTAAGTTTTTGTGTGAGGCGAAGCCGAACACAGGGAACCCCAATTTCACGTGCGAGGCGAAGCCGAGGGCGGAAATAATGGAGCAAGTGCCGGATAATAACTTTCGGTACGAGTTATGAACGATACTTTTCATCACGACGCAAAAATACACAAACACAGAATAGCAGACCTCAGTAATATTACAATAATTATCTATCAAACAATTTGTTTAAACATAAAAATAAAATAAAATATTCTAAAAGTAAACCTATGTTCATTTTTGTTTGACTTTTAAAACATAAAAATAAAAATAAAATTCTAAAGGAAGCCTTCGTATATTTCTCAATACTTCAAACATCAAAATAAAATATTAAAACGACTTTGAACAATACATACAGCTGATTTAAATCATTAAATTAAACTGTAACAAAACACTAGCGCGCATAGTGAATAAATGGAAAACTATTTGAGAGCGAGGGAAAGTAAATTTAGAGCGAGGGAAAATCAGCTGATCGATTTTCCCTCGCTCTAAATTAGAGCTTGGGAAACGGCTACTTTCATTGATGTCAGCTGTTATCGAAAATAGTTACTTTCGGTGAGGAGTGATGAAAAAACTTTTTCCTACAGTCACCCGACAAAGTTGGCTTCCTTGTACTGTTTATAGTACAGAAATCTGCTAATTGCTGCATATTTATACTTTGCCGTACGGTTTATACTTTGCCGCACGGTTTATACTTTGCCGCACACCAGGATTCCAACGAAACAACACAAAACAGGGTGGTTCTGTTATGCACGTAATCCGCGTACGCTTGGAAATAGGTTGGCAACACTAAAGATAATAATACTATGAGCAGCTGATTGACTATTATAACTACGATTTAACCTGTCATTTTGTGTTTATAGTTTCGGTATTTCTGAACTTTCTTGACTTTTCTTTTAAACGTTTTTAAAACATTCCTACGATCTTAATAAACAAGAAAATACCTTTAAAGCATTTTTTTTTAGGCGCGGAAACCACTTCAAATTACAAAAACATACGGAACTATATTCTCAAAACGCGGAGCACATTTATTGCCGAGGAAAAATAGCGGAGTGATACGGACCACGGGTACTACTTTCTCTAGGGCACCATTTGTGTTGCCAGCTGAACCTAAAAACGTGTTGTATAGTGTTTGAAAGACTAATTATTTATATGCTTTATAGTGACTGTAGGAAAAATATAATGTGTAACACGAGTGAAAAAGGCCTTTGCTGCACTCGAGATCATTCCGCACTCGCCTGCGGCTCGTGCGTAAACATTGCTCTCGTGTGCAGCAAAGTGCCACTTTCACCACTAGTTACACAAATAACTATTTCCTTTTGTTTTTCCATAATCTCAGATATAATATCATAAGAACACATTGCTAAACTAAGGTTAAACAATAAGTATGTTTGTACAGAATGATAAGGATTTAATCTGTCCTACTTACTGGTCAACTCTGTGTGTTAATTCTCCCTAAAACTTTTAGAGTAAAAAACTCCCCCTTAAAAATTTACAAAAACATAAGTATCAGTTAAAAACACAATAAACGGGATTGAAAAGTCTTGTATGAATAACTTTTAAGGTAATTGCTTTACTACCCTCTGCTGTGTGAAGTAGTTCACAAAATAATACTAGAAGGTTATCTGGTGAAGAAATATTCACTATTTCTTGAAAAACAATCCTTCTTCAGGAGAATCTCTCTCACCTTTCTCCTGTTTTATTGAGAATTAATTTAATTTAATAGTTACTTATAATTTGTTAGTTCTTAGGTTTCTTTTATTGTGGACAACGATCTACAAAATTCTAAATAATATATTATCTTAAGAGTTTTTTGATACTATGTGAACATTATTTTAAGTCATATAAGTGTGCACCTTTCAGTGCACACAACTGTACCTCATGAATGCATGTAATTGATTCAACTATCTACTAAAAATATTTTAAACCTAAAAATTCAGATAAAAACTGTTTTTCTTAGGCTCCCTCTGCGTTCGACGGCCCTGTAAGTGCATTGAGTTAAATGGGTGCTTTTATACTCCGCTGCGGCCAGTGCACGCCACCACGGCTGGGTAGATGCACGACGGCGCACCTAGGAGCCGCAGAAACGTGCGGCCTCTAGGTGCATTGCGTTATATGGGAGCTTTTATACTCAGCGGCGCTGTCAAGTGCTACCAACTGATCAAAACAAACTCAGCACAACACGGTACTGCCTTGCCTCCCCACATTTCACTTTCTGTTCCCACTATGGTAGGTGCTTTTCTTTTCTCTTAGCAGCAGTTTGCAAGTTTTGTGTATGTAAAATTACGGTAAAATTGAAGTAAATATAAAATCCCTAAGTTGGTAGCCCTGATACCTCCACCGATGCCATGACTGCCGCACAAACATGCGGCGCTTGCCGCTGAATGCAGTGGCATGCGGCCCGCCACATAGTATAAAAGGAGCCTTACCATGCTAGAAATAAAATTATAAATAGTCTAATTAAACAAGCAATGTGTTAAAACATGAATATATTTTTTACTAAAAATATATATTTAGCATAAAAAGTGTAAATTGCAAATATTTTTGTGCTTTACTAAGCTGAAAATAAAATGAGGAAGAGCCCTAACAGCCAACAAATCATGTACACAAAACAATAGTTTTACATAAAAAATTGACTTAACCTAAAACAACAATGATAAAAAATACTGTTTTCTTACTGAGCTAGAAATAAAATAAGGAAAAGCGTAGAGGTAATCCTCCGTCCAAATGCCATGTTACACTTTGTCACAATAACTAGGTAACCACAACAATCATCAGAACACTTCAGTTCAAGTATAGTGACTGAAGGTTCACAATGATGTAACACTATTATTCAACACAATGGTCACTGGTCAAAATATAGCAATGCGTGAACAGAAGATAATAACTCAGATGATAAGGCCTTATTTGCTTATGAAGGTCGATGCGACGGTTAAGTTTGAATCGGAATATGCTGTGTGGGATATTGAATTTCAATTTGATCAAATTATGTCTGAAGGTTCTAAAGAAGTAATTTAGAGCGGCATGAATAAGTTAACTTGTAATTGTGTTAGGAATGTCTTTTAATAAAGTAGTTTTTTGTATCGTGGCTTGTTAGTCGATAATTATTGGGATTACTTAATTGACAGCAAAATAATTTGGCTTTAGAATAAAATTCTTTGATGAATGAAGAACCAGTATTTTAGGTGGTTGACAATGGTTATTAGATTGACAATACATTGCAGTATATGAGAGAAGAGCTTATTTTAAAATACTCAGCTTTTGTAGTCAAATGGGATGGGATAAATAATTACACAGTATTATCACTATTATGATATGGTGCAGTAATTTTCTACTAAGGGGTAGCTTATGCTTCATAATAAGAAGAGCGTAATTGATTAGCATTTGGCTACATCACACAAAATTTAAATTACAAATGTACACTGTGATTACATTAATTTGTGTAATTTTAATTGGCTTATTTTAAGGTAATTAAATAGTCTAAAACCATAAGCTTGGTCAAAATCACTTCTTGGTATTTTTCATATGTAAAGCTGACCTCTTACCTGCTACGAAGTAAAATTAATTGATGGCCCAGTGTAAAATGGTGACTTGAGAGCTAAAATCAAACTTCTCAGAATACAAAAAATTCCTTCAATTTCAAAGTTAACACTTTACTTGGCTATCCAATTAGATCATTTTACAGAGACTGGATAATTTTTCACCCAGAATATATCAGGAGAGAAAGCGGTTTACAATTAAAATAATTTAATGAAATAAAAACCCTTTATTGAGTCCACCTTATGACCTTGTGGTCCTTTTCTTACAGTTAAACCTCTAAAAAGTCAACAATATAATAACATAACATAAACTGAATAAAACAAAAAAGTCTACAATAAGCAAATCTAATAATATAACACAAATTTATTTTCCCTGACATACCATCTGCATACACATACACCCTCTGCTGCACCCAGGCCTACACACCATCCCGCCACACCATGGCCATTTGGTTAAGGTAATATTCTTTCAGTGCCACCGTCAGTCGGGATCAGTTTTCTAAGGGTTTAATGGGATAACGTACAGAGTTCCATAGGCGGCATGTGTTTACTAAAAAAGATTTAAACAGTCGTACTGTGATGTGGAATGCGCGCCGCAACATGGGATGAGCCAGAGCAAGTATTCCTTGCGCCTCTTTCACTTGAAGATTTTAATTTGTTGGCTAGACAATTTGGAGTTTCAAGATTGATGGTGAATGAGTGATTGTTCAAGGTAAAATGTGGTTCGGATTCCACTATAAACTGTAGGTCCCTTAGTTGCCATTAGCTGTATGGACTATTAATTAACAGCTGCGGTAGGTTAATTATTCAGCTAGGCCACTTTTCATTTTACAATGAGCGCGTTCTGGGAACATGCACCGGTGCACCGGTGTTGCCCCGGTGCAAAAAATGTGTCGTTCTGGGAGACCGGTGAGTTAACCTAGCAGACAGCTATTTCCTCTTTTTCCTCCACCGGTGCATGATTTATGCACCGGAGAAATTGTACGGTGCATAATACACCGGCGGGCTCTGATTGGTCTGTTTCTTGGACCACAGCATGCAGCTACGGCAAGATGGCGGGTCCATCGAATAATGTTCATCAGTTTTATAGGTTATGTTGCGTAATGAGTGAATAATTTATTCTATGAGGGGGTTAAATTACTTATTAAGTGAATAATTTTCAAATAATTTATTCTGTGAGGACAAGTTTGTTTGGTTTAAATATTATAAAGTAAATAATAGGTGAATGTGTAAATTATAATCCGAAGTGTACCGTAAACCGGTGAATAACCGTTCTGGGATACCAAGACTCTTGCCCCGGGACGGTACCGGTGAGTAAGTCACCGGTTAATCTGCACCGGTGCACCGGTACATGTTCCCAGAACGCGCCCAATTATAAATGCATAAGAGGAAGCTGTTAAAGATAGCAAAAAGGTTCAAATACAAAATATTAAGATCTTTTAACAAAAATTCTGTTGCCCTACCAATTTTAGGTTTTTATTTAAAAATCTAATTCCATAATCATTTTTGGATATTGAATACCGACATCCCAAATTCTGTTGGATATAATTATCTTAAAACCTTTTAACCCCTTTTCTAATCTCTATCTAAGGTCAATGGCGTTTCCTAAAACACTCAGTTCTCAAGAAATGAACCAACTTAGAGGATTAATTTTAACCCTTTGTTGGTTTATTTTCTCTTTAAGGTTTGTACTATATTATTATATTATAGTCTCATTTTTTGTAATTAAATCAATTCAGTATTATCCATTCTATCACTGTATTTATTCTGTATACTGTCTTCCTTGAATATTTTTTGAACTCTGTTGTTTAATTTTGTTCAGTTGTTTGAAATATAACCTAGTTTGTAGATAAAATGATAAATTGATGGTAATCACTACATTAGGAGAGGCATTGTAGAAAAAGTTTTTCAATTATTTGAGAAGTAATATTAACATATTGATTTCCATACTATCATAAAAATACTTGAGCTAAATTGTCTTTTATCTGACATATAAAAAAAAACGGAATGATTTACCTACCTCGTTCAGGTTACAATTGTCACTAAAAGTAACCTAGGCTTTTTAACTGCTTTTAGACTATTTAAAATCTATTTTCATTAACTGTTTTGTCTCAATGTTTACACTTGTCTCTGTGGTAAACATCTCTCAATTAATTGTAAAAATCGGTTTAGTAGGATGGCCGGAAAAGGCAAGTACAAAGAATATCCTTATTGTATTAAGCAGTTAGAAGATTTTGATTTGACTTCACTTTGATTAAAACAAATTAAGCAAGCATGAATAGTATATTTCGTACCTAGGGCCGAAAATGAGGTTTTGCCGGCTCGAGATAGTTTTTCGGATGGAGAGCTGTAAAACCATTTCGGTCTGCGTTACGAACGCTATTTTTCAAACCACTACACCCTATTAACACTCAACACTATCCACCACAATCACACTAATAGTCAACACAAGTACAACTTTAAGGTTATGTGAAGAAATAATTTGAGGAATCAGTAAAAAATAATGATAAATAGTTGTTTGGCAGCGGTGACAATGAAACACAAGTCTTTTACAATGCTATGGATACTGATTGTGTATTTATATGCATTATTGTTTTAAGAAAGTTATCGGGCAGCTGATTTTCGGTCCTAAGGATGTAAAAACCTGCTCATTGCTCGGTCCCCAAATGACGATGACAGCTGGCATGGACAGCAATTAATTCGTAGCTTTCGGCCTCCAATAAACGTTTGTAAAACGGCTAAAAACATCGTAGTGTGGTGGAAATCATGTTCATTGATGGCCTGGACATACGTGACTTGCATATACAGGCCTTTTCTCTACTCTTCCCCTTTAAACATCACAAGGCTAGTAGGTGAAAAAGGTCGCTATCAAGATAGTGGCTAGATATAGTAACAGCAACACATACGAAGGTGCCTCTCCAATCCAAATAAATGTTGATTGTTCAATCGTGATAAGATAAAAAACATTAGCTTATAAATATATGGAACTGAAACCACCTGTACATGATCACTAGGACTTTTAGAAAGTGGTCTTGACTAAAAAAGCTAAAAAAAAACATTTCTATCGTCTCACAATCATCTTTCATTCATATTTGGATTGGAATATGTCTTAGTTCAGGCCCACTTTTATAAACGGACAGACTGGGCATATGCCCAGGGGCGCCAAAGGTTTGGGGGCGCCCACCGGGTGCCCCTCAACCACTGCCTGCCCGCTCTAGGATAAAATGGGGGCACTGCTTTTGGGTAAGAGTGTTCCATGAAATAAAAGTGATACAACTTAAGTCATTTATGACTGAATTAATGTCTATCCGTACTCTTCATTCAAAACTTTACAGACCTAACTGTCAGCTGATGTGATGTCTCTGAAGAGGGTGGGAGGATCATATCTCTTCATTGTCTGATAATTAGTCCCCTCCTTGATAATTGGGCTTTAAAAAGATGGTCGACCCAACAACCAGCTGATCTTAGTTAGCAAATCTGTCATTTAATTCATTCATCACTCATCCTTCACTCATCTTCAGTTTAAAATAAGTAGCCTGGTGTGTCAGCTTGGCAGCTATCAATCCAATCTAATCTTAAATGTTTCCAGTAGACTGGCAAGGGCAGACTGCACTTCCCAAGATGTTCCTAGAGTCCCTCTCACTACAGGATGTGTGGAAGGAATTGTCAAAACAACAGTCTTGGGTCGCAAATACTACAGCTTCCAGGGAATACCATACGCTGCCCCTCCAACTGGAAAACTCAGGTTTAAGGTTAGAGTGAATTAATCATGACAATTTATTCTGTATTCTGTGATGATGCTAGTAGTCATTGTATTAATACATGGAAGATCTTAGTAGTAAAATAATAATAAAAATATTCATCATGGAATGGTTTAGTGTAAGTCAAGTGAAGAAAGATTCAACCACAGACTTTGAGATCCCAGGTAGACATCCCATAATTTTTGTTAATGTTTGCCTTTGTGTTAAAAAGAGTCACTTTTAGCTTGTCCTGGTGATGAGCTAAAGAATTGCTCTATTACAACCACCAGCTAATGTAGGAACATATTACAAAATATTTATGTTATGAGGAACATTTTCAACACTCACTCACTATAGTTTTAATACATAACAAGAGGTTCTACCCACGAATTCACGGGTGAACAGAAGCCACCATTAAATTAATTTAATCAACTTTGACTTTATATTTCATTTAAAGGGCCCAAGTTCGATAAATTGTCATCTGAAAGGATGTTAAAAGCAGTGGAACCTTCATACCTTACGTCCTAAGGTGGCCGAGGTTGTACCTGAACTCGCAGCTCTCTTTCACGGCGTCTTTAATAATTTACTTTTCAATGAAATTGCGACCTGTTAAAGATCGGTGACAACCACTTGGAACGAACAACATATATGGTGTGTTAATCTCAAATTCATCGTGTTTTGAACACCTTTAATCACTCACTTGTATAAAACCGCTAGAAATAGCTTCACTGTCCATTCCCCACACTTCTTTTAAGAACATAAAAGTAAATAATAAAATAAGTAAACAAAAATGTAAACAAATAAACTATTTGTCAATTGCATTGGCCAGCTGTTGTTTACTAAATTAATCGAATAATAATTTCCAAAACATGCAAGGCGATCTTGTAATTTTTTTACATCACACAAACCAAGCCCAATAAAAAAACACGATGAAAACCACCCACTGAATAGTATATTTTATAGTGTAACTGTAAGTATACTGTGCAATTTAGTACTGTATATGGTTCTGTAATAATTTAATATAGTGCAGAATATTAATATGATCAATCAATGAAGTACTATACTTTTCTTTTGGTGGTTTTTATTGTGCTTTCCCGGCTTGGGCTGGATTTGTGTGCGGTACTATTCTTGTAATGTTTTAAATATACCTTACCACCGAAGGACAGGATCGGATTCAAGATTCCAAAACGTTGTGAAAACATTGTTATTTACTTATCGGAGATAGAAAATGTTTGCAATATTGTGTCCTAAGATAACAGAAACTCACCATTCCCCGAAATTAGCTTCTAACTTAAATATTCATACACAGTATTAAATATTCATATATTCATAATAAATTAAACTAAATCGAGTATGAATATGTTTAGCATGTATGTTTAATTTGTGCATTTTCAGGCTCCTCAGCCAACCATACCATGGTCGGGGGTGTTGAAGGCTTCTAAGGAACCTCCTGCCTGTCTTCAACCTTGGCGGAAAAACCCTTACCCCATCACCTTCAGTGAAGACTGCCTTTATCTGAATGTATTTACACCTTATTTAAAGGTAAAGTACAAGCATTTGGTCAGAGATTTCTAGTGCTAAAAATTGTTACTTTATGTTAAATCTTTGCAAACATTTCTGGGTAGCTGTCAGCTGACTGGTTTATTGTGCTTGCAAAAACAACAAAAAAGTTGCCAGTATTTCTAACAATTTCAATCTGTTGCCTTGATCATTTGGTTATGATAAACACTACTGAGAAATATATCAAATCTTAAAAAATGCCACTGGCTTAGAAGCACACAAACACACATAATAACATTAGCAGAGTGAAATAAATGCTAACATATCTCTTGACGATTCATTACAGTTTTATGGCGTGTCATAACATGGTTTCTTAGGCTCTTATTAGACAAGGTAGCCAAGTTGCGCAACCAGCCGGGCAGCCAGTCGCCTGTCTGGCTGCCTAGCGTAGCAACCAGTAGAGCAGCCAGTAGAGCAGCCACAAAATTACCAACTAGGCCAGTCTCTTTGTTGACAGTGGAACAGTGTTGGTGGAACAGTTCTGTTGGGGAGAGACGCTGTCAGAATGCGAAATGAATATTTGCTTCTTCTGCTACTCATGAAAAAGAGAAGACGAAGGAAGAGGAGAATACATAAAATACATCCTATTCTTTCACCAAGAACAGAAAAAGGATTATATTACACCCTTTTTGACGAACTTTGCGCAGATGATAATGAGATGAACGCACTTCCACGAGTGAACTGGTGTGTTTCCACTACTACTGATGTGTGGCAGCGGGCGACTGGCTGCCCAGTGTAATAAGATCCGTAAGCTACACAGGAGCGCGACCAGACCGAGCAGCCAGTGGTTGCCTGTGCGGTCGCCGGGCTCGGCAACCAGCCGGCAGCCAAACAGTGGCTGCGCAACTGGCTGCCCTCGTGTAATAAGCTCCATAAGAACCAATGCCCAGTGACTGGCTGGCCGACTGGCTGCCCGGCTGGCTGCGCAACTTGGCTGCCTCGTCTAATAAGGGTCTTAGTAAGGCGAGAGGAATGTGTTTACAATGTCACAATAAACATAAACAGTGTCCAATTGACAATTCAAGCTGTAACAATAAATAAAAACAGCTGAACTATTTGCACTGACTGTTAGGCTCCTGTACAGTGTATCCATAGCTAAACTCGTAAATGCGCCACTAACGCATGGCCATAGCACGACAACCCAGTCCAGTGGTAAGACTGAAAAACAGCTAATAAAGCTCCCTTGCTCTTCGGTTTTCAACCGTACAGCAAAAACTGTATAATGTGAAAGGAGCACCCAGTAAACATTGCTACAAACTTAGAATTATTCTTGCCCGATCAAATTTGTAACGTTTAAGATTCTTTTCTGATTTCAGCCTCCAAATGGTAAGCTACTGCCAGTGATAGTTTGGATTCATGGTGGGAAGTTTTATCAAAGTTCTGGTTCAACATATAAATATGGTCCTGATTTCCTCTTGATGAAAGATGTGATCCTAGTTAACATCAACTACCGATTGGGTATTTTTGGTGAGTAATAAAAAGTTTTTTGGTTAACATTAATGTCATAGCTGCACAATGTTTTAAAGGTAGATATTCTTTTATTATTTCCTTCTATCTTTATTTTCAGGGGCTCTTTAAATATTAGTGCGGTTTTCAATAAAATTATGCTGTATATATATACCTAAAGAAATGAGCAATGCTGTAGGTATTTTTATTTCTTAAGAGCACCATTTTTATATTAAGAAACCATTTTGTCATTAAGAATGCATTTATTTTTACATAAATTTAAACTCCATATTTTCTAGACTTGTAAAAAAATTGTATCAACTGTGTTGGTTTAAAATTGCTAAATTGTCTATTTGTATCAAGAATTAATACCTCACATCAATATTTCAAAGCGTTAGATAAGATTTCCCCTGAAAAATGAAATCTATATTGTGTTTGCATAAAATTGATAAAAATCAGTATATGGCTTCACAACTTTACTCTACTGATCAAATTAAACATGAGTAAATGGTAAATAAACAAGCAAACAAACAAAAATAATCTGTAATCTACTTTACAGGTTTTTTGAACCTGAACAGTTCGGAAGCTCAAGGCAATGCATCGTTGAAAGACAGGATTGCTGCGTTGAGGTGGGTCCAGCGAGAGATCAGTAAATTCGGAGGAGATCCCACAAAAGTGACCATAGTGGGGGGAAGTTCTGGAGGTAGCGATGTGATGTATTTGTACATCTCACCTCTCGCTAAAGGTTCGTACAGTATACCTGTCTCCAATAGTGTCCTAAATGTCAGAAAACCACCTGTCGTATTTCTTGGTAATGTCCACATGCTAATTAATTAACATATGTTCTTTATTTTTATTATTGTTTATGTTTTGATTCAGTTTGTCTTGAGTTGTGATGAAGATAGTTTCATGACATTACAATATTAGTTTGATAAAAGAGTTGTGTTACTTTAAGTAGAGTTATCAACAGTGTTATTATAAAAAGGGACAGAAAACATTACTTTTTGAAAAAAGGCTAGACTTTCCATCGATGTGGTAGTCTATTTTTGCCAACACACTCACAGAGTGTAGGTATGGTAAAAACTTTATTTTCTCCTTTAGTTTTTGTTATTGAGTTGTTGATTTGACTTGAAAGATGGTTTTACTAAGTTGCCCTCTCATTTTAGTTTGGTTAAAATGTTACTATAAATATAATAAAATCTGTTATTTAGTACATCAGCACACTTGGTTCAACGACATTCATTTTAATACTTAACTGGCTACAATTTTACATAAAAATGGAATGTCTAGCTCTATCCGTAGTTAATGTATCTAATCAACAACAAAACACTTTTCTTGTTTGGGTTTTACAATACTTGTCAGCTGTTCCACAGGAAGTGTTTGACAGGCATCTCGTCCAAACATGTAACACCTTGACTGTTACCGCTTGGAACTGCTGACAGGATGTTGAACCCATAGTCAGTATTGCAGTTCCGGAGCTGTTACAATGCAGTTGGTTACAGGTTTGTTCCATAGAGCCATCACCCAGAGTGGTTCTGCCCTAGGCTACGTCTGTTTCCTCCCCTCCACTTTAACCTTTGCCCTAAAAGTGGCCGACTCCCTTGGATGTCCGACCCACGACCCCCAGGAGGTCGTAGACTGTCTCCGGGGCATACATGGGCCAGTGCTAGCGGAGCAGCAGGCAGTGGTCGGAGGAGTATGTTTTGTTTACAGCTTTAATTAGGTAGTCAATAATTTTTGTGTTGGTATTTGTAGTTGTATATGTTGGACCTGTCGAAACACTTTTTTGTACACTCTGGATTAACCAATCTGAACCAAGGTCGGATAACCGATGATTTATAGTTACAGCTCTGCTGTAGAAGACTTTAGTAGTAAGCTGAACAAAGCTTTATATATAGCCTAAAAACAAAGAAAGCATTTTGGATTACTAAATAATCTTTATTGTTTGATGGATTTGTTAAGTTAGCAAATTTTCTACCACTCAGTTTTTCCTTCATATTCAGAAGATTGTCAACTAACATCATAAATCAAATTACACTGTTTATTATTGGTAATACCTATAGTATTGTACTATATGTTGTGTGAATATGTAAGTTATATGTACTTTCAGCATTGTGAAGAGCTAGAACGTATCCTATACTATAAAATCATTACAGCACGCCTGTTTATTTAAAAAAAATCTTTTAAAATGTCTGAAACTATAAACCTAACAAGGTAAGATCTGACTGTCACAATCTAAATTGGATTGAAATATGAAAAGTCATCAGAATGAAATACATAGCCTAACACAAATCTATAAACTCCTTAAGGGAGGAAAACCTTTCAAATTCTGTTCCAAACAAACTAAAAAATCATTATTTGGTTTTTAGGCGAGTTTGAGTGTGTTTCAGAACAGCTTGGAGGCATCAGACTAATAATTATATTTAGGTATATGTCGAGTTTTAGTTAATTTAATGTAGATACAGTAAAGTTGTATTGAGTTTTAGTTAGGGAGTAGGATGGAAAATATAGGTAATCATCAAAAGTTAAACACTTTACATGACCGAATTTACTATTGTTTTCTTTTTCTGTTTAGTCTAAGGGATTAGCGATGCCTTTTGTGCCTTCGATCGAAACAGATTTAGGAGAAGAAGTGTTCCTTCCAGATTCTCCTCAGAATCTTATATCTCAGAGTGGTGGGGTCCCTTACATGATGGGTTTCAACAACGCAGAGGGACTAATGTATGTAAATGACTTAACAGGTAAATTTATAAATTCTGAGTTTAATAAGCGTATGCGTGCTGTTCTGTTTTGCCGGATGATATTTAGTATAAATGATTATTGTGTTTTAGCAAATCAAGGGATTAAGCTATTACCGTAGATCCAATGGTAAAACCTGTATCCGGGACCAATTAAGTTTTTTGTTTTGATGTCCCCATAGGCCAAAAACATCATCCATTCAAATTCATAATCATATTATAAAATAACCAAATTACAAATATATATTAAAATTTATATATATATATATTATATATATATTATATATATATTATATATATATATTATATATATATATATATATATTATATATATATTTCATATATTATATGAAAGTTTAGTATGAAAACTCAGCAAAAAACATCAGATTTTGATGAAATTTGGTTCAAACATTTAACTTTCCTTAACTCATTCGAACGAGTTGGTGAACCAGAACGGGAACGGGGGCTTATGAGGTAAAAAATAGGTTTTCTCATTTTTGTTCCTCAGAACTTATAATTTGAACTATTGGTGAGTCAGTGGCTACAGACTTCAGGCCCAAAGCAGTGACGTTGTGGCTTCTGCCACTACTTTTTATCAGTACAGTTCACCCTTGTATTATACCGGCTCACCCCTTGCTTTGCTGGATATGTTCCACTCACGGGCCTTTGTGTCCCATGTTGACGGGGAAATGAAAGATAAAAGAGGTCGCCATAACCTCTTTCTTTGGTCACTATAAAACACTATGTGAGGATGTTATTAAAGTTATTTTGGCTTTCCAAATTTTATTTTAGTGTTTTAAAAAAGTATGTTTTATTGTCCGTTTACTTTTTGATAGTAAATAATAGTGTCTATATACAGTGTATTAATAATGATAGTGCACTGTTTTTTTTTGTTTGTACTTTTGTTTGTGTTTTTACGCCAGTGGCAATTTTTGCGTTTGAAAGGGAACGGTCCAAACCCTGGCCTTGTTACTATCTAACATCGACCTTTTTGTAGGATAGCATCATTAATTCATAGCCTAATTACAAATGTAAAATAACTGTACTGTATTTTTATAGATTGTTTCCTGATTATTCAGTTTGAAATTATTAGTGGTTGAAAGAATGAATTTATGTGAAAATTGAATTTCAAAGGTAAAAACTAATTCAAACATTAATAGTTACAGTCGGGACCGCGTAAGTTTGCAGTTGAGGGAGGAGCCTATTTACCACATGGTTTTGAATGAACCAATGAGAACCGTGCGGTGTTGCCAAATCTAATATACCAGCTGATTTGAAAATATTTTTTTGTATTTTAATTAGTGTTGTCAACAGGCGATGTGGCAACGTCGTACTAGCCTTGTCTTGCGATTGGCTGCCACCAACTGCAAACTTACGTGGTCCCGACTTTAGGTATGTAGTATTATAAGCTAGTTTATGTTATTGCTGACACTTTTAAGGTAATTAATTTCATAGAAACATTTCTATTATTGATACATTGTTACAGACAATGAGCTTAAGAATATTAAGCAAGCAATCGTCTCATACTTGCCGGAACACATGCTCCAGAACTCAAGCAATGCAACAATAAGTGAGATGGCCACACAAATTGGGGACTGCTACTTTGGACAAAATATTTCAATATATGCAGCACTAAATGGATTCGTAGAGGTGAATATTCAGTCCGTGAAACTAAATTTACATGAAACTATTTTTTACCAATAATGTAAAGTTTAGTATCTAATTAAATCTATCAGAATTCATTTTCCTAACTGCTGGATATTGATTTATATGTCTTCATTACACAAGGTGATTTTTAATAGCACGACAATCTCTCAGGATATGATTCTATAACTAAAATAGGCTAAGAAAAAAGTTCATAGAAATATACGTAGGTCTGGAAACACTTCATTGTTATTGTTATCTGAAAATTTGCCTCAGAATTTGGTAAGTTACTTTTGGTCAAATGAAGGCTTATAGAATTGTTGGTACAGTACGTACAATGACAGCTTAGATTCAGTTTAAGACTCTTGTAACCATTCTTTCAATTATTTGCAACCTGTAAGCCTGTTTTAATAAAATAGTAATATTTTTCAGTTTGCTACGGACAGAACATTCGCCTTTAGCATCCTCAAATCTGCCGAGGCACTGAGTGAAAAAGCACCTGTTTATCTGTACTACTTTACATTTGAAGGAGACTTTCAGGCAACTCATTCGTACAAATCTATCAAGTTGTCAGGTAATGTATTAGCTGAATAGGTATTAGTGGCCATAATCTTTTTACTTTCTCCCCTTATAGTACTAGTACATTTATAATTTTAACTCTTATGTACACCTACTACATGTCTTGCTTAAAATGATTTTGAATAAATAGGAGAGATCTTTACTTGTGATGACTGATGGTGTCAATACTGATTATACTAATGAATGTCGAATACATAGTCCAGATCATAACTCATAAATTGCATTTTCATGTACATGGATCTTAACTTGTACTGTCGGTACACTCGAAGGTCTTCACTAAGGAGGATAACACATCTAGGGTAGGAAAAGTAACCAAATTTTATCTTGGCCACCAAAAGGCTCTCATAACAAATGTTTGAGTCTCTGTTAATCAAAATATCTCCCTCTATAATGGTAGAATGATGAGTTTACTCCAATAAAGCCAATATAGTTTTATTTCTTACTATATTTTTTTTACTTCAGGTGTCGGTCACGGGGACGAACTGGGATATATATTCTACAGAAATTACACTATAGCAAACCACAACAATTTCTCCTCCTACCCAAGATCGATGGAGATGATGGAAAAAGTAGTAAACTTATGGACCAATTTTGCCATTCATGGGTGAGTGAATACTGTGTTTGATCAATTCTATGCATTTTGTAGATTCGTGCATAGTTTTCGAGCATGATTTAGAACAAAAAGGTTGTGCCGAAGAAGCCCTTAAAGTTCCTGTGTTATTCTTATGGAAATACAATCTTTGCCATTTGTTTATATAATAATTATAGGACTATAGTTAATAATAACAGTTAACTAATTTTATTTATAGGAATCCAACTCCTCTGCAAGAAGACTCAAGTGACACAAAATGGGATCCAGTCACACCATCTATTAACAATCATCTAATCATTGACGAAAAGCTGGAAATGGTTCACGTCTCTTTACTTAAAGAAAGAGAAACCTTGTGGGAAAATCTTTACTTACTTCTTTTCAACCAAGAGTCACCCCAAAGGAAAAAAGGAGGCCATTTCTTTGTCACCACAATTGTCGGTTTGATTTTACTGTTCAGTGTTATCCTTGCTATTACATATTACATTCAATACTGGCGAGAGAGAAACTTATACTTTGATTTTTGAAAATTTGAAATCATATTTGTAAAAATTTTGTCAGAGAAATGGACAATTCAGCAAAATATTCTAAAACAGTGTGTTTGGTCATAGTTGAATATAAAAAAATATGAATTTCCAATGGAAATATCAGACTTACCTAGCTAACAAGCACATGTTTTTTTTCTATCACAACATTTATGCAAGTAAAAAATTATAAAAATGGCTAGATGACAATTTCACGCTAAATTATGTTAAAAATACCTTTAACTTATATATTCAGCTTCTCAATTACTTTCCCTTCTTACAAAATTATAAAAAAAATCAACGAGTAATAACTATTTTGGTAAAATTTTGAACTGTTACAATTTGTGTGTTATTTATATGTAAATACAAATTTACCATACCATACTTAGTTTCATTCCTCATGAAATAATACTACTAATACTACTTGTTAGTGCTGCAATAATGTTTGAAAAATGTATAAGAGCTTCATTATCCACTAAAAGTGAAGTCTCACAGTGAAGTCTTACAGTATTTGTTTACTGATCATACCATCATATCAAATCCAAGGAATTTATATCTTGGTTGTCCTTATCAAATATTTGTATTAAAAAAAGAGGAAGATCAATGACGCTAGTATGCTAGAAGCCAGTAAAAGATTTTCTCAATTTTAAATCTTGACTAAACTAGTAAATATCCCTTCATTTAGTTGTTGCATGTAAATATGAATGGATTAGAGGAGATAAATGTATACTATTTTACTACAAATAAATTTATTTACATGTCATTAAATCGTACTTTTGATTAATCTATGTTTTTATAACAATTCTTATTACAATAAATCATAATCATTCACTCGAACAGTTGTACCATTTAGAGCGAACAAATTTTTGTAATATAAATTACTTGGTATGGGCATATTTTTTTGTTGTATAATGAAGAATGCTCAACTAATTTCTTCATGGAAATTCTTCAGTATTAAAGTTTAACTAGTGTAGTTCACTTCAATGATATTGTATGGTAGATATACAATAAGGTGTAAAAGAATACTGTCAAGGATTTGGTCATTTGAGCCGGATATTAGTCAGACCAAAGTAGTAGGTATTAATACTAACATCAAAATAACAACCTTTCGAAGATTATTCAATCATACATTTAGGAAGTGTTTTGACAAACAAAAATATCCAAAATAGCATATTAAATTTTACAAATTGATTTTGTACTGTAATAATACTAAACATTTACTTGAATGGCAATATGGTATACCGTACTAACGAATAATTTAAAGAAGCTTATTTGTTAAGATAGAAAATTTTGCTTATTACAAAATATTTGATTAGGCCTAATCTCTCTTCACAGAATGTACAGCAGATCTTGCTTCTGCAAGAACTTTACGTTTTGGCAGCATTCTCTCAGCACTTCCCTCCACCGATCCTGATCCTGAAATGTGGTTTTCAAAGTTCCCATGGATTGAACCATGAATCGCAGGAAAGTTGGAAACACTCCCTTCAAAACTCACTTCTCCGTTGTGTTCAGCATTACCTTGGAACCCACCGCTAATACCTTGGCTAACGAATCCCTTTAGAGAATTCCCCACTCCACTGATCACTCCAACTATTCTACTCGGAATACTCAACAGTCCTTGGAAATTCCCTTGCTTTCCCAAATGTCCAGATATGTCTCCAGTCAAATCCACCTGTTGAATGTCACCCGACAGAGAAACAGGGTGATTATCAACATAACCTAAATATGAAGCACCAGTAGTAGGGTCAATGTAATAGCTTTGGAATGCTCCACTCCCTTGGTGTTCCATTGCTTGGCCTGTCTCCAGGGGATTATTGATGAAATAAGAACCATCTTCAGTATGTACTACTGTGTACTTTGTCTGTTGGCCATTTTTGTCAACACTAAGAGTCGAATGACCCATATTGAAAGGGACCATTCCAGGAATGATAACGTATCTCTGAGTATACTGCGGGTTCACGTATTGAGAGAATTGGAGGGATCCTTGACTTTGTTTGTAGAGGGAAGCTCCAGCCCCTGATTGAAGTTGAGCTTGGGTATGAATTGTGCTTCCCGAATTTCCACTAAGAGAGGCTTCATTGTGAGTGTTACTCCCTGATCCAGCCATAAAACCTGCTGACCCATAGCCTTCTTGGTGTTTCATCGTGTGTGAATCTATGTTAGTCGAACTACTACCGCTTAATTGGCCTTGGCCATGAGAGGAAAGCATGCCTGATGAAGCAACAGGCTGTTTTACGACTTGTAAGTTTCCTCCAGATTGTTGTCCATTGTGGACGTAAGTACCTTCAACATTCGAACTTCCCCCTTGTGTTGGTTTCAAAGTGTAAGATTGTTCAAGGTTATTCATTCCGCTAGATTGACCTTGGTTACTTATTCCTACAGTACCTTCTAAATTTTGGGCTCCTTGATTATTCTGAGACAAAGATGATCCTGAGCCAAACTGTGCTGATCCAGATTGCTGGCTGGAGGATAATGTGCCATGTGATCCAAACGCTTGTCCGTTACTTGTTTCTGATGAATGTACAGAATTAGGATTATTGTTATTCAAACCTATGTTGCCGTTATTGCCATAAACACCAGATCCTGATGTATCAGCTCCAGCGTATTGAGAGTTACCTGATTGGGGTCCTGAGAGCTGGGAGGATTCACCTCCATTGTTAGCAATATGAATTTCATTTGTGTTTGAAGATCCCTGGTTTCCCTGGTGCATTGAAGAATAATTTTCTTGTGTACCAAGCTGTGTATTGCTACTACCCAATAATGCCGTAGAATGTTGACTGGATGGTTTATAAGCTTGGTTATTGCTAACAGAACTACCTCCATATGCTCCATTGTTCACATTGAGATTGTAATTTCCAGAATTTTCTTTGTTTTGGTCTAGATTACTTCCAAGTAACACCTGTGTTGATGAAGTACTACTTGTGCTTTGGGAAGGTTGGATATTCGATCCTGTTGAGGTTGAATCTGTAGTGGATCCAGCTACTTGATGATTTGAGTTAGTTGTATCAATAGACTGTGAAACACTACTTTGTGAATCCAAATTATCCACTCCATTATTTCCTATTTCAGAAGATGAGGAAATATCCTCAGCGGTTGAACTTGAAGCTCCAGCCAAGTTTGAGGATGAAAACTCGGTTTCAATTGCTGCACCATTTTCTGAGTTAGAATTGCCATTAATTCCTAAACTGCTGGAGTGATTTTCACCACCTGTGCCGTTTATAGATCCCTCATAATGATTAGTAACTCCAGAGTTTGAAGAGCTAAAGACTGAACTCCCTTGGCTGAAACTGGATGACTGGGGCTTATGTGACATGGATGATGTTGTTAGCGTCAACCCATTATTGTGATTTGGGGATTGTATACTTCCCACAGACGTTCCTTGATATCCAGAGCTCTCACCTGAACCGGATAGTTGTCCATTAATTCCTGAACCTCCTCCATTACCAAAGTTGCTTGTAGTTCCTTGATATCCAGAGCTATCACCTGAACTGGATAGTTGTCCATTAATTCCTGAACCTCCTCCATTACCAAAGTTGCTTGTAGTTCCTTGATATCCAGAGCTCTCACCTGAACTGGATAGTTGTCCATTAATTCCTGAACCTCCTCCATTACCAAAGTTGCTTGTAGTTCCTTGATATCCAGAGCTCTCACCTGAACTGGATAGTTGTCCATTAATTCCTGAACCTCCTCCATTACCAAAGTTGCTTGTAGTTCCTTGATATCCAGAGCTCTCACCTGAACTGGATAGTTGTCCATTAATTCCTGAACCTCCTCCATTACCAAAGTTGCTTGTAGTTCCTTGATATCCAGAGCTCTCACCTGAACTGGATAGTTGTCCATTAATTACTGAACCTCCTCCATTACCAAAGTTGCTTGTAGTTCCTTGAGAGTTTGGGCTAGTGTGACCTGCCTGAGCTCCTGCATACTGTCCACTAATTCCTGATCCACCTGTGGTACCAAAATTGCTTAAAGCAGTTCCTTGATATTCAGAGCTTGGGCTAGTTTGACCAACCTGGGTTCCATGTGATTGTGAGCTCTGCAAGTGTGAAGTGCTCCCAACCGGACTGGTATATTGTCCGCTAATTCCTGAACCCCCTCCATTATCACCTAAATTGCTTGAAGCAGTTCCTTGATATTGAGAGTTTGTGCTAGTGTGACCTGCCTGAACTCCTTGTGATTGAGAATTCTGTAATTTTGAAGTGTCCCCACTTGAACTGGCATATTGTCCGCCACCTCCTAATCCTCCTGTAGCACCAATGTGGTAGATTCCGCTGTCAATACCAGCAGAGTTTTGTTCTTGCTGATTTCCTGCAATAGAGGAGCTTGAACTGAATGATCCCCCAGCATGTGATACTTTGTTGCCTGATAAGTTTCCACTGGCAACAAACGAACCACTGCCACCAGAAACTCCTGTTCCTGATCCTGTTTCAGCACTTTGTCCATCTGAATCGGATTCGACGTACTCATCAGCAAACATAGAATTCTGAATGCCGCTGTTTTGTTTCTTGTTATCTTGAGAGTCAATAACACCTAAATTTCCTTCAAAGAATACCCCAGGCTGGTTAACAGGCTTCCTCTGGGGCCAAGCAGGTTGTGTGTTTGTTGAATGTCCATGTGAGGCAACCAAGAAAGTCCCACCGTAGTTGTTTGTTGAAGAGTGTGATCCCCCTCCTGCTGTATTGACACTTGATGCTGCTGTATTGGAAACTTCAGATTTATTTTGTGAGCTTAATCCATACAATGTGTTCCCAGAGGCTCCTGCGTTTGATGAAATAATATTTTGATTTGTAACACTGGACAAGTGATTACTACTTCCTTGCGTTTGTGAGGCTGAACTTGTTGCAAAGCTTGAGTCAGAATTCGATCCTGTGAAGTAGCCGCCGACGATACTTGATGTCTGCCCAACACCAGCTCCGCCTTGAATTGGTGATGTTCCACTATTTTGGAATTGGCTTCCTGCCAAACCTGCATTCGTTCCTGTTTGATATCCACCATACTGTTGGCCACTACTTCCTTGACTTTGTTGAGTACCGATACTTGAACCTGCACTACTATATTGACTCCCACTGTTTCCTAGATTCTGCATATTCGAACTTGAAGCTTGAGAAAGGGAATTTGAATTCCCTGTTTGACCATGAACTCCGTTCACAACAAAATACTGCCCCCCTCCCTGTGTCTGAGTTGTTCCTGAACCGTGTGATCCGACAGAGTTGCCTGATGATCCTGAATAGTATCCATTTCCCATAGTGGTAAACTGTCCATTTTGTACACCAGAGGAGTGCAGTCCACTCTGTGTAGAATGTGATACACCTCCTGCAGTGCTCCCTGAAGCACTTCCAAAACTAGATCCTTGACCCAAATTTGAACTTGAACTTTGAACTCCATTTAAGTTGTTTCCTCCATAACCCCCGCTTGTGGCAAGGTACTGTCCACCACCCCCTACCACCTGAGCAGTTATTCCTGAACCGTAAGAATTGACTGAGCCTGATGATCCAGAGTAGTATCCACTTCCCACACTACTGACCTGTCCAAGGTTTGTCCCAGAGTACAACCCACTATGTGTACTTTGCGATTGTCCACTGGAACCTTGACTTTGAGAAGATCCTGTGGAAATACCTGAAGCAGAACCACTACCAATACTGACAACTTGGCCATTTGATCCTTGTGCATGTGTAGCTGCAACAGTATTAGAATTAGAACTAGTTGGAATGCCATTGCTTGTTCCAATATTTTGTCCCCCAAAACTACCATATCCTTGCCCTGAAATTCCATGAGAGTTAGCACTGGAACCAGAGAAGCTTCCAGTTGAACCTGTATTTCCTGTGTGTTGTGTGTTTGCACCGCTGCTTAGCTGGTGCCCCTGAGTTTGGAAAGAGTTACCTAAATGACTGGTCAATGTCCCTTGTTGGTTGGCACCACCATTTATAAAAGAACCTTGAATCTGACTTGTCTGGCCAAGTTGATTATAGCCATTTGTAATTTGAATTTGACCACCTTGGTTGCCATTTAAGTTTTGATTACCACTGACACCATTTGCTGTACCTTGATGGGTTTGGTAATAAGAGTTGCCAGAATTCACAGCTCCTGTACCACCATATCCTCCAGGCTGGCTCCAGTGAACTTGATACACGACACCTTGAGGACGTTGATGTCCGTAGAATACTCCTCCACCACCATTAAATGCTGATGATTGTCCTTGAGAAGTTATCCCTCCTTGGTGTAAATGATTTGTAACATGTCCAGCACCAACTCCACCTCCGCCCTGGTAGTTTGAGCCACCAGGTGAGCCTATATGTACTACTTGATGGCCTGCTTGCCCTGAGCTAGTCCCACTTCCATACTGATGAACTCCGCCAACTCCAGGTCCTATACCATGAATGTTATGTATAAGACCCAAACCTCCTTGATGGCCTGTTTGTCCAGAGTTAGTTCCGACCCCGTACTGATTAACAGCTCCGCCATCTTCTGGGTTAACACCATTATTATTATGGATCAGACCCAAACCTTGGCCAAAAATACCTCCTGAACTTTGCCCATTCCCATTCAATATTCCACCCCCTAGTCCAGGTCGGTTATAAATAAATGACAACAAACCTTGGCCCTGAGTAGGTCTGAGAGTCGATTGTGGCCCAACGTTCATCAAGTTGTTCGATACGCTTGGTTGATTTGTGTTGCTGTTTATCAGCCCAAGATGTGGCCTATTATTTCCGAGACCAAAATGACCCATGGTACCTCCTGCTCCACCACCAACAGCACTCCCCTGAAACAATCCTAAGCCACCAAGGTGACCTCCAATTTGACCGAGTCCTGAAACACCTCCTGATCCTGCGTTCAAAGAATTAAATCCTTGACTCAAGTGGTGGTGACCAAGAGTTCCTCCACCTCCAGAAATTTGACTCCCAATAATTCCATGATGATGAAGATGATGAGAATGGTGTAAGTTTCCTCCTATTGCACTCCCTGGAACACTGTGAGGCTTGTGCTTGTGGCCGAAAACTCCTGATCCCGTAACTTGAGAGCTTGCTAATCCACTTCCAAAGGTTCCTTGATTCAAAATTGCTGGAGACCCAGCTAATGCACTTACAGTTCCTCCATTTAATTGAGACTGATTAATGTTTCCATTAGCACCGCCTTTTATACCAATCCCATGTTTGTGAGCTAGATTACTAAATCTTTGTGTCAACAGATTACTTTTTGATTGATCTAAAAACTGATTATTGCTAAAGCCACTACCTCCATGGATTATGCCGGATCCACCGTTCGAAGATCCTCCTGTGCCGTGGAGTTGCCCTATGCTTCCACTTGCGACTCCCCTGATTGGTTGCCCTGGACGGTTTCCCAAGCGACTCAAGGTCCTGGCTTCTGACAGGATGTGGAGGTCCTTTCCTTCAGCATCACAAGGTCTCACTTTAGAGTGTACTGTGACTATGACGCTCAGCAAAATGAAAATGATGAGCTGAAACAAGTACAAATTATTTAAAAACATGTCGATTAGTGTGGCTACAAGCTGATAAAGCAATCCCAAACTGTACATCCTAGAAAGATGTAACCATTAGTAAATATAGTAGATTAGATTATTTTGTTTATTATGCTGAAATACCAAAGTGCATATTTTAAAGCAAATATGAGGGAACGAGTATTGAATGAATAAAATGACAGCTTTGTTACTGGCTAAGATTACTTGGTTCAACAACAGAGAATTTGATTAGATATTATTAGACATAAGATTAGCTATGTGCTTTACAAAGCCCTCGGTGGAAATAATTCACCAAGACTCATATCTGGTCCTTAAACCTTCAATAAACCATATAAATAAATTTATATTGAATAATGATCTTTAAAACTTTCACTGAAAGGAGAAATAGATATAATGCAAAGTTTAATTAGGTTACTTAATTTCAATTATAAATTGAATGCCAAACAAAAATCATGCTCTAATTTGAGATACAAGCATTATTTTACAAATATTTCAAATACCATATTCAAAAATAGTTTCCACAGAACAAAGACTGAGGCAGTGAGGCACAGAAATCTTGTCTGATTTTCACTTTACTGATTATGAAAGTAGATCTATTATAAAATATCAGTTACGGTTTGTGAATTGCACTTTTTGTAAATATCCATTAAACTTAGGGAACCATTAAGCGGGGCTTGGCTTCCCATGGAGTTAGCAGTAACTATGATGGTGCAGGTTAATGAATAGAGTTTAATAGTTTTATATCCCATTGAAATTGAGCAATTATACAACAATTCTGTTTCTATAGAAACAAATTACTATATTTTTTTTTATCAAATTTTGGATCAGTTAACTCATACAATAGTGCATGGACTAGGACTGGACAGAATAAAATAAATTGCCCTGTTCTATAAGGTTCAATCTGTAGAAGTCCTGGAGTTTGATCCTGAAAAAAGCTTAGCAACCAAAGAATTAGTTGGCTAATTCATCAAAATCACCCCAATCCGTACCGTACTCTTGCTAAGAAAACTAAAATATAGTGGAGACTTTTGGTTATACGTGGAAGTTTAGAGAGCCGTGGAAGATACTGACATCATCAGCCTGAAGCATCATCAAGACTGGCCAAACCATGTGAAGAAAATGTCTTCAACAATAGCTAAATGTGTCAATACTGTGACCAACAATGTTGGAGGCCAGAAGAGAATAAGATCAAGAACCCAGACGGAGGTGTCTACATAAACTCTGGAACTGAAGGCTGTGGAAAGGATAAACTAGAGAAATATCCATCATCAAATTGACAGGTACAGTAAATCAACAAAAAACAGAAGACAAATGGATATCAAGGTTTGCAGAGCGGTGAAAGAAAGATGTAAGCAACAAGAATAAGGAGGTACATCTTAGGATTAAGCATTTATAATGAGTAGGATATAATTTAGTACTAGAATCTTTTGTCGCATGTGATGTATTTAATTATAAGTATCTTTGTAATAGTATTAACATAGGTATTAATCTGACCGAGTGAGGTAGCATCAAGCCATCTCACATTCGAGAGGTCTGACTATCAGGCCGGTCATTCATGGGCGACCGCAGGATTTGGAACAGGGACGTGCAATATATATAACGAACACCTGGGGGGTCCGAGGCCTTCACCCCGAGAAGATTTCTGATATATTTTTAGAAGTACAATTTTATTTTATTCAAAAATAAAAAAGATGACTAAATATAAATATCAAAATTGATTTGTTGACAGTGAAATGACTGGACCGTAATTCTGTGCAAAATTTTCATCCATTATCCAATCTTCCATTTGGTTTTAGTCTAAAATAAATAATTTCTATATGATTGATTAATTTTCTAAACGCTATTTTTCAACTCACTCAAAAATAAACTGTCAGATGCACAGTGGTGGTACTATACAAGTAATGTAATACTACTGTAATGGGTTGTATTGTAACAGCAAAATAATGAAAATATGATGCATGTTTAATTTATTCTGACGGCATCTCAAGAAGTTGATCCTTTTGTATCCTGGTGGAGTTCTAAACAATTTTATGATCTGTTCATGCTTTATGACTCAACAATATTTTATTTCAATATTAAATTTGAGGAAATAAACAAATTAATAAATTCAACGACCTAACGATTGCAAAAATGTATAGCTATATCTTAAGTTTGTATAACAATTCTGTAAAAGAACCAAAATTTTTCTGTTGAGATGTTTTATCAATTTGACTTTGTTAAAAAGTTCACATATTCAACTGAAATAGGTTTATTCTAGAGGTTAAATACCTTATTGTTGCCACTGAAATCCACTGTCGTCTGGATGGCGACCGGTTTTGACACTCATGGTGTCATTGTCAAGCCTTAAAGAAGTGTTGTCACTCCTAGGAGGTCGTCATTAAGTCTTGAAAATAAATACACAAGACACGCACCAACATATTTACAAATAAATAATACAGTATGGCCATACAAGAACACTAATTCTCACGGCGCGGCTGCGGGTTCAGTATTATTTATTTGTAAATATGTTTGTGCGTGTCTCGTGTATTTATTTTCAAGAGTTTATGACGACCTCCTAAGAGTGACAACACGTCTTTAAGGCTTGACAATGACACCATGAGTGTCGAAACCGGTCGCCATCCAGACGACAGTGGATTACAGTGGCAACAATAAGGTATTAAACCTCTAGAATAATATTGTTAAGTAATCCGGAAGGCAACACCTCAAAAATGAGGCCGCTTGGATAGCGACCTGCCCGCAAATGTTAACCAATGCTAGAGGAATAATGCTAGAGGAGGTCGCTATCGAAGCGGCCGAACTATAGTAATTTACATCATCAATGCAATCTGTCTTTTGCTCAATTCAAATATGCCCAATTTGATTTGAAAACTAGTGACTACTTTCGCATGGGGATGGAATGTCCAGTTCTATTAACAGTCAAAAGTTCAACCATAGAAAAAAAAAATACCATTATTCAATGTTAAAATAAATCCAAATATTGGTAAATAAAAGGGGTATTCGCCGTTGTAAAATATGTACATTGTCAAAATAATTTCACAAATAAATGCATACATTTTCCCCTTGACTACAGATTATTCTAATTTACCCAAGGGATAAAAAAACTACTTACCCCACTGTGCATGTATTCATAACAGCGGTTTTGCTGTAGCAACAAGAAATCAACTTTGCAATTAACAGCTGTGTCTAAGGACATCTAAGGACTGTGTCTAAGCAGACATATGTCTGCCTTAGTCACTAACAAGACTACAAGATCGCGCCACTCATCTTCATTCATACTTGGCTTAAAATACGTACTTTGTGTGTGCTTTGTATGGTCGCCATTTCATCGAAAAGTATCAAAAGTATTAATGTTTTCTTTTCAAAGGTTGCATATCTTAAATAGAAAACTGAATTTTAACATTGTATTGTTGATGTATGCTATCATCATATACCGCAATGTAATCATGCTTATTGGGGCTCGTCTCAGAATCAGAGTAGAATGCAGGTTAGCCATTGTTTGCTACTATTGTTGCCAATCTTCTGACACAAAGCATGAACTCATAGCCTCAGGTATATCAGGTGCCTACGTGACCTTTAACCTCTGGTGAATAGATCTATATTCAATGTTCAAGTTTATCTTTGTCTCAGCCTAGCCACTGAGAGTAGCTTCATGACTGTTAGAGTGGATTCATTTGACAAAGTGGTTGATATAAACTAGCTGTTGTCCACGGGCTTCACCCCGTTTGACTTCATAAGTATTAATAAAACTATTGATTGGTTAAGTTAACCTGAAATTAACAAAATACAGTAAAACAAACAAGTAATCACACCTGATTGTAATCTATATATATATAAAATCCAATGTATGTTTGTATATTTGTATATTTGTATGTTTGTATGTTTGTCCTTTATGGACTCCAAAACAGATTGTAATGAAACTTTCAGGCATTATTAAGCATTATTCAAGGATGGTTTGTGTGAAGTTTGGTGCAGATCCGTCAAAAGGGTTCTGCCCCGGTGGCTCTGGAGTTTCCCATGTTAACCTTATGAGTACTCATATTTAAATGGAATTAAAGAATCTTAACAGCTGGTTCAACTAAACTATCTGATTCTGTGATGTTCAATAGCATTAAAAAGTTAGTAGGTTTACCAACAGGGTGCAGCACTATATATTTTTTAATTTATGAGAACAGCTAACTTGCAACCAAAAGGTGAGTGAGCGTAGCGAACGAACTTCAGCCTGGAGGCGAGTTAGCGTAGCGAACGAGCTAACCTGAAGGCAAGTGAGCGCAGCGAACGAGCTCCAACCTAAAGGTGAGTGAGCGTAGCGAACGAACTTTTACCAGGACGTGATTGAGCCATGCGAACGAGCTCATCTTGAAAATGAACGAGCATGTGACATAAAAACCACAATAGGACAGGACGACGTCTGTCGGGCCAGCTAGTAAGGTAATAAATTAAAAGAATAGCAAACAAATAAGTACATCTGAGGTATTTTTAACATCAGGTATATGGAAAGTTCCCTTTAGAAAGGAATTACGGCCTTAAACGGCAATTTACGAAATAATGGATAGTTTTGCGCAAGGTTTCTCGTCATGACCTACATTTTAAGTATATGGTTTATGGGGGGTGTGACTTGTAGTTTTCTCAAAAGTTCATGGGTACTTTTGGCTTTATATATAGATAGATCTATGGATTCTGATTATCATGATAACATATTCACTTTTAAAACTGCTCTCAGTCTTTTTATCTGATTTTAATACCTGGGGCCTATTTCATAATAAAGTAGTGTCAAGATCTACAACTCACTACCAAGGAACATTATCCAAGAGCAAAATTTCAATAAATTTAAGAAGATGTTAAAGGAATATTTATGTGAAGCGGCCTGTTTTAAAGTAGAAGATCTGTTCAATTAGGCCTTTATTGTTTTTCTACCCATTTGACGACCACGTCGCAGGAGCGATGCTAGTGGGATATCATCAAGTATCGTAAGTATCAAGTGTGTTAAGTATACATATGTGGTTAAATGAAGTTCAAGGATTTGTGAGACTTTTTCAGTAAGTCCCCAGCAAAGACGATCAAAATTAAGGCAGTTTTTTAAATTATATTAAACTTTATGCTAGAAATAGCCTGTTTTATACAATTCATAGGGGGGGAAATGTATTTAAACCATTTTGTCAGCTAACTTATTTTTATTACAAAAACCTGCAAGCCATTAGATGAAACATATTTTTGACATATTGGGTTTTGATGGAATTATGTTCATAAGTTAGAGAGGTAGAATTTGGTCCCTTGTTAACAACAATTAGTCTTTAATAAAATGTTTCCCGAAATTCCATTGTTAATTAAAATAATGAGTTGAAACCAATTATAAGTTAGATACTTTTTAATGATATTTGCCATGATTTAACAAAATTGCATCAAAATAAAAAATACCCCCGCCGCAGCAAACATGCAGACTAAGCGAATTTCTATTTGCCTGATTTCATTTACACTAAAATGTCTCCTTAAAAATATCAAATTTATTCCGTATTTAAATAGAACTAGCTGTTGACCTGTCCTACGTACGGTAATCAAGTAGTCGATTAAAACTGAATATAATTCAGAAAAGCTCGCTTACACGCATTAAGAAAAATTCAGGCAGTTTTGCGAATAGGGAAAATCGTCTTGATTGTAAGTACATCTCTTGTAGTTGTTTACAATCTTACTGTGGTTTAACATTTAACTTAAGGTAACCAACTGTGAAATTACAATCAATTCTCATTAAAAACTGTTATAAAGCGTTGGTTCGCAGCAATCCTTGAACCCTGGAAACCTACTCGAGAAATAAATCAAAGGATAGGGGGATGAAGCCCTAAGGGAAAATACCCAAAGTTCCATATTTGGCCCTTGGCTAGGTTATAACCTTTAAAATGAGGCATCAATCGTAAAAATTGATTATATATCACGGCTGAAAAGTTACGGAGAAAACACCTATGTATTGTATATTAAGGTTATGATTTAGTCTAAATGCATATAGTTTACTGAAATTTACATTAAAAAATTAAAAGTGTTTTTGCTATATTTTGAACTCCAGGAAAATTTTGATACACCCAGATATATTCCCATGGATGTTTACATCTAAAAATAATTATTGTGGCAAATGGTAAGCCCCTTGAACCACAAAACAAAAAGTTTGTTTAAAATGCACCAAATGAGGTTTGTGAACATCTTCAATTTTTTCCCCCACATGGCAGTTTTAAAAGTAGCATAAAACAATTTAAAAAGAGTAGAGAACCCTTAAAAAGTCTGATTAAGAACATTGCAATAAGGATTCTTTTGCACTATTGACAGTTTGATAGTCCTAGACGCACACACAAACAGACATAAATCGGAAATAGAGTAATTGCCTCCCCCACGGAATAAAAAATTAAACCCCCTCTTACATAACCCCACGAATATTGAAACAGAAACAGCATGAAACATAAACATAAGCCAATTACGTCACTGGCCTGAATGTCTATAGGCCTACTAATAGCCGTAGCAGCTGCTTTTTACGTTGTTTAAAAGTGTCATTTAAATATTAAAGAAACATTATTACTTTCGGGCCAGTAATGTTGTTTAATATGTTTGTGTTCCATATGATTCCTGTTCTAATATTTGTGATCACCCAAAACTGTTATTGTATTGTACCCTATATTAAAATCTGAGAATAATATTGGTCAGAACCTACCATAAGGTTAATTAACCTCAACCTAACGTGAGGCAAAACTAAAACTACATTTTAAAACCCCTTGCGAAAAGTCAATCAGAACATTTCGCACAGCTACAAAATTATCGCGGAAAAGTAAACAATGAAAACTTTCCAACATAGAGTAAAAAATGAAAATCCTAACCTAAAATGTATAGAAAAATTACCCCGAGGATGCGGACGATTAATATTATAAAACATATAATACAAATTGGGCGAAAAATGTAGTCTGACTTCTTTCAAAGCTACATCTGTCGAGAATTATTTCTCAAAATAAATAACACAGCATGGAGTAAATACCCCCGCCGCAGCAAACCTGCAGACTAAGCGAATTTCCATTCGCCTGATTTGATTTTCAATTAAATCTATTCAAATAACATTAGGTTTAACGAGTACCTAGGTTTGCTGCCTACAGGGTAATAAAGTGTGTTTTTCAGTAAAATATTAACGGCTTAGTATAAAATAAATAGATTTGGCCAAGTTTGATCCAAATATATGCATAAACAAGCAAACTACAAAAGTTTACTTATTCTCCATAAGAATAACATGGGAATTTTTAATTTATAATTTTCTCCGTAACCAATAACCATACAAAAACACTTCAATATACTGAATTATTTGTTTTTTTAAGCTCTTCAAAATGGTCTAGAAGAAATTTGGGAAATTTTATGTTTTGAGGGTCAAAAATGAGAAAAACCAATTTTTACCCCATAAATCCCCCCATAAAACCCCGTTCCCATGGTCCGATCATGCTGGCTCGCGAACTCGTTCGAATAAACGTAGGTTTACAGGTTTGTACCAAATTTCATCGAAATCGGATCATTTTTGCTCGAGTTATCGTGCTGACGGACACACATATATATATATGAATTTGAACGGATTGTGTTTTTGGCTTCTAGGAACATCAAAATGAAAAAGTAAATCGGTCCCGGGACTAAGTCTTACCATGAGACCTACGGTAATAGCTTATTCCCTATAGGGAAATTCGCTAAAAATACAAAACCTAACCTAAAAAGCATAGAGTAACTAACCTGAGGGTGCAGATGCATGGTGATTGGTGATGTGCGAAGATGAGATTGATAACGGATGGGTTTTATACTCGTCGCTGAAGTCCCGCGGAGTTTGACAATGGTTCCGTTACACCTCCTAGGCTAAACATCACGACGATCTATGTTTGTGTTAGTGTTGCTATGTGTGAGAAGTGCTAGCTCACTTTGGCCCGCTCAAAAACCTTTTCAGTTTAGGTCACTTAAAGGGTCTGAATTGAGACTAGTTAAAATATAAATGTGTAGGCAAGAAAAGTAAAAAGTAAAAAGTTCTTTATTGCATGGTTATGCATATATGTATACAAATATACCTAGCTTTTGTCACAGTTTAGAATAAGAAATAATTAACAGTAAAATGCATGTACACCAACACAAACAAACTTAACCTACACTAAAAACATTTATCGAAAATACCTTCAACACAATTGTGTACACATTAAAAACGTGCTCTATTACCTGCCGACTTGAGTTTGTTTGGCATTTAGTTTAGTTTAAAAAGAAATCTGATAGAATGAGAAATATTTGGGATTCTTTCGGATATCTATTGTAGTTAGAGCGAGAAGAGAACAAAGGTTCATAAAAGCTAATACTGTAATATGTTTGTTTTGAAATATTAAGTTTTTTGAAACTACTGTATAAATACAGTAAAAGGAAAAGTGAGAAATTTAAATACAGTATATAAAAGGCAAAGCCCTCACTGACTGACTGACTGACTCACTCACTCACTCACTCATCACTAATTCTCCCACTTCCCATTTACCTAGGAGGCTGAAATTCGGTACACCGATTCTTTGGGTATTAAATAGGAAAACTAAGTAGTTTTTATTCTGATCGGGCTTTCGGGCTCCGCCCCAGTGCCACTGGGCCAGTGGCTCTGGAGTTTCCCATGTTAACCTTATGATTTTTCATATTTAAAAGGAATTTCTTAACAGCTGTTTCAATTAAACAAGTTGGTTCTGTTCTATGATGTTCAATAGCATTAAAGTTAAGAGGATTACCAACAGGGTGCAGCACTATTATTTTTTTAAATTTATGACTACTGCCAATTTGCAACCAAAAGGTGAGTGAGCGTAGCGAACGAACTTTAACCAGAACGTGATTGAGCCATGCGAACGGGCTCACTTGTGAAGTTAAACGGGGCAAAGCCCGCGGGTACAGCTAGTATTTTATAAATTGAAAATTTATTCTTATTCACATTCTGCTACACATACATTATTAATCTAGATGTCGCTTTCAAACTTGTATTGGACAAGTTGAATTGTACTTGATACTTACCTACATCTTACCAGGTGTTTACTGTTTACCGGCTGGTTCGAATAGACCATAGGAATTGTTTTTGAGACAGTGAATTACAACGATTAAGTAGGTATAGGTATATACTTGTCTCTTTTACACATTCAAGCGACGTTATGAAGCATAAAACTGCTACACAGTAGAGACGCTCATCATAGAACGCTGCAGTTTCAGGTTTCTAAATGTTGTCTTCTTGGCGCTCTACCTGTCCGTGCGCTAATGCAAGGGTTTAGGATCTCTCGTCATTGTCAGCTTAGTTCTCAACCGATAAAAAATATATTTGTGTTAATTTATTCCAGGGGCGCCGGCAGAAACTTGTACAGGGGGGGGCGGCAGACATAGACCCACCGGGGGGTCAGGGGGGTATGGAATACCCCCCTGCATAGAGGGGGGTCCGGGGGTCCCCCCCCGGGAAAATTTTGATATTTTAGTATTCAAAACTCACGATTTCGGCCAATTTCGTTCTTAAATATTTCTTGTTGAAGATAAATTCTCTGTCCCTATTTTCTCATATTTTTGTGATATCATAAGTGATACCATTTCCAAAGAAAAAATAAATTTAAATATAAAGAAAGTGCAGCAATGAATGCGGAAGATGTGAGCAACACACGATCGGGAAGCGTCGTCGTAGCAACCCCACTGCATTTTCATCGGTCAGGTGGTGGCCGGCGGCGCTGCGCTTCCCACAACTTGGAGCCGAAAAAAAGTAATACAGGGAAACGCCACTCTTTTTCAGAATACGAAATACCTTTAACACCATATATAGACATTACTTCATAAATACAAATTAACTTACCTTTATATATTTTGTAATAAGTTTGAATGTTATATGTTTTAATGTTTCTATTTTTTAACAATATGTTGCACACAAACTATTGTAACTACTTTTATCTTTTTAAAATAATGGTATCATACAAGCTTTGTCGACTTTTAAATGTGTTATTAACTATCTGCAAAGCACCTAAGGAAGTAAATTAATTTAGCCATGAGTAAATCAAACTGTAAACTTATTTTATTTGAACAAGAACTGAATTCGCCGTTTTCCATTGAGAATAAATCAATACATTTATTTACAAACTCTTCTTTGTTCTTGTTTATGGATTCCCTGTGGACAGACATGAGACAAAGGCCACTGAGTCTGTTATGCCCAATCTGGTTCCGAATCCAAGTTTTAACTCTTCTCATTGTGCTGAAAAAACGGTCAAACGTTAGCTATCGTTATGTAACTAACATTGTAATACCCTACACTCGTAGTTAATTGTGAAATAACGACTAACTCAAAACAAAAATATCAACACAAATTTTAAAAAATTCTTTAATTTTAAACTTATTAAATTCCGGCTGGTACATACAATGTTAACAGCCTAAAGTTACCATAACGCAGTCTTCTTTTTTCATTAGTTTAAACTTAATAATTGTGAGCATATTTTAAATAAAGTGTTGCCTACTGGTTATTACAAGAAGTAAAAAACCCATCTTATTAGAAATTATTATATGTACGAACAATGTTAGTGTGGGCTAATTTGTTTATCTATAAATTAACTCAGCTTAAACTGAAAAAGTAATCTTTAACTTAAAAACAAGGTTTGTTTTTCATTCACTCTTTTTCGTTAAGAATAATTGAGATATACAGTAAGGTTAGTATTCATCAAAAGAAATAACAGTTACCTGAAGGATCTTTCAACTGTGCATGTTGTTGGTGGCAAGCATATCGCAATTTGTATTGCTCTGCTAACACTTGGCAAAAATGCTGCGTGGTTGTGGGTGATGAGGTCTGCTAAACAGATGTTGCTTAAAATCTCGTCGGAACCGCTGTCTGCAACGTCTTTTGCCCAAAGGTCGTACCACAAAAGACCTTCGATCTTAAAGTTGTCCAGAACATTGCTGTAAGTGACAAGAATGTCGTTCAGAGAGTTTTCAAATTCTGTCCTCGTCATCGCCTTCATCTTTAAGGGGTGGAGGTTAAACAACTCAAACGAAGTCTGGTTCTTTTTTGAGAATCTTTCACTTAGGGCTCGGATGAGGTAATCTAAATAGGGGATGAACAGTGATTTTCTGTAGTAGTCCTCTACACTTTCTGATGGTACATTAGAGCGGTGGCTTTGTTTAGTATTGGTGCGAGGCCTAGTCAAAGAGATGCCTAAAACTTCTGTAGTCGTGTCAACATTTGCCATTAAATCCTTGAAGACGACTTCATCTTTCTTTCGGTCTTCTTTAAACAAATCTACTAGCCGTTCAATATGTTTTGCCACACGCATCAAGTCAACGTTAACTCCTTGCAACATTTGTGCAACCGTCTCTAATGTTGCCGAATACTTCGCCACAATCTCTAAACTTACAACGAATGTTGACGATGTAACTGCACAGTAGAGCTGAAAGGCCTTTTGTTTTGTGTCTTTGTTTCCCTCTTTTGAAAGGGTTTCAAGACCATTGACTATGTCAATAAACTTATCACGAAACTTTCGGATGGACTTGTACTTTTCCGTCCACCTGGTCTCACACAAATTCTGCAAAGTCCCAACTACGCTTCTTCTTCCAGAATTCTCCCTAAAAAACTTAGTCACCTCTTTTATGGTTCCTACAGTGTTTCTTATTTGAGGTATATCACTTACATCGTTGATAGCCAAGTTTAGCCTATGGCTGGCACAATGATAAAAGTTAGCCATTGGGAACTTGGTACTTATTCGTTTATGGACACCGCTAATTTCTCCAGCCATTGTGCTACATCCATCGTAGCCTTGTCCTACAGCCAATTCTAGGTTTAATTTCCAACCTGTCAACGTGTCAGTTATAGCATTTGCTATCGTTTCGGCATCAACCCCGTTTTGAAGCGGAGTAAAACCAAGGAACTCTTCTTTGACGATTTTTTCTTCTCTGTTATAGTACCTGACACCTAGGGATAGTTGTTCTGTTCCTCCTATGTCCATGGTTTCATCTGCCAAAATTGAGAAGAACTCGTTATCTTTTATTTTTCTAACCAGATCACTTCTTAATGTTGTGGCACATGTATCAATAAGTTCATTTTGAATACCATGAGAAATGTATTTGGCATTTTTTGGTGCAGTTTTGAGGTGTTCTTGTAAAACTTTATCGCCGGATTCCTCCCTGAAGTGGAGAAGATCATTGAACACGGCACCTTCATCAGTTTTTCCTCTGAGTGGCAAGTCATGAGTAGCACAGAAAATCACTGTTGAAAGAATGGACTTTAGTTTGGTTCTATTTTGTTCAATAGCAGTTTGAACTTGGTCGTTCACTTGAGCCTCGACACTAAGCTGCTTGTTATTCATCACCGACATAAAGTTGCTTGCTTTTTCTGAAGACTCGCGATGCCACTCAGAAGCCATGTGAGATTTGGCACATTCATGAAACTTTTTGTAATTAGTGAATGGACGGGTAATAAAAGCTCCTTGTAAACCTCTTGAGACACGAGGTCTAAAAATAACACACGTCTTGCAAAACACCCCCTTTTCATTCTTCGAGTAGGCCATCCATTCATAGAGGTTAAACCAGTCATGCAGAAATTGTCTTTTTCCAGGAGTAACGTCAGCCTTATAATTGTAGGTTTTATCCGGTTTCCATGGATTTTGTAGGAGCAGGTATTTTGTCCTGTCATTTAAACTGTCGATTTTGCTTCTGTCAGTGTAGCTACCAATATCTGAGGGATTTTGATAACTTCCTGATACACTAGGACCAGGATTAAGTTGATCAATATTTCCATGACACGAACTCTCTTCATTTGAACTTTTATCAGAAGAAGGATCAGTTCTGAATAAGTTTGGTCGAGGTTGAGGAGAATCTATGCTTCTTTCTATATCTTGCTTGTCTAGTGAAAGTGATTCACTTGGCTGATTTGAAGAGTTTCCATCTTCATCAACTTTGAGCCGTTTGTTTTTAAAAAAGTTTCTTATGTCCATCTTGTTAACCACCTAAAATCAACAGCATTATTGTAGACGAATTGAAAACAAATATATCCATTATCCGTGTTTTTTTTTTTTTATGTTAAAACATTTAATTAATAAACTTTAGTTTTATAAACTTAATTAATGTATAAACTTAATTTTATTCAAACAATTTCGTGAACCAGCATGATTGTGCTGCGGGTACAGGGTTAAGATTAAGGACATTGTTCTACATGACGTATTTTTTAAATACAAATAAATTAACAGCGTATTTGTACTATTTAATCGTGTTTTTGTATGGTTGTATATCATGCATTTCAAGCCATAATATACCAATATAATACATGGTGTTATATTTACTGCGTGTTTATATTAGCATAATTCAATTCTTTTAAGACATTGACGCACACAAAAGTGCATTAAAGCGAATAATAAGGAAGTGTGTATACGGTATGTTGGCGTGGCGCACGGGCCTATCAGTTACAGTTGTCGCAGCTAGTCTGGGCCCGCGGACCCTTGTGTACTAACCGTTCCCCACGCCAAAGCCACGAAGACAGCAGTGAGGCGCTGAACAACCCAGACAGCCGTGTGGGCCAGATGTTTTTGGAAATAAGCAATAAACACTCCCCTCTACACCCCGCACCCTAGCGTGGCCGCGCGCCCAGACTAGCTGCGACAACTGTACTCGGGTTTGAGTAAGAATAAGAAGGAAGGGGTTGAGCGTGGGGGATGGCGGGGTGACACTTCTCTGTCTCTCTCTATCAAGGTCACCTGACCATGCTTGCTAAAAGCGTTTACCGTAACACTCATACTCCGCTCGTTTTGTTTTACAATGTAGGTTATGTGAATTTTAAAGTCCAGAATGGTAAACTAAAACATTTCAAGCAGAAGTGTGTTTTGAAATGTTTATATTTTATCATTTCAATCATTGTTAACTAGTTGTCAAACTGAGTATTAAAATAAAAATAAAACTACCATACACCTCGTAACATGGTATATAAATAGTACAAGTTAAACGAAATTGAATAGTGATGGTATGACTGCATTAGGATGCAATACAATTCTCAATACGTCTCTCACTTATTGACATTGTGTTTACTCATTTATATTTTAAGCGAATTTCCAATATGAATACATATAAGGAATAATTGCTTTGTTATTTGAAGTGGTTCAACACCTTGAACCGAACCACGGCCGATTACATTTTTTATGTCCTTAGAAAACCAATTCAGTTCATATGTAGATAAAAAAGTCTAAAGTGTATGGTGTGATATTTATTTTCCATTTGTAATTTAATCACATCCAAAATACAGGCATAAAGTTATTAACATTTCAATGAGGAAAAGATTTAAAATCACTTACCTCTATTTGATCAAATCACTGAGTTTCTCCCACTGTTTTATCTACAAGTCCGCGAAATTGATTACATAATAACAATAACCATAAGCCAACACAACTTGTGAACACAACACAAACTTTCAACACTCCGTTACCTCCAAAAATCTTAACACTGTGTAACGCAGAAAGCTGTCTCGTCAAGTGACACGCACGAATTCTGAGACAATAGGTGAATAGTTTACGACCTAGGAATCACGTGTTACAGGTGTTGGGGAGGAAAGGGGGAGGGAAGGGGGTTGAAAGGGGGAGGGAAGGGGGAGGAAATCGCTTGTAGTGTGGGAGTAGGGGTGAGCGGGATAGGATCAGTTCAGTGTTGCCAAGAATTTTAGCCAATAACACAAATGCTGTATTCGCCTACATTTGCAACAGTGTTGTATTTGCCAATATAAAAAAAAAATCTTCCATGATCCAGGGGGGGGCCAAGGCCCCCCCCTGCCCCTCTCTGCCGGCGCCCTTGATTTATTCATTTTTTTAGTTTCAAATCACGAATTAGAAACGTCTAGTTGTCTAATAAAGGATGCAACAATTATTTCAAGTGAGGATATCATAATGTAGGAGGAATTTTGGGGTGAGGTATCTCTTACTTGTGGCATCCATGTAAGAGATCGATTGATTATGAGGAACATATCAAGTTTTAACCACATGAATGGAGATTTTCGGACCCGTAACCGCAAATACACGCAAACCGGTCATAGTATGATCTCTGTAGTAAACTGAAGATCGTCGTTTGACAACGGACAACGTATAGTTTCTGAAGCTATCATGTATGCATTGGGCAATAGATGTTTTGCTATTGAATGCAACTTAAAAAGTTAAATACAAAAAATACCTGTTGATAAATGATAACGATGCGATTATATCAATCGGGACAATAGTAAAATATTCAATGGTAAAATCAGTGGACGGATTTGGAAGTAAGTAAACATATAGAACAGAAACGGCATGGACGACAAAATTAAATAAACGAATGATGTCACCAGTTCGAAAGTAAACATGATTTTAACAATATTTAAATGGAATGTGTACAATCTAGATTTTACGACTATATTTATGCCAGTGGGGTTTTTTTATGATTCATACCGGTCAGTTTCTGTTCTAATATTTGTGCAGTAAAATGAAGGCCTAAAGCTGACGTCCTTGACTCCAGCTGATTATTTTTCGATATTTTACACTGCAACGCATTGTTTGATTGAAAACAGCTGTTTGGTTGATCAATTTTAGATTTTTTAATTTCAAACATTCAATGAGCGCATATAACTTCACGAATTGTATTTTTACTCTTCACTTTTTACTACCCCGACGACTGGATAAAACCATAAAACATACACAATTAAGATTGCGCGTCATTTTAACCACCCTAGTCAGTCAATGTACTCAATTAATTCGTAAACACCATTGGTGTTGGCATATTAACATATAAATATGTTGGATTTTGTATTTTGGTATATAAAACCTTTTCAATTGCTATGGTTTTTCAAAATGTTTACAATTTTAATTTACTTTTTTCAATTTGATTTTTGTTTGGAAATTACAATAGGCTACTAAAAGTTAACATTTATGGTAAATAATTCACTTAATTCGATTACATGTGTTTGATTGTTCGATTCTAGCTGTTAACCGCTGTAGGTCAAGGACAAGGATAGGGCCTGAACCAAGTATCGATTTGTTGGTTGCCATGGCAACGGTAAGGCAGAGCAGACGACAGACATGGACAAAATAACCACTCGCAAGGTAACATTATGTTTAATTACTTATTGATCAGCTGTAGCTTTAGTACGACATGTTTGTTTATACAGTGCTTACTATGTTACTTTATTAACTAGTATTTGTAGTGGGGAGAGAAAGAAATAGGTTAATTATGATGAATGGTAAGGTATTTCGTGTTTTTAATTATTTCTGTTTTGATGTTGGTTTTTGAAAGAATGATAGACAAGTTATATTTTATGAAAGTTGAAATTGAATTTATTCTAAACATAAATAGAATATAGTATATAATAAATGGAAACTTTTATGTGTTGACTATGGATAACACATAAAACACAATATCCCACATTATTGGGGTAAGGGTTTCTCTTATCTAATACTTGTACCAATTAATTGTTACTTACTCAGTTCTTACCATTTCAACTATAAGTATTGTTTTTTTTTGCAATTTTGTTTATAATGTGGATAATATTTTACAATTTTAGATTTATTTTACATGGATAGGTAATTTTTACAAATTTAGATTTTTTAACAAATGAATTATTTATTATTTATTTTATCAAGTGATTTTTTACACTGAATAATTAAGATACAGTATTAACCGCAATTTTTGCCCATGAATAGAACATAGGCATCCCATTCAGATGTTTTACTTGTAGAACAAGAATGAAAATTAATATAATTGAATTGAGCCTTTCACAAATTGTGATACTGCAAGTAACTGGTATCTGTTTATTTCTAAAATCAGATTTTTAAAGAGTGACTATGGTACGGTAGTTAATGTTATTTATTTTTCACTCTTCCCACAGTGATTCCTTGATCTATTTATTTCCATTGTCATTGTAACAATGCCATTTTGTTGCCATTAAACTTAGTTCTGAATGCAATGATCATTCACATTTTCAGTAATGTACTAGCAAAAAAAATCCTGCTATACCACCTTTGGCCTACACAGTTGATCAAGGTTAAAAACCTGTGTAATTATATACCTGCATGGACATCAGTGAATGCCATAGTTGCATCAGTCTTCTGGTAGGGTAAAGACTATGGATTCACATGTGTAACTATACCCATTTCATAAAGTAAACCATATGCATGTAGAATACTTTCTATAGACCTCTGAAATTAAGGGCAGAAAACCTTAGTTGCACTTTTAGAGAGATTACTTTTATTTTTAGGCAAATGTCTAGGCAAATTTTTAGGCAAAAAAACTTTCACCAATTATAACTCTTAAACTTTCAGCCTTATTATCTGCCAATATTATTTATGTAACCAATTGTATGAAATTATATGCATTTCACATGGGAAATGCATATAGACAATGTTCGAGAAAACGCTTCAAACAAGAGCCCTCTTATGCAATAAAAGACCTAAATTATTTGATTTTCTTCAACCCTGTAAATTTTCTTCAGAACCGTCAAGTGCATCCACAGCAATGGTCGTCTGCTGAAGAAGATTCTGGAGAATCCTCCACACCTCAGCAAAACCACGTCAGCTGTTTTACAATTCAAGACAGCAACAATATGACTCAACAATGTGAGTAGATTATAAATCTATATAGGTTTGTCAACAGTGTAGCTACCAGTAATACTCTGATATGAGTATTGACTTAAAATAGTACAAGTAGACTTCTTAAATCCCATTATAAAATGTAAACTCTGTTTTGCATTTCCATTGCAGTTATGCTTTAATTAATGCACTAATGCTGAATAAATGCTTTTCTCTTATTTAAAGAGACATTTCACAGTTTGCATTTTACTCTAAGTTAAAACACCAGAAGGGCAAGCAATAGGTTACAAATTAATGGTTTTTGTCAGGTCAAAATAATTTTAAAGTTGTTTTTTTACAACCAAAAAATTCTTTTCAAATATGTTTTTGCAAATTTCCTTATTTTTCTCATCGGTATGTTTCACCGTAGAGTGTGGCATATTCTTCTATTTACACAACATTGTTTACATTGCAGTATCATATACTAAAAACCTTTTGCAAAACTTATGACAGCTAGCCTGGCCATACTACTGGACCGATATACACGCGGATTGTACCAAAAGAAAGGTTATCAGTCCTATACGTGCAGATTTATTTGTATTTTGAAAATATTTATGTTAATTGGGTCAAAAATAGAAATTAAACTTCTCTTATGGAGATTTAACATAGGGCCAAATTTTAAGCTTACGACAGCCACCCTGACCATACTACTGGACCGATTTACACGCGGGTTGTACCAAAAGAATGGTTATTGGTCCTATATATACCGGTTTTATTTGTATTTTGATAATATTTATGTTAATTGGGTGAAAAATGGAAATTAAACTTTTCTTATGGAGATTTAATATGGGGCTAATTCTATAATGATAAACAAGCATGTTTATTGAAAACATTTTTTCTCAGTTCCTGTGCATCACAGGGAAAATCTACACATAATTTTAGAAAGATATTTGTCTATAGATGTGCAGAATCCCTTTATAAATTAAAATAGGTTAAGATAAACACAAAAACTAATTTTAAATTTTGAAAAAGTTGACATGCCTTATGGGTTGCTATGTTGGTGACAAAATAACAACAAAATATAAACAGAAAATCCAAACAAGTTGAAGAAATTCCAATCACATGTTTTATTTACAAAGTGGGATGAAAATAGTGCAGTTTGCACAATATACATACTTTTGGTTGAGTTTTCGACCACAGGCCAGCTCTAGTTACACACTAATTTATTCTTTCTTAAAAAAAAATGGCTCAGCAATATATTTAATGATTTTTTCTTTTCTCTTCTGCCCTTCCCATAGAAAGCCATTGGTGGGAGACTCATTACTTTGATATTAGTAGTATGGATATAAACACTGTATCATAGACTTTATATATGTAATTGAAAACCAGGGATGATTTTTAGATGACAATTTGTTAATGTTTTACACTTGGCAGGTGAAGATGTGAAAAGTGTGAGTGTCCGAAGTGACATAATACAATCCGACCCATCCAACACCCCAGACCAAGCCACATGTCACAGTAGTAGTGGCGACGACCATGCCTACAGGTACGCAGAAACAGAATATAGTAGGCCTAGTCATGTAATAACAAGATTTATAAGTCTACGCTCCGAGCCAGGATTTAGGCTGGTACAATTGATGACATATACAAGGCGTGTTCAATAAAGAATGATAGGACAGGTACTCTTTCAATAGGCCTACCTTTAACTTAAAAGTTTAGACTTTAACACTTGTATCTCCTTCAAGTGGTCGCCATTCAAAGCCACATACTTGTTCCAGCATCTTTGCCACTCCTTGAAGACATGTTCCAAGCCCTCCTTAGACAGTACCTTCAAAATCGCCTCTCAAGTATTAACAGCCGCAGTAGCGGTTAGAAAAAGTCGGCCTTTGAGCTCCTTTTTGGCTTGAGGGTACAGACAAAAGTCATTTGGAGCCAGATCAGGTGTGTAGGGTGGTGTAGCCCAGTTTCAAGTCCTTTTTTGGCAAGAAACTGAAGCACAGTATTGGCAACATGGGGGCGAGCGTTGTGGTGATGCAGTTTCTAGCGTCTGACGAGGTCTGGCCACTTTTTTGGGACGTAGTCTCAGATTATTTTTTTCAGTACTAAAATGTAGTACTTCCCGTCAATTTTCTGACTCTGTGGTACAGTATGGGTACACACCATACCACGATAATCAAAGAACATAATCATCATTGCTTTTTGGCGTTGCTCCACCTTCTAACTCACATGATTCCCGTCCGTTTTTAAAGTCTTTATGCCGTTTGAAACAGGTTCTTTCACTCATTTTATCACCACCAAAAGCTTTTTTTAAAGTAGCTGTAAGTATCCGTAGCACTTATCCTCAGTTTTACACAAAACTTTATTCCATATGTTTGCTCGCAAAAATCAGCCATAATAAACTTTAGAGGCAAAATTTTGCAACTGTTTATTAATTGGTTGCTATGACAAAAATAAGTATGCTATAATGTTAACAGCTGATTTTGTTGTTGCTAATACTTCATGTTTCATACGAACTTGAAAAAAACTAATTATTGTACTCGTTTGTTTGCATGTTCGCTACTGTCAGTCTTCATTGAACACCCCGTATTTATAATTGAGTTATTTATACATAAGGTAACACATTCAGGTTAACAATTAAAATGGATGTATAGTTGAATTGAACCACCCACAGAGGGTGTTTCTGTAAATTACTGATTTCTGCAGAATATGGCAACCTTTTGGCCAAGCTAAACTGAAAGGACAACTTTATTGTAAGCTATAGCATCTTTTTATTAGGAATTATATACAGAAGCGCACACTGTGACCTACTCACTCAAATGTGTTATTTTTAAATAAATAATAGATAACAGCTGGTCCATGGATGTCTAATTTAGTAGCTATTAAAGAATCAAATGGTATAACACAATTAATTGAATTAAATGTTACATGCGTGCATTGTTGACTACACAAATCTATCTATATAGTATTTAATTCCGTAAGTGAATCGGTAAACATAGCTAATTTGTTGGTTTATGGATTTTAGTGTACTGTTTTTAGGATATAATGGTAAGGTTGGTAATGTGTAGTGTTAGGGGAAGACCCCGACTACGATAATTCGAGGGTGTGAGACAGTAATTGTAGAACATATTTTATGTATATAATCTGAAAAAAAATCAAACCTATAGTGAATGTCCTACAGTGTGTCAACCATAGTTTAACTGGGACTGAGTTATAATAACACTATAAATTATGTTAAAATATATACAAGGTATCTTACTTCATTCTACATTTATCCATGTTTGCCTCCTGGATTGAATAATAATAATGATAATAATAGGTTAAATACCTTGTTTACGTCCTCAATTATAAAAGACAATTATTATAAAAGACGACTTGGATTGAGGACGTAAACAAGGTATTTAACCTATTATTATTATTATTCATTCTACACTCATCCATCATTCATTTTTCATATTAGGGGTACATAGATACATACTCCCAATTTGGGTCCCCATATTAACTGCAAATAAAAAATTAAACAATGTTTATATACACCTCTTGTTCATTTATTCTCTTGTAGACAGTTTTATTTATTTTAACTAAAGGTTAGACTCGGAACAAAGTCAACAGCTGATCAGGCAGCGGCTTCAAGACCTCGTGAGAAGGTTTTCCGAGAGAGCTTTACGAGTAAGAAGACGTTTTGACTTTCCGCCAACTCCCTCTACCATTAGCAGCTGTGAACATGGTAATGTTGTTGATGGTATTTGATAATGAATATTGTTCAGAAAAAAATAAATGAAAAGTAAGTTTAAGGATATATTTATGCTTTTTGTACTTTTTATTTTTCTGTTGAAACTTATATGCTTCTATCTTTGACTATAAATATCTAAATGGTTGTATTGCTTGCCTCTGAATCAATAAGTCCCTACTATTTGATCTTGAAAAAAGTCTATTGTTTATAAATATTTCTGGTAAAATAAAAAGCTGATATTTTCCAATAATAAAGTCACACAGATAATCTCACTCCCTTCTACATTAACTTTTCTTGGTTTAAATCCAGCTTCAAAATATTTACACTAAATTACATAACTTTGCCTAATTGACATGCAGACAGAGCATGACAATTATTAAAAATACTGTTTCATTACCTTCTTAATTCTTGATACCTTGCCATGCACATGAATAATATTTCAACATGTATTTTAAAAGCAATAACTCAAAAACTATTGTATACAAATAACTATTCAAAATCTTTTTACATGATGATTTGTTCCAGAAGAAAGCAACAGTGTACTCAAGTCGCCCCTGAAGAGGATTAGATTTGTCTCGCAAGAGTGGGGTTCAAAGTTTTCCATGTGCGAATCAATCAGGCACAAAGTAAAGAACTTCTCCTTCGTCTTTGAACCACAAAGTAAGATTTCTGTTTGATTTTTACTTTACTTGAGTGATTAGTAGTAGAGGAGCAAAGGATGAATATTTCACAATCAGTAACAGGACTCAATGCGGAAAAAGATCATTGATAAAAGAATAATAAAGATATTATATATCATGAATATTCTTGAAACTTTTCTAAATTCACAAGAATTTGCTCTAAATCAAGAGCTTGAGAAGCTATAATGGTGTGGTACCGTAGTTATATGGTTATAATTATAGTTGTATGGTCGCCATTTAATAAGAAAGTATTAAAGTATAGCTGCTTACTTTCTCATATTTTTTTAATCTACAATTTTATCTGTACAAAATACTATTTACCAATCCTTATTTCCGACAGGCTACTTCTACGTTTCGTGGCTGTGTATTATTATGGCAAGCTACTTGTATAACTGCTGGGTCATACCACTACTGACATTCTTTCCCTACCGAACCCCAACCAATGAAATGGTCTGGTTCTACATTGATTGTGTCGTCGACTTCTTCTACCTGTTGGATTTTGTTCTGATCAAACCGAGGGTGATGTATCTAGAGGATGGATTCTGGGTGCGAAATACTAAATCTCTGAGAGATAAATACACAAGATCACTCACATTTAAGGTAATTTTGTATAGAAATCTCTTAATATTTGCAATATTTAACTTTCCTCTTTTATAGCATACACACTGATTTAGACATCAATAATAGTAAGTTTTTGTTTTAACAAAGAAGTATAGATGGGAATCCTTAAGTTATGGCCTTTCAATTGAATCAATAATATAATTGATTAAATTTATTCAATGGTAAATTAACTAAAAAAACTAACAAGTCTCTATTCTGCTGAAAATAAAGAATAATGTACTGTAACTGTATAAATGATTTTTTGAATAATTTGTTTGACGTTATGTATTGAATTAGTTTCAAGTTTTTTATAATAGGCTATAAATCAAACTCTGCTCTGGCTTGAGATGGTTGACAGAAATAAACAATTGACTATCAGCAACTATCGATTTTCTGTTTTCTGTAAAATTGGTAATTGGTAACAAAAATGTTCCAGATTGATGCTCTATCCTTGCTCCCGGCAGATCTGATATGTTACTATTTTGGAATTGTTCATCCTATTCTGAGACTTCCTCGTCTGTTAAAGGTTTGTCCCTCTTTTTTAGCGAATTTCCCTATAGGGAAGTATTTAGCAAATTTCCCTATAGGGAAGTAGCTATTACCGTAGGTCTCATGGTAAGACCTAAGCCCGGGACCGATTTACTTTTTCATTTTGATGTCCCCAGAGGCCAAAAACACCATTCGTTCAAATTTATATATATATATATATATATATATATATATATATATATATATGTGTGTGTGTGTGTGTCCATCCACACAATAACTTGAGTAATTTTTTTCCGATTTTGATAAAATTTGGTTTGAAGGTGTAAGGCGGGATAAACTTGAATGAGTTCGCGAACCAGCATGATCGGACTATGGGAACGGGGGTTTATGGGGGGTTTTATGGGGTAAAAATAGGGTTTTCCCATTTTTGACCCTAAAAACACAAAATTTCACGATTTCTTTTTAAACCATTTTGTAGAGCTTAAAAAAAAACAAATAATTTTGTATATTGAAGCGTTGTTATGCGCCTAATTGTTACGGAGAAAATTCAAAAAAATTGTAATTTTAAAATTCCCATGTTATTCGTATGGAGAATAAGTCAACTGTTGTAGTTTGCTTGTTTATGAACATATTTTGATCAAATTTGGAAAATACATTAATTTCTTACTAAACCACAGTACCTTTTAATATTTTACATAGAAAAAAACTTTTTACCCTCCCTGTTGCAGCAAACCTAAGTACTCATTAAACGAATTCTGTTTAAATAGGGAATAAATGTGATATTTTTAAGGAGACATTTGAGTTTAAATCCAATCAGGCAGATGGAAATTCGCCAAGTCTGCAGGTTTGCTGCGGCTGGGGTATTGTTATGTTCAAGTATTATTTATACGAAGATTAACACTTTTAAAAGGGAGTCAGAAGTTTAGGTCAGCACACTCAATGGCTCAACTTAAACATAGAAATGCAATGCCTAGTTACATCTGTAGAGAAAAATATAATTCAAAGAAGATGTTGGGAAAGTATTATTTTCTTTACACTGCTACATCTTGAGATTTCTACAAATAATCCAATCCTTGCTTTTCCTTTTATATTGATTATTTAACTGTAACTCTTTACCATTTACAATCAATCACAGTTATTATTTTGTTCAATAGAGATTTTAGAGATTGAGATCGATAAGTTAGAGTTTAATAGGAAGAACAAGAACCCTTATTTAAAAAAATGCCACAATCTGTATTTAATGATGGCATACAGTCAGTTTAAGGAAAACTTTAATATATGCATTGATTTTTTGCAGATTCAGTCGTTTTGGGAGTTTTTTGATTACTTTGACCACGCCTTGGCTAACCCTTATGCTGTGAGAGTCACTCGTTCCCTCACTTATATGATATTCCTTGTACATCTCAATGCGTGTGCGTACTACTTCGTCTCCGTCACGGAGGGAATTGGTTCTAACCGTTGGGTCTTCAATGGAGAGGGAAATGCGTAAGTTAGTGTCAAGCGCTGCTTAATGTAGGGGTGATTTTCTATCTTAAAATAATACAAAGTTTAGTTAATGATGGTGGAACACTATAGAATCAATCACAATAGTTCTTGGTGTGTTTAATGTCTATTTTATCTGGATTGGGGATTAACATGTAGCTAATTTTAGTGATCGGAAAAGACAACGAGAATATGTTATTTTAAATTAAAACAGCAAGTTTCCAGTCACATTTTAGTACAGAAAGTTTTGTTCCCGCATAGTATGACGAAAATACTTGAACTATTTTGGGATAACTATGCTTTTAAAAGTTTACTTAATTGTTTGTTACCAATTACTATCTTCTTTTTTAGGTACATTAGGTGTTTTTACTTTGCAACAAAAACTGCCACTTCCATCGGCAAAAATCCAAGACCAGAAAATGAAATGGAATATGTCTTCATGACTGCTTGTTGGCTGATGGGTGTTTTTGTTTTTGCACTTCTAATTGGTCAGGTAATAGTTTCTGTTCTTTCCTACAGGTTAGGTATAATATATTTAATAAACTAATTAGAAAAGTCCTTCTCTCTTCAAATTGTATAGTTATTTTAAAATCTGGAGTAACTGATTTGATCACAATCTGGTTCGTTTCTGGACCCAAATGAATGATCAATATGCTATCTAACAAAAATTCAAGGAAGAAAATTCCAAAGTTTGTTAATATGTTTTTTTAAATTAATTATTGTATTTGCAGATAAGGGACATTATTGCCACAGCCACCAAGTCTCAGACTGAATACCGGAAGTATTTGGATGAAGCTATGGAGCATCTCCGTCTTTTGAACATCTCCAAGGAGTTGATGGAAAGAGTCAAAATGTGGTTCACGTACACATGGGAACAACAGCACACTTTGAGTAGGTTCTTAATTAGATAAAAATTTGTTTGAGAAAATATGTTAGACACTTTTTAGCACATAAGATGTATGATTATTGATAATTTGTTGTTGGGTTATTATTCGTCCAACTAAAAACTATTTGTGGATAGTTTAATCATCATTTATTAGTTATTTATCTTGGTTTGAATCAGAGAGCAGTTTTTATGTATTTGTAGTGTTAGGTACCAGTCATCAACCATATGCAATTTAAAATTATTATTGTGGTTATATTACCTGTATCAATTTTTTAAGATCTAATATTCATAAGTATAAAAAAACAATTTGCAAAACATTGGTCCTGCCATTACAAAGCCAAATCTAACTCTTAATCCAAAGTAACGCCGCTTCATCATATCTGGATTGTGAAGTTGAGTAGTCCAGCTGTTAATGCACATGCACAATTGTTTACATGACTCAATTTATATGGGTTTTACCAAGGCCACACTAAAAAAACAGGCAGTAATGCTTGTCAAGCATGACGTCACGATAGACCACAACAATGACGTAGGTATTTATTTATTTATTTTCCAAGGAAAGATTAAAACAAGCAGCTGATCACAAACTGCAAACATTACGTCATTGCCGTCTTCTATTGTGACGTCATGCTTGACGAGCATTACAGCCTGTTTTTTGAGTGTGGCCTTGGTTTTACCCCCACAGTCATTTATTTGAATGCATGATCTGAGATTTTTTTTCCTTTTGGGCCTTTCAGGAGTTGAATTCACCCACACATATAGACACTTATGGAAAGGGCCTTTTCAAAAATCAATCTAACTTGTTGTGAAATAAAACAATAATAATTATAACTGCAACATTCAGATTCCCCCTTAGCAACAATGACCTAGGATCAATCCCTATTTTTTTCACAAAAGGTAGCTCGACTGTCAACTCTGTTAAACGTCCAGTTCATCCAGTTCCAATGACATAGACATAGACAAAAGAATTAAATATAGACTGACAAAGGAAGGCTCCGCGATATGCCGCTAGAGCATGCTCAGTGTTTGTTGATTCGCTGCCATTTTTTACTCACTGTCTGCTACCAGTACTACCACTCTTGCAAACTAAATGCTACCAATGTATCAGACCCACTTTTCAATGTTGGTAAAGTACATAATTGTGAAATTGTAATATTAACGGAAAAGCCCATCTTTTTCTAAAAACCCCGGAAATTTAAAAAAAAATAATTAAAACAAAAAAATAACAGAACAAACTCCTACTCCCCAGATTCCGAGGAATTCTCAAAAAGTTGGCAACCCTGGCTACTACTACCAACTTGTCATGGCAACGCTCGTCAACCCTTGACACTGCAGTGGTGTGCGCTAAAACTACTCGGCACTCCTAGCAGTGGATGCCAGAATATATGCTAATAACTGCAGCACTGCTGTCGATCTATACTTAATTCTTTTTTTATTATGATACCATTGAATGTACTCTATTTCAGATGAGCTGACAATTTTGGACAATCTCCCGTACAAGATGAAGACCGATGTCGCCATAAATGTACACATCAACACTCTCAATAAGGTTCAACTGTTCAAGCATTGTGACGACGCTCTCTTGCGAGACTTAGTGCTCAAGCTGAGGCCTGTGGTGTACCTACCAGGGGACTACATCTGCCGGAAGGTCAATAATTTGTCTTTATATCCTTATAAATATTTACTTAACATTTTAATTTAACTTAGCCTAATTAAGTGTATTTGAGTGCTATAGTGCCCACCATTTGAAGGTTGCTGGATTTAAGTGAGAAAAATCAGTAGCTTTTGATGGCCCCCATGTTGAGTCATACGAACACAGATAAATTAGTTGTAAGTGCTATAATATATTGGACTTTAGAGCGGAATCATCTATAGCTTCCTGAAACTTTTAAAACATCAAAATTTACTCCAATATTTCAGTAAAAGTGCAAAATGTTGAAACACGTGTGTTTCTAGGGGGAAGTTGGCAAAGAGATGTACATTGTGAAGAACGGCCAGGTGCAGGTAGTGGCGGGGCCAAAGGGTGAGGAGGTGTTGGCGACACTGACAGAGGGAACTGTCTTTGGAGAGATCAGTCTGTTGTCTCTGGACGGAGGCAATCGTAGAACAGCTGACGTCAGGTGAGCTTGGCGGGGAAAGTAAAAACTTATTCTGTGTATAAGAAGCATCCACACCAACAGTTTTGGAACCATGGATCACAATCTACAACTGGATCATGGAAACATGTTTATGGTAACACTAAAGCCTCCAAAGGTTTTTGCTCCCTTGATAACTATTTACTCCTAGATTGACATGGAATGATCCTTGCAGTTCTATTAATATTTTTTACGCTCCGAGCACCTTGATTGTGTACTGAGTATTTTAGATTTTTTATGAAGGAAATGCATAATGCACAATGTGGGGCTCACACCCTCTAAAACCTCTTCAAAACTATATGAAACTGCAGCCATTAATGGTACCAACTGAAAACTTTCTTGATCATTCAGGCATCTTTTATCTTGCTATGAACAAAGGACTAGATGATCATGGTAGGCACCTGCATTATACACTCATTTTCACACTGATGAAGACCTTTCCCGTACAAAAAGTAAAATATGCCAATGACATTGAAACACACAAAATAAAAATAGAAAGTAAGAATCTCAGTAGCTCGTTTTATTGAAGAAGCGAGCATCTCTTCAACAAAATTTCTACACTTAAATCAAATGTGTGATGAACAACATCATTCTCTTTTGGGCTAAAAGTTGAATACCTCAAAGAATTTCCAAAGAGTTATTTGTCAATGTTAACAAAAATGTTACTGGTTTCAGATCAAACGGATTCTCCAACCTCTTTGTTCTAAGTAAGGACGATCTCAATGAAGCACTACAGTTTTACCCAAACGCCCAAGAGATTTTAAAAAATAAAGCAAAGTAAGTACAGTTGTTTACCAAAAATTTAATTTAGATATAAAAAAAAACTATTACCAACCAGAGACCTATCTCCCACGCAATGGATGTCATTAGTATATCACCTGATATATATACAGTATATTTATTTTAGCATGCTTATTGAAATAAATATTCTATGTTTATTTTTCAGCTCATATTTGGTGATGGTGAATTGCATAGTATGAATTGCATATAGCTGTCCTTTACATATAAGCCGAGTGGGATTATAGATAAATATATGCCGATGCTTGATGGCAAATCTGTGCATGCATACCTTCAATTTGAAACCTCAATCATGAAAATCGGTCCGATAGCAGAGCCAAAGAACTCGGAAAAGAAAAACCAAATCTGTTAATATATAAGATTACAGAAGTCAATGTACACTTAAGTATCTGGGGGGATAACAAAACAAGTTTTAGTTCTAATTTTTTGGGACAGTTAGACTAGTTTTCTCAAATTTTAAACTATTTGTATTTGTTATTATTTGTTTCTTCCAGACAGCTGATGCGTCAGAATGCCGCCAGAGAACGCAAAAATAAGAGGAACGAGATGAACAATGTTGAACCTGCAAACAAAATGCCGAAAATGATACCAGACACAGCTCGGGTCGGTATTTTTAAATATTATCTAGATCCCTGACTACCAAAAAATTAGCATCCAACAATAATAACTAGGAAAAATCTCAACGTAAAATATTTAGGATTTAGTCTTCCATTTTTTTCTTTTGTCTAGTATGATTAATGTAAAATTGACAGACTTTTTACAGTGTCTCTGTATTTTTCACCAAAGCGGGGACCTGTATGGCCACACCTTTTTCAAACGCCTACTACAGTATTGGGATGACAATTCTTAGTATTTGGTAAACATTCCACAAAATATTATTACTGATAAATTTCAATGCTAAACATAAACTAATTTTGAAAGTTATAAGAAATGCTTGTGCGTTATAATGAAATGGTTTTGGATACAATCCTGAGAAAAGTCAATTACATGGTTCCTAACTGGGCTCAGCTATCCTTGATCATTGGGCGATTTACAAAAATGATCCTGACAAAAAAACAGCTGATCTAAGTGAGTAACAAAGCTACACAGTTCATCTTACTCCACTTCACATTCATCCTTCACTCATTTGGAATAAAAATATACAGGTACATCGCCATCTTATTTCATGACATAGTCATAAGGACCAACTAAAATGATTAAATCTTTTCAGATTTTGAGTAAATACTCAAAATGCAGATACCCAAGAAATCAGAACCCCTCGAGACCTCGAGTGAGGACGTCAGTTTACTGCACTAAACCATTTTCACAAGAAGTTGAGGACCAGGTTAGTGTACTCATTGTGTTATATTGATTTAAGTGATTATAACAGTACACCGTTTATTGAACTTAAGTAGCTGTTTGTACAAATTATGGTGTGTTTCTTTTTATTTTTGTATTACCGGTACTAGACTGTTTACCCTTCCAAAGGAAAATAATATACAAATGTAATTAAGTCCAACATGGAATATTGACCTGAAAGCAACACATTGAATTTTAGATGTAAAAATCTCAATTGCCTACACGTTAGACCTGCTGGTTAGTGTGCACTGAAGTACCATTACCGTATAAGTCTCGTGGTTGGTTGGTGACTACAGTGGTAAAATAGTTCATGCTATATAGGTCTCAAACCTGCAACGTGAGGCTTATCAGCCCAAAAAACTATTAAGCATCCGGTAATTATTTCCTATCTGGTCTCCTTTATTTTAAAATTTCATCTTTCCATTTTTCCCCGTCTACTTGTTAAAATTTAAAAAATTTTTCTAGCGGCTGTTGGCAAGAAGCTTCTCCGTGGAGCTAGGAGATCTGCAGGTGTACCAGTCGTGTTTGGACACGTCCGAACCTGACATGACTGGTGATGTGCCTTGTCAAGTCACGGTACACAGGAACAATGAGTGAGTCCAGTCCAGTCCAGATGCCGAGTGGAATGAGATCGTCTGTAAATTCTGTTGAATCATGATACCACAGAATCAAGTTGGATTCTTAGTTGACCGGGTAAAGATTTCGCAAAGCTGCTGAGAATATTACTGATATTTGGGTTGTTACATCTGGGATTAATATGTGTCAGCCTTAGTCCTAGGAATTCTCCAGCTAAAATTGTGACAAAAGTTTGCTACCTCTATTCTTTTTTATTGCAAACATTGATTTGAATGTTTTCAATAAAAAAGAATAGAGGTAGCAATCTCAATAGCAATGTTCAATTAATTACTGGACTTAGTTGTTAACTTACGTTTTTGATTCATAGAACCATTTCCTGGAGTTTTGCACTTTACTTGAAGAACCACTCCCTGAGTAAATTCCTAGTTATTCTTTGTTGTTTTTTATTTTTATTTTTTACCATACTTTATTTGATTCCTTTCTTTGGATCAGCTGATAACTTCCAAGAATTTACTAGTCTAATTGTTGTGATAACCAACAGAGTGATATTGTTCATAGTAGCCAAATGTTGATGATAATATAAACTTCACCATGATATTTATTTTTGTAAAGTTATATACAGTAATATATATGTTATGTATTATTATAAAGATAAAGAATTTTAAAATGTATCAGTAAATATGACTGCTAATGTTAACTAGATAATTCCAAAACAAAGCTGTATTCAATTTGTATAAATAAAACATTAAAGGTGGTTAAAATTTTTTTATTAAATCCTGAAGTATCGCAACTATGTTTCTGCAGTTCCAAATTATTGATGTTACATATAAGTTTCGGCTTACATACGATTATGTAACAACCTTTCTTCAAAAACATAACCATTCGTTCTGGTTCTGTTGATGACACAGATGAACTTGATACACACAAGAAAGTTTGATGATGCCGAAACATATGTAACATCAAATCAACAATAATTAATTTTGGAATCACAGATAATGAAACAACTATAAGGTATTTATATTTCCATTGAATTTATATTTTTACAATAATTACTATTCTGATAAAATATTCTTTGTTTACTGAAAATATGATTTTTATAGTGAAGATGAGAATTCCTCTTTATCCAATTTGACAAAATTACTGTGCCATGCTATATATTAATAGGCAAGCATGTTTCTTGAAAACCTTGTTACTCAGCTTGAGTGCATTGCAGGGAAAATCCACGCATACTGTTGGAAATACATATTTTCCTGTAGATGTGCAGAATCCCTTTACAAATTAAAATGAGCTCAAAAATAAGAAAAAAAAATGAATTTAACACTTTTAAAAAATTAACATGGGCCTTATGGATTGCCATGCTGGTTACGAAATATAAACAGAATACAGTATCAAAACAAATGGATGAAATTCCAATCACATGTTTTATTTACAGCGTGGGGTTGATAAAATAGAGAACTACATTACATATTAAATTTTTGTACACATTATAACACTACATATTTTTGGTCAAGTTTTTGACCACTGGACGACCCCTATAGTACCCATAAATTCATTGGACTTTTAATAAATAATGGTGTTGACTAAAAGTCTTATATGTATCTCACCCTGTTTAATGTTTATCTTTCACTCATTTTCAGGATAAAATATGTAGCGAACACACCTGCTGGTCTTAATTCAATTAAATCATTAAATTTTAATGACACTGATAACAATGTTATTATTTTTGAATTCATGACAGTCTGAAATTAAGTAAACACAGGTAAGCTTTTTTTAACTTTTGATATTTATTTTTTTACAAACAACTACAAAATTACAAACTTTATTTACAAAACTCTGAGGGACCTGACTTCAAAGTGGCAACTGGTTCAGTTGCCACACCTGTCAGACTATTTCTTGCTGCATCACTGCTGCGGTAAGAAGCTTTGCTGCAGCTGCTGTTGCTGCGATTGCCGCGGTCTGCTAGAAATGTCTGCGGCAGTGATGGTGTATTGTAGATTAGCTCCTCCCACATTGGACTTTATCTCGGCTTGTCCGTTAGGATCTTCCTGTGGTCCGTCGCCGATCGGCTCTACGTCTTCCCTGAAAGATTGGATAAAATAAAATCCTACTCATTTGTGCTCTTCAATTTGTTTGATAGAAAATGAAATATCTCAAAATATATTGAGTATAGTATACCACACCAGGAAAATGTCCTGCATGCTCCCAAGGAATATGTTTATTTATTGAGATTGAGTTGGACTTAAAGCTTTACTTGTAATTGTATCCTTGCTAGTCTCCCTTTAAGAAATACAATATTCTTACATTCTCTACCAAATACATTTCCAGTTTTTGGTCGTTTTAAAATATAAATTGTAACTTTTTTGAACCGCATAACGCAATACATTTGATCCTTTAGTTTACGATATGTAGTAAATCATATTCTTTTCACAAACGATAGAACTGCCACTTTTTGTACAATTTTGAACTACGGACTCTACTTACTTGACAACTCGGTATCCATTCTCATCGGCTTCGTAGTGTACAGTCCGCTTGAAGTATCCGTCGCTGTAGGAGTACACTCCCCTCAGTGCCAGACCATCACGTACCTCCTCTCGCACATGTTGGGTGTCGGAGAGTGTGTCAGTCACGGACGATTGGAAGGAATACTTTGCGTTTTGTGCTTGCTGCTGAGCAATCTATGACAAAATGTTGGGTTAGAACTTTTATCAACTTCACTATTAAGTTACTCCAGTTTTGTAAATGCTATTCCTTCTAAAGAAGCCCTCAAATAGGTTAGTTTAAAAAATTAATTGTGTAGAGATAGTTTTGGGTGCCGACTACCTGAAACCCTTTACTCCCAAGAAATTATTCGTATCTATTCCTTCTTCCTTAATGGTTTTTCCCTCCATGCTAGAATTTAACTTTGAATATTCATAATACCTGTTCGTTTTCAGAGTCGATCGTAGCCTTGGGTCGGGAGGCTCTAGAAGGGGAGACCACAACAGGCTCTAGTGATGGACGGGGCTGGGATCTGACAGGAGCCGGGGCGGGGGCCGGAGCAGGGGCTGGAGCAGAGTCAAAGGCCTGGAACTGCTGAGGTGGGGGCTGGAATACCTCTTGTGGTGGGGGTGGCTGGACACCGGGCTGGACAAGCCGGGAGTCAAACTGTAGTGGTCTGACGATGGCTGGCTGTCCAAACTGCTGTTTGTCTGGGAATCTGTAGAGTAGAATGATGAGTTGAATATTTTGAACATTCTTATTACATAAATCCAAGTTTGACAAGAACACAACTGATGGATTCCAGATTCCTTTAGATTGGAAAGGAATTCTGGAAAGGGATCAGCATATTTCAGGGCTGTTGACTAGTAAGGAAGCACCTTAGAAATATAAAATATTTCATTTATCAGAGGTAGAATCTGCTGAAGTGTAGATCGATTGTCTAGCGTTACCCCAGACAAAGAAATTCTTAGGAAAAGCGACCTTGATACCAAAGGAAATAAGAGATATGAGTCTTAAGTTGAAGGACTGGATCATTGAGTACTTCAAAAGACCAAGAAGTTGCGGGTAACTATACCCCAACCCATCCTTACCCCAAAAAAGCAAGTATAGACAACACATTTTAGACTCTTCCAAGAGAGTAGATGTCTCAACATTTAATCATGGGTCAATTATGTCCACTTAAATAGTTTCCGTCCTTTGTATGTCTGTTGATGTTTTATTGGCTATGTTTGACAACATATTTACCTGGCTTGTGGGCCCTGGTTGAGGGTCAGAGAATTCGGGTTGACGAACCTTGAGCTGCTCTGAGGTCGCTTTATCTTGGGGACAACTCTGAAAGTATATAAAAATGTAGTGTAAAAATGTGTATATGAAAATATGCACAACACATCTCAGTCTTTGAACATGATTTGTAATTTATTTGAGAAAAAGTAACTTCAAGGGGAACTAACTAGGCTACATAAATTTAAAGTTTTGGGAGCTTTCTAATTCTAGCAAATTTTTAATTAATTAGAATTGGAAATACTTATGTATTTATTTTTATTTTTAGCAAAAAATGTCGCGGTAGGTATTCAACTTTTTGTTACTTTTAACGATGATAAACAGGTCAAGTAAGTCTTTGAGTCTATAAGACTCAATTAAAGTTGCCAGACCAATGGCTATGGAACAAGATACTGGTTTGTTTCACCGCCACACCAGGAAAATGTACTGCATGCTCCCAAGCAATATGCTTATTTTATTGAGATTGAGTTGGACTTAAAGCTTTACTTAACTTCTACTAAACAAATCTGTCACTAAACAAGAGTTAATCTTATTGAATCAAATTGTACGAGTGGCTTTCATGTTACCTTTGAGGTTGGGCTTGGAACTGAGGCTGGGAGACAAACCTCTGAGGTTGTGTTTGAGGCTGAGCAGCAAACCTTTGAGGCTGAGTTTGAGGCTGAGCAACAAACCTTTGAGGCTGTATTTGGGGTTGAGGTCGAAACTGCTGTTCAGGTTGAGGTTGGAACTGTTGTGAGTCGAAATCATCGAAGCTTTGTGACTGGAACTGTGCTGCCGACAATGCGGCGAGTCCCAGCAACACCAGCTGTTGAACAAAATATACATTATTGATGTGTAGTAATACTACCAATAATATTATATGAAGAAAGAACGTTTAGTTCTTTTAGTTTTTTTAGAACTCTTTTAGTTCTCTAGTCATCCGCAAATTGATCGATTTCGGGTAACTTTAAACAGAGAACAGGAAACATATGATAAATTTTTCGGTTCGATAACCTCAAAATTGTATCAGCGGATTATGAAAACGATGCTAATCACACAATATTTAAAGTTATTTCTTAACAACAGAAATGTAAACATTGATGACATAGTATAATGAAAACAGTTGTCCATCACACGGAGCAAAAGTGTCTTTTTGGTACTTAATCATATTTCCAATCTCGGCTGCGCCTTGCTTGCAAAACACGGTTGTGTTTGTGACCTTGCTGAAAATGCCATAAAGAGCATTTTCGCTCCTTGTGGTGAAAACTACTATTTATAAAATCCTACAGAGACATGTTAAGCAGTGATTCAAGAAACAATGAGCGAGTATTCCTATATTCCAAGAACGGTTGCAAAGTCAACAAAAACACCTATAAATTATTTAAATTGTAATATAAACGTCTACGGATAAACATGGAAGAACTGATTATAATAGGTGTTGAAAAAGATGGTTTTAGAATTTGCTGAGTTTTATTACCTTTGCTTTATCATGTTGTGGACTATGACGATTTGTTGGGAAAACGCTCTAGGTGCCAGCCGAAGTTAAAATCTTACCTGTGGCACTTTTTTATTGAAGTCATAGTAATTTTCACAGTCTTGTTAGTATGTAACGCATAGTAGGCAATCTTAGTCGTTTTTAAAAGCACGATTGTATCTGATAAATGCTTGCTAGATAGCGTAGCGACCTATATTTATTTATTTATTATTTGTATGTCAAATTATCTACAATTCTGCGCTTAGACAAACACAATAAACAACAACATAAGTAGATGCATGCACATACTGTACATTATAGACAGACGAATTGGTGGTTTATTAATACCACTGTTTTAAATTTTAGGACTACCAGCGAGTATTTTCTTATTAGCTCACTTTCAAACTATTAAAACAATACTTTTCCCTTTCCTTACTTTTATGTGAAGACAAAAAGAATTGTGTTGCAGGCATATGTATCTTCCAACATCATCTTCCAATTACATGCGCACAAGCACAAGCAAAGCAACTATGTTCACACTGGGCGCTAGCTCGCTCAAAAACTGGCGAATAGGCGTGTAAAGTAGCCGCAGAATCAACTTTTTCCAGAGCTTTTAAGTGAGTACGTCATTCACACTGAACTATTTTATGAGCTGCATGTAAAAAAGCTGGCGTGTAGCTTTTGAAAGATAAACCTTTCACCCTGTATGTTTAATCTATACTTTGGCTTTCACAAACAAATATTATTCTGTCGAAAAAAAATCTACTTGTTTATGTTAGAAAATCCCAACAGTAATGCTCAATGCTTTGACAATAATATTACTACTAATATAATACCAAAACAACCACCTTCAAAACAAGCTACCTATATTCAATTTTTTTTCTTGCCTTTGCTGTTTTTTAGAAAAGGTTTACTTACAAAATTATCAACAACAACTTTTTGGTTAAAGTAAAAACTCTGAAAACATACAAACTAATTCATTATACAGTGTATTTCAGAATTCGTGTCTGATAATTTAGGGTATTGTTCCTGTGTAAGAAATAAATCCAAATATCATATTTAAATTGACCGGAAGTCCTTAGTTACTCACATAGCCACCATTTTGTTTTTTTGCTTATTAATTGCTTTCTAAAAAATGGTGAGAGATACGAAATGTAAACTTTGCAAAAACATCTATGTCAAACATTAATGATTATTTCAAACAATAATAAAATATTACATAGCCCCAAAAGTCTCTTTTTTTTATCAATTATCAATTATTAGGATGGCTTAAAAATTTCACAACTTTTTACTGTCTTTAAAATTTACACTAAACACCCTAACCTTTAAAATCAGCTGTGGTGAAAGTGTACTTGTTTACAAACTAATCAGCTGATTGTTTTGTTGTCTAAAGATGTTATTGTTTATTCAATGTAGTCAGTTACACTAACTTTTAAAGTGTACTCTCATCTTAAAAAAGTTATACTTGTAAATTTTTTGTTAACTCAACGGTTATTTAAGAAAAAAATTTTAAATGGCCGCCATTTTGTTTTATGAATAATAAAATTGTTTTCATAATTTTTGTAGCTTTGTTTAGTTCTCATAAATGTTTTTGCAAAGTTTCAATTTCGTATCCCTCGCCTTTTTTTAGAAAACTAATAAGCGAAAAAAAACAAAATTGTGGCTGTGTGAGTAACTAAGGACTTCCGGTCAATTTAAAAATGATATTTGGATTTATTTCTTACACAGGAAAAATACCCTAAAATATCCGACACGAATTCTGAAACACCCTGTATATTACCGGTATATAATTATATATTGTGTTAAAGTTTAATGAAGTTCTGACGAATTTTCAAAGATGGTTTTTGATACTCTAAAAATAAAAACAGGGGAGTTTTACCTTCCGACTGTCATAACAAAATATGTAAACGAGCCAAAAAAATATTTACAGGAATAGAGAATAGGCCTAGTAGGATAAAACAAAAGAAATATATATATACATATGTTTTTTCTATGTAATTTGGTTAATTTTCCGAGGAGCTCCAAACTCGAGCTCTAAACTTTATCCCTGACAGGGGTAGGTTTCCAAATTCCTTTATCTGCATATTATTGCGGATAAGTGTATGAATCTTCTAAAAGTTTACTAAGCTGATTTGGGATTGGCGAGATTCATAAGCAAGGAATGCGATAAGAGCTTCAACAACAACCCTGACGATGTGGAAACTTAAGGGAAAGTGAGTCCAAAATAGACAGAGACCGAGTGAAAACATTCCATCGGCGTGAGAATAATGAGATCAAGGACTTGTAAAAGCGAAATCTAATTCAATAACTGGATTATTAGGTAAACACTACTACAGGTTTGACAGTTTCTAATGTCGACGTTGTAGGGCCTACTGTCATAAATTGATCACAAATTCATGTAAAACACTGAAAATAGTTATATAGGTTATTTACCTATATCTCTGAACATAAAGCTATAGATTTCGGTATTGGTTCAATGCAATGATAAAGAACTGCCATAGATAAAACATACTCCCTTAATGAGTTAGTAAACTAAATAGAAAAACTTTGGTACTTTTAAACTTTTAAAACTGTTTAGCAAACTACCTTTATTTAATAATAAACCCGGATACCGTTAAAATAATACATTTATGATCAAAACTACTCATCAATGCAAAAATCAAAATGTTTATAAGCTTCCAAAACCACGAGCAACAATATATTTTTAAATATTTGCGTAAATTTATATTAATTTTATTTTTTTGGATGGGTAAAAAGAAAGATGTTTCAAATACACAAGAATCTTGCCTCGTTAAAATTGTAAACGGCACATTTTTTCAATGCTGAAGAGTAAAGGCTCAAATCAAATCAAATCAATTCAAATCATTTTATTGGGCCAAATTAACAATTATACAGTTTGCATTAGCCATGTCAATAACTAGATTGATACATTTTCTTGTGGCTGTTAAGCATGCTTTACAATTTTTATCTAACGTACATTTATTTTACTGTTGTTAATTTACTTTGAAAATTTTGATTTTAGTTTTGTAATAAAATCTTGTAGGGAAAATCCAATCATGTGTTTCAAACAAAAAATATGTATTAATATTACACTAGAGGTCGAAAATTCAGCCAAAAATATCTTGTGTACAGACTTCTATTTAATCCCACGCTGTAAATAAAACATGTGATTGGAATTTCTTACATTTGTTTTGGTTTTCTGTTTACATTTCGTTGTTATTTCGTCACCGGCTTGACAAGCCATAAGTCCAATTTAAATTTTTTTTTTAATTTAAAATTTATTTTTTTGTGCTTATTTTTGAGCCTATTTTAATTTATAAAGATATTCTGCACATTTACAGGAAAATATCGAGGAGAGAAACATGCTTGCCTATTAATATATTATAGAAAGAAGATAGAAGATATTAGGCGTTGAAGAAAAAACGTCATCACACGAATATGGGTGCTTAAGACAATTAATTTAGACAAATAACACTTCTAAAATAAAATACAATACAGTATGTCAAATTCAGAAATATACAGTAAATGGTGATTTACTAACCTTGGCTCAAACGGCTGACAAAATATTGGCAATAAAAATATTCTACTTTTGATAGCCATTTTCACAAACGGTTTCGTCTCTTGTTTACAATATGGCTGTGGTTAAAAATTCAACTAAAGTAATCTGCTGGTTTAATATTTATTTTTTAAACCGTCAGCTATAAAGCAAGTTGATCAGCTAACAGGAGTCAGCAGCTCCGGACCTTGGAAAGTAATCTCCAAGAATAAATCAAAGGTTTGGTGGGAGCGAAGTCCTATAGGAAATTTCCTTTTTAATTACCTTTACTTCGCTAGATCAAGCTTTGCACTGACACTTCTCGATTGTAAAAATCGGTCAAATATAATGGGTGAAAAGGGGATGACAGAGAAAACCCTTAGTGTATTACGTATATAATACAGAAGATATATAGTTACAATTTAAATCTACTTGTTGTTCCCGACTGCTTTTTTTCAATTTTTATGTATTTCATGACTTTTGATTTATCATTGTATCGATTCTGAACAATTGTTTCAACCGAAAGTTAATCTTGTGACACTTTTTTACAAAGTTAAGCTCACTATGATTTTTCACTATAAAATCTATCATAGAATGTTAATAGATTATAAGAATTAATTGTAATATCCATTGTGAGTATTGTTCTACGTTCGTTCTCTAAGTTTGCTATTCAAATTGTAGGCTAAATTAGCAAACGTTTCATTTACGTACAACGGTTCGTAAATCACGTTACGTTCAATGGTTCAAATTTAACTCTTCATCATTAGCATTATGTTGTATGTTCCTCAATGGAACTACTGTACTTAAGTAAGATGTTTGTTTATTTATTTACGTATACACCATTTTTACAGGATATTCAGTACAATGCATTATTGTTTAGTATGACTATAGTAATTTATGGTAATTGTGTATTTTTTACAGAAACAGATTATGAAAAAATGTTTCATATTTTAATTTATTTATTTTGGATTAATTTTAGTGAATCTCGTTAATTTTTGTGGCTCTGTGAGTCGTTAAAACCTAACAAAAAACACAGCATTTCATTTTACAGTATTAACAACAGAAACATAGGATTTAATATGATCAAATTAACTGAAAATTAATTTCATGATGGTTGGCCACTGGATCGTTAAAATTAGCACTAATAAGGTTTATATTACGGCTACTGTCTCTACAAATATACTGTCACCAAGGATCGGAGACAGTAGCCAGGTAATATAAACCTTATTAGTGAAAATTAATAATTTTTAATTTATCAAAAAAATGTAATATCACATAAATACGGTATAGCTACTTACTGAAAATACTTCATATAACATTAATAATTGTAATTACATCTTGATGTTTATCTTAAAACATTTTGCATACAGGCTACTATTAGGCTACTTTGCCTTGATATTCAAACTTTTGATAAATTTTTGCAGCGTTCAAACACATAATCCAACCCACTGTTTAATATTGTTTACGTTGTTGTATATAATATAGGTCTACTTTAGTTATTGATTTTTCTTAGTCGGTTTGTTAACCATTGTAATAATGAAACGCGTTCACGAATATGGATGATTTTTATTTGTTATTCACCCCTCAAAATGTAAATTATTATGTGATACCATAATATCTTGCACATAATGAACAATAAATGTTTTATCTACAAAATAATATCTACTCTTTAAAAAGGTTCTTTGTTTCATTTTTGTGGATGGTGAGTAGTTATCATCACGGAAATTTTGTTTTTTATTAATCGTGATGGAAAATGGCCGTGATAATCTTTTAGGAGTATCTTAAATGTTTAAAGAATTCAAAAGTAAATCAAATATGTACTACAGTTTTGTGTTGTAAATATATCACTTTGTTTGTTATAAGTAGTCCTAGTTTTTCATCTTAAACACATTTATAAATCACACGATGAAAGGAAAAAAATGATAATTGCAGACAAAATGGCACCAAACAGAACAAAAATATTCTAATACAACTTTTGAAATCCTACAAGGTTTCCTAGAAGTCTACAACGATGAGTTGACATAAGTAAGTATCTAAGTAAGTATCCAAGACATACCTGTAATGTAGGCCACGCTATTGGTGACATGATGGTCCAAGGTAGAGTGGGGGGCGGCGACCGTGCACCCACCTTAAATACACCCCTTCTCCTGGGGTAGAGGGTAGGCTACAGGCCTCATGGCTAGAGGCTAGGCCAACATGTCATTGGGTAACTACAGACAAACACTACTTATCAACTTCCGCGATCCTCGGCGAAAACCTATAAGTGTGAGTTTACAGAAAATATTTTGGATTCCCTAACCTACAAACTGATAAAACATGCGAAAACATGTTTGTGAGTTTTGCTACTGAGAAGGATGAGTCATAATCACTCGATCAACCTTCGATTCCTGTGGAATAGTTTAGTATGTATTCTTGTAAGGATTATGGCTTTACTTTAATACTTTTCATTGAAATGGCGACCATAAAGTAGATATTTTAAGGCTGGTGCTGGATCAAAAGAGGATGTTAAAATGTGTTGTGTGCGTTATGCGTACAGTAAGGCCTTTTCATCCCCATTGTTGTTTGCAATGTGGTATTTTAGCTTAAAAAGAAGTACAGGAGGAGAGCATGATAAAAAGTACTGTACCTATATGCCCCCGTGGTAAAAATGCACTTGGGTTGTACCATTGGAGTTCAGTATACAAAAATAATTCAAAATGATGGGTCACAACACCACCTTCATATTTAAAATAATTTATCTCATTTCAAAATGGCGGATCCAAGATGGCGGCCGAAAAATACATCCCTCATAACCAAGTGAAAATAGCTTGACAATGGCTGGTGGTGTATACTTATCTTTATCTAGCACTATTTTGCGATTATGGTCTTAGTTTGTAAATGCACAATGTTAAAATGGGCTAAAAATAAAGTTATAAAAATTTCTCATAACTTTAGAATGGATTGAGATTTTTTAAACGGATTGCAGCATCGTATTCAGCGTAAAAATCTAGTTTGAAACGATGGGTCACAACCCTAACCTTACATTTGAAAAAAAAATTGTATCCAATATGGCGGATCCAAGATGGTGGCCAAAAATTTATACCCAGTCAAAATCAAAATGAAGTACTTACTACTCTACAATGATCTGACGTGGTCCGGAGTTGATATCTTAAGAAATGTAGAAAAAATTAGGGGGAGGTGACTCATTTAAAACTCACCCTGTATAAAATCCAACGTATGTTTGTTTGTCCTTTATGGACTCCGAAACCGCTTGACAGATTGTAATGAAACTTTCAAGCATTATTAAAGGATGATTTGTGTGAAGTTTGGTGCAGATCCGTCAAAAGGACTCCGCCCCAGTGGCTATGGAGTTTCCCATGTTAACCTTATGAGTACTCATATTTAAATGGAATTAGAATCTGGTTCAACACTAAACAATTTGATTCTGTGATGTTCAACAGCATTAAAAAGTTAATAGGTTTACCAACAGGGTGCAACAATATTATTTTTTTAAATTTATGACAACAGCTAATTTGCAACCAAAAGGTGAGTGAGCGTACCGAACGAACTTCAACCAGGACGTGATTGAGCCATGCGAACGAGTTCATCTTGAAAATGAACGAACATTTGACATAAAACCACATTAGGACATGACTACGTCTGTCGGGCCAGCTAGTTAATAATGTAGATAATTACAAACCTGTATTTTTTTATATATAAATTGTATTTATTATATTTTACCATCGACACCATGTTATATAAACTAGACGAGTCCAGGCTAGAGTTATAGCCCTACTATGAATTTATATAACTAAATTAAATTTGTATATTTTATTAAAATACAGTTTTAGAAAATACTGACAAATCAATAACCATAAAAATAATAACAGCTAATTATTAAAAAGAGTAAAATATATTACCATAGATATAATGCTCAGTCTATGATATTACACAACAATAAGGCGATAAAACATATAAAAGAACAAAAAATATGACAGGTATTGCAATAAACATTTTTGGTTCTCGCAGGAAAGATGTGGATTCGCGGCGCCATATATACAGGACCGCCGAGCGCTTCTCATCGGAGGACCGATGCTGCTAGGTGTCGAAAGAGATTCATTTCTCTACCTATCTTGACATTGAGAACCCAATAGGACCCATCAAATGGTGATCTGACTTGGATACTTACACCTCAGTAGCGGAATTTGTTCTCCTTTTGCATTAAACAATTTGTATCACATTAGAAACAGTTTTTTTTTTTAAATTTCTTTCTTTGATCATTATAATTACGTACACTGTACACAGATAGAGTAAGCTGTCTTTGAGGATAACGTAATCGATTGATTAAATGTGTTTACTAATAGCTTTGTTTGTGGTTGTTATTTTACTGCAGTATTAGGATAAATTTGTAAGTTAGCATTGATACACATTTTCCAAAAAGGTGAATACTGTGACAATACACATACATTATTTACTAACCTGGATGTGATTGATTGTTTGAAAATTAAATTCTTGAAGAACCGTGAATTTTATGGACTTTTTTAACACTATTTACGTGAAATGCTGGTCACATAAATACATATTGCTTCATTTTGCTTTAAAATAATGTAGAAAGGATTATCATAGAACAGATTAGATGAACATACAGTAGTTTTAAGCTGAAAAAAATATCTTTTGCTGTTGTCGTTTACCATGTAAAAATTTCACACGGAACGCTCAACAAAATAATGTACTTGACTACTTGTACTTCAAAACTCTTACATTATAATTACTCAGAGTAAGATATGTGATTTTAGAGAAATACTAGCTGATTACCCGTTCTTCGTACGGGTTAAATATAGGGACTACATAATAGGCGATCCGACATACGAACAAAACTTTTAGATATGGAATCCAGCTGATTAAGAAAGAGTGACTGTTTTTGGACAGTATGCTGGACATGATGGATTTGTGTATAGGCCTAGTTTAAATAATTTGCATCCCGATTGTGACTTCAAAGTACATCGTGCAACAACCAATTTATAGGCCTAGCTATGGTAATTGACACACGACGTGCAGTTTACTCTTCACTGATGGTGTTGAGAGTGGTCATTATCAATACTAAATCTTATATATAATAAAACACATTTGCAAAACTTATGACAGCTAGCCTGGCCATACTCCTGGACCGAATTACACGGGGGTTGTACCAAAGGAAAGGTTATCAATCCTAAATGTGCAGGTTTTATTTTTATTTTGAAAATATTTATGTTAATTGGGTCAAAAATGGATATTAAACTTTTCTTATGGAGATTTAACATAAGGTAGGGCTAATTCGTTATATTAATAGACCAGCATGTTTCTTGAAAACCTTTTTTCTCAGCTCCTGTGCATCGCAGAGAGAATCTAGTCATATATTTGTGTTGCATGATGGTCAGTAGCATATTATTACTGATTTGGAAACACAAAAATTAGCAGCATTACTTTAAAGAAGTTTGAAATTATAGGAAAATAAAAAAAATAAAAGGTATCATCAATCTGACACATATAGCAGTACTTTTTCCCATTAGCTTCTCAACAACCCCCTTATGGATTACAAGTAGGGCTTTATTAGTACTTCTTGCAAGTAGTAGTACTTTTGGGTAAGCGTTGGGAGTAACTATATGATATTTTATGGGGGAAATCACAAAAGTTACAAAAACTTAAGAACCTTAATTTTTAAAGCAATAGGGGTCGTACTGTTTTGTTAAGAGCTAAAAGGACTATAATATATTAAATTTTAATCCAATTTTTTTAAATGAGATTTTTCCGGTTATTTTATAGGCTTTTGTGGAAAATCCCCAATAAAACAGCAAAAATTACAAAAACTCCTGGAGGCACTTCAAGTTTAACCACATACCAAATTTCATGAAAGTTGGACCACAGGCGTGGTTTGTACCTTTGTACACATTAACACAAACATACATCACTTTGAAAACCAGGGTTCATGGGACTCAAAAAAAGGATACCCAAAACAGAAAATTTTGACAAAACCAATACTTTCTCCATATAAGGGGAGAAAGTAGTAACTTCAAAATCTGTTTAAGCAAATACTCCATGTAGGGAATAAGCCATTACACTGTAGTAGGTCTCATGGTAAGACCTGGACCCAGGACCGATTTATTCATTTATTTGTTTAGGTCCTCAGAGGCAAAAAACACCAGGGTAGTGGTATTCTACCCCCGAAAATTTACGCCTAATATATTCAATATATTATTCAACATGTAATTGTTTGCTTATAAAGTGACTTGCCATACCACGGAATTTTGCCCCTGGAAATCTACCCACTGAAATGTACCCCCAGTGATCAAATCAGAAATGTCCTGGCTACGCAACGTATCAGTCAAGATTCATTGTTGTAGTTAATTTTATTTAATTGGCATATGTAAATCAACAGCTCTTCTGTTTATTATTAGCTTCTGACTAGGTTAGGTCAGGTTAGCATAAAATCAACTACCTACAACAATGAACCTTGACCGATAGGTAGCTACGCCGACCAGGGGGTGTAGATTTCCGGGTGTAGAATTTTGGTGTCAGACTTGTCTAACTTTACCACGTAGGGTAGCTTTCCGGGGGTAGAATTCCGGGGTCAGACATTTCTGATTTGACCACTGGGGTAGATTTCGGGGGGTAAAATGCAGGTGTGAGGTTTATTGGAATTTTGATTAATTACAATTGTTAAGAAAAACCGTGAAAGGCGAGTTGATTGAAATAAAAAATAATTTTTCTGTCCTAAAAGTTTGCGGCCGGAAATCTACCCCCAGACCAGCGACCTCAAAATGACGTAAACATTTTTTCATCGGGATAAATTTCCTGGGGTAGAATTCCGATGACCCAAAACACCATCCTTAAATTCAATTCATCCTTCGGAGAGGAGACTCTTAGATGCAATACATCTGTTTTTTTTACTATGTTACTAGAGTCACAGTTGGCGGCCATACAACTACATAATAAATTGTGAAGTACTGTAATAATAATATTAAGTTCATTGTCAATAATCACCGGCCAAATGGATCTCTCCAATATCCGCAAATGTTCTGGTAGTGAAAAGACGGACATTGCATAAATATTAACCAACGGGATCCTGTAGCACCTACCAAAACAAACAAGAACGTCATCTCAAAGGTTTAAAGCGTATCGTCTGATCATTAGACGCAATCAGGATAGCGTCCCCCACTGTGCTGTGATCTTTTCCTACAATTCGCCGTAGACAAGTACATGATGATAGAGGTGATTGACTATAATATTTACAATCTATTTAACAGAAGCTGCAGGCTGTCATTATTTACAGGACTCAATTCCTATTCCAGTTATATAGGCTACCATATGTACACTTATAATAAGTTACCTAGTTAATTTAATTTAGTCTATCAAAATATACATTGGAATTGATAAGTTCTTCTGTGTGTTTAGAATTGGTGGTTGGCCAAATAACGTTTGCTGGGTCAGCTTGTACGGTTGTACTAATGTTAAACAAGGAAAATCAAGTAGTTTGCCTAGTTATGATATTCACAAAATTTTCACAACCCATCTCAGATTAGTGGTTGTTATAAGTGTTGAAGAAAACCGTCTTATCTATTACACCATTCGACTATTCCTCAAACTGTAAGCACAATTTCGAGCTAGCACAACTTAATTGGTAGATAACAAACATTTCTTACTAAGATTCCAAATGAATATACAAAGGGCAGCATTGGCAGGTCAAGTAAACATCGTAAAACAATCTAATATTTAATTATTTACAAAGAAAATCCTAACTATTATGAATAGAATTGTTCTTCTAAAATATACACGGCCTAAACACAGCATAAGTTAACAAAGCACTTTCATTGTAATCACTTATATAGTAGGTAAGAGATATTCCTCTTCTGCCTTCTTATTTAAATAGTCGACTCTGAACTCGTCGTCTAATGTGGGAGAGTAGGTAGTTGGGGGAACCAAAGCAGCAGCTACAAAACGCTTCTCTGCATTCAAAAAATTAAAAGTCGTCACAGCCTTTTCTGTCGGAAGCACCTCAATGTTCATCTTATCACCTTTCTTCAAGTTTCCCAATATGTTCCTGACGTTATTTCTCGTCTCCAAGAGCAGTTTTGCGTCTCTTGCATCACTAATACCAATCAATAACACATCCAATTTTGGAAAGAGACGGAGAAACAACGAAAGACTTTTCTCATTGATGTCACGATCATCTTTGATGTCCCAGCTCAAAACCGAGTGTGGGAAGATAGCTACGGGCCCGATAACGAAGCAACCGTTGTTGAGACGGAATCCTAAAATGCTGTATGAGTTTATCATCAATGGGGCATCCTCTTCATTGTTCATAACACTTACAACAGTTTTCCCGTCAGAGTCGTAAGCACTTTTGCATGTAGTGTTGACTGATAGGTTTCTTACGGTAAACGTTGTCTTTAAAGTGCTTGGATTCCTCACAGGTAACTTTAAGAATTGTCGCAACGCTGCCATTTCAGGACTTGTTAGTAAAACAATTTTCTTACTTCTCCAACCGCTTTCTGAATGTCCAAGTTGATGGTAAGCATAAAGCAAGCAGGACTGGAACAGAACATTATTTGTTTAATCAGCATTTGATATAAGACACTGTCAATGTTATGATTAGATATATAGGCCTCCGGGGTGTTTTTTAAGCGCAACCCAAATTACAAGTACTGTAAAGGTGTGTCCACACTTGACGAACAATGTTTGCTGAACAAGCGAACGTTTGGTATTCGTTAAGTGTAGACGCTTCGATAAACGTTGAGCGACCATTTTGAGAGCGAGAGTGGGGGTAGCGTGTCGCAATTTTTGTTCAGCCAAAATGTTTGCTCTAGGAGCAAACATCCAGTTCGGAGAGAGCAGCCCATTGTGTTGCAGCCCCTTGCAGTGTGTCTTTGTGTTAAACGTGTATCCACTATACGATGGCGAGTGCAATATGTGTTTACCGTCAATAGCACCTAGTCAGTGGTCGAATTGCCACTTACTACGATATTCATCGACAACCGTAACCCATTCTTGAGCAGAAGACGTCTTTACATTGCTAGATAATGCACAAACTATTGCCAGAAAAATATTTAATATGCTTTGCCTGGATATTTCAAACAAATACATTAGAGAATGATAAGAATCCCCACTCACCAAAAAACTCAAGGTAGATTAGAAATATCTTTCATACTAGGGTAATTGGTTTACAACAAAACTCATTTTTATTTATGTTACCAGAAATTAAAAATCAGAGTTCGATATCCAAGTGAAGTTGAAGAATAGGCAACCAGCTACCAAGTCCGATCTGAAGTGCTTCCCGCTACTGTACATTCATATTGTCCCCTTAAACTGCCTCTGCCATCACCGACAACGCCGTTGATAGCAGATAATGTAATATACAGCAGAAACAACAGTACAACCAAGAAAAAGCCGACGCCTACGCACAACCATTTCCACTTGAAAAACCTAAAAACAGAGTTTAGAGCAGACACCATATTTTGCCGGTGAAAAGCTTGAATAATATCCAGCGAACGTTCGGCGTACAAACGTACATGATTGTTTCAAACGTTCGCCAAGTGTGGACACACCTTTAGATAATGTTTAATGAGAAATAAGCTCATATGTTGGCATGCCTGTTTTCTTTACTTCATTGCCAATCAACTAATATGCATGGTCGCACAGTTATCTACGAGGGTTATTAACATTGGGAATTTATTGTTAATAAGACCCAACAAGAGGTTTTTGCAAGATAATATTTAAATTAAGTATTGTTGGTCTACAAGTTTTTACTACAGATCCGGTTTTCTTAAATTTTTTTAAAATCAATTTTTAAGGGTAATGAAATCACAATTGGAAACATCAAACCTTTCCTGACATGAAACCAATTTATTACTTTGAATGTATTCTTCTACGATAGCCTACAATACTTGTTGAGCTTGGGAAAACACCTTGTTGGGTCTTATTCACATAATAAAATCCCAATAACACTAAACCTCATAGATAGCTATGCAACAATACATCAGTTGATTAGAAATCGAGTAAAGAACACAGGGATACCGACACATCAGCTTGTTTTTGTATTAAAAAATGTCTTGTAACTGGTACTTGGTACTTGGTACTTGTAACTTGCGCTGCGTAACAAAAATCACACTGTATAATTAGTGACTGAGTGGTTGTGAATAGTGCAAACCTAAACTAAAATGCATTTAAAGTAATTAACATATGTATAATAGTTGTGTACCTTTTTACTTTGTTTCACCCACTAATATCTACAAAACAAATTATATTGGAGAGCCTAAGTATATCCCGAGTAATGACAAAAATTAAATCACACAAAATGAAACTTAGTCTGCACATCTTGTTAATTTTCACCCAAGCCATCTGCACATGTTTTAGGCGAGTCTCCCTCCAAGCTCTAGCATGGACTGGTGAACTCCTAATGATCTTCACGTCAGACCTGATAGATACAGGATTGAACCCAAGATCTAAGATACCCAGGCCAGGGAAACGGGTATTAGACCACTCGGCCATTTATCAGGCCACACTCAGAACAACACTCGTCAACAAATGTTCAAGCATAATATAACTGCTAAGTTTTATTTTTATTTTTTTTACTAAATGTTTTTATCTCTAAACATTTATAAAAGACTCAGGTTGCAGCTTATAGGTACCGTTTATGACTTTTATTGTTTACAGTTTATGACTTTTATTGTTTAATGTTTCTAGCATAAATCATTTCAAAATTCAAATGAATTTTTTTTTTATATATTTCAAAGATCCTTCAATCCTTCTTTGATATGTATACTTTGTTATTGATTCTCACCTTTTATAAATCCGCTCCTCTTCAAACACCTTGTGACTCACGTAGTTATTCAATGTCCACTAAACTTTTCCATAAGATGTGGTCAGTTATGAATTCTTATTTGAACTTCCATTAGACGATGAGAAAAATCTCCACCAAAACCAATACTTGGCCCTGAAAAAGATGTCAATCATTAATCATTGGACTTTTAACTATGGCTATATGGAGGAGGGGAGGTTTGCCTAACTGATCCGGCAACATTGCAATAATAAACTGAAACAAGAATTTTCAAAAGTTAATAAAAACTCCAGGTACAAAAGTTTAATAGGAACATTCATTTTCCATACAAAAGTTATGAGGAAGTTGGGTCATTTTGAAAGAATGAAATGGCCATGCTCATTACAGTTAATTCTGGAGGGTTCTTCATCCAACACAGAAAAAATTAAATTGTTATGACAAATACATTTTGACATTATTAATGGACAAATGCCAAACCACCTAGCAATTACAGGAATGAAGAAAGTATGCTTGACGTAGAACTATTTCTATTTCCCTCCAAGAATGCGGTGTTCTGACTGCCTGCATCATAAAGTCGTCATGACAATAATCCGTGACCAGGACAATGTATTGTCATTCGCCCGCAGTTGCAAAGACATAACCATCCATTTCCGTGATTTCAGTAATATACTGTACATTGACAGTGTCAAGCTGACAGGAAGACATCATAGTCTTCACCTCCTGTAATCGCGGCAATATCTTGACATACCCACTTTCTCCGTGGTCGCTAAGGCATCACCACTACCTCCTGTGATCTCGGCAGTCTTGAAATATCTAGGCGGTTGCAAAGAAAAATCCCTGTGGCACCACTGTCCCCCCTCTAGGCACCCCTGTCGGGAGTAAGTAGTTGATGTGAGCTGCCGGTAATAACTTGATAAATGTATGAATGTATTACTTAACCTGGTTAAGTAATACATGCCTCGTACATTTATCAAGCTATTTCATCGTGTAAAGTTATGATGAAAATCAAATATAGTTATGATGAAACCAGATGAAATAAGAAGTTGCTGAAGGCATTTGAGATAGAATTCAAAACATATTTAATGGAAAAGGCCTATTAGGCTACTCTATGGATGAATTCAGGAAAGATGAAGACATGACCCAGGCCTACCAAACTATCCAATCCAAACTGACGACCACGGATAAAATGCTAAAAGTGGGATATTTTTAAGTAGACCTAAGTAAGTAAATAAGTAAAATGCCTTTTTGTGCAGTGGGGGAGTACTCTTTCAGTGGGAAGTTACAGAGATGACATTCAAGAAAATACAATATTTGTCATAGGCCTAAATTAATGATTTTTTTTGGAGAAGTGCAACCCATCCACAAATACCAGCTACGGTAAGTAACTTTTAATAGGTATATCTTGTAAGAACTACCTACTGAAACTCGTGACCCACTTCCTGAAGTGTGAAATTGTGTAAACAGTGTGTAAAATTAAGTTTTGGAGGCTAATAAAATAGCGGAATTTCAGTCCTAAACAAACCAAATAGGCATATTTAAAACTTAAACCAATATTTATATAACTTAGCGTGAAAACTACAGCCTATACGTAATACATTTAATTTATCAGTCGGGTACAGTTTCTTAACTGGGCTATGCTAACTTAATATCGATTGAAACTATCGATTCAATTAGTAAACCTTCATGCGATGTTTTCACCATTCCAGCAAGTTTGGTTAGTTAGGTTAGATTATGATAGTTTAATTTTATAATAGATATATTTAAAAATATCGGATTACTAATCAATATTTTCAATTCGATAGTTTCAATCGATATTAGCATAACTTAGCCCAGCTAAGAAAATGTACCCTATCAGCCAAACTAATATTTCATCCAATAAAATATCGCAGGTTGTCCGCAGAACTGTACCCGGCTGCACTTTTATCTTTACGTCCTACACTCATTCGAATGAAAATATCGATCGATATATAGATTATTTGATAAGTTACTTATATCATTTGGTTAGTTAGGTGAGGTCAACCTAACCTAACTAACCAAACAATAGGTAGGGGCCTATATCAAATGAAACAATCGAATAATCAATATTTTAATTCAAATTAGTGTAGGACGTAAAGTAAAGTGCAGTCCTAGCCCTGTACCTTAAACTGAATGAATGAAAAGTAACAATTAATTAGGCCATGGTCTCAAAAAAATAACCTATAGGCCTAAACTAAGTTATGCCTTCTTCTATTTTAAAGAACCATGACAGTTTGAAGATAAATTTCACAAAATTGAAGAACAACAATTAACTAAAAACATAATATAGAAAATATATAACAAAATAATGTATTGATAATTATTATGCACAAGCTAATAAATGAGGGTTTATCCTATCTTGGTACCTATGTTAAGTAAATTAAGACCTTGTCATGCTCATGAACTTAGGTAAACCTTGTTCTCTGTTTTTGCAATCCTATTAGACGTACATTGTATTTTAAATAAGGTAAAACTAAATCTGAAAACTATAAATTAGATATAGGCCTACCTCCCCTATAACAACAATGGGCAGCAAAATCAAAATGTGTTAAATGTAAGACAGCGACAGCAGACAGACGATAAACAGACAGACAAACCAGCACAGCAGACGATGGCGAACGCATTTTAGGTTATGTTTGCCACAGGCAAGTTTGAGCTTTAATCATGCAACTCATCGTAAATAAAGTGTCCATTGGGCACCAAAAGCACTAAAAGGGTATAAATGAACTAAACTAACTCTGATAGTAGTTGGCTGGCATTTAGAATGTCATGTATATATGTAAATATTGTATATAGTCAAGATGAATGTAGCTAAGCCTACCTACAATGTAGCCTCAGCTTAAGGAAAAAAAGCATTCTAAGATTTGATAGATCGAACAAGGAATTGGACATCTGTAGTAAAGTAGTATCCAGTAGACCTAATAAACGCCATACCCAGGGGCGTCACCTTGGGGGGGGTAGGGGGGGGAGCCTCCCCCCCCTAGAATCTGAAAAGAGAAAAGTTGGGAATTTCCTTGCCACGAGTTGGGACAGTTGGGAAGTCAGATACAAGAAAAATATATTTTTAAACTAAACAAAATTTAAATATTTGCGAAAATCCATCAAAGATAAAAATTTCTTTGACTTGGACGAATAAACTTGACGCTTCTTTGATTTCATTTAACTTGGATTAAACAAGGCTAAACACGCATTATTTTAAGAAATCAATAATCAATTAGCGGTATAGCTTGTTGGAATTTTGTTTACGAGAAATTTTGTTCCTTATTGGACGTATGTTGGCTACCTTGATCCTGTCATGTGTTGAGGATTCCGAATGATTCGTCTGCGAGACTGCGAGTTTGAATTTTGAAAGTGCAAGCAATGTAGCTCTTCTGTTCAAATATGTTTTTTGTTAGTGTTTACAAGAAATTCAAAAATATTTTTGACGTCAGTCACATGAAATATATTTTATACCTTTTTCGTGGTATTTGGAGCAGGCTAACTGACCAGAGTACTTGCTAATAAGCAGATTAAAATAACATTAAAGATAGGTTTTGTGTATCGGTATTACCTTTAAAACTCTTATTTTTTAATAACCTAAATGGAATATTTATTCTCTGAATAAATTTAAAAATCTACACAAGTTATTTATTATTCCTAGTTAAGGATTTACAAAAATGAATCAACTAATCACTCTTAAACAGATCTACGTGGATAAAACATAACCTAAAATTGATGTTTGACTTTCACTATAAGTTTTATTTTTGTCTAAGTTCTAGTTTGATGAAGATGAAGGTTAACATTTTTATTGTATGTATAAGTTTGTTTATTATCAACCAAGTTGAACGTTTTTATTTTATACGAGTCTTATTTTAGGTTTATTCTTTTCTAGACTAGAATAATATTATTCACAACACTGACATTAAAATTAATATTTCATCATTACAAACTTGTTTAGGCCTTCCCTAGTTGTAAGTTTTATGAAAGTTAAAATGTTGATCTTAACTTCTAAAAGTATTTTAATTTCACTATTTTGTAATAAAATATTTTTTCTATACTAATTTGTACTCTGAGGCTTATTTTATATCCCTACAGTTTTACACTGCTACGTCTGCTACCACAATGGTTTGTAAAGTTTTTTGGATTTGAAACATTACTTGTTCAAGTTTTTTTTTTAGTCATAAAATTTCATTATGAAATGATAGAAGTTTTAGAAATTGAGTAGTTTTGTATATATGGAAAACTAGCTATGTTTTGTTAATGCAAGTTTATAAATACTGAATTGAATGTTACTGCAGTTTAGTGGTATAATAATTTGTAGATTTTTAAAAATAGTACAGAAATTGATTTCTAAAAAAAAAAAAAATAGTTGGGAAATCTATGTTAAGTAGTTGGGAAATTTGAGGCTTCTCCCCCCCCTGGAATTTAACTAAGCAACGCCACTGGCCATACCATGCTAGTTCTTTTACATTAAGTTTACATTTATATTTTATCTCTCTTAATCGGCAAACCCTTAATTCTAAATTACGTATTTATCATCTTAAAGGACACAAATTATTGCTGAGAAAAACATTTAAAAACTAGTAAAATGTTTTTGTTGAAAACAGTACATTTCAAGACATACTACCTGTTGAGAATAATGCTTATTCTTTCACCTCTACAATAAAAAGTCTCAATAAACTTACTTTTACAAAATATTTCGGTATGTCGACCTCTAGTGTTGACTAAAGAGCGTTGGCTCTAAAGAATATGTTACACAAATAACTATTTCTTAATTGTTCGTTTTCTAGCGCTCATTCCAAAAATGGTAGTCTTATATTATTTGCATTTATATTGATTGCAAATATATGCAATAATGCAAGAAAACCCAATTCGTCACAAAATAATAATTTTCAGTTGTGGTTTATAACATAACAAACTAAAACTACACTACCTACATACTTCTTTTGTTCTTTTATGAGGCTCAAAATTGGCAATATTGAATGAATGTCTCTGTCATGAAATACAGTTTTTTAGACTGTACAAATTTGTTAAAATAAAATGGAACGTAACATTTGTAATACAGACATATAGTCCTTGAAGATCTTTTTTTAATCTAATTTCATAACCCTAAAATTACTAATACAACTAGTTTCTAGCTTTTCATAGAATTTCTGGTTCATAAGAGCTAGCTATAGATGAGATATTGGTAATTCTGTCAACCTACAGTCAACGCTGTAAAAAATTATTTTTTTAACTGTTCGTTTTTTACCGCTAATTACAAAAATAACAGTAATTTTTGTGGAAAAGCTGAAAAACCAAAACACAATTCCCCCAAAATCCATGTTGTGGGTACTCAAAATTGTGTGGCTAACCTTATCTAACCAAAACTAACCTAACAAACATGAGTACTACACAACATGACTTTTAGCCAAAAAAGTGTTTTCCGTTTCCGCGTTACAAACTAACGGAACACGGACGGTTTAGGCGGGCTTTTGCGAGGTTACTAAATGTTTGATCGTGACGAATACACCGTTGAATTCGTCGTCAAATTCCGCAAATTTTGAGAATGGTATCAACGACACTTTTCTGCAAAAAACAGTGTTTTCCGGTTTTCCGCAAAAATTACTATTATTTTTTGAAACAGCGCTAAAAAACGAACAGTAAAAGAAAATATTTTTAGAACGTTGACTGGAGGTCGACATAATTACCAATATGTCATCTATACTCCTTTAATCTATGGTAAAAGTATCATTCTTATGAACCAAAATTTTATGAACAATTAGAAACTAGTTGTATTACCGGTTGTACAGTAGTAGGTCATCAAATTAGATTTAAAAAAATCTTCAACGACTATATGTCTGCATTACAAATAATGCTACGGTCCATTTTATTTCAACAAATTTTTACAGTCTAAAAATAGTGTTTTATGACAGAAACATATTCGTTCAATATTACACCTTTGAGCCTTTAAAATAAGTATGTAGTGTAGTTTGTAATGTTCTAAACCACAACTGAAAATGATTATTGTTACTAATTCGTTTTACTTGCAAATATAAAATAATTCTTATACATTTTGGGGCCATTTACAAAAATGGCATTGCAAATTAGTTTTATATGCATACAGTAATAACTTAAATCAAAACTTTGGACATTTTGAAAAAAAATCATTTAAAGCTCAGGTGAGTCACGAACTGACTTTAGTAATGGTTGTACATTTAATAGTTTGCTCTTGCTGCAATGTACTCAGATACACACAATAGCCTAACTCAAATAATCATCATGAACTATGTATTTAGTATTTGTTCAGTTTCAAACAGATAACTTAATTCATATAGCTGCCTTCAAATACCGGTGTGTCGTAAAACACATGACGTATTAAGGAACGCGGCAGCGTTCCGCCCCGCCAAGTCCCCCAGCGGTACACAGCTGCTGCAGTGTATATATACATGACGTGACAAAGTGGCTTTTTTACTCGTCTATAGCTCTGAAGAAACAAAAGCTATTAAAATAATTGTTCATCCACTGGATAGGGGCACTCATTCTTGGCAAAATAAAAAAAAGAATTTAAAAAAAGGTTGTGTTTGAGCCAAGAAAAACTAGTTTGAAAATTCACAAATTTTCCGTGTTCTCCTTCTTCTCCTTAAATGTTGACGGACCTACAGCCCAAACCACTGGCTCAATTTTAATGTTTTTTATGTTGTTTGAAAGCCCTTAGCGTGTAGATGTGCCTTTTGAGGGTCACAAGTCGGTGCGTTGACCCATAAACCCTTGGCAAGCCCTCAAAGTACGATTTTGGCCAATTTAAATAACATGGGATTAAAATCAAAACAAAAGAAGGATCAGCTGCGATTAAATCTCAATTAATTTAAAATGTTACAGAAATTCATAGGATCAGCTGAAAAATTATTTTAAAACTTTTATAAAGTATTTTTTTCAGGTATACCGAATGATTTGAGCTACTTACTATATAAAATTACTTAGAGCAGTGATATTCCCCGATACTTTCCATTGAAAAATGCAGTGTACCGATGGTACACTGGTACAGCAGCTCGTCATTTTTAACAGTTTAATACTACTTATCAAAACATATGAAACCTAGGAACTTGAAACTTAGTACTAGTAGTTTTAACATTGTTTCTTCATAATATTGCCAAAATTTATTTAACTAAATAAGGTTAGTTTTATGTTTTGATACACTAAAACAAATAAAACAATCGGGAAAATCCGTCTACGTATGTTAAACAAGCAAAAAAGTGAATGTAAAAAGTGATATGTAAATTTAGGATAAAAATGAGTTTTTCAATATTTGTTTTGCCTTATGCTATTTCTAACAAACCTAATCTGTTTGATTACATTTTTACTTCTCTAATAAGGGCTCAATTTACACTAGTCTTTAGATATACGGGTTTAATTATCGGAACACTTATGTAACACCAATGCATTTTATGTGTAGTTGTGCCCTGGTCTATATATAAGAGAAAAGAGGATTTTTATTTTAACTGTTAATTTTCTACAAAAATAAATACAATCTAACAAAAAACCACTAAGTGGTAACACTTCCCCCGCCAAGTCAGCAACCCAAAAAAGACAATAAATCACCACTTTTCCGCCAAGTAAAACAATGTAATGTATGTAAGTTTGGCAACTTGGCGGCAGACTTTTGCTTGATCACTTTAAAAAATACCATAAAATTAGTTTCATTGAGCAAGTATCTCTCCCAATAGTACATTGCTAGATGAGAGCTTATTTTACAAAATTTGACCTTATTTGTGTCACATTTCATAAAATCATAATAGTGATGGTTTTATATTTACTGATTACCTCGAAATTATTATACTTAGTTGGACTAATTAATTAGAGAAGTTGATTTGTGAAATTATCCACCAACGTAACTTGAATGAAAAAAACAAGCAAAAGTCTGCCGCCAAGTTGCCAAACTTACATACATTACATTGTTTTACTTGGCGGAAAAGTGGTGATTTATTGTCTTTTTTGGGTTGCTGACTTGGCGAGGGAAGTGTTACCACTTAGTGGTTTTTTGTTAGATCTGTACTATACAAAGTTTACATTGAGTTGAGATACAGACATTCAGATTCAAGTCTTCATCAGTCAGATATTATTAGACTCTCCCGCAAAGGTCAGATTGAGGCCAGCCTCTTGTTGTTTATGCAGTTTAGCTCTTTCCTCCACTTCAATAGACTCATTTTATCGAATTATACTGTAAATTTCATTATAAATAAATACTTTATTGTCTTGACATTACAGTAGTAACACGAACAAACAATAATGCAATTTGTGTTTGATAGTGTTAACCTCTCCCTTATTTGGTGGTGTCCTTTAGACGAAATGTAATCTTTATATGTAGTCCATGATGAACTGACTTTAACTTTAACAAATCCTGGTAGGGATCCCTTTAGTAAATTCATATTTATTGGATGAATTTGAAAGCGGGTTGTTGATTTCACGACTGTTAAATTTTATAAACCCGTTTTTTAATATAAGATAATGTATTTTAACATCCACATTTAAACCGTAATCGTGAAAAGTAAAAATACTTGGCCAGAGGAAAATTATTGAGAACCGACCGTATGCATGCATCTTAAGTATAGAATTCTATACTGTACTATAAAAATTATCTTTAGATACAGGCGTCTCTTATCTGTGACTCAACCAAAGCCGGTAACGGAACTGAACGGAAGAGGAACTATAGGTGATAATTATTTATGGTCAAGGTCAGGGTCAAACGGTCTGGAATGAACATAACTTAGCTCAATACAAAACAATAATTAGCCAAAACAAAACAAATGTAATAGAACCACCCCTTGTTATTACATATTTACACACAAGATTGCCATCCTTAACTACGTTACGTTGTGTAATAATCTGTAAACATGAACGAAACGTCAAAGTGAAAGTTTTACAAACGGAATGTCTACAAGGTGTGTTAAGTTATTTGTAAACAGTTATAGTTACAATACGGAGGTACTTACGCTAACAACACTACAGCTGAGCCTACGATCCGTGGGGACTTAGACTTGACGATTTTCTTTTCTTGAAGAACACTATTGTTGATAACCAACACCATTTTTAGTCTAACCTAATCTTGAACTGCGCAGTAGGAGTCTCACTTCTCACTTATCGTTCTCACTCTCTCTATTGACATTGACATCGCAAGCGCGTGCGCATAGAGGACAAAAAACTCGTGATAATTTCATGCCCACAGAGTAACATTTATAAACAGTAAACACTGTTATCTGCCAAACTTCGATGCAAATTTAGTTGTTTATTTTACTAGTAGCAGTCTGGTCCAAATCAAGCCCTGAGGGCTGTGATGACGTAGGACTGGGGAATTGCTCAAGTGATTTGAGATAATGTTTTGTATTTATAACGATTAGGAAATGTTCTTTTGAAAGAGTTTAATGACAATTCTCTAAGGTTTTAGGTGATATTGTGTTACACAGATCGAATTGTAAAGGTATAAGAATATAAAATGGGTTTTTGCTTGGACGGTATATAATATTTTACAAGTACCGTAACTTAAGTTTGGAGTAGTTTCTTTATAAATTATTAAGCAGTTTCCGAGTTATTTTACACAACTACATGCCACACAACTTCCAAAATAATTATTTTGTACAATAGTTAGGCATAAAGGAAAGTGATAAAAAAAAACTAGTGTAGGTACCTGTTGCTCTAATTCGAGCAATTGATCCGTATTACAGGCGTTATTTTAAAACGAATAACAGTCATAATTTCTGATGACTTTAAAAGATTCGACTCAAAGATTATGGAAATAATCAAGATGTACATAACAGATATCTTATAATTTTTCAAAAGCTGGTCTTGTTTTTTAGTGTTTTCTACAAATAGCTTTACTCATAGCCGCTTTAGGTTGTCCATAATAACGATTATAAATTAAAAAAAAATATATTTCTATTATTTCTTCTCTTTGGTGGTGTTCTATGACTTTCCTATGTTTCCATAGTTTGCAAATCGGCTCTTTCAATGATTACTAAGAAATGCAGCATAGTGTTAATTCAGTTTTCTTTTTAGTATTTAAAATTATCCAGGCTCTCTCGCTTTTTCCATTGTAATATTTACGCCAACCAAGGCCACACTAAAAAACCCAAATTCAAATAGTAAATATTTCTTTTCAACCAAGTCAGTAAATGCTTGTAGCAAACTGTTAAATTAGCAAACTTATTAACTGTTTACAATTATCATGTTCTTCTTCTCACTTTAAATTTCTGACAAAAGCTGGAGTTTCATAACAATTTTTCCCCCATGTTAATCTTATGGAGAAATTCGAAACTTAAAGGGCCCCAGCGCCTCACTCTCTAATAATTTCCCTAAAAAGAAAGTTTCTTGCACAACTTTACTTTACGCTCTTTCCAATGACACCAAAACATGTCAATAGGTTTAGTAGTTTAGGATGAGTAATTGTCACGAAAAACCTGCTTGCGTATTAAATAAGTAAATAGATAGATGTATACGTATCTTTGTAAAAAATACGAATGTAACGGTACGTTCTGAGTGCACGCCGATTCGGATTCAAATTTAGATTTTCGGCGGCAGGAATAGGACATACATTTTAAACGGAAGTGTCCATAGTGGCCGCCGGAAGCCGAGCCCGCGCGCAGGCGCTTGCTTGGGATTTATTCGTAACAGCTGATAATTTCTACTTGAATATTCTCTTGAATTAATAGGCATAATTATTTGTATAGATTGACTGTCTATAGCACCTTATGAAATGGCTAAATGTACTTTTTGATTTGTACAGTACAGACACAATTACAGTAATACTATGCATTCACTTTAAAATTATGTGTCTTTGTACAGACTTTTGTGTGGATTTTCTTATTTATTTTTACGTGGGCGATAATTTCCCTAAACTATACACAAAATATCAGAAAAGGTTTGTCAAATATGTTATACTGTAGTAAAAATTTAATCATGGCTTACACACTATTTGCTGTGACTTAAAGGTGTCAATGAGTTTGAACTAAATGAATTCAAAGAAGATTTTGCATAGAAATATAGGTTTAGTGATTTAATGAAACTTATAATTCTGTGTTCGCTGGTCAAGGGGGTTTCGATAGTATAAAATATCGAATCGGTACTTCCGTAGCATTTGGAAACGGGATATTGGCGGAACGGAATGACCATTTAGCTGAATCAGGTGGATTGTGGGTAAGGGACGGACGTGATATGACAATGGTATGATATAAAGTACTAGAAAAACATTACAATTTGAATTTTAAAATACTCTTAAGTTAACTAGAGTTTAATTTCATTAAATGTTATGCAAAACACGAAGTGTGTTTTCCGCTGAACGTACGTTTGAGTGCGCTGGTTATAAACGTGTCTTTCTTACAATTGTATATTTTACAACATACTTTATTCTCTAAACTTTAATAGCCTACTAGAAGAAAAGCTATATTTTACAAACAGATTAAGGTAAAATAACCTTATAGTTTACTATTGTAAACAATAAAACACTTTCTGTACCAACCAGACAGAAACAAACCCTAAAACTATCTGCAACTGATCCGAAATTATTATAAATCTAACGAAATATTAAACTGGCGACAAATGCACCATAAATCGCCCTGGCGTGTCGGGATAGTCTGGAGCGACAACATTAACACCTCCAACTATAATATTTCTTGGTCACGTGAGCCTCGTAGTTTGTTAACAGCTGCTTGCTTTTTAAACTTTTTCCGGCGGCGAGCGTGGTTGGTGACAACTGGGGGCGGACGAGGGCGGACGGCGGCGGCGAGTCAGTAGTCAGTCGTGGTGCCGCCTCCGGAACAGCACCACCGCCCCCGTCAATACATGAGGAGGTAGGCATCGTAAACTTATTTAGAATATCTCGTTGAAATTTATTTCATTTGTACATGCTGGCATTGTGTCCTTATTATTTATAAATATTGGAGGTATCGCCCACGGTCCTATTTACTTATTTACTACACTACTTACCAGATTTAAAAGTCATAACTTAAGGTCATACAAGTTGAATTTTGTTTCTAAAAGCGTTGGCGGATTTGTAACTATTATATGCAACAGATTAAAATATTAAAATGTTTCTATTTTTTGGCCTCTCCCCGTTGCAAAGCACGGGTGCAACAGCTAGTACCCAACGATATAAACAACACTGTTCTTTACATCGTTGCTAGTACCACTATAAAATTAAAATTAATCTAAAAAAAAATAAAAATAAAACTTTATGAAGGTGTCTACCAATGATGAGTTACAATGGTAAAATAATACCCAACGCATAATTATAAAAAAAACTACGAAGATATCTTTAGTTGTAGATAATCACCTGCTATATGGGCCCCCTATTTAAATTTTGAGTATGTTGTGCCAAAAATCATCATAGAGGCTTGAAATACGTTAGCTTGAATATTACTAAAGTTTACTTTATTAAAATTATTTCATACTTTTTAGAGCGTTTGAAGACGGTTTTTTTACAAAAATAAATTATATTTATTTGTAAACATTGCAGTTCAAAAAGTCTAACATTGGCCCACTTAAACCCTCTGCGGCGGAGCCCTTTTACGGATCTGCACCAAACTTTACACAAACCATCCTTGAATAAGCTTAATAATACCTGAAAGTTTCATTACAATCTGTCGACTGGTTTCGTAGTCCATAACGTACATACATAACTCCACATATTAGGCTATATACCAAAATGTTCGTCTAGGCGTGTATATTTGCAAACTGGCCTTACATTTTTGAAAAATTCCCTTAGGCTCTGCCCCAGTGGCTTTTAAAGTTCCCATGAAAAATTATAATTAAGGGGGGTTATTAATTAAGGGGATTAGAGTTATCCTTATGAAGAACAAGTTTGTTTGCATTATGATCAGCTGGGTAATTAAATTGCTGTTAATATTTTAGTTGCAATTTAAGGAAACATGTGCTACAAAAATGTACTGAAATATTTTACCATGGTGGAAGGAAAAAACATAGGTGTGCTATTCCCGTCATTTGCTGACGTCATCCAGATTGCAAACAAAAAGTCAGCTGATGTATTGCCATATAAGTATATACTTGTTTTCATTTGATTGTTATTGTTTTTATAATTTTTCTAAATGGATTTTACCATTCAGGCTTCAGAACGTAGGCCTACGCCGGTCAGTATTAAAAAAAAATAGCAAACAGGCTAAGCAAACTATAATAATCTCATGAAATAATAATACGGTATATTTTTACAGTAGGCAAACGTCAAAGGTTTTGACTATGAAATAATTTCAATTTTAAACTCAAGCCAACTAAATTTTTGTTCGGTATAACCATTGACTATATAGACAATAATGTTGATATAGTCAATGGTATGACTATGCAAGCAAATTGAAAATTGAACAATGACACCAGAGTTAAATTGTAAATTCCAACAAAATTCCAGGTGTACAAATTCGGCGTTTACATTTTCTTGATTAACTCGACTTAATAAACCCTTTGATGAATTGGATTAAAACACTTCCTTTTGCTCGTGACGAAAGCGTGTTGTCACTGGGAGGGTTGCGTAATATATAGTTGTAACTGGGGTAGAGAGAGCGTGGCAACACATCGACTCAACAAAACTTTAACCATATCCACCCCTCTGGAGTAGAAGTTTGGAGTTAGAATCGCCGGAGATATGAAATTTGTTAAAATCCATACAGTTTAACAGTCATGTGCAGTGGCTATTTATAAGCGCTTAGTGAATGACGGGATATGGATATGAACGCAGGCCTCTACACATAAGTCCAGCATTGAAGTTACTAGACTTGAATATTCACGATACATAAATAAATAAAAATACCTGTAAAGGCCCACAATTTCAACATATTAATTACATACATTTACGCTTACTGTTAGTAATCGTAAGTTAATGTAATGAATTTGTAATTATTTTGTTAATGTTATTGAACTTATTAAGACGTGAGTTCGAACAAAACAACAGACTCTAATTTGTATACTCTATCTGACAGTTACAAAAGTTTCATCAAATCAAATCCCCTAAATGTAAACAATAAAGTGCAGAAGAATTAAGCGGATATTTCGAATAATAGGAATTGTTTGTAAAAACTAATATTAAATAAGCCCATTTGTCCTTCACTGTTTATAGTAAAACTTTAATGCCGGGCAGAAATTGAAATATGACTCAGTGACAAGATAATAGATAGTGACGTGATCTGCTCTGCATGCTAAACTTTGACTCTGTCAACGCTAGTGAAAGCCGACATGCATGAATTGTTGTTATTTGGATTGTTTTTTTTTTTAGCGAATTTCCCTATAGGGAAGTAGCTATTACCGTAGGTGGCACGGTAAGACCTAGACCCGGGACCGATTTACTTTTTCATTTTGATGTCCCCAGAGGCCAAAAAAACCATTCGTTCAAAATTTTATATATGTATATCTAATATATAAAATTCTCGTGTCACAGTGTTTGTCTGCAAACTCCTCCGGAACGACTTCACCGATCGTTATGAAATTTGGTGTGTAAATTCTGTAGGTATGTGAATCGGACGTAAACTATTTCCCGTTTCGAAATTCTTAAAAGGGCTCCGCCCCAGTGGCTCCGGAGTTTCCCATGTTAACCTTATGAGAAATGGAATTAATGAATCTTAACAGCTGTTTCAATTAAACAAGTTGGTTCTGTTCTATGATGTTCAATAGCATTAAAGTTACAAGGATTACCAACAGGGTGCAGCACTATTATTTCTTCATTTATGACAACAGCTAATTTGCAACCAAAAGGTGAGTGAGCGTAGCGAACGAACTTCAACCTGGAGGCGAGTGAGCGTAGCGAACGAGCTAACCTGAAGGCAAGTGAGCGCAGCGAACGAGCTCCAACCTAAAGGGGAGTGAGCGTAGCGAACGAGCTCCAACCCAAAGGTGAGTGAGCGTAGCGAACGAACTTCAACCAGGTCGTGATTGAGCGATGCGAACGAGATCATCTTGAAAATTAAACGTAACGGTACTTTCTTTCCATCGGTCTGTCTTAGGGGAAACCTATAACTTAGGCGATACGAAGTTCGCCGGGTCAGCTAGTATATATATATGTTTTGATATATATACGTCCGTGAACGCGATAACTTGAGTAATTTTTGTCCGATTTTGATGAAATTTGGGTTAAAGGTGTAAAGCGGGATAGACTTGAATTAGTTCGCGAACCAGCATGATCGGACAATGGGAACGGGGCTTTACGGGGGGTTTTATGGGGTAAAAATTGGTTTTTCTCACTTTTGATCCTCAAAACCCAAAATTTCCCAATTTCTCTTTAGACCTTTTTAAAGAGCTTAAAAAAACAATTTAGTATATAAAAGTATTTTTGTTCGGTTATTAGTAACGGAGAAAATTAAAAAAATTGTAAATTTAAAATTTCCATGTTATTCATTTGGAGAATATTGTCAAATGTTGTAGTTTGCTTGTTTATGGATATAATTTGATGAAACTTGGCAAATTTATTTATTTTGTACTAAGCTATCAATATTTTACTAAAAAACACACTGGATTACCCTGTATGCAGCAAACCTAGGTGCTCGTTATACACCTAATGTTTTTTGAATAGATTTAATTGAAAATCAAATCAGGCAAATGGAAATTCGCTTAGTCTGCTGGTTTGCTGTGGCGGGGGTATTATATATTTTTGAATAATTCGTCATTTTCACTGTGGTTTTTTATGAAGAAGACAGTTGATCTGAAAACCCGTTTGTGCTTAGAAATTTTGTTCATTATTTATGCAAAGCTCTTATGAGAAACAAATTTCTTTGTTTTCATACATCAGCATTGGACTAGCAACCTTGTCATTTCATAAAAGGTTTTTTTAATGAAAAATAGAGAAGATTTTGACAACAGTTCATTCTTGTTATATTGTTTTATACCTCATGAACCGCTTACCTCCTGGACTACCAGAACCAATAGCCAATATCCAACGCCTATGCAATAGGAAAATTTATAACCAAACACCTATCCAACCTATTTGGATTAGGTTATAACCAATGCCTATCCAATAGTCAATGATACTATAAAAAAGCGATCAGGATGCTAAAATTCAATATCATTAATTACTATGCGTTCTATTTTAAGAAAAGAAATTGGCTACATCTGGTCAATTCAGGTGGATTGTCTACTATAACATCTAAATGCAATGCTTCTACCATCGTTGTGTTAGTGCTTGGAAATTTTGGGTTAATTCAACAAATCATTGAGTTTCTGAGTTTGATGTTTTAAAATGAAGGGGTATAAATCGTAAATACCCTATGTAGTTAGCACTTTGCTGTTAAATTAACTCAATTTTCATTCGTGCAAATCGCCTCGTTCGAACTCACTAACTACCTTAACACGCCTTTAGAACCTCTACTGCTACGTCGGTTCTAAAGGTTTTAAAAGGAGCCAGAACTCTAATGTTCAACTCAAAAACTCAAAAAGGCCTGTCTGTTATGCTTGGCCCTTCTGACACGCTTCGAAAATGTTGTCCAGGTCTTAACATGCATTAAGTGACAACGATGGATACATCTAAAAATCACGTTATCCCTGCTTCGAGATGGGGACACGACTAAGACGAATTTAAACTCAAGTGGATAGTGACTGATGGATGAGGCAGTTGTAGCCTTAAGTAAATTTTTATCGACTGATCTGCTCTTTATTTAGTCAGTACGCTATAATTCAATTAGAAGCCCAGTGATCAAGGACAGCTGGGTCTGGTTTCAAACTATCAAAAAGCCCATGACTTTTCTCATGATTGTACGGTAAAATGTGATTTAGATTGTCAAGTGAGCACTATAACCGAAATATACAGATTATAAGTTAAGTAAACGTAAAACCATAAACTAACGGTTTAGAAAGAATGATAAATATTTTGTATTATTATTATTATATTCACCCACCAGCTTAGTCTTAGCAAGTTTCTTAGACTAGCTCCAAGAGTTAGGTGAAAGCAGTTTCTCAATTTCGCTTTATCTGATTAAAACTCGCCCTCGCCTCACGCCAACAGTTTTCACTTTAGGAACACTTTTCTTCCTCTTATCTTACACAAAGTTGGTGAAATCTTGATGCTCTGTGTTTTGAAAACTATTGTGATCAGATTTAGACAAGTGTTGGAGATATAAATGGGGTATCGCATACTTAACCATTCATACAACTGTTGTCTGTTATCGACATAAATCACGAATCACTTTTGTGTGCATTGCTGAATATGAAGGGTGGTGTAGAATGACGCTGGTTGATCTGTGTAGCTTTTGTTACTAAGATCAGCTGTTTCTTTTGTTACGATTTAACGTACCATTGATCTGGGACAGTTGTGTTCAATCTTAGTGCCGAAAAAGCATCTGAGTTTTACCTTCAACAATTGATACAGTATCGAATCAACTATATTTTTTCACGGCCAACCATCTCTATCGACTCTGGAACAAAGACAGCCAGTAGAGGACTACTAAGGTGAAGACAGATGTACAAGACATACTGCTACGAGTCACGACACACGGACCGCCGACAGTACAAACCTACAAACCACATGCGCGTGACGTCACATAACCGAGCGATAAATTAGGAGAATTAATCATGGCGGTGCCTGGTTCTGGTACAGTCTTGGCGGACCCCATGATCGATCCCCGCTTGATGGGGCCCCAGCACGACCGCAGCCGCTTCTCTTTGTTTACTGATTTGGAGATCGTAAAGAACAGGAATTGTTGTCTGTCGGTTGAGGACCGTTTTGTCGTATCGACCCCGTCCTGGCTTTTGAACTGGTGTTTGCCGTTTGCAGTTTTATGCTGTGTTTTGTCTGGCTTGATCTGTGGGGCGTGGACACGTTTAGGTAGGAGTGTTTTGTGGAAATTGCTTGAATTTAAAAATGTTTTGCCATAAAGTTTGGTAGAACCTTTGATGATTGAGAGGAGTAGAGATTTTCACACTATTTTTGGTTGTAGACAATTTTGGAGTAAAATTGGACTTAGGCTAGTTGCATTGAGTCACCGACACAGTGAAAGTCTTTTAAACAAAAGATTCTTCCACAGCCAGATGAATACACTTGGTCCAAAACTTCAGTGTCCAACATTAATGGTTTTACTTAGTTTGTGAGGATTTAGCAATTATTGCTCAGCGATTTATTAGAAAGTTAGCAATTATTGCTCAGCGATTTATTAGAAAGTTTAGTAGAACGATAGACGCCGCTGATTTAATCGGTCGTTATAGATTCTCTACTCAAACTGTCGAGCTCAAGATAAGTAAGTTTCTTCAGAAACGTGTAGCCATCAGCTGTGTTGAATGTGAAGTGCAGCATAGATCGGCGTCAATATCACACAAAACACGTAACATAACACACGTATGATTAAAAACATAAATTTACATAAAACCATAACAGGCTGATACAAAAATAATGGAAACGCAGATCACAGGTTATCTCTATCTCCACATACAGTATTTTTAAAGAGGTAACGGTCAGTTTCAGGGTAGGGCATGCCATCCCAGAGAAGCAAGGATGACAGGAAGGACCACAGCAACTCGTCAGAGGCCACAAGGAAGGTTTATTGCGATGAAGCTCTTGGACATCTCAAAGGAGGCAACTACAACAAGGCGCTGGTCGCTTACAATAAGGTGAGTTGTATCTATTTACTAGAGTTCAGAGAATTTATCCCTATGCAATATAAATAAAGGTGAACTGGTGTTACAATTTGTGGCAGAATGTCTATTAAAAAATAGCTTTACATTTATTTTGGAAATTTCTTGGATCTTCAAGTAAAATTTATTTCATGCGTCTTATGGCCAAACCATCCTGTTTGGCCACAGAGCATAAACCTTAGAGGAAATTAAGAGATTAGTTGAATAGTTTCGAAGATTGTAGCGCATTAAAAGTTACAGCTTGTTAGATGTTTCACGCGAAGGAAATTGGTTCTTTTGAGCAATTTTACCAAAGTATGAAAAAAACTATTTGTGGTTAAACAACAATTGCCAAGCCACAGCGTTTTCAGTTTCAAGCATAGACAAGGGAATTTTTAATCAACACCTTTTTGAATTGTCTCCATACCGTTAGGCGTACAAAAACTCTTCAATATACTGTTACTTCTTTCTCTACAAAATGGTTTGGGAATAAATTTAGAAATTTTATGTTTAATACCTCCTCTAAGAGAGGACAACGATTGTTTCAGCGACCTGTCGCCGTCTTCTGATCTTAAAGAATATTAACGTAAGAAAATTCTTGCCAAGGATCAGACGAAGGACATATAGTCGCCGAAACGATCGTTGTACACTCTTTTAGACGAAATGTTAGGAATTACTAGACGAAATTAAGGTAAATTAACCTTATTATATGGTTAATTGATTCGTGCCTACACAAAAATGAAATTTTAAATCTATTTTAATCAAAACTATACAATAATATAGGCCTACACAACTTTTACAGTTGTTAATATTTTTTGAAATGTTGTTATTATTACGAGAAAAAAAAATGTAAACTAAACGTGGCGTACTGTTAGTTCTCTGATTTTATAATCGAAGAGCAAAGTGGATACTGTTAATTTACTCAATAAAAAGATAAAAATATGTATTCGACATCATCACAATCAAACATTACCAGACAAGAGACATTCTGGTGACTTCTCGCTCGAGTATGCTAACTTTGTATCCAAAACTTATTGTAAACTAAACCACTTTACGCCAGAGCCAGAGCCACATCAACGTGAGTCCTGAGTCGGTGGCTCAGGTGGTAGCGTCACGGACTCCGGGTCCAAGGCAGTGATGTCGTGGGTTCGAATCCTGGTCAATGCCACAAACATTTATCAGTACAGTTCATCTTTGTACTGTACCGGCTCACCCCTTGCTTTGCTGGATACGTTCCACACACAGATCTGTAGTCTATGTGGACGGGCAAATGTAAGGTTAAGAGGCCGCCAACCTCTTTTTATACAAAAAAACAAAACAAAAAACGTAAAATATAATTCTAGACTGTAAGCACACACTGTGAATGGCTCATTCAAACAAGTTCTTTGTAAAATATAAAGACTACCACTACAGCAGGTTCATGCGCTACGATACAGCTTCCAAAGTCAACGGTTGCTGCTATGAGTTATGACGTAGGTTTCGGTTTGCATGCGTGTAAGCTGCTTTATCTACTTTATTGATGAACACGCCATGTAATTAGTTAACTGCGAATCTGCTTCACCTCGGCACGCAAATCCGAGGATGGTTCTGGCTAAAAACAGCTGATATTATAGTGCATCATACAAGGCAGCATTGAATTCTAAGCTATTAAGAACAATGAGACTAATTTATCATGGAAGAGTAGGCATTTATTTTAAACCCTAAGATTCTTCGTGGAATACATTTTTTAACCACTCTCATTGCCAAGGAAAGGATTCTGAATGACCCAGAGTTCTAATTCAACACGAGAGGTAAACCCAAAGTGAAATAGCCGCGTTTATAATTTATTTTCAAATAAAAAAGAAAATATAAATATTCTGTCCCCCTCGTGACAGAAGAAGGCCTACGTTTGCTTCCAAGTTTCCTTAATTCAAAATGGTCTTTTTATCAATTGATACTTACACGATTGATGAGGTGTTTCCTAAATTGGCTTTATTTGTTTATTTATTTTAACGAGGGGGCCCTTGTTCAAATTGCGTAGTAATATAAATAATGTAGTGCAATTCCCGGTCACCTTTCAAAGATTGCTTTGTAGCTGAAAAAGATTTAACATTCAAGAACAGCTTTGTCATATCACAATAAAAATAAATTATGAATGTGCGCTTAGCTATTAGATTTACAAAACTACTGATAAAACAATATACATTTCGATTATACAGTAGATGCACATCACACCATTGAGAGTAATTTGCCTGGAACAGCTGGTGTTAGTCAGCAAAAATACTACACTAAGGCATCTCACTTCATTCTACACTGACACTCATTTTTCATTCGTATTTGGAGTAAAATACGCACCTACGTCCTCCGCATAGATCTTTATTATTAATCCTCTCCTCGTCTCAATTATTGGTAATAATTGGCAACAATAAAGTTATGGTTAAGAATCCTGACAATGTTCATTGTACTGTACATTTAACAAAGAGGTTGCTTCCAAAGAAAAACAAAGAGGTTTGAGTAAAATGGGAAGTCTGTCTAAAAATTTTGACAAGGATAAAATCGTAAGACTATTCAGTTTCAGTGGTTATGACCAGTTATCGTAATGGTATTGTATTTTACTGTCAGTAATAGAAAATGTCCGCATCAATCCTTTTACCATAATCTTAACCTTCGCCTTGTGAACTTAAATGCACAACTTCAACAGTTGCAAAACTGAAACGTAAGAACACGGTCATTAGTATAGTCGCAGAGCCGCTTGAATACAGAAGTGAACTAAAGTCAAACACGCAAACGTTTTACTGCAAAATAATGTGCAACAACTGCATACAACTAGGACACGTATTCTTCCTTGGTTGTGACACGGAAATATTGAGGTTAGAAATATTTCTGTAATATCTAAACCACAATGTGTGAGTCAAGGTAACTTAAAGACATGTCAAATTTGAAAACTAATGAATGGTCAGTAAACCATTTTTCTCAATTCCTTATAAGAATATGCCCTACGCCTACGAGGAGCTGAGGGAAGGAGACATGTACACAAATTGCAAACCACAATACCCTTTAACTATCAAAAACTATTTACAAGAAATTTAATTTTTTATGTATATCCAATATCAATACCATAGACTAACTAACACAAATAGACTTTTCAGAGAATGTCAAATCATTGACTATTGGATACTGAAGCAGTATCAATAGTGAAAGGTTTTAGGTTTTATCTATGGCAATACCATCAAGAGTGATTTACCTAATACCTACCTACTTTAATCAAGATACAATTGTTACCAAATGTAAATAGTTGATTTCTGACCTAAAAACGTGATTGACGACAGCCTCTACCTCAGGAAACTTCGTATTTCGGTGCACAACTCATTTGAAAAATTAAAAATTTAACATTGATTGCCAAGTAACTATGTTGGTTGAACAAAATAACATGGAAAAAGTAAACGACTTTAAACATGTGTTTATAACAAGCCATCTACCTACAGTATACTAGCAAAATACAATATACAGTATAGAGGGGAAAGCATCAGTTGTTACTAGTGAGCAAAGATTACACTGATGATTACTCGATATAAGGGAAACTAGTTCCGATCAAACACTGATTATTTTACTTGACTCTCTCCTACCAAAACTTAGTCCCCGAAGTACTGAGGCAATTAAGAAAATTTTGGTTTTACAGTGAAATAAATATTTTAAATAATATTTTTTCCCGTAAATAAGAATTTTAACAAAAATTTTAAATCGCATGTTTTAAATTTAAACAACCCGTCAAAACAATGTTTATGCAAGTACTGTATAGGCTCATAAACGAGTGATTCAATCAGCATCGACTGTAAAATAAATTAATGTGTTATGAATTGCCAGGTTAAAATTGCCATCATAATAAATTGAAATTCCACTGATACTTAAACAATACAAGCCAACATAAGTTATAAATAAAACGTTAGTTTTCTCTTTATTGCTTAAACAATCTAAATAAACGTATCCGAACCATGGCTTTGTCCCCTGTTTCTTTACTAGAAATGTTCTTTTCCTACAGCTACCTAACAATGTACATGTTCTCTCACTGATTAGAGAAAGCAAAGTGACCAATTCGCTCATCAGTGAGACAATGTTAACATTGTCTCACTTCAGATTTGCAACGTGAAGGCACGAAATAGTGAGCTCGTAACCATTATACATCGATGCGCGTAACATGCAGACAAGGTCGTATGCGCACGAAATACGTTGGCAGCACTGGCTGTAAATCAGCTGGCCAGCTGTTGTACTGTTGTATTATTAAATGGCATATTAAAAGTTCACTTCTGTGTAAAAATATGTTTCTTTAGAAATTTATTTGTTTTATGGTAACTGTAGGAAAAATATAATGTGCAACTCGAGTGCAAATTGCCTCACTCGAGAAACCATTCCTCACTCGCCTACGGCTCTTGAGTAAGTAATTCTCTCGAGTGAGTCAATTGCTCACTTTGCCCACTAGTTGCACAAATCTATTATATTACTTATTTAATACGCAAGCACGTTTTTTGTGACAATTACTCCTCCGAAACCACTGAACCGATTGACATGTTTTTGGTGTCATTGGAAAGAGCGTAACGTGAAGTTGTGCAGGAAACTTTCTTTTTAGGGAAATAATTAGAGAGTGAGGCCCTGGGGCCCTTTAAAGTTTCGTATTTCTCCATAAGGATAACATGGGAGATAATTTTTATTTACAGAAACATATGTTTGTTACCGTACTTGAAAATAGTCAAAGTCTACTACATAATAATTGCTGTGTATTATGACTGTTAATGTATACTACATTTCAATCAAGGATTAAGTACCTTAAAGTTTACTCATAATGGATCTTACTACTTTATTTTAATGCTGGGAATAGTAAAATTCAGTTGAGATTATAAGTTACCATTATTTAGAAAACTTTACTATAATAATTTATGTATTTAAAATCACAAATCTTTGACATTCTTTATTCATTAGAAACGAAACAGCTGATCGAGAAATCAAACAAATAATCTACTTCATGTGAATAATGTTTTTACACAAACATCGTTTTTTTTTTACCAATAACTTGATTCTCTTTTACTTGTGGGTGTATTTTGAGTTTGCAGTTTTATGAAAGCACCAAGCCAAGTAACTTTTATCTAATTTTCTTTATAAAATAACAGTATTAATGAAATTACTACATGAACTTGACAAGTTAGGTACCGTAATCAATTGTCAGTATGCCAAGGGGAAGAATAGTGGGCCCTCGAAAACGGTCGAAGGCGGAGACACCCATCTAGAAAATCGAACTGAGTTTTTAAATATAGAGGTCAGTGGATTGCCAAGACACAGATTATACTAATAAAAGGGGGCAGTGGTTTTATTGATATTAATACATCAAAAACGGCCTCATTAATGGCACAAGGCTTCATGTGGTCAGAACGGTTAACAACAATGTAAAGTAGAATTTAAAGTCCTAACTGGAACAAGCGAGTAGGGACATATTTTGATTTCGGGGATACAAAATTGCCCGTCTGAATCAAACTTACCTTTTAAATGGAAAGATGCTAATTTCTGTTATCATTGGCATTTGCAGCATAAGCACTTTAATTAAAGTGCAGCACTGTTCTTAGCCAGACCAATTTCAGCCATGAGCAACTATATATATGTTGTTTTAAGTAAGGCTACATCTTTTAATAGGATACGCATATTCATTACGGAAAATTCTGACCAGGGTAATATTCCTGAAGGTAACTTTAAGACTAAAATCGTATTATTCATGGAAATGCTTTGTGATTAAAATATTGTTTTTTAGTGTTTATTTTTAAAAGTGTTTTCTTCAAAGCAGCATTTTATGACCCTCAAAATATGCTAGCCTACATAGGCCTATTGGTTTGATATGATAAAATGTTTTGTTAAATGTGTTTTTTTATCTTAAAAAAATAACTAGGCCTACTGTACCCTATAACATACTTGAACTTGATTACTTATTAATTTACTAAATATAATATGCATACAGCTAGAACATGGCTGGACTGCTTCCCTTCTAAGGTTTTATTATTACTGTATTTAATTTTCAACGTCGAGTCAATATACAGGGTGTTCATTTGAAAACTTTCCATATCTGTTGTGTGCAAAGGTAAGGCTTTAAACACTTGTTTGTTTTCATTTCCCCCTAATTTGGACATGCCAAATCCAATAAAATTATTTTCAATTTCGAAAAATGCCCCAATAGGGCCCAATTTGGGGGGTAGGGGTGCTTTTTGAGAAATTTTCAAATGTAAACATGGGTTGTGTGATACATCAATTTAAAGGTCTAATCATCCCGACTATTTTGGTTCAATAAAAATGTAATTATCTTTAACCGTATTTACAGGGTGGGTCAAAACGTTTTAAAAAAGGACTTTGAGGTTATGTACCGTATTACCCGAACTACTGAACGTAACAGCGCCAAATTTATTTCCAAGCTTATTCTTGATCTACTCTTTAAGATAACTTGTAATAAGGGCATTTTCCATGTTATTTTCTAATTTAAAAAGAATCTAAAATTTGAAGAATAAAAGAAAGGTGAAAACTCAAAATTCTTAAATATCAAGGTATAACAAATTTCATACCACGTGAAAGGTCCTTTTTTAACAAACAGTTTATGTATTTAAGTTTTCTTTCTATCTCTTACCGTTTAAAAATTGCAGCAGAAAAACTGAATTTTCTATGGTAAAACTATAACTAGTTTTCTAACAAAACACATTGCACTTTGCTCAACGATGTATTATGATTAATTACAAATTGATCAACTACTTTTACTTGTGTCAGTACATCTTGGACCCTTCATCCTGTTCTTTTCTCATTGGTAACTGATCCAGTTTCAGAAATTTCTTAACTAAATCATTTACAGCTTTATGACTTAAGGTCTTACCTGGATTTTTTTGTTAAACACTTTGAAGTTATCCTGAAACAATTTTGTTCTGCCCAATAAGTAAAAATAAAGTCTATTTTTTTAAGTGTACACCATATTCGATTAGATACTACAGAAAATAGTACTTTTTGAAATTAGTACTACCATTGACTAGTCAATGGTACTACAGTACAGAAAGCGGCCCACATGTAGGTTGTCCTCATCAGTTATAAGACAAAGTGTTTTTCACAAATTAAAACGTAATGACTTGTTTGTCAATCAGGTTATCAATAATTATGAATTGTTTCCTTCAGTTAATGCACCATTAAATGTGTCTAGAGACGAATTTTGGCTGTTTTATTAGAAAACTAGTTACGATATTACTATGGAAAATTCAGTTTTTCTACTACAATGTTTAAACGGTAAGAGATAGAAAGAAAACTTAAATACGTAAAATGTTTGTTAAAAAAGGACCTTTCACGTGGTATGAAATTTGTTATACCTTGCTATTTAAGAATTTTGAGTTTTCAGCTTTCTTTTATTCTTAAAATTTAAGATTTTTTAAAAATTAGAAGATAACATGGAAAGTGCCCTTATTACAAGTTATCTTAAAGAGTAGATCAAGAATAAGCTTGGAAATAAATTTGGCGCTGCTCCGTTCAGTAGTTCGGGTAATACGGTACTTAACTTCAAAGTCCTTTTTTAAAACGTTTTGACCCACCCTGTAAATACGGTTAAAGATAATTACATTTTAATTGCACCAAAATAGTCGGGGTGATTAGACCTTTAAATTGATGTATCACACAACCCATGTTTACATTTGAAAATTTCTCAAAAAGCATCCCTACCCCCCAAATTGGGCCCTTTTGGGGCATTTTTCGAAATTGAAAATAATTTTATTGGATTTGGCATGTCCAAATTAGGGGGAAATGAGAACAAACAAGTGTAAAATGCCTCACCTTTACACACAACAGATATGGAAAGTTTTCAAATGAACACCCTGTATAACACGATGAATTTGTTTTCTAAATTCATATGTTTTTGCGGGGCATTGAGCCGCACAGGTTCACTAGTAACTATAGACTACGCTTATTTACATATTTGCTGCGACGTGTTATTTAAGTAATTTAATTATTTATTGTTTAAACGAACTCTACATTCTACTGTGTGTACAAAACATTCAGTTATTTACTCTATCAGTTCAAGGAATAATATATGAGTTAACCTAGCTTGCACGATAATTGAAAACAAAACAAAAAACTGTTCGGTCAATTTCCTCCTATATACATTTAATTGATGGAGATGGTTTTGACATACAAATTATATTGTTTGTATTACGAATTTACCCTAGAAGTCGTATGAATACATAGCTAAAAAGAACCTCAAAATAGGAGAACTGTATAAAATGTCCTTTTATGTTTAGCTTAAGTAGGTTTTAATAAACGTTAAGATGTCTAAAAGTGTGGTATTCACACTTTTAAAGTCTGATAAATGCATTATAGCATTATAGGCTACTTAAATAAGCTTAAATAAACACAGTATAAAAGAAAAATGTTTAAGTATCGTATCGTGATGAGAATGATTGTATTGTCAGATTATCGAATTTGCATGTGTATATTAGGGTCTCCCAACTACAAATTCCATATTCTGGGACAAGTAATATTACACAGTAAAGGAAACCTGAAATTATTTGTTGCGTTAAGACATAAGATGCATTAGTCTAACCAAGATGAGAGTATACTTCAAACATATAAAATAGAAAGTGTTTTGAAGAGTTTATTATACTTTCTCTAGTAGAAAAACACTGATATTTAATATTATTTTGGTATTTATTTTATTGGCTGGAGTTCATTACACTTATTTTGCAGTTTCAAGTAGCAAAAGCTTCCTTTAGCTATAAACCACACCACAGATGTATTAATTTACAAAATTGAATACTTTACTGTGCAGTGCAGGTAATATCGCGGCCGCTTGTGTCGGTAAAGCAGTCTGTAGTTTACTCTAAGTCCGTTAGGTGCGCCACTTGACAGTAGTACATTGTTGCATTTCGTAACAATTAAATAGCATTGTTAACCAACGATATAAACAACTCAAACGTGTATACTGTATTTAAATAAACTATAAACTGTTAAAACTATCCATATCATCAATATTGCTTTTAGATGTAGTCGTTATATTTGCTATCGTACACTGGTACACAAAAACTCGAACAGATGTTACTGTCAAATAGCTTGGTACTTTAGGCCATATTAAAAGTGTTGTTGAATTTTAATCACATTGTCAATCCTATCCTATTCTATAATATAAAACAAGCGCATGTACGGGCAAACTTTTTTTCTGTCCGAGGATTTTTTATTTTGGTTTCTTTAATATGGGGTATTTGGCGACGAGAAATCGATTCAATTGGAGTTGGTCACAAGGCTGGGAAAATCCAGTTTCCGTCCTACAGCCCTTGAAAGTGCCCATGTTATCGTCAATACCTTTTTGTAGCTGAAGTTAACAAAACAGCTGCTACAATTATTTTTACTGTCATCATTTTGATTTGCGTGTAAACAAAAATACGGTAACTGTATTCGTTAGATTGGACTAAACAAAAAGAATAGTTATATTCAGTTTGGCTTATATACATATTACTGTTATATGTTTTCAAGGTTAATTTACAAGAGTAATAATGAAACGCGGAAGACCTACGAAGCGAATACATAATCCGAAAGGGATAGAAGCTACAAACCATCGTCACTCGTCAGGAAATAAATTTCACTTCTTCGTCTACAACCCAGTTCCAACCAGCTTATACATCTCACCAAATGTCTTCGAAATAGGCCAAGACTTACATCAAAGAATAAAAGGAGAGAAATGATTAAAGATCTTAAGGCCGTGCAAAATAATTAATTAACAGCAGGCCGATTATCTTGAGCAGAGTGTCGACGAATCGCTGCTCGACGTTTGGAAGAACGTCAGCGCACTGAAATTCCTCAAACCTCTAAAGTCGCCATGTCAGCGGATTTTGGATATTCACGATTGGAACCGTTTGACGTGTCATGAATACACACGACGTGTGTCCGAACTGATCCGCGGTCAGAGGGTATTTCTTCAACATCAAAACTCCATTATATTCAAAACGTCAAAAAACTATGAGCTATCAGTTTGTTGAGGTGTGCCTAAGTCACGTTGGGTAGGATACTGCAAATAATCTAAATGCTAGGATCTATGAAACGGGTGTAATTAGACACACTGATATTATTTCATCGATTATTTTAATACGTCTCAATAATGTTCATTATCTGTTTTTTTTATCTTTACCAATGTACGATAAACACATATTTCATAGTGTTTATTTATTCTATGATTGTAGCTTTTGCGGGTTTAGCTGCCGAATACGGTGTGAAATTGTAAATGGCGAACGAGTCTTCAGGAATGGTTTAGGCACTGTGTTACAACAGCAGTAGGTTTTCAGCCCTTTGAAACTTCACAACGAATGAACGAACAGAGTTCCTTACTCAATTCCGCCGCTACAAAACGTCTATAGAATATTTATTCTGTCTACATTTAACCACCATGTGTTCAATTGATACAGAAAATGCATCCGCAAACGACACTCAGATTTGGCAGCTAGGAACCCCTGCATTGCCGCCTTTACCGGTAAATTGTAATAACGTTACTTACTCCTGAAAATAGATATTTACCGGACGAGTGTGGTTGTTCCCGTGCGAGACAAAGTCGAGTACGGGATTACCATACAAGTCCAGTAAACACATTTTGGACGAGTGACTACGATATTTTACGCCATACTACTAAATCCGTACAAATCACATCCTTATATATTATCACCGACTAAGGACTAACAATCACTAGTCATATCCTCTAAGAGAGGTTATGTTTTTGTTTATAAACTAACCACTCTCACCCATTGCCAAATACAGTTTTGGGGAACGGCAAGCAAATCAGCAATTATTCAAAGATTTCAGTCAAAGGCGCTGCGAAGAATGTTGATGCTCCGTGGTTTGTCTCGAATCAAACAATCCATGAAGATTTAAAAATACCTACAGTGATTGAAGAAATAACGAGAATTAGCAAGAAATATCAAGAAAAACTCGAAACCCACCAGAACAATTTAGCCGTTAACTTGCTGGACAATAGTGAATTTCCCAACAGACTAAAAATTGTGAAAGTTCTTGAACTCCCGTACCGATTTGCATAGTTTTAGTTACATGATATGACTATTTATTTTTCCAAGATCTTTCACTGGGGAGATTCTTGGTCAAGTCATTTACTTATATTATGCCTTTTACTAATTGTTCACAGTTGTACTGAACAGATTGTAAAATAAAATAAAGTTAAAAAAAAATTGCCAAATACAGTATAATCAGCTGGTTGGTGTCCGGTAAACTCTACAGTACAGTAGTAATGAAACTCCATTTGATTAAGCTGACGGCAAACAGCTGTTTTCTGGACTAAATCATTGTGGGGGAAGTTCGTCAAAAAAGCGTAGTGTGACGTCAAACATTTAACTAAATCTCCCCCTATTTCGCTCGCACCTAGTAAAATCAGCTGATCGATTGTATGTTTCGTGTTCCCTAATCTAGTGTGTACATCGATTTACTTTTCGTTATTTCTTTTGTGTTACGATTTCCAGCGAGTATAAGATGACTATCATATATCGTACATGCTTGGGCCGGCAAAACTTCGGAACCACAACATAGTTGCAAAGTGCAAAACAATACGACTTGTTTATGGTGTTGGTAGTTGCAAGATTGATGTTTTTCATTGGAAATCTTCTTGCAGCTATTACAGAAAAAACACATAAGAAACAAAAATATTGAAGCACAATTTATTTAATTTTAATTATGATTGCAGTTTTAAACTGAATCTGTGGCAAACTTGTGCCAATGGTATTTCCTCCTTTTTACTAAACCATTATCTTATTGTTTGGATAAACAAAATAGGTTAAATCAATACTGGTCTTCCACATTTTATCTCTCTGGGCTATTTTCGTAAGTCAACAACTAAGCCGAGATATCTCTCACCTACCTAGGCATTGATTCCATCGTTGCCTTGACAACGCCACTGCAGGCGTCAACCTATAACTCATATTCTCACCTCCAACCTACAGCCAAACTCTAGTTTTGCGAGTTGAAAATAGTTGTTGTAAGGGTGGAAAGGGAGCATATTCAGTTTTAAAAGTGTATGACAGCTACTAGAGGGTGTGTAAATCAATATTGTTGTAATTAGGGATTTATTTTACTGAAGAAAACGTCAAAGATATTGCAAGGAAAGTTGAGTGCGGAGTGAACTGGATATAAACGGGTAGTGTTCTATTTTAGATGCACACAATTATATAGTGGTTCTGCTGCACTATTAATTAATACATATAATAGCTTAATAATAGATGTGAATTGCAATAAATCTACATTTTGTTTGCCATACTATATAGCACTTTGAAACACAGAAAATCACTAACACTTAAAATTCACTAGTTCGACGATCATAAAGTTGAAATTTATAGCATAAGTTAGTTACAACTACTACTCAATCATCATTATACACCTAGGTACTTGCAATACTATCAAAGTACCTAAAATACTAATACACAAACACATAATCATAAATCTTTTTGGTGTCTTTCTCACAAAAAAATAGAAGAAAAATCAGTTAGAGTTTACACTGTAAACAAGTTTAAAATCAAACAACCATGGGAGATATGTCAGGAGATATCCAAATCTCATCTGGAGGCCACACCTCGGTGGACATCCTCAAGATCTCCGCCAACACCGAGTACCTTCACAGCTTCCTCCGGGTGGACCATGGAGAAGAGACTGGATCAGAGGCCGGTGACGCAAACAAGGGGAAGAAACCACTCAAGAAGAAACCAACCGAGGGAGAAGTCAGGACTGAGAGAAGACGAGAGAGAGATCGACCGAGAAGTCCGAGCACGCCTCCTCCAGCAGGACCCACCAGCTTCCAGCAGATCAAACGTGAGATCATCGCAAAGGCAAAGGCGGAGCGCCAAAAACTCTTGAAGGCAGGGAAGAGGTCAAAGAAAGATAGAGTGAGGATGGAGGAGATATACACCGATAAGGATAGAGCTGCAGCGGTCAACATGGGCAGTCGGGATATCAAACATTCGCTGAAGATGAAGAGACGTCAGGATAGGAGTAAGGCATTGCAGATACCTGAGGAGGCTGAGCCGAGTACACTACTTGCTCTGGGTAGTCATGAGTTGAGGTCTGGAGACGTCGACATCGCCATCGGGTTTGTCAACAAGGTGAGATAAATGTAAAGGTAGGTTAAGGTTTATCCATTAAGGTGAGTTTTAATACTTTGCAAACAAATAGAGGATTGATTTTTTGTTACTGAAGTAAACATCTTGTATTGACCAGCTGTTGAACTGTTTGAATCTGGTTGTATTGACCAGATTCATAGTATCAACAGCAGATTGTTGAAGTCAATTTTAATGATAGGCCTACAGTATTTGTAAAATACAGAAACTGTGTAACTAATCCAAACTAAAAGGAACAACTCTCATTGTTACAGTATGTTTTATGTCGCATCATCTATCATAGCGATAAGAACTGAGGAAGAAAATATAATACCGACAGAGTAAAACGCTCTGACAGCGGCTCATTCAATTACGTACTTTTTCAATAAGAACAACTACCTACAACTCTAAACTACATATGGTCCATGGATAGAAGTTATGTCTACTTGAATATCATGTATTCAGTGATAGAACATAGTTGAATGAGCCACTTGTAGAGCGTGTTACTATCAGTATTATATTTTCTCCCTTAATATTTGATTTGTAGGCTATACTATTCTGGTTCATGTGACATATATAGCAGATGCAATACCTTAATAAATTGTCCTTTCAGTTTGGCTTTGTCAAACAGTTAACAAATTCAGCTAAACTCAGTAATAGACATATCTCTGTTTATGACTCGATTCAACTACATTGATTTTTGATCTGGCTACAACCTTTTAAAACCAATTCAAACCATTTCAAAATTTAAAAATGATTTCAAACAATACCTTTCACAGAAAAATTATTATTCTATTTCCGATTATTTAAATTATAAGTAAAATGTATTTTATTTTAAGCTATGTATATTTTAGTTTTTATTTGTAGTGTTTTTTATCCCTGACAATATCACCTGTTTCACCAGCTAACGCTGGATTTGTGAAATGTTTTGTGATAATAAAGTAATATTTCATTTAATTCCACAACCATATCATGGTAATAATGGGCTGTCTACCTGTGAATCTTCAAAGGTAGTATCAAGCCAATTCTATACAAACCTGAAAAATCTGCTATCCGCCTGTTACTTTTCAGGAATCAATAGTTTATTCCAGGAAGACATTTTTTTACAATGCCAGTGGAGTCAAAGTTGGCTTGCAGAGCAGTTGTTATATCGCTATTGATATGTTTGTTCCATGTTTTGTGTGTATGTTGATATGATTTGTATGTTCTAGGCCCTTGAGCTATGTTCCACTGATAAGAATGCCCTTGTTGCCCGGAGCAAGTGCTATCTTCTCCTGGGAGAACCAAACTTGGCCCTCAAAGATGCGGAGACTGCGCTCGCCAGTGATAAGAGCTTCGTTAAGGGTTTGTAATATTTTATAAAATATTACTGTAATAATGGAAAATGGGATGGCTAATAGACAAAGGCTGTGACTTAACATGTGATAGAGTCACCTCACGTAAGCTTCCGCTTTTGCCTAACCTACCTTAGGAAAATTATTGCTTATACGCATCTCATTCAAAATTCGTTTGACAGGAATTCTTCAAAAGGCTGAAGCCCTCTACCACTTGGGTGACTTTGAGCACGCCCTCATGTACTACCACAGAGGTCTCCGTATCCGACCGGAAATGCAGGAGTTTAGACTCGGAGTGCAGAAGTCACAGGAAGCCATCGAGAACACCATTGGAAGTAAGAGCTGATAATTAGGTAGATAACAGAATGTTCAAATAGTTGTGTCCCTCTGGGAGTGAGCTGGTCTGGTGGTAGAGTGCAGGATCTGGATCAATCACTAATGGATTTTAACTACAGTAAGTAATAATGCTGCAACCCTCGAGGACTAGCCTGAAGTAATGTGCCCAACATTATTGTCTGAGCTTAAATGCATTGTTAGCTTAGTATAGTTATTGGGAATTTATTGTTAAAAAAGACTCAATGCTGTTTTCTCTGAAACACAACCCATATTTAAGATTTATTGCAATTAATTAAAAAAATCTCGTATGTATTGTATTACTCAACTTCAAATTTTTCTACTGACTTAAAAAAATTACTTTTTTATAAGTACTATTCTACAGTAGTCTTCATAATATTTACGTTTACGAAAAGACAATGTTGAGCTTATTTAAAATACATTTTCTTACAAAACTAAATCGGTGCAGACAACAATGAACAATGAATATCAGCTGATCTGAAATGGAGTTTAGGAAGCGGTGCTGCCAGCTTATGAGATTTTTTTGTCCCAAACAATTGGATTTTATAAAAAAAACTCTCTGTTAAAGTGATTCTTTACTGTTACAGATAAGGTAGGGTCTAAGTTGACTTTACCACCTTACCTGGAGCAGTCCCGTCCCAACAGCAAAGTGTCGAGCGCAGGACCAGGCGGTAGACCGAGTGTTGCGAGTTCCGAGCGTGGTAAGAGCGCCATCTGTGTTGACGAGCTTATCAAAAACACTGCCAGCAGCAAGAAAGCGGAAAAAATGCTACTGGGTGAACTCAACGTGGATAAAGAATACTTGGAGGAACTCCTTAAACACCCAGGTACAGAACTTATTTTTTTAGAATTAAATTTTTCCTGAAAATGTACTGTAATTTAAGCATAAGTTTGATGAGAAAAGAAAATACCTCTTGAGCTTACCCTTTCATTGTGAGCCGTGACTACGTTCCACCGTCGAATGTTACAACTCATTTTGTGTTTCAAGTGTTACAAATGAGATTTTGTATAGTACGTGTTTTGCCAGTATCAATGTTCTGACGTCCCTCGTCAACTGTTTGCTACACAGATCTTTTTCCTACCTGTAAATGTGCAATTTCATAGGTTCTACAGCGTCACTCCTGTCAACATCTATATCATTTGGCATCCTTTTTAGTTTTCACTATTAATGCTTTTTATGTGGGTTTTCCGTCGTCTCGTGTGCCCTAATTTTTTTTTCATGGAGTAATTAAATTCCCCGTCAGTGCCTGATGAAATGAAATGAATTTACCACCCTGGCTACTTTTGGATCTGCCTGCGTCTTCAACCACTTGGTTACCTCTTGTAGCTGTGCGTCGTCATCAAAACGCTGCATAACCGGCCACTTCTTCATTGCTGGGAATAAGTGAAAGTCACACGGTGCCAGGTCGGGACTGTACGGGGGATGGGGAAACAACTCGCACCTAAAAGATTCAAGAACTTCGCAAGTGACATTTGCCGTGTGGGGCCGGGCGTTGTCGTGAATCAACAGGATCTTTGAGCTTAAATTTCCCCTGCGCTTGTTTTGTATCGCTCTTCTAAGGTTTTGCAATACCTTTGACAGTTTATTGTAGTGCCTCTTTCCAGGAAGTCCACAAAAATTACATCTACCCTATCCCAAAAAACAGTCGCCATCACTTTCCTAGCCGACGTCGTTTGCATGCATTTCTTGGGTTGGGGGGAATTTCTGTGCCCCCACTGCATTGACTGTAATTTTGTCTCGCAGTTCACATGTTTGACCCATGTTTCGTCACCAGTAACGATGCGATCGAGTAGAGAGTCACCATCTTTATCGTAAGCGTCCAGAAACGGTAGTGCTGCAGTCATACACTGATTTTTGTGACTTTCTTAAACTTTTTCAACAAGTTCAGGAGTCACAATGCTGGGTCTTCCACTTCACTCTTCGTCGTGAACGTTTGTTCAGCCATTTTTAAGTTTTATGACCCACTGATGCACTCCACCTTCAGTAATCAGGGTTTCCCCATAAACTTCACAAAATTGCCCATAGATTTCTAACGGTTTGCAGTTTTTTGCAGTCAAAAACCTTATAACTACATGCACTTCACAGTTCGCAGCATTTTCAATTAACACAAACATTTTAAACTGTACACCAGAAACCTCTCACTAGCACGGATAGATGCCAACTGAGCTGCATAACGAACTGACACCAAGATAGCCGCACTATCCTCACCCTTTGGGGATACAGACAAAAACGTAATCTACTTTCTGGATAGCCCTCGTATTATTGTTGATAATCTATTAATTGTTTTTTTTTTATCATTGCAGCTTGTTCCTCTCAAACGCCGAATTGTTCTTGAACCTTTCCCCCACGGTTTTTCTTGCTGTTAGGTAGAGCTGCGAGCCGCTCCTTGTCCCTGCACATGGGATCACGCTTCCCAGTTCGTTTGCCTGGGTGCAGGTGCGAGGGTGTGGTTCAATTTTGATGTTTTAAATACAAGAAAATATCAATAGTGATTATAAAAAATTGTGGGTGACATTGTCAATTTCTTTTTATACTTTTATTGTTTGCAATCTTAAAAAAGGACAAAAGTAAAATTATGTTTTACATTTTTTTTCAAACATAAAATTACCTATCAGCTCTCCGTTATAGTTGTACTGCACATGTCATTGAGAAAAGAGTATCTAGAGTCAAGGCATCACACTAATTACTTTCATGTTGCCAGATATCAAATGTTTACACAAAGAGATGGCCAACAACCCAATACAGAAGTACGCTGAGGAGGGAGTAGCGTTCATCAAAAACCGCCAAGAGTTTTGGCGGCAACAACGATGCGACAACTCTGGTGGAGCAACCAAGCGAAAACGTCCTTCAAAGAAACAACCAAGCACAAACAAACAATCTTAATTCTGATGTAAACCTTGTATTGTCCATTAGTTCATAGCTAACATAGTAAGTAGCATCAATGATGATTGAATATCATTAAAATAGGAAAAAGTAGTAAGTTAAGTACTGTTCTGAAACCATTTTGGTCAAAATTCGGTTTAAGTTTAAATAATAAGTAGTTATAAAACATGTTTTGCTTGGTGTAATAATTGCTCAATTTTAATTAAAGATTATATTACACAAGTAGACTGATGTGTTTTTTTTTTTTTTAATCAACCTCTAAGAATAAATATACATCAACTATGAAGTGTGACAGTAATACAGCACAACTCTGATTTCTAAAACAGAGCACAACAAAATTTTAACATGTAAGGCCCCGTCATAGCTGGACGGCAAGAGCGACGCGACTGTTGGCCACTGCTGTCGGCGGCAAAATGTGGGTCCACATTTCCAGGATTATGATCAGATGGAGTCGAGGACATCAGCTTTGTCCATTGGTTTTTTGTTTGAATTAAAAAACATATTATCATAACACATTGTTGAATTTGGTTGTGCTTATACTGACGTGAAATTGTATTTGATATTTTACTAGTTAATTATTGTTTAATACCTTAATCAACATTAAGACTAATTTATATGTATAACAAAAATATTTCAGTATTTGGACTTAAATAGTTATTTTTGTAACTAGTGGGAAAGGCAGTTTTCACTCCCGTTACACATTATATTTTTTCCTACAGTTACTATAAAGCATATGAATGATTAGTATTTAAAACACTGTACTATACGTTTTTAGATTAGGCTAAATCCAAACATTGAATGCAACATCGGAAACACTGCACCAGCTGATCGTAGTCGTAGTATCAGTAGGTATAGTAAAGTGTTACTGACCTATTTCCAAGCGTACACGGATTACGTGCATAATAAAAGCACACTGTTTTGTGTTGTTTGGTTGCATTACTGGTGTGCGACAAAGTAAAGTAAAAAGTCCAAAATAAGTAAAAGTATCAATTAGCAGCTTTCTGTACTATATCATTGCAAGAAAGCCCACTTCATCGGGTGACTGTAGGAAAATATAGTTATCGTTGCATTGTCTGAATATGCATAATTCTTTCTTCAAACATCTGGTAAGCCTTATACATTGCTGGTGAGACAAGCAAAGCCTGCACTATCTCAATACTGTTGCAGTCACTAGCTTATCCGTTGACCAAAACGTTGGCTTACTCTCTTTAGAACACCTTGCAGACCAGTATGTATATAGAGACAAGTAACACGACTGGGGCTTTAATAAAATACCCCCGCCGCAGCAAACCTGCAGACTAAGCGAATTTCCATTTGACTGATTGGATTTACACTGAAATGTCTACTTAAAAATATAACATTTATTCTTGATTTAAATAGAATTAGTTTAACAAGTACTTAGGTTTGCTGCATCAGGGAGGGTAAAACTGTTTTTTTTGTAAAATGTGAATAGTTAGTAAGAAATAAAAACATTTTCCAAATTTGATCAAAATATGTTCACAAACAAGCAAACTACAACAGTTTACTTATTCTCCATAAGAATAACATGGGAATTTTAAATTTACAATTTTTTGGAATTTTCTCCGTAACTATTAGGCGCATAATAACGCTTCAATATACTACATTATTTGTTTTTTTAAGCTCTACAAAATGGTTTGTAAAGAAATTGCTAAATTTTATGTTTTTTGGGTCAAAAATGGGAAAAACCTATTTTTACCCCATAAAACCCCCCGTAAACCCCCGTTCCCATGGTCCGATCATGCTGGATCGCGAACTCATTCGAATAAACGTACGTTTACACGTTTGTACCGAATTTCATCAAAATCGGATCATTTTTGCTCGAGTTATCGTGCTGACGGACACACACATATATATATATACTAGCTGACCCGGCGAACTTCGTATCGCCTAAGTTATAGGTTTCCCCTAAGACAGACCGATGGAAAGAAAGTACCGTTACGTTTAATTTTCAAGATGATCTCGTTCGCATCGCTCAATCACGTCCTGGTTGAAGTTCGTTCGCTACGCTCACTCACCTTTGGGTTGGAGCTCGTTCGCTACGCTCACTCACCTTTAGGTTGGAGCTCGTTCGCTGCGCTCACTTGCCTTCAGGTTAGCTCGTTCGCTACGCTAACTCGCCTCCAGGTTGAAGTTCGTTCGCTACGCTCACTCACCTTTGGGTTGGAGCTCGTTCGCTACGCTCACTCACCTTTAAGTTGGAGCTCGTTCGCTGCGCTCACTTGCCTTCAGGTTAGCTCGTTCGCTACGCTAACTCGCCTCCAGGTTGAAGTTTGTTCGCTACGCTCACTCACCTTTTGGTTGCAAATTAGCTGTTGTCATAAATGTAAAAGAAATAATAGTGCTGCACCCTGTTGGCAATCCTTGTAACTTTAATGCTATTGAACATCGTAGAACAGAACCAACTTGTTTAATTGAAACAGCTGTTAAGATTCATTAATTCCATTTCTCATAAGGTTAACATGGGAAACTCCAGAGCCACTGGGGCGGAGCCCTTTTAAGAATTTCGAAACGGGAAATAGTTTACTTTCTATTCGCATACCTACAGAATTTACACACCAAATTTCATAACGATCGGTGAAGTCGTTCCGGAGGAGTTTGCAGACAAACACTGTGACACGAGAATTTTATATATTAGATATATATATATGAATTTGAACGGATGGTGTTTTTGGCCTCTAGGGACCTCAAAACGAAAAAAAAAAATTGGTCCCGCATCCAGGTCTTACCATGAGTACTACGGTAATAGCTTATTCCCTATATGGGAAATTCGCTAAAAAAAGAATACAGCAGTTGAATCATTCCAGATTGCAGCCAATTTGCTATAGGCATATCACTGAGATTTATAAAACAATATAAATAAACTAAGAGCAAACTAAACAGAGAAAAAAGGTAAGTAAAAGGTAAAAGGTAAGTTGATTCCAATTTGATTAAAATATATATTTCTCATGAAATATGACTTAATAGATACTGTATAGTCAATCAATTCACAACGACCTACTGTGCCTAGTGGAAAAATATACATAACATTTTCATTGAAAGAAATACCGTAAACATTATAAAAATGTATTTAATACAAATAAAGTGTTAATTACACAGATGAATTTTTAATTATATTATAAAAACATGATGACGAGTCTTCAGTTCGCACATGCACATATTTACAAATATTACAAACAACAAAAACCTTATTCTTAATTGATAACTGTAACAAAATGATCGTTCTAATAATTTATAAATACTTAATAAATAACATTGATCAAAAAACAATTTATAAAACAACGTCTGGTAAAAATGCCATGCTGAACAGAAACAGTATATTGGTTTCATGATAAAATTGCCATGCATCGATGTAAATTACAAAGTGGTATAAGCGTCTGATAAAAAAATGAACACAATATATTACAAGTTTGTACAAGGGGCAGAAGGAACTAAGTCTAGTATTGAAGGTCAATCGTCATCGGGTCGTGAATACGTTGTCCCGAACTTAGACATGTACTTCTTGATGAAGTCTCTAGCTTTGTGTTTAACATTATCATTACATTCCAACTCGTCTACGCTGCGACAGTGTTTCAGCTCTTTGAGCATCACAAAATGTGTCAGCTGAAACAAAACAAAAACCATGTAGCGCTTGGCTGGACAGTCCAGTGTGTTCAGCAAGAAAATAAAATTCAAGCACAACTACTAGTTTTCCATCAACACTTCCTGTTACAAATATAACTAACTCATGACTTCCATTAACCTTTTCAGACTTCAATGCAAAATAACCCGGTTCAATACCCAGCATCTGCATAGAAGAAGTCCTGGGAGAAAGCTGATCTAGTAGTAGAATGAAAGACTTCGGTCCCCGAGGTCCTGTGTTCAAATCCCACCAATCACCAATGAATTTTATCTAAGTGATAATGCTGTGATTCACTAGTCCTAGCCTGAACGTAAAATAGTTGCAGGCTATAATCTAGCATCCTAGGATTGGCGTTCCTGAGATTGGTAGTAAAAAAGGCTAATAAAGTAGAAAAGAATAATTGTTTTAGGAGTTGGGTGATACTTCCCTGAACATAATAAATATTTTCTAATACTTTATTCAAAGTACAACTGAACTGCAGTAACAGTAAAACTTTAGACCTTTCACTCGGACTAACCTTCCTGGCCAGGTGTTTAAAGTCCTCCGTGTTGGATATTTTACCCATCTTGCAGTCAGGCTTCCTGTATGCATTGAGATAATGCACAATCACTCCGGCCATATTCAGTCTGAATGCATCTTTGATCTTCCTCCCCGGCTCACTGGAAGTGTCCGCTTCACACTTACTAGTTCCACTTCGGTTTTTAGATTTGTTCTTTTGCTTTTGACGTAGTTTCTCTTTGGCTTTTTGACGGCGTAACTTTTCCTTAAGTTCACGGATTTTCTTCTTATCAATTTTGTCGGGGATTTCATCAGCAGTTCTTGGCTGTGAACAGAAAAATATAAATGTGATATTTTGTAAAGATTGACTCTATTTTATTGCAATTGCTGGCAGTCAACATTACTTTTTGGAGGGAAAAGAGGGCCATAGCGATATTGAAAGGAGTAAAGCTACTAGGCTATATATCTTTTTTTTACCTGTAATGAGAGAAAAAACAACTTTTACCCAAGAAAACCCCATTCCCACGGTCTGATCATGCTGGTTCTTGAACTTTTTTGAATAAACGTTAGTTTACATACATGGACCAAATTTCACTGAAATCTGATGATTTTTTAGTTATCCTGCTAACGGACACACACCAACACGCACACATATACAGGGTGACAATTAAGTCTGGAACATCTTTTTCAATTTTTAAACCACAAAAGAAAAAAATACCAAAGTTCAAACGTGCTTACTGGTGATAGCACAAACATCTGCCTAATTACCGACCGCCTGACCCCTTTGAGGGACGGTCCATACAAGGAGTCAGACAAAATTTTTAAATAGCAGCATAGGTTGATTATGGTACGGTATCAAATTAAAGGTCTCCTTTAGTAGAATACAATGACACAAATCCAACTCAAATGGACAACCAAGTAAAAAATGGCAGCCGATCAAATATTTCTTTAATCTGCCCTTTTGAATCTTTGAACGGCTGCCAATCAACGGCTGCTCATCATTTCGAATTAGTTTTTTAAGCCGAACTCAATTCCATGGTCCGTTTTTCATTTTCATATTTTTATTTGGAAATATTGACATTTTTAAAAAAAAAATTGCAATATTTCATAAATGAAACTTGATAACAAAAAATGAATTGCGGCATTGAGTTTAGCTAAAAAAAGTAGTTCGAAATGATGGGTCACAACACCCCCTTCATATTCAAAATAATTTATCACATTTCAAAATGGCGGATCCAAGATGGCCGCCGAAAAATATACATCCATCATAACCAAGTGAAAATAGGTCAACAATGACTGGTAGTGTAATACTTATCTTTATCTAGTACTATTTTGAGATCATGGTCTTAGTTTGTAAATGCACAATGTTAAAATGGGCTAAAAATAAAGTTTTAAAAAGCCCTCATAACTCTAAAATGGATCAAGATTTTTAAAAACGATTTGTGGCATTGTAATCAGGTTAAAAATCTAGTTCGAAATAATGGGTCACAACCCCACCTTTACATAAAAAAAATATATTTTGCATCCAATATGGCGGATCCAAGATGGCGGCCAGAAATGACCACCTTGTCAAAAAGAAGTTTTTACTACCCAACAATGTTTGGAAGTGGTCAGGGATTGATATTTGAAAAACTGTAGAAAAAAGTTGGGGGGGGGGGGACAATTAAATCTCACCCTGTATAGGCTACAGTGTATACACTCATGAATTTGAGCGGATGGTGTTTTTGGCCTTTGGGGACATCAAAATGAAAAAGTACATTTCCAAGCGATTATACTGAAATGTGTTTTTTATGGCCTTCAATAAAATATAAGCCTTTACTTTTCAATTGTTGCCTATAGTGTAGTTGTGTATTTATTAGGACTGGATAGTCTCTTTTCAAATCAGGTAAGACCTTACTCACAAAATAGCAACACAATTACAAGATCGACAAAAATTTGAAACTTACACTGATGATTCTTTCTTGAACTAAAACATCCTTCCGCTTCTTCTTAGGATCCTCCTCGATGTCTTCTAGTAACTCCATGGTCTCAGGTTCATACGGAGAATCGGCCAACTCTTCACAGCCGAGGTCATCGTCGTTCATAACTTCAGTTTGTTCTACCTCCTCCTCCATCTAGAAAAATATTTAAAATGGTAAACTTTACTAGAAGAAATTTTACCTATAAAGTTTAAAAAAAATTATTTTGTGCCAGAGAAGACTCTATTCAAGTGAGAAAAGCCATTTGGCTTTTCAGCATCCTCAGAATCTTTGCCTTGTGCTTATATTACATTCTCAATTCTTGGACTATACAAATGGTTATAAAATTCCTAATAGTGCATAAATGCTTAATATATTTACCCTTTTAACACTTAAAGTCCTTAGCCAATTATTTTATATTTCTCTGTGGATGAATTGTAGAGCAAGGACTGTTGTACACTATCCAGGCTCAAAGTACCAATGGATGTATTCAGAGAAAAGGCTGATAATTAATTGGTAAGAGAACAAAAGAAAATAAGGTTAATTATTAATACATACGAGAATAAAATGGAAAAAGGTAATGTGAAATAGTTCCAAGTACCAGAAAAAAGGACACAGTGAAATTATAAGAATATGTGAAGATAGGCCTAAATAAAACTAACACACTTTTATAATGGTTACCAGAGAACAAACTGTTTATATTTACCTTTTAAAAACAACATATGTTCAAGCAAGAAAAATAATTCAATTTTAACATAAACACATGTTATTAGGAAGAGTTTTAATTTAAAAAAGAGTATAAAATAAAATATTTAAGAAAACTGAACACTCAGAAAATTTTTATTTCGGTTATCTATGCCTGTTTATGTCTTTTATAATGTATTTGTTTTGACACAATAATAATATTTAACTGAAGTAACCCCGCCACAGCAAACCTGCAGACTAAGTAAATTTCTATTTGCCTGAATTGATATACAATTAAATAATTAAATCTATTTGAATAAAATTAGGTTAAACGTGTACCTAGGTTTGCTGCTACAGGAAGGTTAATAAAGTATGTTTTTAGTCAAATATATTTTATTATAAAATAAATAAGTTTGCCAAGTTTGATCAAAATATATCCATAAACAAGCAAACTGCAACATTTTACAATATTCCCCATAAGAATAACATGGGAATTTTAAATTTACAACGTTTTGAATTTTCTCCGTAACCAATAACTGCACAAAAACACTTCAATATGCTAAATTATTTGTCTTTTAAGCTCTTTAAAATTGTCTAGAGAGAAATTGGGAATTTTGTGTGTCTTTAGTTAGTCATATATAAATAAATTTTAAGGAATAGATTTTTGGCCTCTAAGGATATTAAAATGAAAAAAAGTAAATCGGTCCCGGGCTCAAGTCTTACTAAGAATCGGTAATAGCTATTTCCCTACAGGGAAATTCGATAATAAGCTAACTAACCTAAGCCTAAGTTTTAAAGTTTTAATGAACTTGGGCATCTGGTCAGCTATTTTTCTGTAGTTCATTACACTGTCTAGCTTGTATTAACAAGTTAAGATCACATTTTGACAAAAATGTCATAACCTTTTGATTCAAAATTTCATAAGTACCATTTTGAACGGAATGCACAATCCTTGATATTGCACACAACTGAGAATGTTTTTAATAGTTATCTAGTTATCTTCCATCATTAGTATTATTTACCTTATCCTCGTCTTCCTTCTCATCAGCCGACGATGAATCTTCATCTTCGCTGTCCGACGAGTCGCTCTCCGACTCAGACTCTTGAACGACCGTCTGTTGCTGGTAATCCCACAACGGAGGTTCCCACTGAGACACCCTTGTCTTGACATGATAGTAGTATGTGCGACCCTCCGCGTCCTTCGCACTCTTCCACTTAGGAGGCAATTTGACAGGAAGGTACAAAGGAACGGGAGAGGCTGCGGCAGTGGTGACCGGCACAACGGCCGTGGTGGGGAACTGCGCAGGGAGTGACGCCTGGAAAACAGGAACAGGATTAGGAGTAGGAGCTTGAGTAGGAAGAGGCGGTTGGGAGGTGAAAGGCGGGGGCTGGGAAAACTGCGGTTGAGGTACATTCTGGAATTGCTGAGGAGCACTAACCTCGTGTACAGGATAAGTGACTGGTTGGGACGGAGGCGGTTGGTTGGGTAATGGAGGTTGGAAAGGAATATTCATTGGGTGAGGTTGATTCGGAAGCGGAGGCGTCATAATCTGATTTTGTATAAATGGCTGACTCGGCAGAGGAGGATTGTTCAACATCGGTTGATTAGGGATGAGAGGTTGATTAGGGATTAGAGGTTGATTAGGCAAAGGAGGATTACTTAATAAAGATTGATGGTTGGGAGTGGGCAACAGGGGTTGTTTAGGCAGCGGAGGAGGGTGAGCGAACATGTTGTGGAAGGAGTTGTGGTTGGGATCCAAGAACGGAGGATGAGGTCCATTCTGGTTGAAGAAAGGCGGAGGTTGACCAGGGCCAAACATGGGCTGTCCCTCCATATGCTGCTGAGGTAGCATGTTCCCATCTGTACCAATACATTACACATTATAGTAAAACATGAACAAAGCTAACATTTTTAAATAATTTAGTTCTTCTATTTAGCTAAATACAAACTGTTCAGGTAATGAAAGTTTCTGGCACTGCTACCAGGTAAGTTTTTGGAGGGGAATGGCATTTAGTTTAGGACTACAGGAAGAGGGGCTGGACACAACTAACTTACCCAAGAAAAGCATCCCAGGCAAGTAATAGCACACACATACATCTCATCACAATGGATGTTTTCTCGTTTTTGTGGTAGGACCTGGGGCCCTATTTTTGAAATAGTTGACAGTTGAGTCAATCGTCAACACTCAACTCAACCAACAACAGGATTTGGTATTTTTGAAATCCAACAGTTGAGAAGTGAGTTAGGAATCACTAGTTGAGTGACTCGTTTTGGAAATGTAGGGCATACGACCGCACAAAATTCAGATGACGTCATTTTGAACCAATCACAATGCAGAGTTCTTGCGATCTTCAATTTAACCTCTTCTTACTCTAAAATCTGGATCAGCTAATCTCAATCTACCATATTTCGAGACACTGAGGTAAACTGTCAACTCTGTTCTTGAGAGATTGAGGTTATGTCTTGCTTAATCTTAGTGATTGCAAAAGTACCTTTACTTATATAAACTCAAATAAAAAAAAATTTAATATGGATGTTTGTTTTAGGGTGTAGCTAATTATAAGTTTAGGCATATCCTAAATACATTATTATTTGCTTTCTTCGTCTCTATTTCAGAACACATAACCTTATTTTAGTTTCCTTCATAGTTTATGTTATTTTTAATTGTGTTTTTATTTAGGTTAAAGCGGCTATTTGCCATTGCACTGAAAGCATATCGTAACTTAAATTAATTTGATCCCTTTATTAGGTGAATGGTATTAAAACAAACTATGATATTGTTTCTCTCTACCACAATCTTTAATATCTTAAATCATAGGTCTAATAACAATAATTATCTTATAATAAGTTCAATTAGTATGCCTAGTCTATTTCAAACATACCAAAAAGGATAAAACCCTTGATTAAATAGTCTAGTATTGACACAGTAAATAAAATTAAAATGCAATTATTCTACAGAAAACAATCGCATAAAGTATTGGGTGCTAAGACATTGACAACAAATACATAACCTCTAAATCGCAATTAATAAATTAAAGCAATAACAATAAGGTGTCGACTCAAAAAGAGCAATTTTTTACCGAAAGAGGAAGAAGAAAGTGCAGTCAACCGTCCACTCAACAGCTCGATAGGTGGTGAGTAGTTTTGGTTGGATAAGTCCACCGTCAATTGTTTGAAAAATACGAAACGATTGGAAATAGAGTGACTTAACACTCAACTCAACAGTCAACCATTTCAAAAATAGGGCCCCTGGTGAGAGTTTACATGGCTTGTGGTAGGGAAATTTTAGGGCTACAACACTTGAAATTCTAAAACCCCTATTAATAAACTATAATAGTCGAAATGTCCAGCCCAATGACTTAAAGATTATGTTGTGAATATTTTGTGTGCCATCAACTGCCAGGAACTTCATTTGTATAAGTTGTTGTGTATTTCCTTAATCCAAAATGAGTCTTTGCTACAAAATAAGACATCAAGAAAAGCAATGTAGCTTCTAAATAGGCCTACTGTGAAAAATTCATATCTTCTTAAAATAAAATAGTATACTTCATCACTAAGACATAAAAAGATTTTTTTGCCACGGTATGATGGAAAAATAATAAAATAGCTGGTTTACCACTGACTACTTCAAAACTAATGTAACCGCAGAAGCTTTAAAAAACCATAAAATTACTAGACCTTAAGAAATTTGTATTCCAAAAGAAATACTAACCACCAGGTAGAGCACAAAACATATAAAAACTTCAACAGAAATGTTAACCATTGTTTATACATACTGGTTTGATAATTGGTTAGTACACCAGTATGAGTATAGAATACATCAAGTGACATACCAGGTGCGTAAGGCATCCACTGATGCTGAGGAAAGCCTGGAGGAGCAAAGTTGTTAGCTTGTTGAGCTGCCAACTCCTGGGCCGCCAGTTGAACTTGCTCCTGTTGACAGATCAAACTGATGATAAAAGACCCAAGTCTAGTGCAGCAATGTACAACGACTGTAACCTCTAAAAGTAGGACAGTGCTAGAAACATAGTATTCATACAGTAGACTCCCTCTTATCCGGACTCCTCGGGACTGAGGCCAGTCCGGATAAAGGGTTTTCCGGTTAAACCGACGTCCCCAAAAACTCGTTGAAACGGACTGTTTATTGTGATATTCTACTTAAATTTAGGAGAGCATTGTATTTAGACACGTGATCACTGGTCTCAAATCTTTCCCTCGAGAACAGTCATTTCAATACTGCCCACTTCCTGCCGATCTAGTCCGGTTAAACCAGTGTACTGATAAAAATTGTCCGGTTTAAGAGATATCATTTCCGCCGAGTGTAGTCCGGTTAAACGGATGTCCGGTTAAAAGGTGTCCGGATAAGAGGGAGTCTACTGTACTTACTTTAAACTTTGTCAACATTTTGGCCCAATACAAAAAGAACTTTTAGGTTATTCAAAAAATGTTTTATTTCAGGCTAGCTTCGACCAGGGCATGACTGAACATTGTGCTAATTTATTCAGGTGGTAAATGTAGTCTATTTACCCATTCAGTAGCAAGGGATGATCCAATACATAGAAATAGGTTTAGTTCTTATTTGAACAAATTACACTGTCTGGATTTAGTTAAGTGTCAAAACAAATTTGAAAGTGTAACTTATAAATTACTTATTTATAAATTACTTATAAATTACTTATTCAAACTAAGGCAAACGCTCAACTTGCCTGCCACATATTCTCCTGTTGCCGTCTCAGCCTTTCTTCTTCTTCCTGAGCAGCTTTTATGGCAAACAGCTGTCTTCTCTCCAATTTGCTCAGGTGAGATTGTCTGCAATGTTAAGGACAGGCTAAGTTTATATCTATAAAACAACTGCGATAGTCTTGAAAGCTTATTGAAAATTACATTATTTACACTTGATCTAGGAGTCAGTAAATAAATGTTTTTAGACTTAATAGTGATGTTTTAAAGTTCAAGCCAAATCCCAACCCATCTAATCTCAAAACGTATTTAAGATTTATGTTTCAGTATTTTTGTTTTGAGGAGGATTCTAATAACTTACTGGGTATTAATAGTGGGAGACTTTCACTCAAATCGTCGGGCATTGCGCTTCTGCTTGTGCAGCACGACCTCTGGTCACAGTCAAACTACAGTACAGTTTGAATTGTAGCCCAACACAAATTATGTAGTTTCTTAATCAATTTTTGACACAACAAGCTGAATATATGACATGGTCAATTTAAAAAAATTATAATCTGATACGGGTTTAGTCCAATTTGTTTTAAATTAATTATTTATTATCGGATCACTAAATTGCTATGAATTCCAGATGATACATGCAAAAAAGACTGGATCTTGCTTTAGCTACTTGGAGTTTTTGGTTTCATCTTTACACTTCATAAAGTAACTCCTGATCAGGTAGCAATAAAAAAAACTCAAACCTCAATTACCTGTCGTCAGTTTTGGCAGCTTTTCTTGATTTATCAGAGTCGGGGGAATCTCCTCTTCCCCGTTTACGATCTTTGTCCTTCTCTCGCCTGTCATAATCATTTCGGCTCCAATGTCTGTAAAAATATTACGTTTTGGTTTCGGATAGTAATCTGTTAACCCTTAAACAGTTTAATATCATAATCTGTAAACAAACAAATGTACTGAACATTGGGGTCAACACTTAATATGTTCACCAAGTCAGACACTATTATAAAAGTAATTTTCTCCACGTATTTTATATATAAAAAAATTAAAATACAATTAATAGCCTAGTTTGATTTGATGGTTCAAAACAATTCTTTACAACCTAGGAACTCCATGTTGGTATGTAGGAATGTTTATTTTTTTTAAATACAAATAAAGAAAAGTAGATCAGCTTATCCGAGTTATCCAAGGACAACTTTACATATTGAAATAGCTTTCAGCTACAATATCATTAAATCTCTGAGCAAGCTGAATACTGATGTGAGATATCTTTACTCACTGGTATATCATTAATGTCACACCGTCACCCTGACGTCTTACACTTACGGGAATAGGGATGTTAATATGAACTACTGTTAACACTGTAAAACTGCTAACAACCAAACAGGCCATAGTTACTCAGGATTGAAGCTGGCTATAACTGAGGTCTGGAGGTGTCGGTTAACATGGACTCATGGGTTGGGGAAGTAACGTGACCCGATCGACCAATAGTGTTCGTTTATTCAAATATTATATTATTAACTGGTAGTGGGAAATACAAACGGTTACAGTTCAACGTGTACATTTAGAGGTTACCAACATAGCTTTGTAAATTATTATATAATAAACATGTTACATTACATATATAAATATATAACAGAATACCACGGTTACAAGTGGGCCCGGAGCCAGGGGCTTGGGAGTTTTTTGTTTTGATAGGGGCCGCAAGCAACAGACAATACAGTATTTGGAAAATATCAGAATAGAATATAGAATATAATAATAATATAAAAAGATATAAATAAAATAAAAAATAATATTGGAATTAAATTTAAAAAAAAATAAATTAATATTGGAATTAAATAAATAAATTTGCCAAGTTTGATGAAAATATTTTCATAAACAAGTAAACTACAACAATTTACAATATTCTCCATAAGAATAGCAATAACTGTAAATTTAAAATTCCCATATTATTGAATAACCCTCAAAACAAAAAATTTTCCAATTCTCCGTAACCAATAACCGTATAAAAACTCTTTAGTATACTAAATTATTTGTTTTCTTAAGTTGTTTATGATGGTCTAGAGAGAAATTGGGATATTGTGGGTTTTGAGGGTCAAAAATTTAAAAAAAAAACCATTTTTTATTCCATAATTCCCCCCAACCCGTTTCCGCAATCCGATCATGCTGGTTCGCAAACGCATTCAAGTTTATCTCAAATTACACCTTCAAAATTTTTTGTATCAAAATCAGACGAAAATTACTCAAGTTATCACGTTTACGGACACATATAAATCTATATATGTATACCGGCTGTTTAATATGTCATTTTACCAGTAGACTGATGTAAACTGACTTATGAAAAACAATGCTTTCGTAGCTTATGTTGCACAACCTGTTTTTTAGCAATGACAAAATCAGCTGTGAAGGTTATTGTGAGCATTTTTTATGTTTAGATTTGAGGTTAGATTTAGATTTGCATTTCACATTGACAATAACCATGAGCAAACTAACAACTGAGGAGCCCATTTTACATTGTAAAAAGTGGTTGGAAAACAAATAAAAATAGTGAAGAAGTTATTCAGTTATTTATAGAAATATTTTGTCTTGATCATTCATATAAATAAAGTTTTGGCCGAACTAGATGTTATGAAAGTGAGAACAGCCATCGCAAGAGAATCTGAAGCCTTAAACAACAATACAAATCTATTCATAAAGATGGTTACAAATGTAAAAAAGATGTGAAAAATGCATGATAGTGGAAGTAGTCTCTAAAATAAGTAGTTTTCACGGTCATTATAAATCATTTACGCCTAATGATTATGTTTACAGAAAGGTATCTAACCCTAAAAATGAACTGTAACGAAAATAATTAAAGCTGGGTTTTCCTAGACGCGGAGTCGGCCAGCGGAGAGCGGACAACGGAGAGCGGAATTGAAATTAACATGGCATTCCGCTCCGCTGCTAGGAAAACAGTAACATTAAATTGCCTAAGACAAGCTGAGTCCGCTCTCCGTTGTCCGCTCTCCGCTGGCCGACTCCGCGGCTAGGAAAACCCAGCTTAATGAGTTTGCAAAAAAAAATGTAGGAAAAAACCAGTCATTATAAGGTGTTGACTGTTTAGAGATTTTAATTTTTGCAATTACATCTTAAATAAAATAAAACAATTTTTTGAAATTCAAACTTTTTTACAACTAAACCCTTTAACTTCGTTAAAAACCTTGTTTCAGAGTACACAATTTTGTTTTTCTCTATATATATTTTCAAATAGAAATAGTACGCAAATATGATACAAACAAAAGTTTTAGTACGTTTTTCAAGGTTTACAAATATATTATTGGTTAGTCATCTAGGTGAAATGGTGAAGAACTGGGCGCCAGCAAAGAGAGAGTGTGAGCGCTAGTTGAACACCTCTGCGCTGCGTCGTCGCAACTAGCCCAGCCAATAAACGCACAAACTGCCTTTTTTAGTAGCTAAATAGTGGAAAGCTGTATTCGTCATCAGCGAAAGAACCACTTAAGACGTGTATTTTAGAAAAGTCCCCTAATCTCCGCCTTAAATTTTCCCCCCACCCCCTTCAAACCTGGAAATTGCGGACGTTAACTTTATTGAATATAATTAAAATTCTACACATGCTATCGTATTGAAATTTGATTTGTATTTTATAATTAGTTTGTTTTTAAGGTATTCTTCTGAAAAATTTTTTCTAAGAGATATAACATTTTAACTTTGAAAATGTTTAACTGAGATTTACCTACCTCTCATATGATTTGTCTTTACTTTCAACGGAGCTATCTCTGCATACTATTCGATCTGCAACAAAACATTGGTATTTAAATGTCAAAACAATTAAAAACCCTTTTTAAACTAATGAACAAGTTAGAGTAATGTAACTGTCTCTTAAGCCTCATTTACACGAGGCAGGTAACCTGCCTGCCTACTGACCTCTTGCAAATGTGGCTAAATTTGATAACCACACTTAAAACTTTTGTCAAACAGAACAGTTGTTGAGTGAATTACAATCGAGAACTCAAAAATTTAGTTTTGTTCGGCTAAAACTTGGATATTTGTTTCTCTAGGAGACTGTTTTATTAGGTATCAGACACAAACTAAGGAAAATTTGTGTACATTGTTATTTATTAAGGATTATGACTTCTTTTTACAATAGAATTCAAGACTTTTTCTTAACATTGGCGAATTTAAGACTAATTTATATTTGGGATTTTATACATTAAATACAGTTCTAAGAGCCTTCACACTAACTGTAAATGTGTCATAATACCTATTTAATTGTTTATTTCATAATTTATTTAATTTACTTGCGTTTAATAAAACTGTTTTTTTTTCAAACTGTTTTATGCAGGGATAAAAGAGATAAATGCCAAACAAAGGCATCTTCTTCAAATTGTTTTGTAGGAAAAATAATTTCAACTTAATAATTTTAAGAAAAAAGAACTGGCGCTATAATTTTCTTAGTCAAATATTATAGTATTTTTCATGTGTATAACAGTTTGACTCATCTGCAATTAATAGGAGTTGTTTTTAACAGTGCATTATAATTTCCAACAGTATATCCAAAACAAACTAAAAAATATTACTGACACAATTAATTTTAGATCCATTCATGTAGTGGATTATCTTACATTTTGTAAATTTCAATTTAGTTGTATTATATTGCCCTTTGAGAAGACAATAAAAATGCCCCTTCTGGTAGATATGGATATTTTTCTGCAACCATCCACGGCATCAATACATTTTTGACAAGAGGACTAAAAATAATGAGGAAAAGAAGAGTACGATGTCTAAAATGAGCAAAGCTAAACTAGCTCTTTCTTTAACACAAATGAACACGTTTTTAGCCAATTGAGACACACTTAAGATATTATTAAATTGATTTGGTTTTGCTACAGATCAACTAGACTTCTTGAACATTGTATATCAAAGCAAGCCTTTTATTGCTTATGGTAGTGTGCCAAGCAGAAAATCTAATTAAACTGGAGGTTTGTATGGTTAAAATTTGTGTCTAAATTTGTCACTTTTGTGTCTATGAGTGCATTGGTCTTAAATGCCATTGAATAATCATATGTTTAACTTGTTGGGAAGTTGTTACTTGCATCTATTAAAAATTGTACAAGAAGGCTGGTTTTTGCTCGGTATCTTAGGCTAACATACTGACAAGCCCTTTGCTTTTCAATGTTTGACTGTATACTTAATATGTTCTCTTATCAAGACTAGACAAAAATGTGCATCAAATTCAAGAGAATTCTAATAATTGTATTTTGATTAATGAGTAATGATGCATAATTCTTTTATATGGTAAGTACAAAATATTCTAAAACATTTTTAGAGTGCGACAGAAATTAGGATTTATTAAATATAAAAAAAGAGTTAACTATAAAAGCCTATTTCAGTTGTCTAGAAGAATAAATATTACAATTGCACAAGACAACATTGAGAAGAAAATATTGTATGGTACGTAATATTTTTATTTGCAAACGATATTTTAGTTTCAGATATGGTAATTCAGCTGTCCAGCTGTAGTAAGTGATTAAATTATAAACCAAGATTTTACTTCATAATTTCTCATTACCGACTAACTAAGAGACCGCTGTAGACCGTTCTAAGTTAAGATCTCCATACTCTGCCAAATCCGTTACTGTGAATTGCTCGGAATCTTCTGACAGTTTCTTCTTCTAAATTGTAACCGCCAAGACATCCTGATCTAAAGAAACCCCACAGCAAAGTAATTTCACGTGTGATCACAATTAATAAAAAAATCAATTCAATTGTATGAAGTGTTTTTATTGCTTGAGTAATTAAAAAAATAAAATACAACACCTAAAAACGTTAAAACATGTTATAGTTTTTCCTGGAATGTTAACTTTATACCACTAAAATAAGGAATAATTTTGGGCATGGGTGACATACATAGTTGGAGTGATGTGCAATCTGGAAATTTAACTTTTTACAACTTTAACCCAATAGGTGTAAAAAACTTTATTTTGAAAATAACCAGATGAAAATCCATTTTGTAACTCAACGTCTATGATTCACCAGCATAAATAAAAGACTTGTTTCCACAAAAAAATAATTTATTAACGTGTGATGTATAAGGAATATTTCAGAAGTCATTAAAAAAATTTTTTGACTGTTAAAAACTCATTAAATTAATAAACTGGTGGTAAACCCAAACTGTGAATGTTATCTTATCTTTCTGCAACTACAACTCTTTCATCAACCTCATCCAACCACAAAAGACAATTATCAATTATCAATACGACCGAGTATTTAAGATTTGTCTTGCGCAATGTTGTGCGAACCTAGAGCTGAACATTTTAATTTTAACACAAAATGGGTTAAAACTCGTAATTCCAGACTGTGTTTCATTAGAATAACCTAAAGCGCCCATATGTCCAAAAAATTCATAACTACAAATGGCTATATTTTAATTTAAACTAAACTAGTCCATTACATTTGGTTTCAACATATCCTTTGGTTTGACTTATTTAAAAAACGACACAACAAAAATAAAACACCCTATACAAAGTAAAAAGTATGCCTTATCTGATATAAAATCAAAATTAAAAATATCATACATACACTCTCATTAACTAAAAGGAAGACAATCCTCTTTGGTCCCAAGTGTTTAATGTTTTGCTACGTTTCAGCTCAGTTCACAGAAGAGTTAAGGATTCAATTTAATCCGTGTGAGCATTAAAATTGTGCATTTTTAAAAGATCGTTACTAAATAAACAAATGTTACATAAAGTGTTACAAAATAGTTTTAATAGTCTAAAAAATTAATAAAACAAAAGAAATTGTAAGTAATAATTATTGGATGGAAACCCTTATTTTCCTAGTGGCTACCTGCTATTTTCATTCGTGTATTGATTGTATTCGTGTATGGATTTTTTAATCCATAAAACATCTCTAATGTGCATTTTTTTTTCCTATAAATGCAGAAATAAGGAATGTATTATTTTAGCGGTATTAGCCTGTGTTGTCCATATGTGTGTTGTTAAAAGTGCTAAAAGCTGTTCTTTAAGAATACACAGAGTATATACTGGTATATTGTTTATATTTTGAAATATTTGATGATTTTTGATTTTTGTATTGCGGGGAAGTTAAATAAGGAAGAAAAGACTCTAGGTCAGTATTTTTTTATCATTATTTACGTTAATTTTGTAATTAACTACAAACAAAACTTTAATAGTTTTAACTGCATTTTTTTATACAAAAATTAACTAGCTAACTGATGGATTTATAGTTGACGGTTTAAAATTGTAAAGAGAAATCCAACTTCACACTCTGCTAGAAACGACATTTAGATTGCAGATGTTGGTGTTTACTTGTGTCGTACAACATTGTCTAAGCAGACGGTTGACACAAACTGATTGTGCATACAATCAATCTCACATCGTTCACCAACAATCATGCCCGTTCACTTGGCTATTTTACTGTTAGTAATGCAATCAGTAAGTTTCTTTTATTAAGTAGGTAGATTAGGTATTCATTGCAAACTGCAGGCCTATTTTAAACTGGAATTTTGAGATTATTGAGGATAATTTTACGATGAGCCGCATCTTTGATATAGCAATTTTTAATGGCAATACATTGGAGGGTTGGACAAAATTATATTTAGTTTTCTTTCATAAAAAAAATTTAAAACCCTTAGTCTTTAAGAAATTTAACTGGGAACAATTAGTTTTTTACCATATAGATTTAAGATAGTCAATTTTTCCTGTTGATATTGATATTTTAAATTATTTATGACAAAATTTGAGATCCCTAGTTTCTAACGTTTAAAAAGAGCAATGTTGGCAACCATGCCACTTTGGTTAACTTGGTAGAACAAAACTAATAATTTGACAATTAGGATGTCATGTAAAATAATGATTTAAGGTAATAAAAAATATGTGTAAATATTCAGTAGGCCTTTCGTAGATATTTTTTTCAAAATTGATTATTCATTTTGAAATTTGTCCTTGACTTTAACTCCTTTAAGTTCTATATAGGGATGGACGGGTCTTGAAGTTTTGGGAAAGTGTCGGGAAATTTAAATCTTGTTCTACGAGACAAGATTTTATCTTGATCAAGATTTTTTTGAGACGAGATAAAAAAAATTTAAAAACGCCTGCAGAAAGTCAATGCAATGGGTATTGTATTGCAGGTGCAATGCAAGAGTGCGTTATTGCGATTCCTTTGTGAAGGCGTTCTTATTCAATACATTCTTTATATGTAAATATTACTTTAATTGTTTTATCATTTTTTTGTGTTGACATCACAAATGATGAGAAGTTTTGTTAAGTGTAAGCAGCGTGAGACATGTTTTACTACTATAAACATAGCCAAAACAAGTCACTCCAAAATCATTCTAAAAATAATATGAAGCTGAAAAATTGTAATTCGATACTTAACCAGTAAGACTGATGTTTCAGACTGATAAATTTTGTATTTTTCAAAGTTGAGCTATATCATGACTGATATCACAAGGTTTCCTATGCGTAAGAGTTATTTTTAATAAGATAGGCATAATTACAAGAGACCCCTCTTATCCGGACACCGTTTAATCGGACTACACTAGGCAGATATCGGACTACCGGATCCGCCGGATCTGAGCTAGAACTGACGCCCGATCCGATCCACAAAAAATCGGATCTTGGGCTGGATCCGGTTTTAATGGATCTGAGTTTTTTTTTCTTTCTTTTATTACCAGTAACACAATCCTTTATAAAGTACAATTCATATATAAGACATAGTGTTTTGTCAGTGATGTATTTTAAAATAAAATTAATAGTGACTATCTGTGTCCATATACAGGACTATCTGTATCAATGTACAAGACTATCTGTGTCAATGTACAAGACCATCAGAGTCCATGTACAAGACTATCTGTGTCCATATTATACAAAACTATCTGTGTCCATGTACAAGACTATCTGTATCCATATACAAGACAATCTGTGTCCAAAGATAGTCCTCTTCATGGACACAGACAGTCTTGTATATGGACACAGAGAGTCTTGTATATGGACACAGACAGTCTTGTATATGGACACAGACAGTCTTGTATATGGACACAGTAAGTATTTGACATTGCCTAGCCATATGAGTTATTTAAAAAATCCATCCTGAAAACAAACAAAAGAATGTATCTGGATTCGGATCCGAAGATCCGGATCTGATTTCTTCAAGACCTGGATCCGGATCATAACACTAAGGAAAATTTGTCAGATGTAGTCAAATTTACACATAATTATAATACAAGGAATAAATATAATTTCAGATTACCACATCACAAATTGACGACTTTTAGGAACAGCCCTCAATATATGGGACTTAGATTGTACAATGAATTACCCCTGTATCTTAAAAATTTAAATGCTACTCAATTTAAAGATAAAATAAAAGATAAAATAATTGAGAAAGCCTACTATTCACTTGACGAATTTTTGGAGAACCCTATAGTGTAGATAAAAATTCTCTGATATCCTACATGAGTTTATTTTAATTATTTTAACTATTAATTTTACTATAAAATACATCACTATGACGAAACACCTGTTCTTATGTATGAAATGTACTTTGTAAAGAACGTTTTGTGTAAATAAAATATGTCTTATGTCTTATGATCTGGTACCGATATTTTTTATACTGATGTTTATTATTGTTGTTTTTAAATATATTTTTCTTAAATATTCTGGCCTATTACTATTGTTTTTGTATTCAACCAATCAGTCATAAATCAGTAGGTATTTAATGTTACAAAATCAGGTTAAAATTGTGTCGAACGTGCATTTCCCATAAGGTATGAGAAGGAAAATCTTGTCCCGAAATTTGATGAGAAATTAAAAATCCCATCTCGTCTCGTCTCAAACTAAAAATCCAATCTCATCCATCCCTAAGGAACCATAGGGTACTAAAAACTAGACGAGTGAAAGTGTCTTGAATGCTAGCACATGAATGGGCCTGAAGATGGACCTGTGCACCAAAATCACGGATGTAGCTTAAGATGTACTATTTTCACAATTCTTTTACTGTTGCAGATATTTATCAAAACTGCATTAACGATGCCACCACGAGCCCCAATACTACAATATTTCAACAAAACTCCAGCGAGGAGCGATAAAAGCCTATTGGACCGTGAAATACCGGACGATGTCATTTACGATCTGGCTGGTAGAATGAAGCTGATAACTCGCGATGGCGTCACAGACGAATACAAGGTTTACAATGTGAACAGAGATAATCGTGGAGTTCCTATCGTTAAAGACCCCGTCACTGGACATGATTACGTTGTGAAGCACAGCCGAATCACCAAAGGTGTCAAGATATACAGGAAAATATTGGACACGACTGGTGAACCGGTGGTTTATGACTGGGCGAATATGACAATGAACCAAATAAAAATAAATAACCACGGAGAAGTTGAATTGGAACCAATTGAGAGCGAAGACTTAGATTCAAAGTTTGATTATTAACAGAGATACCGTCCCTGTTTAAAGGACAATTTTAAAAACCAAGATTACCAAATTTTTTATGGTAGAGAACATGTTTATTTCGAATCTGAAAAGTTAACCGTACATAAAAAAATATTGAACCATAATATTGAAATATTGTGAATAGGCAATACGTTACATTTCTCACTGACTCTATTCATTGTACTTGTACATCTTATACATAAAAAACAAAGTCGTGTTGCCACACCACTTATAACTCAAAAACGGCTGGACCGATTTTAATAATTTTTTATTTGTTGGATTTGTCTTTGTCTCGATTAACATATAGGCATATTCAGTTTTGAATTTAACCTTAGGGATAAGCCCCACTGGCCTGTAAAGTTTGTATGTTAAGCTTATGGAGCTATTGGAAGAATGTAAATAAACAAAAATATTAATTGAAGCCAGCTGTAAATACTTTAATTTGACAGTTGAAAGAGCAGAGGTTAAGAGGTACAGGTTCTGCTCCCAAGATTCTTAAGTTGATTATGAGAATACTGCTATAGACAAAAAAGAATTAACCCTAGCGCCGGCAAACGCCGGATATACGGCGCCAATACAGGTGTTACGGTATATATAATTTTTTTTTTTTTTAAATGGCCTTAGAGCCGAAACTATAGTCAGTAAATATTTTAATAAATAATTTTTACTTGGGTACTAAGTTTATTAGTATTATATAAGGAGTACGGTTTTGTACATGACCTGGGTTGGATGATTATTTACTAGCGCGGTGGTACGATCAACATAATAATAGGGCTATCAAACAAAATACACAAAATAAGCTATATAAACTATATACCTATTTTTGGAATGAGCACAAAATTTACTACAATTTTTCAATTTACCTCATGATGATAAGTCTTACCTGCACTAAGTTACACGACGGAACATAAAAACATTTTATACAAAAATTTATAATTTAATGGTTTGAAATATTATGTTTAAGATGATTTTTATCCTCAGAGTTATCTGACCTTTCCGCTTAACCAACCTTGCTATTAAGTTCAGAAAGCTATACTGTATTCTAACTACTGATAGGTGATGTAAATCCAAACTAGACAACACAATCTAACAATTTTACAGCAAGGTAGCCATGACAGGCATTGTACAGGGAAACATAGCTCTAACAACAAACTCACCCGCTTCCCTCTCATGCTCCTTCATTTGTTCGATGCGCTCCTTCTTTGGTATCCTAAACACTTCTTTCAAGGACGCCCACTCTTGTAACAAAAAGTTTGCAAGCTCAACAATTTTCTTCCTGTTACTCTCTTTTTGCTCTTCTGTTTCTTCCAATTTGATTTGATTGGAGTCGTCAGAAATCTTTTCCGGTTCACTCCCCTTGGTTGGGTTTTCCGTATCTGCTTTGTCCGATTCATCTTCCGTTGAACTTCTATGAACAAATATATGAAGTTGGTAGTATTTTAAAAATCAACTGATAAGGTAGACTAGTCCAAATCCAACAAATATTTTATGGACATTCCAGGGATTAAAACTTTTCTTCTCCATGGATATCCAACAAGTATGATGAATTGATGATTAACCCAACTTTTCAACACAGTTCATCTTGTTGGAACCTAGTTATCACACATTATTGTTTAAAAAACTCAAAATATCTACAGTTTTATTCAAACTATTCATACAAAAAACAATATAGATTACAATATAGATGTTACAGAAAATAGTAGTATTGCCTTGGATGTAAAAAACATGTTGAAATTAAATGGGATGAGATATTTAGTAAATTTCCCGACAAGAATTACTGATACTTCAGAAAGAGTAATAGATAATGTTTTTACAAACATCGAAAAACAACTCTTTCATGTAACGGGATTAAACACTCTGCTTTCAGATCATTGTGCTCAACTAGTAGTAATATCAGCTGTAAAACATAGCAACAACACCACATATTTGGAATACTGTAGAAAATTTAATAACTACAATGTAAATAATTTTCTTTTGTCATTGGAAAATTAATTGTGGTATGATGTTTATATGGTCCCTATTTAACAAAAATTTGAAATATTCCATAGTATTCTTATGTATAATTTTAATTTACACATTCCAAAGGTCCTTTCAAGAAAACACTATAACAAAAAACATTGGCTTTCTGCCGACCTTAAAGAAACAAAAAAAGATTTTATTGAACTCAGAAATATAGCCAGAAATTCAAAAGATAATATTTAACTGTTAAAGTAGGATGCCCTATTTAAATAAATCCTCGCCAAGTACCTGTCTTTGGCTTCAGTCACAGCCTGTCCGCTGGTCGACCATTTTTCCACCACACTCAGAACCTTACTGTCTTGCAGCATCGTCTTGTTTTGTATGGGTAGTTTGGCCAGAGTTTCCAAAATCTGTATAATAATCAGACAGAATGTTTATCTCATCAAATATTGTCACTAATTTAGGAAAAAAAACAATCAACTTTCTTTTTTACTAGGTATACTAACGATTTATCATTATTGCTTACAGGTAACTAAAACTAAAGACATGATCAGTTTAAATAAACTAAATTGAATAAATAAATGTTAATATATTGATGTCAGAAGTTAATAATTTACATGAGGAGTACCCCCTTTAAAATGCTTTCTGCCGTTTAAACCAAAACCATAAAAAAATTTTAAACAATAAAAAAATAAGGATTTTTCCAATGTGGCACAGGTGGATGGTATGAGTCATTGTTGTGGCAACCAATGTGAAGAGAATGTTCAGAAAACAATTGAAATGCTGTATGAATCTGGTTTGCTTTGACTGAAATAGCCTTAAATATCACCCGAAATGTCCTTATCTGCTATATTTTGGTTTAACTATGGATTAATTTTCATTCTAAAACTGGCAACAAATTAACACGAGAATAAGTCTAACTTACCTCCCACCTTAGTGAAAGATATGCTAATTTACCAACTAACTTAAATAATAACTGAATTGATTAAATTGGAAAGTCAAAGTCACTAACGTCAATCTTGAGTCGAGAGTCGGTGGCCGGATCCATCATCCAGCTCCAGATGAGCCTCAGTCCGTGGTAGTCCAGGAACAGTCTCAGACACGCAGTCTCTCCGAGCCGCAGGATATTGAGCAGCTGAGCGCGCGGTTCGTGGTCCTCGGCTCGGACCATCAGCCGACACAGCAGCAACGTCTGGGCTCGGTTTTTCAGCACCAGCTTCTCTATCTCCTCTTCCAGCTGAGCAACATAACCACATTAGAACATTTCACTTTACAACAATAATATTTGTACTTGTACTTCACTTTTTTAAAGTTTAAGCCTATATACTGATTATTCACATTGTATTACCTACTAATTAATCAACGGTAATCACAATTTAGAATTACTACACACATGCCACAGAGCTGTGTTTGGACACATAAAATAATCACCATACACAAGTACCAGAGATAAACAGAGAATGTCTTTACAAGCAGGGGGCATTTAAATCCAACATCATAGACTCCTCAGATATTAGAGTTTGATTCTAGGAAGAAACAAGAACTTTCCACAGGTAAGGAAGTGTGTGGGGACAAGTATAAGTGGTAACAAACGCTAGTCTAGACCAGTCTGTTGCGCCATATACGTCTCTACATATTTTTTCGGCAGCTTTTCTGTGTTTTCCATGTTCTTTTATGTATTTTTGTGTTATTATTTTATAAAAAAAACAGACGTGTTCTACTAAATTATCTAAAATTGACACCTTATGACCTGATGAAGACTCCAACAATGGAAAGTGCATAGGCAACTTGTTTGTTGATCTGGTTATGATTTTTTTTTTGCTACTTGACTAACTGTGACAGACATGTTTATTTTATGATAAATACTCAAATGCAACAAAATAAATTATTTTGTTGAATTTTGCGCGAACTGAAGCCGTTGTGACAGTTCAACAAAACTGCCTTGCCCAACTTATGCATATCAGGGAGAACCCTTACTACATTTTTTTGTAACTAAAATTTTAGTAGGCCTAACTTACATCAATATCATTTAACATGTCTTTTTCTTTTCTCCTATCCTCTTTCTTCTTCCTCTCCTTTTCTTTCCGTTCTTTGCTTTTCCCGGTGATATCAGACCACTTGTTTTCTTTCTCCGGGTCTTCACCAATCCAGCCTCGACACTGAGCTGTCTGGCAGTGGCAACGTTGCGCTTCTTTACTGTAAAACAAATCAAATATATTAGGTGTTCTATAAATTTGACAAATCAAAGATTGATCTAATCAACAGTATGATGAAAAGACTGATTGTATTGAAGTACGAGGGTAGACCAATGAAGAAAACAAGCATTTTTTAAATTTGATATCTAGCACATAAGGTGTTGCTTGGAATTTGTAGGGATGGACGAGATTGGATTTTTAGTTTGAGACGAGACGAGACGAGATTTGTTATTTCTCATAAAATTTCGAGACGAGATCGAGACAGGATTTCCCTTCTCATATACAACGGGAAATGCACGTTCGGAATTTTTACCTGATTTTGTAACATTGTTAGATGACTTTTTAAATACAAAAATAATGATAATAGGCAAGAATATTTACAATCTTTTATTAAAAAACATCAGCATACAATTTTTTTATTAATCACGCCTAAATTATTAAAAATGCCTACGATTAGGAAACATAGTGATATCAGTTAGGATAGAGTTCAACTTATCCTAAAATAAAATAAATCATAAAATAAAATATTAATTTTTATAAAATAGTTACTTGTTTTGACTTTTTTTATAGTAATAAAACATTCCTCACACTGCTAACATTTAACAAAACTTCTCAAATGTTATTAAAATAATTAAAGTAATATTTACATTTGAAGAATTAATTAAATAAAAACGCCTTCGCAAAGGAAACGCAACTACAACATGCTCCTGTGTTGCGGGTATTGCATTGACTTTCTGCAGGCGTTTTTAATTTTTTTTTTTTTTTTTTTTTTTTTTATTCTCGTCTCGATAAAAATCTCGGCCAAAAAGAAATCTCGTCTCGTGTAACGAGATTTAAAATTTCCCGAAAATTTCCTGAAATTTCGAGACTTGACCATCCCTAGAATTTAGTTAGTTTCCAATCACATCTGAAAATAAAAATTAAAACAAAAAGAGCATGTTTCTTGGCCAAAGAAAATTCTCACTATATTGCAAGACTTTTGACTGAATAGAACTGGACATTCTATTCCCATATAAAGTTGTGACCAGTTTTTAAATAAAACTGAGTGGAGAGGAGTGAAGTTAAACCACCGACAAGAGTGTGCTAATTTAAATAACTGATTTCTATGGAATACATTTTTAAACTTTTTCACCACAACAAAATGAGACAACTTAATGTTAACTTTAGTATCCTATTTTTCACGTAAACTGTCACAGTAACTACAGTACAGTACAGTAAGGGATAAAACTAAAAAGTAAACTAAGGAATAAAATCAGGTTTTAGATTGCAGCATACTCTGTGAGAGACTCATTTAACTACAATCTTTTCTGATAACAATTTGCTATAATTTGTCCCAAGTCTCAGTAGCTGTCCATTAGTAAATGATGATATCGCTTATTTTCATAATACATTTCACATTTTTCTAGCATAGCTGTTGAAACCAAAAATTGTCAATTCTTAAAATTAAAAAATTTGAAACCTCACTTATTTAGGTGAACACATTTAGTATTTCATGTTAACTCGTTTTTTTATTGTTTGTTAAACTTGGCAGTATCATTAATCTTTTTAAAATAAGAAGGTTAACAGTTGTAACTTAAAGCCTTATACAGTGACTTTTCATAAAGGCATGGTCAATGTCTTGAAGACAGCAAATAATATTTTTGACAAGTTGGGGATTGATTTATAAACGTTATTTTTATAATTCCTAATTAATCTTTATGCTACACAAAATAGCAGAATTGTGTATGAGTAAATAGAAAGTAAAACTTCACGTTTCATAAAGCAGTTTACATGATTTCTTTTAATAATTCAATTCTTATAAACTTCTTTTGCATCTTAAAAATGGTCGAGGCATATAAAGATTGAGCCCCATATATCATCAATTATATCATTTGGGAAAAACTTCATAAAAACATTTTAAGCTCAAAATTATACTCCCCGAGGTACAGTGGTTTGCTTTTATTACAAAGTAAAAAAAAAACTTACCCATAGCGCTGCAACTGATAGTCAAACGTGATTTCTTCACCGGCAGAGATTTGCCTTTTACTAAAAAATCCAACTCTCAGTTCCCCATTAACGGTCCACTGCAACAAAGCACTACAATCAACCCTTTTAAAAGTCGGAAATAATAAGCACACTTATTGAATCAAATCTCATAGTAAAGGGATAACAAGTTTAACATTTTAAAATATTCCTTGAATTTTTTAGGCTAAGCAGCTTTTCCGATTCATTTAGAGAATTGTTTCAAAAGGATTCGTGGTAAGTCGAATAAGTTTTAACTTGGATCCAAAACCAGTATACAAAATTGACTTAATATAGGCCTAGGCCTACTTTCATTTGATACTACAAAGACAAGTTTTTTATTTTCACAAAAGTTGGACAATTTAATCAAATTAGGCCTGTAAATAATAATAAATAATTTAATCAAATTAGGACAATATCAATAAATAATAAAATATACATACATGAATAGTTTGTTCTCCATAATTTATTTTGGAGACAATGTTTAGGCCCTTTAAGGAAAATATCATACAAATCCACACACAAATAACTAAAAGGCAAGAAACAGCAGGATTATATGATATCAAATATATCTCTTCGTATCAGTTACTAAACTAAAGTACAGTAATTATGTAATGAATAAGTTTAACGGCAGCTAACATTGAAAAAAAAAGAAGATTAAAATACACAAATCCAATAATCTAAAACAAGCGCATTCAGATGCAAACTTTTTTTCATAATGTCATCATTATGAAAACTTTCGCGGGCATGGGCTGATGGCCGCTGCATACGCATAGTGTAGGCCTACATCTCCCTGCTATCGTTCGTTATGTAGCAGCAGCGCGTATGACATTGACATCTGCAATATGGACATAAGCTAAGAGACGCTGGTGATCATCACTTATCAGATGTTGAGGATATCTTCTTTGATGAGCTCTTGTAGGCCTACACCATACATCCTATATTGAAAGTGTCAGGGCAAGACTTGAAAAATAAGGGAAACCCAAGCTAAGAAGAGAACAAAAATGATATTTAACTCCAACTTAATGTCCAAGTAAAAAACCTAATAAAATCCCTCCGCTAAGGCTTTTGAAAGAAATTAGAGAAGATCATCAATCAGTTTGTCCAAATGTAGATGTAGCGATTATGACTTTCCTGATTGGATACAACAACATCGCATTCCATGTATGCAAAACTGAATCGCGTTTTGCATAAAAATGGGGAAACAAAAACGTATGTAAAAAGAGGGTTCAAAATTTTATTAGGTTTATTGATGCAGCATGCAATTGCCGATTACTTTTCTACAAAACAGCTGGCAGGGCATGTATTGGGGTAATGTTATTGTGGCCGGTGAGCGCACTGACGATGGTGGGGGGACGGGGCGGCTAACTTATTCCCTGCCTAGAGGCGGTAGATAGTTAAATACGTCCCTGTTTACATACATATTACTTTTAAATGTTTTCAAGGTTAATTTACAAGAATAACAATAAAATACGGAAGACCTCCGAAGCGAATATAAATGATCCAAAAAGGAGAAAAGCTACAATCAATCCTCAGGAAACAAAATTCACCTCCTTGTCTACAACCAAGCCAGTTCCAACCAGCTTATACATCTCACCAAATATCTCAAAACCTAGGTACGATATAAACAATTTAGGATCTTATGGCCGTGCAAAATAATTAACAACAGGCCAATCATCTTGAGTGGAGTGTCAACGTATTGCTGCTCGTCGTTTGGAAGAACGTCAGTGCACTGCAATTCCTCAAACCTCTAAAGTCGCCATGTCAGCGGATTTTGGATATTCACGATTGGAACCGTTTGACGTGTCATGAACGCACGCATACAACGTGTGTCGATCTGATCCGTGGTCAGAAGGTAGTTCTTTAACAACCAAACTGATCCAGAAATCTGCCAGGTAGAAAATGGGGTCGCTTGAAACCAGTTTGATCCACGAGGCGTGGGAGATGGCCCCTACTCCCTGTAGCCTACAGGTAGCCTTAAACACACTATTCAGAAAAGAGCTATACCTGACACTTGTCATTGCCCAAACATGCAGATGTATTCGGCAGCCGACTTTGGTGAAAACCCATATTTGTAAGGAATGCCTGCCTTGAAGCGTAATTTTAAACCTAATTTATTCTAACCTTCTGGGTTTCCGCATTTGGATCACAGCTGTGGTTGATGAACCGTGATATGTTCCCCTTCTGAGTAGCATCAATTATGGAGTCTGATTTTAAAGCCATAAAGTAGAAATGTTGATTTTTGTCTTTAGCGTAGTCTTTGGCCCTTCTCCGAAACTCCTTAGGATCCAGTACTTCCCCAACATATTCCAACAAAAAAGTATCTCTGGAATAAAAAGCAATGGTTACTAAACTGGAATAATGATGGAACACAGGGTAAAAAGTCTAGATTTTTAAGGATTTTTGTTGGAATACCAGGGAAGGATTTTTGTTTCTGGATGGGACAAAGATCTGGCACAAGAAATACAAAACAAAAACATTACAAGAAAAGTAGAATACTTCCTCTATAACTTGGTAATTTAACCAAGAAACCAGTGCTACTTAGTGACAACTGATAATGAAATATTCTAGATGTCTCCACTTCTGAACTTAAATTGAAAGATTACAATCTTTTTGCTTTATTTACAGTATTCTCTGTTTGAAACGCTACAATCTAGTAACGTGTTTGAGTAATGTGTTTGTAGTTTCATTTGACACAACTTGTAAGCTATAGAGGGTGTTAATAAAAGAATGCCGGGATTTTAAACGGTTCGGGGACTACAAGATAAATAAATGATTTCAACTCAAATTGAAGGGAAAAGAACACAGATTATTCTCATACTTTGATTAATAAAATTCAGATTTTCATCAATCTTATATGAACGTAAAACTGGCTAAGTCTGTAAGCTTAGGGCAATCGGCAGGTTTATGTGATGTCTTAACTGAATCTTTTTAGGCACAAAGATTCTATCTTTTACAGATAACATCATGAAGTGTTGATTTAAGTAAGTTCAGTATTGATTTAGGTAACTTGAACTCAAGACTTCTGGGGTTCAATCGATTTTTTAGGGGGGGGGGGGGCTTCTGATGCAGAATTGTAGGATTTCTTCGACTATGTCATTGCTTGTTTTTAGCCGGCAAGGTGAATGTCTATTCAAAACACTATGGTGCCACAAAACTCATTAAACCAGCGTCAAAATTTCTTTATCATAAAGTAGTTTTAAATTTAGTTGAATTCAACATATAAACTCTGTGAACCACAGATTGCACTCTGTGCATTCTGTTGCGCCGTAAACATCGTACTAGCAACTGACGTCAGGCTTGTGAGACGCAATAGCGGCCTACAACCCCGCACCTGTTTTACGCATGCCAAGGTTTCCTCCCTTGCTACACGGGAAACAAAACTTAGTTGTTTTAGCTTCAATTGGACGTATAAAACGTTTAGTTACCTTGAATACTATCCAAGCAATTACCATTTAAAATCCTGGCATTCTTTTATAAACACCCTGTACATAACAATCAACCAAACACACATTCTAATAAAATATCCAAAGCACCTACATAGGAATATCCTCTAGAGCTTTCAGCCCAAATCCTTTAAGCTCTGTTTTGAACACTTCACACTTGGCATATTCCAAATTTTGGAACCTCTTGTTGGCACATCGTTCTCCAAGCATGCATCTAGCACCACTGAAACATAAAAATTAAAAATATAGTATAGTAGTAGTGAATAGTAGAAATAATACAGAAATTATGACAGTAATGTCAGTGAGCCGAAAAAAGACCACCGATAAAAGCCATTGCTGCGGTTAAAAATATTCCTAAAACAGTAAAGGCTATTTATTACAAGATATGAGGTAAATTTCTTTGAATATCCAACCTCAGGGCCGCGCATTATCCCGACCACGACCAAAAACGCCCGACCGGTCGTTGTCGTTCACCATGCTACCAGAGCATGACCTGACCAAGGCAACGAATGTTTTACCAACTTCAGTGTCAAGATGGATGTTGAAGAAGTAGCTGCTGTGGTGCATTTGCATTGTAGGTACGTTAAGCGGAAGAAGCAGAGATACTGGGTACATCCAATGTTAACTGTCAGATCTACAATAAGGCAGTTTGCAACATTTTATGAAGAGCTACGTCAATATGAAAGCAGGGTTTTAATTACACAGCCACACAAAAAACAAGTTTTCATCGTTTGATTGATTTAGGAATATTGGGGGTTGAGTGGTGTACTGGTCTGGTCGGAGACAAGTTGGGGGTAGTGCGCGTCGTCCCATTGCATTGTGTGCTATTTTTGGCTGCTACAGCCAGCGAGTCGGGCCCGAACAAACTGCAATGACTTTGGTCGAGCGACCAGGGTTCGACTAGTTGACCGGTGGGTGCTGTTCCATTTACGCCTCTTATAAAACTGGCCGTGTCCGACCAGCCGGAGTCGTGGTCTTGGTCATGGTCAGGATAGTGCGCACTGGCCCTCAGGTGTATATCCTCAAACTCTGCCTAACGTGTGTAAACTCTTAATCAGAGTAAAAAAACCTTACACTCAATACAGGACTATTGAATGTGCAAGAACGGAGTTAAGTGTTTGAAGGTAGAAAATGTACACAAGAAGTGGAGGGTTATTGAAGGTGGTGTTAAACATTTGCATGATATTTTCCATGGTGCAACAAGCCAGCTGTTGTTTAGCAGTCTTATTTGTAGTAGTGATTAAAGTAAAGGAATTCCACATACAGATCGTGGTGTGACTGAACAAGGAAGATAAATGAACTAATAGGAGAGTATTTGTAAGACTATTAAAGGACTACGGTGAGTCCTAACACGCCAATCAGCAAGCAAAAATACCTCAAATTCAATTACTGCTACGATAGAAACTGATGAACACCCGCTACCAGCTTATTGTCCAAATATACAATGGCTTCTACAAACTTCCTAAACCACTAAATTCCCGTTTTTGAATGCTATTACGAGACTACTCGTGCCATTGGGATAAAAACTGGCTAGAATATAAGTTGATGAAGTGAGGAACACTTGACTACTATGGAAGCTTGGCGGAAACCTTAATTTACAGATAACCCTTGTATGCCCCATTCATTTTTTTAGATTTACTAAAGAAGCCTATGTTATTAATTACCAATACATGCAATTTCTCTCACCACTCGATCATTAGCAGTCGGTTGAGGCAGTCTTCGCCACATCCCATGTCTCCTCTTGCTATTTCCTCTTTGGTCAACGTGCAATCACATACCATCCTCTTGGCTTCTTTGCTCTTTAACCTAAAAACATAGTACAAACTTTTGAGAATAAGAATCTGTTGTCATTAGATGTTGAAGTGGTCTAACTTAGTTATACCGGTGGTATTAATGGCTAATACATTGCAGGGTGTCCACAAAAAATTTGTCAAATTTGTCATTTGTTTCTATGACTTTCCATGACTATCCATGACCATTTACCATTGATTTCCATGACTCACGAATTTACTAGAAAATTATATATGACATACACACACGGATAATACTGCCTAGACAAGTAATTTCACAGAAAATACAGAAATTTGTATTACTAGAGTAATCCATTTTGCAAAAATATGGTATTCAACATCAGGAAAGAAAGAAGAAATCCCAGCCTCCTTCGTAGCTGGCCAAGTTCTCTCTAGCCACTTTCTTTTTCCCTTCTGATCTTACTTTATATTATTGCATTTTATTGAGTTTAGAGTTTACTAAATTAAGCTTTTAACTTAGGAAAGACTTAACTTGAGACAACTCCAAACAATATAACAATATCCTATTTGTATTCCAATTTGAGTTGTAATAATAAAGTTGTAATATTTCAATATACACTACTGTTGCAACAATATTCTACAAATATTAAATTCAATTATAAGATTTAGTAGCGACAGATTGTATTGAACTATTACAAACTCAAAACTCATAAACCTATACGACTGTATTAAATTAAATTGTTGTGCATTTGTGAAAAACTGAAAAATCCTGAAAATTGCTACAATAGTCGGGTTACAGCTGACTAGAGCATTGAAAAGTCCCGTCAAATCTATCCGTCATTGGGGATTTCCACGACTTTCCATGACTTTTTGCCTATTTCCATGACTTTCAATGACCAGAATTTTTTTCCATGACTTTCCAGAATGTGGACACCCTGCATTGTCAAATCCATAACAAAATTCAAAAGGAGTGTAGGAGATACAAAACTTAATAATGTTCAAGCTATAAGCGTTTGTTCTGTGATGTGTCTAAGGCCTTTGATTGTTTTGATTACCAAATTTTAATAAGAAAACTAAAATATTAAAATTTATTTGATTTGGTCTTGTCTTGTAAATTTATAGAAAACAGGTACCAGAGGACAATTATAATGAAAGACAATAACATTTAAATCTGAATGGCAAAAATTAAATTGTGGGGTCCCGCAAGGATCGATTTTAGGCCCACTCTAATTCTTGGTTGATATGAATGACATACCGGTACCAAAAAACTCATCATCAAACCTCTTACTATACGCTGATGATACCACGGCTATAATCAAGGCTAAAAACAGTACCTAAAGCATCAGTAAGTGCATAAAACGACAGGCCAACAAATTACTTGATTGAGTATGAAATAAAAATAACTTATAATATTTCTAAAAGTGTAAAGTTATAACATGAATCTTACCTTTCAGTGAGGTATTCGTTGCTATCCAATTGTTGGAATTGAGCAAGGATATCTTCCACATCTTTGTCAGGTGGTGGAGTATCGGGAGGAGTTGTGGGCTGAGAAGGTCTATGAGGAGGTGTAGCGATATTCTCCGGTATGTCTGCTAGACGGAAAACGGAGTTTATCACCTCAGGTTCCTGTTGGCGTCGGTTGCTTGAGCCCATCTCCAACTCACTAGATCTCCTCCAGCGTGACTTCACCTTCACAGGTTTATCTGGCTCATACCCAGGGACTGGAGGAGTGGTAGTGCTCGTTACGACAGGCACTGAAGATACACCAGCAGGCTTTAAATGCTCATGTTTTGAAATACCGATTGAACGAATTCGGCCACTTCTCCTCCGACTCGAACTGGAGTTAGAACCACTTTCCGAACCTGTTGTGTCTGTGCTTCCACTTCGACTGCGGAACGCATTTTGTTTATCATCTTCTTCTCTTGACACAGGTTCTTCTTTGATTGAATCTTGTTTTGAATCTGATCTATCGTTAAGTGTTTGACTTACAAAAAACTCACTGGAAGAACTGGAGACATTTTCTTTTTTAGGAATTGTAGAATCTAAATTGTCCACAGGTGAATTTGCACAAGATACTATTTCAGAAGTCAGGCAATTGCTAGTAACTTTGTGTTCTTGAATGTTGCCAATAAACCTTTTGCTGTTGGCGCTAGATTCCACTTTTACGGATGACATTTCATTTTCTGAATCTAATCTTATAGAATTAGAATTTTGATTTGTACTTGATTTTGCTTTACCCCTTCCTCTTCTTGTTTCTCTAATTCTCTTAGACCTACTACTATCTGGTGGTTGGATGTCCTTACTTTTAGATTTTTTTTCCTTATCAACAGTAACAATTTGTTCATTTTTTACCTCGGAAATTGAAGGGGTGTTGATACTATTAAGGAACTTATCTTTTTCACTGTCGGATAAGGATTCTAATTTAGTCCTATTTACTATTGGGGATAAACTATTTGATAAACTTTCATCTTTGCATTCACTTGATAATTCTAATTGAACACCTTCATTACAATTAACATCATCTATTTCGATTTTGTGAGATGTTTCATCAACTTGCATTTTAGATTCAGCAATTGAATTGTCTTCATCAATTTCATACTTTTGAAAATTGCTAGATCTTTCATCAGGGCTTTTACTGGTATGCTCTTTATCGTGAACACAAGCCAATTCAACATCTGGCCTAGATATTTCTATAACTTTAATTTCTTGATCTTCAGCAAAGCCACTTCCATTATTCAAATGAATAACTTCTGATTCATGTTCTATGATTTGAATATCTTGATTTTCTAAATTTTCTTCATGGTCAGAGTTCTCGTCGTCAGACTGGTACTGTGAAAAGTTTACACAGTGTATTCCATCCACAGTACCTATAACTGCGTTGATATTATGTTCACCGCAACTCTCCTCGGCTCCGTCTACAGACTCCTGACTACTGTCGTAATCACTTTCTCTCACAACAGTAATTATTTCACAAGATCCTTCTTGTAAATCGGCTAAATTGTGGATGCTTACGATTTCCTGGCTTGTTTCGTCGGTCACCTCAAACCCTTCATCATCGGTATTATTGATCACAATTACATACTGATTTTCTTCACCGTCATCGTCATCATTCATCAAAACCAATTCTTCTTCTTCATCTTCTTCTGTGTGAATTTCATATTCTTCTAACCTAGTAGTTTCCACTTCTGCTTCCATTTCGCAAACAAATTCACCTGTATCCTCGGAAAGGTCACCAGCTTCTTCTCTACTTACAATAATTTCATCCCCACGTCCCACATTTTGAAGATCTCCTAAAATCATTTGTTGAATATCTAACGGCATTAAATTATTTTTGCTCTGATCTTTATTGGTGCTGTTTTCATTATTTTTATCTGATAAGATTTGATTATGACTTTCTTGTTTAAGCTTAGAAGAACAAGGAGATACATTGCTATTAATTGCATTTTTCTCCCCGTCTTCTATATTATTAACTTCAACTGGGGAATTCCTGGATTCCGTTTTCGGTTTTGCAGTTCCCGTACTTTTTCGCCTCCGTGCCATTGCTCCTTGTTTAGTGGTTTTGTTTTTCTGTCAATCTGATACCTAGAACAAAATATGTTAGTTAGGCTAGGCCTACAACACGCTACATAGATACAATTATGTGTAATATTATACCAATGACTACCGGTATTGGATACTGAAGTAGACATCCCATCTATGAAACAGCTCAGAATTTTTTTTTTTATTAAAAAAGAATGTGTTGGGGGGCCAGCACTGCATGCCTTTAAATCTTACCTCCTATACCGAAAACAGATAATGGCAGTAAAAGGGGCAAATTCGCAACCATTGCCAGTTAAACAAGGCGTTCCCCAGGGATCTGTGTTGGGCCCTGTGCTATTCTTGTGTAATGGTGAGCGACCTCGGGCAGTTAGGAAACGTCTTGCTTTTTGCAGACGATATGACTATCTTTGCGGATGCAAACACAAGTTCCAGAGGAAACCAGGGTCAAGGCTGAACAAAACTAAGATGTGGTCCAAAGCAAATAAGCTTCGCCTAAATTAAAGCAAAACACAACACGACCTGCAGTCTGGCACCGAATTCAATTCTCAATAACCTGCCTGAAGTAAAGTTTTAGGCCTCATAATCGACCCCAAACTCACCTGGGAAAATCATACAATGAAAATGAGCGAGGGCATTGCATCTCCTCAGTCCTCAGGAGGCTCAAACCTATGCTGACAGTGCAGTTTTTACTTACTGTTTATTTTGATTTGTTCCGCAGCCCCCCCCCCCCCATCTTAGCTATGGGTTGGAGGTTTGGGACCATAGCAGGCTGTAGGGTATACTTTTGTTAGGAATAGGCTATGTTGGCAATTCAGATATACAATCGTCTGACCCTGTATTTTAAATACTTGAGGCCTCAGATTTAGAAAACAAACTGAGAGATTGGCTACTGGCAAGGCCCTTGCACTCCCTAGGCAATTGTTAAAAAATTTGCGTCCAACCTGCTGCCAAAACTTGTAAATATGTAGGTCTATAACCTAAATCTATAGCCTAGTTATTATTATTATTATTTTTTTTATTTTTTTTTTTGCTCAGTCTATCCAGCAAGAGCTGGTTAATGACGTCTAGGGAGTGAGTAAGTAAGTAGGCCTAAGTTGATCCTAAAAGGGATGAGCATCAATAGATCAATCATCAATGTTTACGATAGATGGTAACATCGGTATCAATCATCAATATAGGCCTACATTACTAATACAGTAGAACCTCGCTAATTCGAAGTTCAGAGTAAAGACAATGTATTTTTAACCATGGGAAGTTTGGAATTATAGAGGTCAGAATGAATAAAGTTTGAACTATAGAGGTCCAAGTTTATTTTTTAAAAGCTAAGCAGAATTCTGTCCGGTAATTCAAACCCATATCTCTTGGACAAAATACTGTAAATTACCGTACAGGACATATTGAATTGATACAAAGTGACATAAAATAAAATAACATTGAAGCAAAACAAATTAATTATAAAATTTAACTAGCCTAATACTATGGTTAATGAATACAATGAATACAATGAATTTATTTGGCCAATCAACAACAACATTGTTACAGGCTATGTCAATGTACAAGCATAAAATAAAATAAATATCAAGACTTAAAAATCAAACCAAGCAAAAGATGTGCATGCACTATGCAAAAACAGCAAACAGGCTGTTCAGAGGAAAACTTAACTAAATACAGTTTCAAAAAACTCTTTGAATTTGAAAAAAGGATTTTTAATCAGCCAATCAAGTATTGCGGTTTGGAAGTTCTTTCTTTCCAGATTTCTCACATGACCAGGAAGGTGATTGAACAGTTTTATTCCTGAAACAGGGTATGACCTAGCTCTTTTATCAGTCCTGGACCGAGGAATGACAAGCTTAGAACTAAACCTAGTGTCATGATTGTGCACTGAACTGGTTACATGTAAGTCATTCATGCTGTTCTTAATACTAACAAGGCATTGGAATATATACATATTTACAACTGTCAGAATTCTTTGTCTCTTAAACAAGGGCTTACTGTGTTCTTTATAGTGAGCATGACAGAGAATCCTTACTGCCTTCTTTTGCAGTCGCAGGATCTTTTCGACATTGGGTGAGTGGCCCCACAAAATTAACCCATAGGATATGTGAGGTTGGAAAAATGCAAAGAAGGACATTCTAAGGGTACTCTGTGGCAATTGGTCACTTAGACGTCTTAAAAGATGTACTACTCTACTTAGTTTAGTACAGACTTGGCTTATGTGGTCTTTCCAATTGAGACAGGGGTCAAGGGTTATACCAAGGAGTTTGACAGGCTCTTGGAAAGGAACAATCTGGGAATCACATAGGCTAAATGTTATGTACTGTGTTTTCCCATTATTGAGCACTAATTTATTGTCAACAAACCAATTTGAGGCTGACTCAAAAATCTTCTTAACAGACAGCTCTGCTTGTTCACGGGTCGCTTTACATGATATAAGGGAAGTATCATCAGCATACAACATGCAATTACCTTCAAGTCTGGTATAGAGGTCATTGATTGTTACTAAAAATAACAGAGGTCCCATAATGGAACCTTGCGGAACCCCGTTAAATACAGCATGTGGGATTTAAACCACATCTAAAAACATTGACAACTTGCAATCAATAGAAATAACTTAGGCCTATGCAGTTGTCCATGCTCACCCGATAATCCCAGTGTTTCCATACGCGGGATTTTTATCCCGAAAACGGGATTTTAAGACTATGAGTGGTTAGAAACGAGATGCAGGATTAAACGGAATTTTCAGCTCTGATATCTGTTTGTTTTTTTTTTTTTACAATAGAACCTCTCAATCCGAACTAATTGGGACCGGGGTTAGTTCGGGCTATTGAATAGTTCAGGGGCCTTATTTTTGAAATGGTTGACAGTTGAGTCAATCGTCAACACTCAACTCAACCAACAACAGGATTTGGTATTTTTGAAATCCAACAGTTTGGAAGTGAGTTGGGAATCACTAGTTGAGTGCCTCGTTTGGGAAATGTAGGCGTACGACCGCGCGGAATTCAGATGACGCCATTTTGAACCAATCACAATGCAAAGTTCCTGCGATCTTCGATCTAACCTCTTACTCTAAAATCTGGATAATGAGCTAATCTCAATCTACCATATTTCGAGACACTGAGGTGAACTGTCAACTCCGTTCGTGAGAGATTGAGGTTATGTCTTGCTTATTCTTGGTGATTGCAAAAGTACTATGGATAAAATTTACTATGGATATGGATGCTTGTTTTAGGCTGTAGCTCATTATAGGTATACCCGAAATAAATTGTTTGCCTTTTTTGTCTCTATTTCAGAACACACATTATTATTTTAATTCCCTTCATCGTTTTTGTTTCATGTTATTTTTAATTGTGTTTGTAGGCCTATTTAGGTTAAAGCTTAAATGGATATTTGCCATTGCACTTAACGCATACAGTAACTTAAATTGATTTGATCCCTTTATTAGGCAAATTATGGTATTGAAACAATCTAGGCCTAACTATGATATTGTTTCTTTTTACCATCAATCTTTAAATCATTTAATAAAAATTGTCTTATAATAAGTTCAATTAGTAAGCCTAGTCCTAGTCTATTTCAAAGTATTGCATACATCCCAACAAGGATACAACCCGAACCCGTTATTTAGTAGTAATTAAGTATTGGGTGCTACTATGTCAATGTCAACAAATACCTAACCTCTAATTGCAATTAGTAAGTAGTAAACAAAACAATTACAAAATAGCGTCAACTCAAAAAGAGAAATTTTTGCCGAATGAGGAAGAAGAAACTACAGTCAACCGTCCACTCAACAACTTGATAGGTGGTGAGTAGTTTTGGTTAGATAAGTCAACTGTCAACCGTTTGAAAAATACGAATCGATTGGAAATTGAGTGACTCAACACTCAACTCAACAGCCAACCATTTAAAAAATAGGGCCCCAGATTACAGAACATATTTTGTTTTTACATAATGCTAGAACGTATCTAAGATGGATAGTAATTGTTACGGGAAAGGAACAATTACCGTGCGTATATCAATAAAAACAGTAAAATAAAGAACAACTCATCCCTACAATCTGAACTGAGCTTACAGCGTTTGGGCAAGTGGACGTTGGTATTAACAAGGTTCAGATTAAAGAGGTTGGTAATTATTAGGCCTAACCGTATTTACATTGGGATATGATGTAATTTTGATATGTTTACTTACAGTATTTTTAACGCTGAATCCAAAAATGCAATTAGTTTTGGTCGGAGAGATTCCTAAGTGGCCGTACAGTTAAATCATTAATATTAAGCTTCAGTTTTGTAGATTTATTAACATATTTGTGGTATGGACGAGTCCAAGTTCTAGTGGCGACTAACACTAAAAGGGGTGGAAGGTTTGTGGAGTGGAAACAGCTGTCAGTTCTTTACATTCAATACTAAACAGACAAAACCACACACGACGCCATGAGAGCAAAATCAGAGTTACAATATGCAATAACTAGATTTTTCAAAGAAAATGGACTTTGGTGCTGTTTAAAAAATACAATAAATCAACTACGATACATAAACTATTAATCACATGAACATAAAATATAAAACAAAATATAATTTATTCACGTAAAATATCAGTAATAGAAGCTAGGCCACTGCCGACATGATCATTGTCCTTATTCCAATCTTCAACCATTGGCTAATGCCTCAACGTCTGTTAATGAACGTGCCATAGTGCATAATCCCATAGTACCTACATAATCCCATTGTGTCTAAAAGTGAAAACGTGCCACAGTGCATAATTTAATGTATCAGCAACTAATAAATGATGTTACATAATCTAATCTAATCTAATCTAATCTAACCTAACCCAACCCAACCTTAATATTATGTTTAAATCGCAGTTTATGTCAGAAAAGGCATGTGAGGAAGATAGGTCGGACTTTATGCGGATTTGTGACTGTATTAAGTCCTTTGAAGTGAGGTTAGATTAGGTAAGTTAGGTTAGGTTATAATGAAACCGACTCATTAATTTATGAACCTTCCAGACTGTTTTTGCACAATTGGAATAGTGGGTGAAACACAATGAAATAACGATAGGCTATCAAAAATGCTTGCGCTATTTAATTGTGTAAAAACAGTCTGGAAGTTGCATAAATTAATGAGTCGGTTCATTATAACCTAACCTTTACCTTCCTAATCTAACCTCACTTCAAAACACTTAATACAGTCTTGAATCCGCATAAACCCCGACCTACCTTCCTCACATTCCTAAATAAGAACTGATTACTTGGTTTCAAAAATCAAAACGAATTGATTTGATTTCATTCCGCATTAGGGTGCGTTCACAAAGAAAGCTGGTTACAAGCGCTTGTTGGCAAGCGCTTACAAGCTCGAACCGGCGTGAGAAAAGTTAACATAGTATCAAGCGTGTGTGTTCACAGACAAAGCTTGTGCCGGCTAGCAAGCGCTTGTTACAAGCTCTGACAAGCACGCAAGAACGTTTCGTACTCATTTTCCGGCGCTTATTGAGCGAACCAGTCAGTTACAAACTACAGTGCAGTGTGGATGTCGATGAGTTGATAGCTCAAGTAGTTAGAGCTTTCAATTTCCAAAAAAATATATTACCCACATATTGTGGTTTTTCCCTAGAATGTTCAATAACGTAACCAATAGGACAAATATAACACAGCCTATATGTATTAAGATGATAGACAAACACATTTCATTCAATATTAATTAAGTGTTGTGTTGGATTTTTTATAGATGAAACTTGTATACTTTTACTTTATTTACCTAGAAAATTAAAACAGTTGAACATATCTCACAATATTATTTGCATCATAATTAATCAGCTACATAGGGTGTTTAAAACTCCCTTCAAGTATTTTTTAGGTTTTATTATTGGTCCAAAATTCGTTCTGGTGCATGGATAGGTTGCTTATGCCAATCCCCCCAAAACTTCACTAAAACACTTTCAATTTTCTTGAGGATGTAATTAAACGTGATTATCTTCCGCGGTTAATTGCATGAACACCTTCCTAAATTCTACACCCTTTTAATTCTACATTTTCAATAAAAAATAACTCTTCATCACTTGAGGAAGATATTGTCTCAACCAGAGCTGAGCTGAGACTACACTGAGCTTGAAATGCAAGTGTTTGTTGTGAACACACAACAGCATGGAACAAGCGCTGAAAGTAAGTTACTTGTAACCAGCTTTCTTTGTGAACGCACCCTTAGATCAAGTATAAACAGTTGTTTGCTCTTCTCACTCAGTCCTCCTCACTCCTCACTCAGTACGGACCCATCCAGTCCAGACCACGCCATATTACCATTACCTTCAATACGGCTCAATTATCCTTAGATTCGTAATCCTAACCTTCGTTTTACGGCCACAACGGCAACTTAGGAATCTCTCCGACAAAAACTGATTGCATTTTTGGATTCAACGTTAAAAATACTGTAAGTAGACATATAAAAATAACATCGTATCCCAATGTAAATACAGTAAATATTTGCCAAGAGGTTCTACTGTACTTAATTGAAGAGAAAAACTTACCCCAATCGATTAAATTCCTGTTGCAAATAATAAGATAAGCAATATTTAGAAAACCAGGCCTATAAAAACATGATGTTTACATGAAATAAACAACCGAGATTGAACTTAACCCTCCGAGTGTCCATAGTTTAGGCCTTAATGTCCACCTATTTTTGGCCCCTTTGCAAGGTTTTATTAAAACGGATCTGAGAAGCTTAAAACAATGTTAATTCTAATGTTCTATATACCATTTTGTTTGGAAAATCATGGGCTTCAATATTATATATAAAACATAAGGAACATTTAAAAAAAAAAATTTTTAGGTAAAAAAAAATATAATTTCGAAAATTTTCAAAAAAAAATAAGTTCGCGCTCAATGAAATTGTATAAATTATAGGCCTATAAATATTTGAAAATAGCCACTTTGTTCTAAATTTAATGAGGATTACAAATATATAATCATATAGCGAGGTAAGTTATCAAATAAATAAGTTATGAGCGAAAAACGGATTTCAGTACATAGCGTTTAGCTAAGAATGCATAGCCTAACCATAGCTAGGAATGTGGCTGATAATTTACATCAATATCACTACCTACTTCTTCAGGATCATCAACCAGCACTTCAAAACCACTTAAATCTTCTTATAATGCACCACGTATATCACTACTTTTGATTTTTAACACTAAAACAATGATAAACGTAATAAAACACATCAGTCATCGGTCCGGGGGAACCTAGCTGTTTACAAATACACGCACGTCAGCTGTCTGCTACAATATTTTCGGAACTAAAATGAATAGCGCTTAGAGACAGACCTCTGGAGAAAGCTTAGAATATTACGGAAAGAACGATACCTAACTCGATCCAGTTCAATCCGATTCAGTCAGTCATAGAGCCTTCGCCGTAAACGATGTTTGTGCGTCATAAAAGTGACGCGTGACCCTACACAAAGTGTGTTGTGCGTCATTTTTATGACGCGTGACACTCGGAGGGTTAAAAATCTTACGGGATAGGTGAAACGGGATTCTTCATATTTCAAAATTGGGATGAAACTGGATTTTCTTGACCCGGTAAGTTGGATTTTTTTTCATGTGGAATCACTAAGTTATTCAGGGCAGGGCTTGCCACCTTAGGTCAGGGAAAAATCGGGACATTGGCCCCCTCGCTCCTGGGTTAACATAGCGTTAAAATATGCCACATAAGCTGTAAGGCATATTTACACCTGTTAACGTAGACCTACAAGAGCTAATAAATAAGCTAAAATACCTAATAACTAAGTAGAGATTGGAATTTAGTCTTATTCACCACCTTGAACTTGCTGGAAAACCAATTTCCTTATTGCATGAAAAACTTTCTTCCACACATCCAGGTTACAGGGAAAGGGTAGCTTTTATGGGAACTAACTATTGTACAATAACAATATTTGTGGAAAGGAGACAAATATTTTCAACAATGGAATGCTTATTACTAAGAATAGAATGAAAACCCTTTTTGTGCTAGTAAAGAAAACATTTTCAACAACCTCAAAGAATGCATTGACAAAACATTATTATTAGGCTAACTTCATTAATTTCGGTGAAATAAATATTGTATTCGCTTACCTTGTAACTCATTACAACTAAAATAACGATTAAATTATAAAGTTTGGTTCATTCTCTCTTCATTTTTAGGTAGAATCAAGTGCAGTGTAATTCTGGTAGAAGCAGCCATGTTTTCATTAATCGTTTCGTTTGAAGTAAAGAATAAAGAATTGGATTGGATTGGAGACGAAGATTGAAGGGATTGGAGGAAGATGAAGATGAAGAGAGGGTCAAAGCTGGTCAAAGGCTCAAACAAATAGTGCTGAAAAATCGCATACAAGGCTACAAGGCTCGGGACCGATTTACTTTTTCATTTTGATGTCCCAAACACCATTTGTATACAGTACTAGCTGGCCCGATAGCCTGTCCTACTCCTAATGTGGTTTTATGTCAATATTGTCAATGCTCGTTTATTTTCAAGATGAGCTCGTTTGCATGGCTCAATTACGTCCTGTGGTTGAAGTTCGTTCGCTACGCTCACTCACCTTTTGGGTTGGAGCTCGTTCGCTGCGCTCACTTGCCTTCAGTTAGCTCGTTCCCTACGCTAACTCGCCTCCTGGGGCCCATTTCATAATAAACTACAAGTTACAAGTTACAAGTTACAACTTGTAGCTTGTAATTTCCATTAGATTTGCATTGGCCGATCAGCTGATTTACTAATAATATTAGTTTGTACTTTATTATGAAATGGGCCCCAGGTTGAAGTTCGTTCGCTAAAAGCCCCCACACACTACCAGACCAGACCGTCTGGTCTGGCATCTGGCACTTGTCTTATCGTGTGTGGGGCTGTCTGCAGACCAATTTTCTCGGACCAGACTGTCTGCGTGTCTGATCTGATGGTTGAACCCTCAGACCACAGACGGTCTGAGGTTCCCCTCAGGGCTACAGATATACATGTATATCTCTAGCCCTGGGTTCCCCCACCACTATTTTTGTCTGGTCTGTGAGTGTGTGGCGCTGTCTGTCAGACGGCAGACCGTCATGACAGTCATTATCCATTAGTTGGAGTTCTCACCATGGTGTTTCAATTTCGAATGTTGGAATGTCTGGTCTGGGAGTGTGTAGAGCCGTCCAAAACGGTCTGGTTGCAGCCATACGGTCTGGTCTGGTAGTGTGTGGGTTGTGGGGGGCTTATGCTCACTCACCTTTTAGTTGCAAATTTGCTGTTGTCATATAGATTTAAAAAAATAATAGTGCTGCGCCCTGTTGGTAAACTTATTAACTTTTTAATGCTATTGAACATCACAGAATCTTGTAATCAGCTGCCAAACATAGTCATATAAACAACGAAACTGCATAGCAAACACTCTGAGAACATTGTGGTCTCATGGACAAAAATACCCAGACCACTGCATCAGCGAGAATACGACAAAAAGAGTTAGGGCTGCGTGTTCAGCGTCAGCATGTTTGTTTTGTTTGGTTATGTTGTTTTGTTATTGAAGGTGTGAGTGACTTTACCTAACCTATGTGAATTTTTATTTTTGTTTTGAGTTGACCATTGTACTGTAGCTTAATTTAACCTTTTATATATTTTAAATTGTTTAGTTCCAAAATATTTTGTGAAGTCCTGGATAGTGACTGTCTTGACCCCTGGAATGAATTAATTTAAATTGATAAGTAGTAGGCTGAGTTGATCAAAGTGAAAGTAATTAACTTAGCCTACACAGGATATCGTTAAGATAACGATTAGGCCTTTATCTACCCATACCCAAGAAATCCAATGACTTATTGATCAACCATTTAGACCTATTGTGAATTAATCAGACCTTATAATAATAAATAATTATGAACTTCTTATGCTCAGACAGATGCTGCAAGTGTTGTGTTTGTAGGAACAACTATGGTCCTCACAAAATCAAATCCTTAGAAAAGCATATTTTTGAAAAACATGCCAAACAATATTTATACTGTGCTATATGTAACGTATCAGTGAAATCGCTGACATCCCTTAAAAGACATGAGCTTACGCATATGCCTGACTCACCTAAAGAAGGGTCTAATGTAGATGCAAATGTGAACCTAGGTATCATGCAAACTGGACAGACAAAACCTACCATACTGGTACATCAGAAGAAGCTTGTCTATCCTGATGTCAAGCACAGAATAAAGAGACCAAGGTCCGAGGACAAGTCCAAAGTGTGCAGTATTTGTGGAAAGATTTTTGCCAAACACAGAAATCTGAAACATCATTACCTAATACACACTGAGGAAAGGCCATATCAGTGCCAAATTTGTGATAAGACTTTTAGACATAAAACTAGCCTCCATAAACACAAGAGTGTTCATAGTAATGAAAAACTCTATCGCTGTGATTTGTGTGGAAATAGTTTTAAATCTCTTACATCGATGCGGACTCACATAAGAAAGCATAGTGGAGAGCGCCGTTATAAATGTGATATATGTGACAAAAGGTTTTTAACAAAACCACATCTAAAAGTACACTCTTATGTCCATGCTACAGAACTTCCGTTCAAGTGTACTGACTGTCCTAAACAATTTTATACCAAATTCCAATTCCAGAAGCACTCCGAAAATCACATGAAAAAGAGAAGAGTAGGTAAACTAAATTAGAGTATAACTAGCAAGTATGAAAGTAGTTTTGCTTGGTTTTACCATTTAAGGAAATCTACAGGCTAGACCTACTTTTGTGTAGGCCTAAATAAAAACTATAGGTACCGGTACCCTGTTACAGAAAGCAAAGTTGTCATAACTTGAGAGATAGACCTAAATGTTTTAACAATAAAACCTCTTGGTTTTTTTATAAACCACTAGCTGTTGTACGGCTGCACTTTACTTTAGGTCCTACACAAACAACCGAATGAAAATATCGACTATTCGATTGTTTCATTCGCTATATCGTTTGGTTAGTTAGGTTAAGTTAACCTTACCTAACTAACCAAAACAATATATCGAACAATCGATATATCGATCGATATTTTCGTTCGAATGAGTGTAGGAACTAAAGTTAAGTGCAGCCTGTTGTACCTGTGCTTCGCAACAGAGAGGAAACTGAAGCAAAACAAATTGATCTTGGATTCCGTTGTATAAAACAAGTTAGTTACACATTCCCCTTTGGTTTCAGGAGCATAACTCAACTGAAACTATTTGTTTGAAAAATTTCTTTCTTTAAGGCTAGGCTAACTTATAAGGCTACCTAGTACGAATTATATGAGGAGCTGATGATGCATTTATGGAAATAATGTACCCAAATTACTTAAACATTTATTTACCTAGTTGAACAATGAACCGGTAGGCCTACATATAAAGTGGGCCTACCGGTAAGTAAGGAAAAATACAGGTAATCGCACAACAAATATCTTACTGCATTAAAGTAAAAAAAGTTTATATTGATTTCATATACAGGCCTAGTTGATTTGTTTTACCATAGCCACTGAGCTTTTTTCAAAGTTCAGTCTTTACCTGCAGATCAGTGTGTATATATCACAGTAATAACATAGATAAAACATACTCCCTTAGTAGATTTCTCATCCTTATGGAACAGCTGAAGACAATTTTATTGTTAGTTCTGTACGGTTTATGTAGAGGTCGTGTTTTGTTTACATTTTGTTTCCCGTTATTACAGCCATTTAAAACCTCCTTTAACCAAATAATACGATCTAATCATAAACAATAACTTGTCCCCTAGTTATATAATCAAACAGTAAAGCACAAATCAAGAAATTAACCCTAAAATAATAGAAACAAAGTTTCGTCGACACTGGCGCCCATGTGTCACGTACATGAACTAGACACAAAAAACGTGCTTCAAAATTTACAATGGGATGAGAAGTCTACTTGTGTTGGTTAGTCTATGGTAATAGTAATAAGCAAAAATAAACTAGGTAATGAAAAACTTGTATTACCTTGTGTTATAAAGCCAATTAATATTATTGTTAATCGGAGCATAAATTTAATAAATCAACAACATAATACCATTGACTATATATACTCCTATATACTGTAGGTATATATAGTCAATGATAATACATAACAGTTATTATTTTAAACGCAAAGGATACGCGTCCGGTAACTGAACGTGGATTAGGCGTCCGGCAGTGACGTCACCGGATTGTGTTGGCCCGGAACACCATTAACACACCGATACGGTGGAATGCCGTCGATGTTCGTGGTGTATTGGATAGAGTAGGCTACTCGGCTGATGTTCAAGAGGTACTTATCCATCGGTGTCACTACCTTTTTGTCAAAGATTTTGCTTAGAATGCAATATCTTCTTAACTGTACATCTTTAATAGAATTTGAAGCATTTATAATTTTATTTTATGAACAGAACTTAAACTTCATTCGACTATTTTTATTACAGTAGAACCTCTTTAATCCGAACTAATTGGGACCAGGGGTAGTTCGGACTAGTGAATAGTTCGGATTACAGAACATATTGTTGTTTTTACATAACAATAGCTAAAACATGGCTAAAATTGATCTAAATTATTTTGGGAAAAGTGAATAAAATGTTTAATAAATTAAAATACAGTGTTTATTCAATACAGTAGTAAACATGGTGAATAAACGGTACTGTACATTAAATACAGTATACAATAAAGAACTGCTGTACTGTGTATAGAGTATAGCAATGAGGGGTTCGGATTAGTGGACGTTCGGATTACGGGGATTCGGATTAAAGAGGTTCTACTGTATCAGCAAGTTTGGTTGGTTAGGTTATGTTATATGACAGTAATTGCCGGACGCCTAATCCACGTCTGGTTACCGGACGTGTATCCTCTGCCTATTTTAAATCATTCCATAGTTCAAAACGTATGTATTTGCATTAATTTATATCAATATTTAAAACATTGAATAAAAAAACATTGTTAGGCTATGTTACAGATATTTAATTGATTTTAGAAACAAAAGTGAATTGCGTGCAGCTTAGTTTTGTGATATTTTACATATAGGTAGTCAGATTAAAGCAGTGTTGTAAAAACAAAACTACTAAGGAGATTTCTGTAAATGTAAAAAAAAAAGTGAATGTGAAATAGATGATAAAATATAAGCAGTACGTAGCTATGGACAGAATAAAAGTAGGTACAGTTGAAATTTAGTTTGTAAATTGAATTAAAACACTAATAAAAGTGAAAAAAATTTAGTGAGTTAAATTTTTAGAATTGTACCAGTATCTCTTAGATATAATTTAAAACCTATTAATCCTGATCCAATCATTTGTTTATAGGTTCAAATTTGTAAACAAAAAGCTACCATATATCAAAATTATTCCAACAAATTTATACATTGTAATGATCCTTCTGTTTCCATGAAAATAAGTATACTTTCATAAATATTTTAATCAAACTAATTCACTGTTCTCATAAAAACAAAAATTTAGAATCTTGGGAGCAGAACCTGTACCTCTAAAGCTGGGCTTTCCTAGGCACGGAAGCGGAGCACTGAGTGAGGAACGCGGAGAGCAGACTCCCCTTGTCTTAGGTAATTTAATGTTACTATTTTCCTAGAAGCGGAGTGGAATACCATGTTAATAACTCTCCGCCCTCCGCTCTCCGCGCTCCTCTTCCTTTTTAAAACCTATTTAAAAGAATGTAACTTATTTTTGGAACAACTCTTGTACATTAGTATAGAAGATATAGATAACCATATGTTATACACAGTAAAACCTCACTTTCACCAACTGACAATTTGTGACCAAGAAGTTGATGAGTTATCTAGAACATTTAAATTTGTAATGGGGTTTACTTTAAGTTAATAAAATAATAACGGAAATTCTTTTTTATATAAATGTAATACTATTGACTGTAGAAACACTGTACAGTATAGTGTTTATATAGTAAGCAATACTCATGTAATACTTACATGATTATTTCTACATATTGATTAAACAATCTGAAAAAATTGAATATTTAACAATTAGAACTAAATTTTCTGAAATTTTTTTTTCACACTGATGACTACAGACTGACTGTTGAGTTAGTGCTACAGGTTCACTTTAGGCTTTTGTTATTTTTTCAATTATAATCACAATGGGCTTACTTAGAGTAGCTTCAAATGATTTATCTTTGGCTCCTAAACAGTTATCAATAGTGTGGATAATTTTTTTAAAAATGTATACATATGGTTATTGAATTTTAATAAATGATTTGACTTGTATAACTTGCTTTATTCCTTCTTTTAAAAACCTTTGAAATAGAGTGCCACTGATGTTTGCTGCTAAAAATGTTATAAGTTAGGGGCGTCTGTGAGTGAAAATTTAAAAACGTACGTTTTCAGGAAAAGCACTTTGCAAATTTTTTTCTTCTTTTTTCAAAACTTTTATTATTTTTTTTATTTCATTAACATTTGAAGTTTCATAAAATGTCCATGGCAACGCAATATCTTTGGTAGTTATTTTTTTAAAGAGCATCTTTAGTGGAAAAACACAAAATCCTGTCACGACCATAACGGACGTTTAAATGAATATTAAAAATAGTTAATATTATTTTTATAACTATGTTTTGCTATAAACTAATTTACTTTTATGACCATTATACAATAAAAAGGTCACTAAGCTTTTAGTATATTTGGTCTTTCCAGAAAAAAATAAAAAAACTCAAAACATTGAAAAAAAGCCAATAAAATCTTTTTAAGTTTGTATAACTACGAAAAAACTTACCTGAGACCCGAAAAATCGTTATGTTTCTATAGAGGTGTGCTTCTTTTGTGTATAAAACATTGAAATATGACGATATTTTAATTTTTGAAATTGTTATGATAGAAATCATAAACGTGATGGTCAGGGACAAGCGGTACGGTCGTGAATTGTCTGGAATAATTTAAATCTTTCTAGGCAATCCTTCAATTATACTGTTAGTTATAATAAAAATATATGTTTCAATTGAACTAAACTGTTCAATTCACAATTATATTAAAGTTATTGTCACGACCAAACACACTATAATCCATAAGGCTGGATTGGTCGTGAAAAAACCCGCGATGGTCGTGAAACTTTGGTCGTGAAATTACGTGTTATTTGGCTCTGTTCTGGCGGTAGCCCTGCACCTCATGTTCGAGGATACAAAGTGGACTTCTAGGTTAATCTAGCAATTGAAATATCTTATAAACAAAAATTAACACCATGTCTACTTCATCGAATGACTACGTACGGTCATGGACACACCAAAATTACAAAAAACACAATCTTTCCTTTATTAATCTTGTAATTCCTCCTTTCAACTCGAAACGACCGGCACTACAATCCTGACGTACACCCCGAACTAGTCTCTCAAACCAACTGACTCCATCGACGCCAGGCTTGCCACTGTCGGGCTCCAAAGTTGAAAATTTTTCCCAAATGGTCGTGACGCCAAATCGAGGGACAGACTTATTTTGTCATGGTAGTCAGTTTGCAATGACAATAAAATTATAATATGCTCCTTTTTTGTAAGTTTAATAACCATTGATGACATAAAAATATGGCTTTATATATTTCGGCATGAATAATTAGTCTAAAAACAGCGTGAAAGTTGGAAAATGTACCCTAGGGACACGTCATGGTCGTGAATTTTGAGACTTTAAAAATACGAAAAAAATACCTAGAACCTATTTAAAACCAAATAAATGTGTGTAACATGTTGCCCCCGTCCCAAAAATTATTAAAACACATAATAATAAACTACAAATCCAGTATCTACGAAGTAAAAGGCCAGGGACATGAAAACGTACGTTTTTAAATTTTCACTCCTACACCTTTCCACATTTATTTGAAAAGTTATTAATTGAAGGGGTGAGTGGATGAAGGGGGTAAGTAACATTTTGTTACTTTTGAGATAAATTAACCTAAAGTTTGCAGGTTATAACTTTTTTATATTTTTTCATTCTTAAAACGCTATTAGGAAGGGCAGAGAAGTAAAATTTGTTGCACAATACTTAATAAAAATTTAAATGTTCCTTACTATTAAAATTTTTACTTTTCTATTACAGTAACTCTCAGTTACTCTTTAATCCGAACCCCCGAACGTCCACTAATCCGAACCCCTCATTGCTGTACTCTATACACAGTACAGCAGTTCTTTATAGTATACGGTATTTAATGTACAGTACCGTTTATTCACCATGTTTACTACTGTATTAAATAAACACTGTAGGCTATTTTAATTTATAACACATTTTTTTCACTTTTACCAAAATAATTTAGATCAATTTTAGCCATGTTTTAGCTATTGTTATGTAAAAACAACAATATGTTCTGTAATCCGAACTATTCACTAGTCCGAATTACCCCTGGTCCCAATTAGTTCGGATTAAAGAGGTTCTACTGTACTTACCTCCTTTATCCACTTAAAAAAAATTGTTTCGTAGTGGAAGAAGGGAGGAAAACAGGTCCAGGACGTAGGAAGTGGTGATGGAAGTAGTCAAGGCGAGCTGTCCGGAGTGTGGGAACTGTTTATGACGATTAGAAAAATTAAAATTCATTTTTATAGCCCCAGGATTGCGTAATATGACAAATAATGGTTAAAACATACCTCGTCAGACAATCCTTAACATGTAGGTAGTGTCGAAGTTGCAACCTAGACAAATTAGAAAAATTAGATTAAGGTATTAGCATTCCTAAAATGAAATGAAATGGGAAGGGAGGGAAACAGGTCCGTGACGTATGAAGTAGTCAAGGCGAGCTGTCCGGAGTGTGGGAACTGTTTATGACAATTAGATAAGGGTATTGGCATTCCAAAAATGCTATGGGAAGGGAAGGAAACAGATCCGCGACGTAGGAAGTAGTAAAGGAGAGTTGCCCGGAGTGTGGGATATGTTTATGACGATAAGATTAAGGTATTTGCAATGATAAAATGCTATGGGAAGGGAGGGAAACTTGTCTGTGACTTAGCAAGGAAGGAAGTAGTAAAGGCGAGCTGTCCGGAGTGTGGGAACTGTTTATGACAATTAGGGGCGGTTTGGGAGCTCGGTATTAGCGCTAGTCCGCGACTAAATCCGGATATTTCCGGTATTTTAGGCTGCCACCTCGAAAACGGGTTTGTGAGCTCGGGATCAGTAAGGCGCGCGCCTAACTTGTGCAGGGATAATCTCGCGCCTAAATATTGTTGGTTTGGGAGTCAAGTAGACTTAGGCGCCAGCCTAAGAGATAGTCTCGGTGGGTTTGGGAGACCAATTTCGGGACTAAGAGATATGTTTTCGTCATAAAAATCAGTGAGTTTAGTCCCCAACTTTAGTCCTGCCAGGGGGCAGGTCTAAGTCGACATCATGCCGGTATTAGCTCATTAGCAAGTTAATTGTTTACATATTAACTAAAAGAATGTTATATTGGAATTCGTTATTAAATTCCGAACATTTTCATTACTCTCAAAGTATATTTGATAAAACTTTTTTTTAGTTTTCTGTTGTTCAAAATAAAACAAAAATCTTGCAGAAAGCTAAATTTAACAAAAGATTATTTGGTTTGTGTTTTTACTGTTAACTGTAATACAAATATTGACCATAAATTGAATTTCTTTCAACTGAGAGTTTGGCTATAAGCACCCGTACCTTAATTGTAAATATTTTATTAGTAAGGAAATAATTAGCAGCCACATGCATACCCCCCACTCACCCCCTACGAAAGAGTGAAGAGATAGTAAACAAAACATAAAAAACTGCAAATAGCTCACAGTCATAATCGTTATCTTTTAATTGCGTTGTGATAGAGCTCAGTTCAGTGTCATTGACCAAGTGCTAGTTACATCAAAATGGAGTACCTAGATTATTTGGAGTATAAGAAAATATATACAGTATATCAATAACCCGCCACAGAAAACCTGCAGACTAAGCGAATTTCGAAATAGCTCCAAAGAGATTTCAATTAAATTTATTTAAATAACTTTAGGTTTAACAAGCACGAAACTACCTACGGTGTAGGTATGCTGCTACAGGGAGGGTAATAAAGTGTGTTTTTAACAAAATATTAACAGCTTTATAAAAAATAAATAAATTTGCCAAGTTTCATAAAAATATATCCATAAACAACCACACTAGAACAGTTAACTTATTCTCCATAAGAATCACATGGGAATTTAAAATTTACAATTTTAACAATAGTCTTTGTAGCCAATAACCGTACAAAACATTTTAAGATATTAATTTGTTTTTTATACTCTTTAAAATACTCTTTACTCTTTAAATTACTCTTTAAAATATTTTAAAGACAAAGATTTATGTTATAGGGGTTAAAATTGAGAAAAAAACTATTTTTATCCTATACAACTCCGGGTTCCCTTGGTCTGATCATGCTGGTTCGCGAACTCATTACGAAAATCGCGCCTAACACTTTCATGCAAAATTTTATCAAAATCAGACAAAAATTACTCAAGATATCACGTTTATGGACGTATATATAATACATTTATATATAGGCTATACATATATAAAATTTTGAACGAACAGTGTTTTTGGCCTCTAGGGACATCAAAATGGAAAAGTTTATCGGTCCCGGAACTAAGTGCTACCTACGGTAATAGATACTTCCCTAGGAAAATTAGATTAAAGAGTGTCGGGAAAAAAAAATTTTAATTGACAACAATGTTTTCCTACAGTTACCTAACAATGTACATGTTCTCTCCCTGTTTTGAGAAAGCAAAGTGGCCAATTCGCTCATCAGTGAGACAATGTTAACATTGTCTCACTCTAATTACTTTGTCTCACTCCAGATTTGCAACGTGAAGGCAAGAAATAGTGAGCGCGAAACATGCAGGCAACGTCGTATGCGCGCGAAATACGTTGGCAGCACTGGCTGTAAACCAGCTGGTCAGCTGTTGTACTGTTTTATTTGTCACTTCACATTAAATGTTATATTAAAAGTTCACTTCTGTGTAAAACTAGGTTATGTTTCTTCACCAATTTATTTGTTTTATGGTAACTGTAGGAAAAGTATAATGTGCAACTCGAGTGCAAAGTACAATTGCCTCACTCGAGAAACCATTCCTCACTCGCCTACGGCTCGTGAGTAAGGATTTCTCTCGAGTGAGTCAATTGCTCACATTTCTCACTAGTTGCACAAATAACTATTTCTAAGTACTGTATTAAAAGTTTTTTTTTTACATTTACCTTGGCTTCACACAATCATAACCTCCGCAATTACTTTTTATTATTTTTTTGTCAATACCCCTATATTGTACTGGGAAATTACTGTTTAATTTTGAAGCTTTTTATTGCATGAAACCGAGTTTCCGATGTTAATCCTATGTTGCTCTGTACGTATTTATAAGGTGTAGTACTTAAAAGACAACTAGTAGTACTTAAGGACAACTGATTAAATAATTATAAATCGTAAAGTGAAAATAAAGTTAGATCTTAAAAGAATTTAATATAAACAATTACGGTTCTTCAGTCATTGGGATGTACACAACAAAACTACAAAACTACATTTTTGCAATGGTACAATGCAGAAACATACACTATAGTCTACTAATTAGCCACCATTGATATACCACGATAAAATTGTATCCATCTTCAATAAGTATTCATCTTTTGTTGTTGTCAACGGTAACGGGTTCTGCAATGGCCGTTGCCAACGTCAAAACCTGAATTCCCCGCGATTCCCTGTCCATCTAGCCGCGCTGCAACTTAGGCGCGACTATACTTGATCTACGACCATTTCAACTTAGGCGCGAGCTCCCAAGCCTGGTTTCTGGTCCGGGGACTAAAGTTAGGCGCGTCCAACACTAGGCGCGTACTAGCTGGGCTCGAGCTCCCAAACCGCCCCTTAGATAAGGGTATTGGCAATCCTAAAATGCTATGGGAAGGGAAGGAAACAGATCCGCGACGTAGGAAGTAGTAAAGGAGAGTTGCCCGGAGTGTGGGATATGTTTATGACGATAAGATTAAGGTATTTGCAATGATAAAATGCTATGGGAAGGGAGGGAAACTTGTCCGTGACTTAGCAAGGAAGGAAGTAGTCAAGGCGAGTAGTCCGGAGTGTGGGAACCGTTAATGATGATTATATTAAGGTATTTCCAATCCAAAAATGCTATAGGAAGGGAGGGAAACAGGTCCGCAACGTAGGAAGTGGTGATGGAAGTAGTCAAGGCGAGCTGTCCAGAGTGTGGTAACTGTTTATGACGATTAGAAAAATTAAATTAAGGTATTAGCATTCCTAAAATGCTATGGGAAGGGAGGGAAACAGGTCTGAGACGTAGGAATTGGTGAAGGAAGTAGTAAAGGCAAGCAGTGTGGAGTTTGGGAATGGATTTATGTATCTGCAATACTAAGACTGCTTTCAGAGTAAACTAATGATTTTCCCCGAGCAAAGCTCGGTCCCCAGGTACTAGATCAATAAATAAAGGATTTTTCCTACAGTTACCTAACAATGTACATATTCCCTCACTGATTTGAGAAAGCAAAGTGGCCAATTCGCTCATCAGTGAGACAATGTTAACATTGTCTCACTCTAATTACTTTGTCTCACTCCAGATTTGCAACGTGAAGGCACGAAATAGTGAGCGCGTAACATGCAGGCAACGTCGTATGCGCGCGAAATACGTTGGCAGCACTGGCTGAAAATCAGCTGGTCAGCTGTTGTACTGTTGTAAGTTATTTGTCACTTCACATTAAATGTTATATTAAAAGTTCACTTCTGTGTAAAAATAGGTTATGTTTCTTCATCAATTTATTTGTTTTATGGTAACTGTAGGAAAAGTATAATGTGCAACTCGAGTTCAAAGTACAATTGCCTCACTCGAGAAACCATTCCTCACTCGCCTAAGGCTCACTTTTCTCACTAGTTGCACAAATAACTATTATCTATTCCAATCTTGGCAATCTTTTATTGATCAATAAAGGATCAATAATAGATTGGATTGGAGCGAAGTAAGCAAACGCTAAGCCATTCGCTAAGCAAAGAAGAAGCAGCGCTGACTGAACTTGACTGAAGGAAGAAGGAAACACTGCACTGAAGCAAGAAGCAGGAGAAGGAACACATCCGTTTCAATCGCGAATTACTCCTCTCATAATACGCATGCGCGAGTAAACTGTTCCGTGGAGCTGTGACTTATATCAGATATCATATCTATCTGTTACAACGTTTAACTTGCAATGAATTGAATCATTACTAGTGATTATGGTAAAGCTTGTGGAATAATAAAAAAGGAATGTGAGAAGTTAGGTTCCTTTGTAACACAGAGATGAAGTTGGCCTGACCTATAACAGATGGTTTCAGCCTAGCTGTTAATTTAAGAATATACGTAAGTCTCGCTGCGTCTAAGTTACCTTCTTACGTAACGGATACAAATGGCCGATGGAGTGGAATTGGATTTTTTTCAATTGCCTTACCTGTGTCATCATCTTGTATTAATATGGGTTGGTTAAGTTAAAAGTAGACATAAAAATGTATTGAAATATTACAACTAAGGAAAAGAATACCTTAAATTAATTTCAAATTACAGCAGACTAGTTCAGTTGGTAATAGTTACAACCTGTCCTGTGTGCTACCATGCTACATTCAATTCCTTGTAAACGTAAACGTTGTAACAGATAAATCTGATATATGTCACAGTTCCACAGAACGGTTTACTCGCGCATGCGCATTTGAGAGGAGTAATCCGTGATTGAAACAGATGTGAAGCAACTCAACTCGCTCGATCGAACTCGAAGCAAGGTTGAGGTTTGTTTGAGGTTAGGTCTCTGAACTCAGAAGTTGAAGTTGTTGGTTGCTGAGAGTGGAGAGCACACCTTTTCAGGTCCAGATTGCACCACACTCAAATTTAAGTCATTCATTATTCAAATCAGTGAACGAGCATCATTTTTTTGCTTAGCAGCTTCTTCTATAAGAAATTGACCCGTTTGAAACTGGAGAATTGCATTGTATTGAATCCATTAAAATGGCTACACGCGTTCAGTTTGAAAACAACAATGAAGTCGGAGTCTTTAGCAAATTGACGAATTCTTATTGTTTGGTTGCTATCGGTGGATCTGAGAACTTTTACAGGTAAGTCTATGATTCTCAATTAAAATATTAGATTGTGTTTTGGCCCGTTTTACAATACCAGCAGCTCTGTGAAGAAGTGAACCTAACCTAACGGAAAAGGCTAGGCCTAGTTGTTTGTAGGTTAGAGCATAGATTAAATGCGTAGACACAGATACTCCACGGAATGCAAATAACTGATGTGTTAACACTTTTTGGGGGTAGACTTCCATATCTGTTGGCACAAACTACCGAATGAAAATATCGATTATTTCATTCGATAGGCTATATTTTTTGCTTAGTTAGGTTACGTTAACCTTACCTAACTAACCAAACGATATATCGAGTAATCGATATATGATCGATATTTTCATTCGGTTGTTTGTGCCAACAGATACGGAAGTCTACCCCTTTATGGCCCCAAAATCGACGGCCTAGATCCTAGGCGTTGCTAGTAGCGAAACCGACAGTGCGGTTGCCATGTCGTGCAACTTACTTGGTCAACCAGCCAACTCGGCCAGCTGGGAAATATTCTCTTGCCTCGCACCCGCAATGGGATAAGTATCTAGACCTACAGTGTACTTACGAGCACTTCTGTCCAGTGTTCAGCTTCAATGAAATGAGTTACTGTAACCCTAGCAGTGGCCAACCGTCGTCTAGTGACGGTTTGACGTAGGTGCTTAGAATGGCCACCATCTTATGAATGGCCAGCATCTGGTGACGGTATGGGCCGAAATTATTTTAACGGTAAAAAAAACACTTAAGTTAGCCTTATTATCAACTCAGGTGAGAATAATATATATACCATTTGAAAGATCACATTCTGAACTTTCATTTTATTACATAAACAAACCAGCAGGTATAAAACGACGTCAATTTTAACGGCTCCATAAGCTTAACATCGTACGCTTTGTTGTTGGCTGCAACATTTCTATTTACTTGGCTCCAGACTAGTTCCATAGGATTTAATTCACAATGATAAGGAGGTAGTCTTACAATTTCGATATTATGAGTTTTCGCTATCTCATCGATGGCATAAAGGTCAAACAAATGCTTAATTTTTTGCACTTCAGCAAGCAGTACTTTCTTTAAGCTGTCCTGTGGGAAGGTGACGTTTTTGTCTAGTAACCAATTCTTAATGTCTTCTTTTTTTTTGTTTTCGTGTTGGGTACTTTTACCAATTTACGGCTGTGATAAGACGCGTTATCTATAACAACGACGGTGCAACGTTTCTTTTTACTTGGCTCCAGACTAAAGTTTCTGCATCCATTTCTGCGTGGAAATCGTGGAAACAGGATTTCCTGTAGGAAATCTCCCTTTTTCAACCCAAGACATTAATAAACTACCATTTATTTATCTGCCACAGAATTTATATTTTTAAATCATATTTCTTTGACAGAGGCTTATTATTAAAAGAAAATAGTTGTAGGCTACTTAAATTATTTGTTTGAATTGTTTTTTAATTATTTTAGTAGTATAATTATAGGCCTACCCAATAGGCTAACTTATTAATTTAGTCGGCAACTTGTTCCAATCAATTCACAGCAAATTTTCCTATTTTATAGAGTTCAAAGCTTAATTCCAATTTAAGATACTGACTGTGGTTAAACATTAACACATTCGCTGCTGAAAACCTTTAAACAGGCGCTCGCCAATTGCGGCGAGGCCCGGGCGGAGCCCCGACGCGCTAACTGAATCAGCGATCGCTATTGGTATTGAAATATCTCAGTAAGACGAATCACAAAAGAGCAGTGGTGATTGTTCTGCATTACTCCGAAAGTGGACGTAGTTCACTGAAACACCCAAAGGTAGCAGCACTGCCTGGATCATTAACCAGAGTCTTTGTAATACGGCTCGAACTGAGAAAATCCCCGAAAACGGGACAAAAGCATTGCCAGACGGGATTTAACGGGAAATCTTTGTACCAACCTACACCAGAATAAAGCTCGCATTATAAGCTACAGGCTGGTAAAGATTACAACGTTCCCCCGACAATGGCTGAACCACACTGATCCGGCAAACAATGCAATGCGCGCTCCCCCACCGGTGGACCTCAGCTCCTCAGCTGAGACGCGCGGGGTCCACCGGTGGACCCGCCGCATCGAATGTGTTAAACTTACCAGGCCATTATATTTAGTAAAACATACAGTATAGTTTTTATTAGTCTAAGTCAAATTACCAGTCTATATTGATAAATACCATAAAACACACGGAAATTAGAAAAATGAACTTGAGCGCCTTCACGAGAGTCACGAGGACTGTTGACGCATCCCGCATGACAGAAAACATGAATTTTACAGTAATGGTAGTAGCAAGGCTATCTTCCATAAGACCTGTACTGCACGGTGAACGTGGAATTGAGTATAGCTTTCAAGCAAGTTTACTTTTTAAAATTCCTTCTACAGGTGACAAGTTCTTTTTTCAAATGAATGTTATTTTAACTAAACATCTGTTTCAAAACAAACTATAATATGTCATTGTTTTTACTTTTCGTTGTTTACTTATTTATTCAGCAATTAATGTAGTGAAATTAATTGGCCTAAAGGATAGGTATGGACGACTTGTGGATTACTTGGACTGAAGAAGGTAACTAAACCTCTTGTAATAAAATGTCAAGTAATCCAGGAGGCAATTTAGAAAATTAAGCTGATTGGTTATTAACTCAATTATTGTGTATTTTATTTTTTTAGCGTTTTTGAAGCTGAGTTGAGTGAAACAATTCCTGTGATTCATGCTTCAGTTGCTGGTTGTCGAATCATTGGAAGGCTGTGTGTTGGTGAGTTAAATTTTTCCTGGCAATATGGCCTTTGCTTCAAAGGTCCCGTAAAAACTTTTACATTGGTACCACTAAAATTTAAAATTAATTTATGTAGGTAGAGTACATTCTTTTGCGGCAATAGGTACATAAGGTAATGTAGTTGTACTGTTTTTTAATTGAATAAAAATGTGGACTTAAACTCAAATTTATCTTATTAGACATTTTCTCAGGGAAGAGAAACTAAAAACTCTATTCCCCAACACCTTTGTTATCATCAGCGTCTTAGCTATCCTAGCCTTAAGTTAGAGATTCCTTTTACTCTATGTTGTATTCATAAACGTATGTATACTCAGGCAACAGACATGGTTTACTGGTGCCCAGCTCAACAACGGACACAGAGCTGCAGCACATCCGCAACTCTCTGCCTGACTCGGTCAAGCTACAGAGGGTGGAAGAAAGGTTGTCAGCGCTAGGTAATGTTATCACATGTAATGACTACGTGGCCCTCGTACATCCTGACCTTGACAGGGTGAGTTGATGGGTAGCAATCACGGATACTAGACCAGACCCTGTATGAATCATAAACATAAACAATATTACTGGCCTGAAAGTAAAAATTATTTAACATTGCTTAAATGAAACATCTAAACCATATGTTATAATGCTATTAGTATAGGATTTGGGCCAGCAACGTCATTTGTTTTATGTTTATGATCCATATCGGTTCTGTTAGAGTATTTGCATTAGCATTACTTGAAAACATATATGTAAGTAGCCAGGTAGAACGTGCTTACCTTCAAATATGAAGTTTGCTGGTTCAATGCAGAGCGGTACTGATTCTGGATGCCATTTTTCCTTAGGCTAGCAATCGATGGTACTAATGACAAATCTATGATTTTGCAACGTTATATAGTACAAGACAAGAGTGTAGACTGTTCCCTTATAAAGATAAAATACCAAGACCAGGAGTTATGACATTTCTTTGTGAAAAAAGAAAAACTAGGTGCTATTCGTATAAAAAAACAAAGACACTTACAAAAGTCTGTAGGCCTACTTTTAGCGAATTTCCCAAGCTATTACCGTAATACTCATGGTAAGACCTGGACCCGGGATATATATATATTTATATATATATTTAATTTTTATATATATATATATTTATTTATATATGTGTCCGTTAGCACGATAACTCAAGCAAAAATTTTCCGATTTTTATGAAATTTGGTACAAACGTGTAAACCTACATTTATTCGAACGAGTTCGCGAACCCGTTTTTATTGATTGAGTATCTCAATTTGGTCTGACATGTGGGTCACTGAGCAATGTGACTGTGAGTTCTGGTACTGATCAATTACTGCTCTATTTGTCATTGTCACTAAAGCTAGCTATGACAAACTGCAATCACACCTAGACTTCATTTGTTTTCAATACAAAAATTTCATTTCAAGTGAATGGTCGAGGAACAGGAATATTACTTTGTTCCAAAACATTTTGTAGCATTTGTACTTGGCTTTAGTCTAATCAACATTTGTCTGTAATTATTGTTCAGGAAACAGAAGAGATCCTAGCAGATGTTTTGAAGGTAGAAGTGTTCCGTCAGACTGTGGCCAGCAATGTGTTGGTCGGCTCGTACTGTGCTCTGTCCAACCAGGGGGGCCTCGTACATCCGCAGACCTCGGCACAGGACCAGGACGAACTATCATCTCTGCTGCAAGTACCTCTAGTGGTGAGTTAAAGTCCGTTCCTGCTACTAGTGAGGGAGAGCCACGTCTAGTTGTCATAACTGTAGAGAGTCAATTATCATACTAATATTATAAATGTGAAAGTTTGGGTGTTTGTTTGTTTGAAGTTTAATCACGCATTATCTACTGGTCGGATTGGGCTGAACGATTAACATATAAGCCTATCCTTATCTCAAAAATCCTTTCGGGCTCCACCCCAGTGGCTCTGGAATTTCCTATGTTAACCTTATGAGTATTCATATTTGAAATGAACTAAATAATTTTGACAGCTGTTTCCACTAGACAAGTTGGTTCTATGATTTTCATTAGCATTAAATAGTTATTTGTGTAACTAGTGGGCGAAGTGGAACTTTGCTGCACACGAGAGAAATGTTTATGCACGAGCCGTAGGCGAGTGTCAAAAGTTTCTCGAGTGCAGTAAAGGATGTTTGCACTCGTGTTACACATTATATTTTTCCTACAGTTTCTATAAATCATAAATAATTAGTCTTTTAAACACTTTACAACATGTTTTTAGGTTAAATCCAAACATTGAACGAAATGGGAAATGCTGCACCAGCTGATCGTAGTCGTAATATCTTTAAGTGTTGCCAACCTATTTTCAAGCGTACACGGATTGTGTGCATCATAAAAGCACGCTCTTTTGTGTTGTTTGGTTGGAATACTGGTGTGCGCCAAAGTAAAAACTGTGTGCCAAAAAAGGCCTTATGTATACTACAGTCCACTCTTGGTAATTCAAACACTTGATAATTCAAAACTTTCGATAATTCAAAATGAAAGCTCAGTCCCTAGAGAATCTCTCAATATTTCAATTTTTTACCATGCATTTTGATACACTCGGTATTTCAAAGTCCAAATAGAGGGCAGGTCAATTTGTAACACGCAGTAATTCGAAGTTTCGTCGGAAAAAACACTCTATAATTCGAAGTAACTCAGTAATTCGAAGTTTCGTCGGTTAACACTCTATAATTCGAAGTCATGCTGTAATTCGATGTTTCGTCGAAAAAACACTCTACAAATCAAAGTCACGCAGTAATTCGAAGTTTAGTCGGCAAAACACTCTATAATTCGAAGTGATCTCTTGCTGTTATAACAGGAAACTATACAGTACAGTACATCCTGTTCCCATGGTAGGCTAGTGTTGGACGTTTTGACGTTTGTTTGGTTAGAGCAGTAATCTGAGTTAGTTCGCTGACTTGTTTTTCTAAGTTGGCAATCTGATCTCTAGATTACGCGACATCCTCTGAGCACAAACGTAGTTGTCAACAGCTGATAGTTCAGCTATTGGTGAAATATATAGCGCTAAATAACAGATTTCTTTGCAACTACAGTAACTGAAAAATAAGCCGTTGATTGTTTAAAAGTGTACTAAAATACGGTATTATGTTCTATTGTAACGTGCTGTACATTTGTATGTATTAAACATTGAACTCTCTGTAATTCGAATGGTTTATTTTTCTCCCAATAAATCGAACTCTTGATAATTCAAAACTCTTGATAATTCAAATTTATATGCTTGACCCACCAATTTCGAATTATCAAGAGTCTACTGTATAATTTGCGCAAAGAAGCCCACTTTGTTGGATGACTGTAGAAAAAGTTATAAGGTTTACCAATAGGGTGCAGCATTAATAATTTTTTTCAGACTTGGGAGTAACGATTACAATAACGTAACGTTTAGGCCTACTGTAATCGTTAAATTTTTTAGTAACGTCTGTAACTCACCCGTTGCATCTTAAAAAAGTAACTTGTAATTGGTAATTGTTGCAAAACGTTAGTTACGTTTAATAGTAACGGTAAAAAGTTACTTTCGTTACATTGCTTTGATCTTTGCCTTGCTTTGATCAAAGCTTTGCTTTGATCAAACCATCCCTTTGTTAGACTTCTGTCAGTCACATCAGTCCAAAGTCCATCAACGTACCATTACCCTCCCTGTAGTAGCAAACCTAGGTAATCATTAAATCAAATTTTATTTAAATAGATTTAATTGAAAATCAAATCTTGCAAATGGAAATTCGCTTAGTCTGCAGGTTTGCTGCGGCGGGGGTATTTGTTTGTATTGCATATCAAATATATTCAATTTGATTCATTTTGCTAATGTTACCCTAAAAAATGAATCGGGAAAATGAGGAATTTACTCGGGAAATATGCGGGAATTGGGCTGAGCCCATTTGCCGGACACCCGGTATCGCATCCACAGATTATGCCTATAAATAACCACAATTTGAGACCTCCAAGTAGCTGGATTACAGTACGACACCACGGTCCCAGTCTCTCTCTTCATTATTTTTTTAATACATTGTAACCAACCTGGGACTTTTTGCCATCCTAAAAATTAGAATTAGCCTATTTTAAAATATCTTTTGAGTGAATACACTAGCAACAAAGTGTTTGCAAAAACACCACTCTTCCAAGGATACAGATACACTGGAATTTATTAGTTCAAGCAGATAGATGTTCTAAAATATTGTTGGTTGTGAGTTTGTAGTTTGCATTGCGTAGTCAACGGCACCCTGAACCCTAAAGCTCACTTTGTGCAGTCAGTTCACTATTTATTCCTTTTCTAGGATGCATTTCAGTGTTTTATTTTCTTAACCTGTTTGTTATTCCATTTAAAATTGTTAAGGCTGGAACAGGCTCTACTGCATTTCCTGAAGTAACCCATGTTTTATTTGACAGGCAGGAACAGTGAACAGAGGCTCTGAAGTGATAGCTGCTGGACTGGTGGTCAATGACTGGTGTGCGTTCTGTGGCATGGACACTACCTCTACAGAGATATCTGTTATAGAGAGTGTCTTCAAACTGAATGATGCTCAGCCCTCGGCGATCACAACGAGCATGCGGGCGTCACTCATTGACAGGTGTGTGTCTTAGTCTAGCCATTGATTAAGCAACTTTAACCCTTCTAGACTAGATTTATTAATGTCCAGCAAAAAATGCTCTTGCTACTGTAGTTTTCCCCAAAAATTGTGTCAAACTATCTTCGTTTTGTCCTTTTCCTATTCAGTAGAAGTGTTGGTGCTAGTCATGATTAAATTCTACTGGCTATCAACTGGAATTTTAAGTCCATATTCACAACAAAATTGTTCAAAAGGGTTTATAACATTTCATAGGCTAGTACTGTATCAACCTTTCATACAACGTTGTCGTCAACCAGAAATTCCAGGAAAATCAGGAACTATGGGTGAATTTTTACTGTCGTGAAAACTTGGGAAATGTGTGACTGTGTGTAAAAATCATATTTTCGGTGGTTTCTGTGAATTTTAATACATATCTTTTTTTAATTTTTAGAGGAATTTTATATTTATAACCATTTTGAACCACTGTATCCATAAATCTCTTAGCGAACGAATATTTAATATGGATTCAAGAAAGTTGTACACTTTAAGCACAGAAAACATACTACTATAACCCAGAATGCCAACTGCATGGTAAAAAGCATTAAGTGTTTTGAGGGAGCTTTGCCTGTCAATTCGTAGTCAGCGCCTAATCCTTGTATTTTTCTTCCAACTTCTAGCGGACCCTTAGGAGGTAGAGTATGCCTGTCCGAACAAAAGCCAATACTTGAGTAGGCATTGCAAATTCAAGGACTCTTTGAAAAGCTGTAATTTTTTACTCGGATTTCCATTTGATTCGGGTTTGCAGAATTGTATTTTACTAACAAAGACCTTTAATTTGATGTAGGGTACATATCAACCTATCTTTATATTTAAGATTTCCTCCTAACTCCTTGCAGGAACTCCCCATGATATGACAGAAAACGTATGCCTGTCCAAACAAAAGCCAATACTTGAGTAGGCATTGCAAATTCAATGAATCTTTGAAAAGCTGTAATTTTTTACTCAGATTTCCATTTGATTCGGGTTTGCAGCATTGTATTTTACTAACAAAGACCTTACCTATCTTTATATTTATGATTTCCTCCTGACTCCTTGCAGGAACTCCCCATGATATGACAGAAAACTTATATAGGCTAGTCCCTTAAAAAAATAAGATGTTTAGATGTCATATTGATGTACCAAATCTAATTGATTTATCTGTTATGGTTCGGAACATAGCAAACCCGTGCAGTGCAGGGCTTTACCCTGTATATTTATCAGTGCATAAATAAGAACCCTATGGTAAATTTCAAAGAACAACAAAAAATGATAATCAATAGAACTCTTAATTACCCAGGTCCATTGGGACCAAACCCATCTAGGTAATACAAATATGGATAGTGTGATTTTTCTAAAAAGGAATTGACACATTGTCCATCAATTGATATGACTCTACAAAAGACGTGCCACATAATGGCCACAATTGGCACACACTAAAATAAGCAATGTACTACTGTAAGCGGCAATAAACTTAGCTTTAATGGCTAATTTTATCTCTTTAATTTTCCTTTAGGTGATCCGGATGGTAGGAGTACTACCGTATATGTTAATTTAGCTGTGCTTTTGTTTGTTTTTGTGTATTACAATAATCCCAAAAGATAAACTGCAGATACCCGTCCAACTTAATTAATCTTTACTTTGTTTGTTCCAGCATTGCATAAACGGGGGTGCAAATAACAAGAACTACGTGTATTTTTGCTGTACAGAGCTTGGCACTGCATATTTATAAATCAGGTCAAATTACTACAATTTACTTTGTTATGATAAATGTAAAGTTATTTTTACCTGTTGACTTTTTAGCACCTCAGATATTCCCTTCTAAACTAACTTCAACTAACACTTAGCCAAGACTTAAGTAGCTCTTTTGTCCCTAAGACAGAGCATGATGGATAACATAAATCTTGTTAATAACAAGAAATTTTCTGTTAAAAACACGAGTTATTAACTTTTGTTTAGAGAAATCTTTGGGCGATTCTGTTATGTTAATAACTTTTTGTTAAAAACACGTGTTATTAACTCCGGTGTAAACGCGGCTTTATAATCAGCCGACAAGAATCAGCTTCAATCTACCTCATCTACTTTACACTTAAATAGTTGTCTGCTAATTTTGCCAAGGAAAATAGTCACGTTTTACAAAAATATTTTTGTTTCGTATGGGGTATTTAAATCGTTTCAACTAGGGTAAACTATGAAACATATGATAGTGACAAGTGGATACAGTACCAGTGAGTTGATAAAGTTAACTCCTCAGACAGTGCTCATACGCCTACTATTTCATTAAACAAGTTTATTTTTATTGTAAATTATACAACAATATATTTAGGGTTACCACCACTAATGGTTCTTCAGTAAAAATCCTTTTTTGAAGCCGTGCCTGGCCTTCAAGCTCAAGAGATTGAGCACATAGTCGGAAATCGAGCTCGAGCCGAGCTTTTTTGTGTGATCAAAAAACTTAGGCTTTTGCTGCGTTTCAGATTATGTAGATACGGGAAACGATGGTAATGTATACGCGACGGCAGGAGATGTCCAGGATTTTGCTGCGATCACAGGAGACAATGATTCACGACCATGGAACGCCAATTTATTCCTGCTATTATTGAGGGCTATGATAATGTCTTTAAGTGGTAGAGAGGACTTGCTAGTCCTAACTTCTCTCAAATAAAGACATTTTACATTGGGCATGGAAGTGGGGTTTTGCCACGGTCAGGGATTTTACAAATTTTGCCAGGATAGCAGATGATGATCTCGATAAGGCTGCATTCATGGATTAATGTCGTGACAATATTAAAATACAGTTAAATAGAAAACAGCTGATTTAAGAGATGGCGCAGGGAAAAGAATACGGACTCCAGTCCCGTTGCAGCTTCCTGGTCTCAGGGTCGTTGCATGCCAAATGGTTACAAAGAAGATTCCAAAAAAACTGTAAACTTTAAAAATCCCATGTTATTCTTTTCTTTTTTCTTTTTTAGCATCTTGTAGCAGCAAACCTAAGTACTCATCAAACCTAATTTTATTTAGAAAGGGATTAAATCTACAATGTTTAAGGACATATTTTAGTCAAAACCCTTCATACAAATGGACATTTGCTTAGTTTGCAGGTTTGCTGCAGTGTATGTGTTTTAAATAATACATGCTTAGTGACAAAATAAAGAGTAGAAACAAACTCCCGGGACAGTTAAATATTTCAAAAAGTAATTAAGCTTGAAAACTTGGTACACAGTTACTGGGCATTAAATTCATTTTAACACATTGTTCAGTGATGCGCTACCTCCTCAGGGGGCTGGCTTGCTATGAGTGAGAAGAAAATCTAAGGTACTCAAATTTGAACTCAAACGAACATTTAAATCAAAAATGGCCGTTCAAAGATGTCTAGAATCTTTTATTTTCAATCTTTGAATGGCTGCCATTTTTTATTCAGTTGTTCTTTTGAGCTCAAATTTGTGGCATTGTATTCTATTAATTAAGACCTTTAATTTGATGCTCATCTTAACTTATGCATCCGTTTATGATTTTCTTCCGACTTCTAGCGGACGCCTCCCTGAGGAGGTAACGTATAATAGCATTGCAAATGCAATGGGTCTTTGAATAGAAGTAATTTTTGACTTTGTTGATTGTTTAAGTTGCGGGGTAGCGGCATTGTATTTTACCAACAAAGACCCTTAATTTGATGTGCATATCAACCTATGCTTACATTTAAGATTTTCTTCTAACTCCTTGCTGGACGTCACCATGATATGACAGAAAACGAGAAAACTTGTAGTCCCTTCAAAAAGTAGATGTTTAGGTGTGGTATTGATGTAACAAATCTAATTGATTTATCTGTTATCGTTCAGAATGTTCCCCTTTGGAGTAGCGCATCACTGATAATGTATTAAAATTGTTGAAATGCTCAGTAACTGTGTACTAAGTCTTGAAGCTCTATCTTTATTACTTTTTGAAATATTTCAAAGGGTGGACTTTTTCCAACCTGTAGGTCTATATATTATACACTCATCCAAATTAAAAACTACACATCAAGGTAACTGAGACAAAAAAAAATGTAATCAATCGCTTCTATCAATTCTAAGTAAATGTAATGTATATGTAATTACTAAAAAACATAGCCCTATATTGTTTTTTTTTTTTTTTGTTAAAATTTTACAGTCTGTTGCCACTTTTAACACAGTTTCGGCTATTCATAATAAATTAACTATGATGTCTGTGTAAACGGGAGGAGGGGGGGAATGACAAGATTTTGCCGTGATCACGTGAGACGATAATGTCTTTGAGACTGGGTGCAAGGGTAAGATATTACCAGGATTAAGGGTATTTTAAATATACAACAGCTAAATTTCAATTCATCAAAATTATAAACTATACTATACATCAAGGCAGCTGAGATTGAAGAAAAATGAAATAATTCAAAGTAAATTTACATGTGATTACATAGGAACGTCCAATTGTTGCATTCACAAACATGTAGAGTCTAAATTAATTAAGACAGCTGAGATTGAAGAAAAATGAAATAATTCAAAGTAAATTTACATGTGATTACATAGGAAGGTCCATTTGTTGTATTCACAAGCATGTAGAGTCAAAATTAGGATCATTGGTCAAAGGCAAGCTGAGAGAAGGCACAGCCCTCCCAGGAACTGATGAACGTTTTGTCCTCTGGTGTGCATTTGACGTTGAAAAGGTAGAATCCACACATTTGTCTTTCATCCGTGTAGAAACCTCTGGAGTGATGTCTCCCTCAACAATTTCTTTCCCTGCTGAGGAACACTTTCTCAAACTACAATGTCTCTGGATGGGTTTTGCAATATCAACACCAGCAATGGGAAGATCTCTTTTGACTGTTGTAGAACTGAAAGGCACATCACAGTTTCCAGTGGTTCGCAAACATGCCGAGCTGGAACGTCGGGATTGCTCCGAGCCATTGGAACTCCTGCGTAGTCCGTCTGAGCTGCCGGAAGCTGAAGCGCGACCTCCAACTAGCCCTGGAGGTGGAGCTCTTAGTCTAGTCCGTCCTGTCAGCTCCCCTCCACTGTACAAGATGAGTGGCTCTATCTCGTAGTGGCGTACCATCTCTTCCACTGAGCGAAATGTCTGGAAATATATTCAATCAATCAAGACCTTATAATTTTCGAGTAAAGTTCGTGAGTCATTGAAATCAATGGTAAATGGTCATGGAAATAAATGACAAATTTTCTGTGGACACCCTGTTCTAATGTTTGGTTACTTTCTTAACACATTCACTACTGGCTGTCGCATGACTGATGAAACACCAGAGTGAGTCGTTTGTTGTTTTCAACATTCCCAATGGAACCAAATCATTTGACTTGCTTGGGTTCATTGATTTGTGACACTTACCATTTCCTGGTCCTTCTTGGACCCTAGGGCTAGCAGACCATCCTCCCTCTGGCGGATGAGTATGTTGTATGCCCGATGATGGAACCAGATTGTGAGAGTGAGGGACCGGGTGGAGGCAGAGGGCCGGACTACAAAACAACCGGGACCTCCTGGAGGAAGACAAACACATTACAATTGGTATATCATCAAATTAGATCAGCTGGTTCTTAGTCAGGACATGATCAAGGAAAAGACCAATGATCAAGGATAGACTACATGAAAAGCCTGTTGGAAAAAGTAAAAAAGATAGAATAATCTAGTACAGCTGGGTCTAGTTTTGAACCCCACGAAACCCAATGACTTTACTCTGATCAAACCACAAAACTTCAGGAAATGTCTTAATTTCTTTATTTTACCCTTAACTGCATAGCTCAATTGCTGGCAATTAGAAGACAAACACATTACAATTGGTATATCATCAAATTAGATCAGCTGGTTCTTAGTCAGGACATGATCAAGGATAGGCTACATGACAAGCCTGTTGGAATCTAGTACAGCTGGGTCCAGTTTGAACCCCACAAAACCCAATGACATTACTCTGATCAAACCACCAAACTTCAGATTAGACTGGTCTAAAATGGTTTAAACTTGAACCCCTGAAGAGACTTTGGCTACTTATTCAGAAATGTCTTAATTTCTTTACTCTACCCTTAACAGCCTACCTCAATTTGGACAATAACTTACATTTGTTCAGCTCAAGCCATACACTTAAATTAAACTGGTCTAATTCAACAATCTGAATATGAGCTGTCAACAAAAGCATTTCATATAAGAGAGAAAACTTAAATGAATAAACTTAATAGAGATTTATGTCCAAAAATTTTTGAGTTGGGCCAAAACTGTTATCAACCATAAAAAAATTAAGTTTTAGAAAAGGATTTGTGAGAGAATGCTTGCTTGGCTAAATAGTTCACTTTGGTATAAGAAACCCCAAAATGTTAAGGAAATGCTGGTTATACTCCTTAGTTGAAAATGCTGTCATTGCTAGTGAAATATTCTTTTTTTTTTTAAGTAGAGTAAAAAAAATACCCCCGCCGCAGCAAACCTGCAGACTAAGCAAATTTCTACTTGTCTAATTGCATTTTTACTCAAATATTTCCACAAATAAGACATATTTATTCCCAATTTAAGCAACATTAGATTTAACGAGTGCTTAGGTTTGCTGCTACGGGGAAGGTAAAAAGTGTTTTTGACCATACGTCAATAGTATAAGATGAAATAAATAAATTTGACAAATTTTAACAACATACATCCTTAAACAAGTACAGTAAAACTCCAATTATCCGAATCGCTTGCTTCAACAATTTTAAAAACGTAAAGCTACAGTAATAAGTTTCGCAAAATATCAAAGAATTGTTATTAAACACATTTAGGCAATGTGTAATTTTGGACTTTGATGGAACACTATTGACTTAATAACATGTATAGAACACTTGTACTATGAGCATTGTAAACTATAAAAATGTTCTTATTTAAATTATTATTAATTAAAAGTTCACTTAGTACCGTAAAACGGGGTAACTTGAGACAGTGTGGTAACTTGAGACAATTTGCAGGATGTTTTTTTACATTTTTTTGTTGGCATACCTGATGAGTTATTGGGAGTTTCCTTAGTGTAAACACGTCATGGAAGTTGATCCCTTAACTACTGCATATTAGGACATATTGTGATATTCAAGGTAAGATACTTTATTTATTTATTTATTTTGAGTCACAGATGTTCAAAAATTATAGGCTGTATAACTTACCTTGTAGCATCAAGTCTATTATTAGGAATTCAATGATTGTTATTACTAACCTAACCTCAAAAGCTGAGTTGTCAATAATAATCTTCTCACTAAGCTATTGCTAACCTAAAATTTATAAAAAAATAAAATACCCTGTTCTGTCCTTGGTGGGGTAACTTGAGACAACTGATTTGACGAAGAAGGTGCTACAGTCAGTGCTATGAAGCGGACTCTCAAGGCTAACTGGAAATGGCCGGAAAAAAGGATGAACTTGACTATCGTTGGGAAGACATTGTTGGTGGTATTAACCCCCCTAAAATGCTCAATAAGAGGGTTTTTTTTTCTGTGCCAGAATTGAACGAAATTTACTAAGTTATGTCTGACATTGGGGGAAAAAATTGTTTCCTCTTTTTTAAATACATTTTTTTTTAGTTTGTAAGTTCATATGTGTATTCCTTTGTTTTCCTAAATACGGTAGAGTCCCGCAAACTCGGCACTCGATAACCCGGCAGTCTGGATAACTCGGCCATCACCTGGCTCAGAAAATTAGTGATTTTTTGAGTCCGAGTTAAAAATGGACTCAAGCCAGCGCTAGACAAATCATTCGCAACTCATACCAAGGATTTGTTGTACTAAATCTGATGACTTAATACTGACTTGTAATAAAAATATTAATAAAAAAGGCGGTTAAAAAGCTTAAAAAAAATGTACTGTTCTTATTTTTAACCCTAGTTCCTGATAACCCGGCATTTCACAAACTCGGCACCCTTCCAGTCCACATTACGCCGAGTTTGCGGGACTCTACTGTATTTTATTATGTCTCAGTCAAGTTACCATTGCATTATCTAATTTGAGACAACTGTTGTTTTAACATCTGTGTCTCAAGTTACCCCATTTATATGGGTAACTTGAGACACTAATAAAAATAAATAAATAAATAAAATTTCTATATTTACACCAATTATTAAATGTAGAAACCATGTAACCAGGGTAACTAATGTTTTATTCTAGTTTTTGCAGATTTCCCCATAAAATTATTTGGTAGGGGTTTCTTTTAAGTTGAAAAATGTCTCAAGTTACCCCGTTTTACTCGGTACCAAAAATGAGGATTGTTCTTTATAATTACTGGAATTGGCCGGTAAAACTCTGATTATCCGAATGGGGTCTGGTCCCTATTGATTCGGACAATCGGAGTTCTACTGTAAACTACAACAGTGTTTTAATTTTCTCCCCGACCGTTAGGCATACAGACCGTTAGGCGCTTCAGTATACTAAATAATTTATTTTTTTAAGCTCTACAAAATGGTTTAGTAAGAAATTGAAAACTTTTTTGTTTTTAGGGTCAAAAATGGGAAAACCCCAATTTTTACGGCCCCATAAAACCCGCCATAAACCCCCGTTCCCATGGTCTGATTATGCTGGTTGGCAACTCGTTCGAATAAACATAGGTTTACACATTTGTACCAAATTTCATCAAAATCAGATCATTTCTTGAGTTATTGCGCTAACGGACACATATGAATTTGAACGAATGGCGTTTTTGGCCTTTAGGGACCTCAAAACGAAAAATTAAATCGGCCCCGGGTTCAGGTCTTACCATGAGTACTACGGTAATAGCTTATTCCGTATATGGGAAATTCGCTAATAAAACAGAATGGACTATTTCCTATTTGTTTAAGCCGTTGACTGTAAATCGTTAAGCCTGCTATCCTCACAAACCTCCCTGCTCTATGTTACTTCCTAAAGCTATACAGAAAAATTACAATACAAACCACTATGTACGAGATCCTGTGCTGCTTTGCGGTCAAGCTCACAAAACCAAGGCTTGTTCTGGACACTTTCCACTAAAAAATCAACAGATAAATCAGAAATATTGTTGCTTAGAGTGATTATTTGATTTACATAATCATTATTTGTGAGAGGAGTAAAGGGATAGCAGATTCCAGTGTATTCACTCAATAAGAAAGTGCACAAATATTTGTTTGAAATGTAATAGATTCTTTTGGATGAATCATCACAAATAAAAATTAATCATAGTGTTACAGATCAATTATTAATATTATTTGAATGAATACATTTTCTTTGTGGTCATGATGGATAAATTAAATCAAAGGTATGTTTGCATGTGGCAAATTAAAAAAAAAAAAATACATAGAAGGATATTTCTGTCTTCAACATCATTGAGACTCTGTTCCTCAGCTATACCTATAAAAAGCCTGCCGCAGAGAGCCTGCAGACTAAGGGAATGTCCATTTGCCTGATTGGATTTTTACTTAAATATTTTCTTAAACATGTCAGTATTATTCCCTATTTAAATAACATTAGGGTAAAAAAGTACTTAGGTTAGCTGCTACAGGGATGGTAATTAACTGTGTTTTTAGTAAAATGTTGTTAGCTTAGTACAAAATAAATATAAATTGGTCAAAAAATATATCAATAAATCAGCTAAATACAACCGTTAAAGCTATGGTTCCACAGACTGCGGAATCTCCGCCATGGGGTGTGATTTTTTTCTGCTGCGAAATTACAACGATACTGGTTTAATGGAGTTCCCCTGTGTGCGGTTCCACTGACGTGAGTTTCCGCGTCCCGAATTTTCGGTTCCGCATGGCGGACAAATCATACTGGTCTGAGAGCAGTGGCAGTGCGGATTCCGCCAGCGGAGAAGAGCCATCAATTAATTATTGTGACCGATCAATTTAGTTTCCTAACATTATTTCAATAACCTTATTCTTTTTGGGGCTTGTATTTTTTATTCATGTATCAGTAAAATTATAATTTAAGTTCAAATTGTTATTTTATTAATGTTTACTATCACCATCCTCATAAAAAATTAATAAGATGATTTTAAGAACTAGGTCTAACATCAGTTTACAATTAAAGCAAACACAATTAAAAATATTTAAGTCTGAATATTACCTTATATTATATTATGGTATTTATGGTATTATATTTGTGTTCCATACTCGTTGCTAGTTCGGAGAGAACTGAATTCCCGCAACGTTATTTCCGCAGCCAGTGGAAACACCCCTCCAGATTTACGCTGCGTAATTTTCCGTGTCTGTGGAACCATAGCTTTACTTATTCTCCACGATATGAATTAACATCATGGAATTTTAAATTTACAATTTTTGAGTTTTCTCTGTAACCAATATAAAAATAAAAAAATCACTTCAATTTACTAAATTATTATTTTTTTTAAGCTTTACAAAATGGGTTGGATATGAGGGAAGTTGGGAAGTTCTATGTTTTTTAGGATCAAAAATTAGAAAAACTAATTTTTATTCAAAAAAATCCTGTTGGAACTCGCATAGTTTGATCATGCTAGTTTGGTTCAGAAACTCATTTGAATGGGTTTACAAGTTTGTACCAGATTGCATTCAAATGAATGATTTTCGCTGGAGTTATTGTGTTAACAGACCCATATGAATTTGAACGGATGGTGTTTTGGCCTCTGGGAACATCAAATAGATCGCTCCAGGTCCCAGGTCTTACCATGAGACCTACTATAATGGGTTATTCCCTATGTGGGAAATTTTCCCTTCTATCCAATACAGTATCCAAACGTTTGAGGTTTGAGATCAGTAGCAGTGGTGGTTGAAGACTATTATGCATTAAGGACTGTGGGGATCATGCCGCCCTTGACGTAAGAGAAACCTTAAACCTTTATATATAAACATTTGATTTTATAATTGTTAATTTTTAACTAGTTTGACATGACTAAAAACAAATACACTTAGTTAATGACAAAAGTGACCAATTTACCAAGCAATGCCAATTGCTCTGGAAGTAGATAGAACTCCTGTACTCCGCTCGGTCCCACGTCGTCATATCTCAGCCTGAAGCTGCGCAGTTTGTAGACCAGACCCCGGCGACAGAAGACAGCGCAGTCGGCCAGGTCTTCGCCAACCCGGGCCACCAGGTTGTGGACCAGTCTGCCCACCAACCTCACGTAACTGGCCATTCCTCACATCTACAACAACTGTCATACACATCCCATCCAGATGTAGCTAATTTTTACTTTCTCCCCTTATACAGTGTATGGAGAAAGTATTGTTTTTGTACAAATTTTGAGTTTTGGGTGAATTTTGAGCCCCCCTGAACCTGAACCCAAAAAAGTGGATTTTCAAGTGATATCTGTGTGTGTGTGCTATAGACCACCTGTGGTCCAATTATGATTACATTTGGTATTTGGACACTTACCCATGGTATCTCCAGGTATTTATTCATATTTGTTAACATTTTGATTTTCAATGGTTATTTCCCCATAAGAACCCAAACATAATAGAAAATATAATTTAAAAATAAACAGTACTAACAATCATCACAACACACACTTTCTCTCACTAGCTTGTCAACAACCTTTAAAAGGTAAGCAGTCTGAGTAACCATGATATTTTATAGGAAAAATCACAAAGTTGCAATAACTTTTGAAACATAATTTTTACAGCAATGGGGGTTGCACTATTTTGTTCAGAATTATAAGGACTATAACATACTAATTGTAATCAAAACCACCTTTTCCCAAAAATGAATTTTTTTGTTATTTTATGAATTTTTTATGGGAAAGTATCATAAGTTACAATAACTTTTGAACTTGAGCCGGAATTGGTGTTATACTATTTTGTTCAGAATTTAAAGGGCCATAAAATACTAAAATATCAACATCGTTAAGTCATTTTTGTGATTTTTCTGTTATTTTATGGAAAATCAAAATAAAAAAATGTAAAAAAAAACTCCTTGAGATACCATGACATACCAAATTTCATTAAAATCGGACAACAGTTGTGGTCTGTAGCTCTGTACACATCCACACACACACTCACCACTTCGAAACCCACTTTTTTTGGGTCCAGAGGAGGAATCAAATGAATATATCCACTCAAACTCCAAAGTTTTGACGAAACATATACTTTCTCCATATACTATGTATAGGGGGAGAAAGTAAAACACGGCCTGATTTTGATTAACCTTTATTGTGTTACAATCCCAACTCTCAACTAAACTGTACAACCCCTATTGCTGTAACAATTACTGGTCAAAATTATCGTAATTAATGACTGCGATGGTCCCATAAAACACCCCCTAAATTATAGATAACAGATAAAATAACAGATTGTGCTTCTATAAAATTTGATTTTCTTCTTTATTTTGTGTGCTATAATATTTGATGTGTAAAATAATCTAGTTTGTGATAAGTTTACCTTTGTATTTAAATATTTACTTAGTTGAATATTCATTTGGGGTTTATATTCAACTATGTCAATTTCTAAAAATTAATTAATATTGAGCTAAGTTAAAACACTATCCATCGAGAGAGACTGTCCCTATATGTGAAACTATCAATTTGAAGCTTTATTGCGAACCACAACTCTAAATTTGGTCCAACAGATGCCTACAGAGCGTGATGTAGGGCCAGTGTGAGTGTGAAGACTAAGTGAAGTTATGCCGGTTAGACCATGCATCAGGTTACAACTTTGGGTCACGTACTATATTTGTTTATACAGCTAACTGTTTAGAACAGCTGATCGGTCATAGTGCTTGTCTATCTGAGAATTGTTGGCCCGATCCTGACAATAGTGGTGACTTTATGGTAGTTCCAAAATTGACCCAGCTAACCTTTAACATTGAGAAAGGCTATTTGATAACTTGTGCTGACTAAAGTCGATCGGAATGCAGTTGCAAACGCTTATCCATTCAACACAACTCAAGTCTTCTTTGGCTTAATTTACTCTGGAGAGTCCGCAATCTATAAATCAAACATAATTGAAAGGAAAGTTATATGTCTATCTAGGGTGATTCACGAAGATTGCAACCATCGAAGTAAATATGCAAGTATTACAACGACGCTGTATTATATTTACTTCGATGGACACGTTTGGAAGCACTTTCTACATACATCAATAAAGATAAAGGTTATACGTTGGTTTTGAAGTGCGTTACGAAGCACCAAGACACTCGAAATAATTCATATGTAACAACAAAGCACAAGTTTATTTTGCAAAATGGTGGTGTAGTATTTTTCATCCGATTCTACGATGGTTTAAACTCATCAGGTGCTTCATGGTCTGGCAATTAAATAGATAAACCAAGGGTCTTGGATAAACCCAACACGGTTTTAGAATTTTATTTACAGTAAAAAAATAAAACAAAGAATCGTAAAAACGAATGACGAAACCACACTGGTGTGTTTATGTTATTTAAAAATATTTAACTTAAGGTTTCAGAAAATTCACTTCAAAATACTTCAGATGTCTATGATCTCCAAAGCCACGCCGAGTTTACTACACGTGTTTTAAACAAAAGTTAAGAAAAATACAAAGAACAATAGTTTTTTTGTTTTATAAATACGTTACTGATTTTACCAGTTTGTTCAGTGTTAACAGCAAGTATTTAACTTTATCTTGAGCCTTTTTTGCTTAAAACAAAATACAAAATAATGTTAACACAGCAAGTAATATAAAATTAAAATGATTGTTTAGGTCAATACTAATTTATTTTAATTTCTTTATTGCAATTATTACTGTTGATTAACATTAACTGTATTACAGAATGATCATAAAAATGTATGGCGCTGATAAGTTAACAACATAATACAAAATTGAGTGGACAAATTTGTTTTTAAACTTGTTCTTATTTCACAATTCCTCAAAGAATATTTGTTTTCTGTGATTAAATTTAGTAACCATGCGCAATCTACACTTACAGTTGTGTATTAATTTGTTCTTTTCTGACATTATTTGTTTTAGAACGTGCTAAAATAAAACATAAGCTATTATTCATTTTAAAATTACCGTTGGGTTTGCACTACTATTTTTGCTTGTTATTTAGATCTACCATAAGTTATCCAATCAATCCAGTTTAATAACAAATTTCATTTAAAAAACTGAATTGAAATCAATTGTCGTATACTACAAGTTTAAACTAATTACTAACTATTTTAGTAGCATTTAAATTTCGAACAACTTAAACATAGTAAAGTGGTAAACTAACTTAATCTTACTAGTATGGTAAGCTAAAAGTAGGAGTTCAAAACAAAACTTGGGACAGGCTAAGTTAGCTAATCTAATTGTTCGGTAAATCGAAGACTTGGTACATCCCAATGTTTGTGAGCTATTTTTCACAAACAGATCATGAAACAATAATTATCGTGTAATTTTTATAAATAAATCGTACCTTATTATCGCACTCCATTCCACATGCTAGAATACCGTCGCACAACTGTCTCTGTACTATGCACCATAACTACTCTCACGCACACTCACACTCACACCCACCACACATGCACTCCCCTCTGTTTAATTATGTTCTGAGAGAAAAAATGCGATTTTTTGGTAGCAGACGAGCCGCAACAGCTGTTCTGTCGACGTTTTCCCAAACACGGTTGATCGTCTTTAACCCATCAGTGGCTACTTAGTTTTGATTTGTCAAACTGTATTTTTGTAATTGTGGGCTCACCATTGGTTGTTTAAGTTTTTATGTAAGATTTTTTTACACTGGTCTTTTAACTAGCTGACGTCGACCATTTGTCATATAGTATGAATTGATTGCCCAATGATAAATATCAGGGACCAGAATCGAACTCGCGTGGTATCGGACCAGCAACCTTCAGATTTGAGGCGAGCTCTATAGTCATACAATTGTAAGATTTAACATGTAGCCTATTTATTTTTAGCCGTGCTTTGGGAAATTATTTTGTGTCATTATTATTGTTTTTAACACTGTTCCTCACAAGCTCATAACAATAGACAAACATCACCATGAACAGAAATTAAACAAGTAAATTGTAGGCTAATCTGAACTTCAAAAGCCATCGTAAATACTATAACTGGAAAGATGTATGATTCAGTTTCATATCAATATTTATTAAACCCAAAGAAATATTAACCACTATAATATGTTATAATTAATCTAATATTCATATTTATGTTGGTGTTAGGAGTTTAATTTATTTTAATGTTGGTTGTTTATACAAAATTATGTTGTAAGTGACGTGTAAGTGAAATTATCAGTCACATATATTTGTTATGTCCAGGGTCAGGAGTTGATCTCTTTTAGTTTTGATTGCATACTTAACATTTTATTATTACCTGTATTTTTTGTAACCTTGACCTTTGTAACCAGCTAAGTAAAACACTAAAAAAGTTTCGCGTTTAGGTTTTGAGATTCGGGATTCGATTTTTAAAAGTTTCGGTTTCGGTTTTGAGATTCGAAATTTCTAGATTTGACCATCACTAATAGCAATGTATGATATTATGAAGAACATGTGACTTATTTTTGTTATTTCTTGTTGTGGGTTGACTCAAAACCTGCTGATCCAACAGGGCAGAAATTTTATTAAACTCTAAGAATAACGTTATGTGTGAACCAAGCGATCACGTGTCCGTTCAATTTATTGAAGTCACCTCAGCCTACGGCTCATGAATATTCCAAGTTTCGAGGACTTAGGCAAATAAAACGTTGGTTGGTGTGCAAGTTAACAGAACTCGTGTTTCTATTTACATTTACTTTTTGTTTCCGATTAAATAGGTAACTAGCTTTATTTTACCAAACAGTCGATTGAAATAAACTGAAATTGTTTATAGGAAACCCAGCTAATGCTGTACGATTAATTATTTTAATATTTTTTAATATACAGTGTGTCCCGGAACTCTCTGAAGACCTTAGTTACTCACACAGAACTCATTTTGGTACATATTTTTATACATTTTGTTTTATTCACTTTTTTTTCCTAAAAAGTGGTTAACCATACGAAATTGAAACTGCACAGAGAGCTCCGGGATACCCTGTATTTATCAGCACGAATACTAGTACTAGTACTACTTTGTTTTAAATAACCACATTATTATTATCGTATTCGTGCCCTTGCCCCTTCCCTTTGTGAAGCACGGATATAGCTTTGTGTTTGACATTGGTTCCATGGAACTGGAATTAAAGTATCGTGATCAATAGCTTCAACATCTGTTGATAAGTGAGTTTACTTGTCCTGATAACGTAACGGCGCGATGAAGCCGATCGGCTCGAGTAGGCCTATACAGACATTCTAGTGTGCGAAACCATCCTCAAAATGCAAAATATTTATTCTATAGTTCTTAAGTTCTGTTTACAACACAATCATGCTAAAAATGTAATTTCGGTATGCCAGTATTTCGTGTTATACTTTTAAACTCTTCGATTGTACATTTTGTTTTATTTTTTAGTTGTGATGTTAATTTCATTTAATTATGTGCGATTTATTAAAACTCCATTCAACTAATGCAATTATGGAATTATAATTTTTTTCAATTTTTTTATAAGATCTTTGCTTTTTGCTTGAGCAGTTTTTTTTTATTTCTTAAGTAAAAAATTGAAGTAAAAGTCAATCAAATAATGACTGACAATTTATAATTTTTGTCTCATAATCTACACAAGGTAAAAATAAGGTACAAACGGTTTTGTTATATTTCTTTTAGTTTACCCCAATCTTTCGCTGTGGTTGTCCTCTTTGGGCTCGAAAGACATTAAGGCTGCCTCAATGTGCGTTATTGATAACGCACTTTTTATTTGACTTACATTCAGTTTTTAAATATTTCGTCAGTCAACAAATTCTACGACGTAATGAAATCTACCTTAATGAAGACTTCATCATTGTTTAACGTCTCTGGAGCCTCGTTTGTAGAAACGATACAGGGAGCTGGTATAACTATTGTTCCCATGCATGACAGTAAAAAGGTCGCCAGTTCGAGCCTGAGAAACATCAATAGTTTTTTGTGATTCGCAACTGGGTCCAGCTATCCTTGATCATTGGACATTTAATTAATAGTACTGCAAAAATAGTTGATCTTCTATTGATATTTTTGATCTACATAAGAACAATAAAAATTGCCAACCCAAAATCCACAAAATTTGGCCGTACAAAACATGTAACTAAAAGAATAAGTTTGGGGTTATATACATTTGACTTCTGTAGATCCATAGAAATTACTAATTGTCCACCCCCCACAAAAAAATTGGTTCGCAAAAAACATGTACGAGAAAAGGGTAAGTTTGAGGTTATGTCTGAAGAAGCCGTCAGTCGTCAAAGGCGATAGAATGTGTTTGTTGTAATGATCTGCAGACAGTACAATAGCGACGGCTCGGGTGTCAAAGAAGTCAAGCGGCGTGACGGCGCATCTGGATGGTATTGTTCGATATAATGTCGCAGCGTCGACCTTTCAACACGCCGAAACCGACCATCAAAGCTAAAGTCGGCCTGTCAACACCGTGGATCCTTAATTTGGCGTGTGAAGTGCGAAGGATACGGGAATTTCTACGTACAAAGTATATTGTCGAGAAGTATTTTATATTGTATTTTAAAATCAAATTTCTGACAGAGTTTAGGTTGATAAATGAAATGTTATCAGCTACCTTTTAGAAAATATGATATCGTGCTAAAAAACTGAACACAGCACTCTTTCACTTTGTAGCACTCAGTTGTTCAAAGTATGTGACAACCCGGGGGAGTCTTGTGAACGTTATACTATACATTATGCTTAGTAGCCCAGGATCACTTATTGAATAAAATAGTTTATATTGCCTGTCCGTCAATGAACCTATTGTCGTCTTAGGTGACCGGTTTCGGGATTAAAATCCCATCATCGGGCGGTTAAAATGCCATATCACTCAAATTGAGGTCGTCGGTAAACACAAAAACACACACATAAAACACGAAACACGAGAACTAGGCTATATGGTTGATATACAGGGTGTTTTTTTAAAAACTTGCATCTTTATTTATGTAAAAACCGCAATAGATAGAAATATGCAGTTTGCGGGAATCATCTATTGACGTAGGGGGACCAATTGTTTTGAATTCAACGTTACATTCACATTCCCCCCCTTACCCCCCTGCCCCCAACTTAATTTTTTTAAATAGCAAGGTACCCCTTGTGACATATCAAATAAAAGAGCATGAAAAAAGAAAATGTTTGATGAAAAAAAATTGAAAATCGGTTCATAAATTTGTGAGATATCCCCCCCTTACCCCCCCGGAACTTAATTTTTTTTTAATAGCAAAGTACCCCTTGTGACATATCAAATGAAAGAGCATAAAAAAAGAAAAATTTTGGTGAAATTTATTTTTCATTTGATATGTCACAAGGGCGGGTATCTTGCTATTAAAAAACAAGTTATGGGTAGGGGAAAAGGGGGGTGATTATCTCACAAATTCATGAGCCGATTTTAAATTTTTTTTCACCAAAAATTTTCTTTTTTCATGCTCTTTCATTTGATAGGTTTGATAGGTCACAAGGGGTACTTTGCTATTAAAAAAAAAATAAATTCCGGGGTGGTGAGGGGGGGAATATCTCACAAATTTATGAACCGATTTTCAATTTTTTTTCATCAAACATTTTCTTTTTTTATGCTCTTTTATTTGATATGTCACAAGGGGTACCTTGCTATTTAAAAAAATTAAGTTGGGGGCAGGGGGGGAAAGGGGGGGAATGTGAATGTAACGTTGAATTCAAAGCAATTGGTCCCCCTACGTCAATAGATGATTCCCGCAAACTGCATATTTCTATCTATTGCGGTTTTTACATAAATAAAGATGCAAGTTTTTAAAAAAACACCCTGTATATATATATATATATATGGTTATACCCTCCTGAAATTAAATAGACGGAAACATTGTTAGAACTACAGTATTGGAAGTATTAGATTTTTAGAATAAATGCTGGAACCAGATATAGTTTTTTTTTTTTTTTTTTTTTTTTTTTTCAGAACAACAGATTTATGAGAAAATTCTACTGTAAAAATATTTTAAATTTAACAACAATTCAGTACTGATATATTGAAATAGGCTACATTTTTTATTTTCTTCACTTTTCTAGTGTCTATATATTTCACAGGATTAAATAAGAGTGGCACATTTCAAACAATGAAATATCAAACTTAACCGCGCTTAGTAGTCTAAAAGTTGCTAAGCACTGCTAGTTGAAGCTGAAATCAACTTACCACACAGCTTAGGTTAAACGCAGATCATACAAATATTAGTTCACAAAGCAAATCTAACCACCCTTCCTACCTGTGCTAGATCCTATTCAATACTCCCAAAAGTCATTCACCACCTCGAGTGGCCCTGTTCCAATCTAGTTAGCGCGGCTTCTTGGACCATAATTTAATTAACACCTGAATGGGCTTCGGTTTGCACCAGTGATACAAAGGTTCTCGGAATGGTGTAAAGGTAGATTCGTTCCGACTAGGGGCTTTGAAGTGCCGATTTCGCGGCGGAGGGCGGGTCTTGTCCGGCCAACCGGACAAACATAAAGCCCTTTAGCGGTCAAGAGTGGTGTCAGGCCGTCAGGCGGCACTTCTGAGACGATAAATAGCTCAGGACGATTACAGAGTCAAAGAACGATGGTTACATGCTGCTGTTAAGATGGAAAATCTTACTAATATTATAAATGTGAAAGTTTGTGTGTTTATTTGTTTGTTTGTTTGTTTGAAGTTCAATCACGCATAAACCACTGGACGGATTGAGCTGAAATTTGGCATGATGATAGGTCACATTCCCAATTAACATATAGGCATATTCATATCTCAAAAATCCTTTCGGGCTCCGCCCCAGTGGCTCTGCAGTTCCCCATGTTAACCTTATGAGAATTCATATTTAAAGGGAAATTAAGAATTTAGTCCTAAGCTGTTTCAACTAAAGAGGTTGATTCTATGATATGCAAAAGTATTAACAAGTTATAAGATTTACCAACAGGGTGCAGCACTATAATTTTTTTGCATTTAAGTAAACAGCTAATTTGAACTAAGCAGCAACAAAAAACTGTGATACGCAAAACGCAATGAGAACTGCTGAAGTAGGATTGTTTACAGTTATGTTAATGTTTTTAATGTCATGAATAATTTAAGATTTTTTGAGAATTTTTATTAATTTAGAACATTATGGCTATGGTAGATGTGTAATGCCATAGTATACCGTCAATTTAAAGAAGCAAATTTTATCAAACTTTGTCCTCCCCATTGCAAACGCAAAGCTTGAGTATAACTGCAATAAGCATTTTAAACTTATATGCCAATCCCGTACGAAGGACGGGTACTCTGCTAGTATAAAATATGTTTTGGGAATGAGTTTTGGATTTTACATTGAGTCTCGACTCATAATATGCGCATGTGCAATTCACCAGCATCCATAGAAAGAATAGGCCGATAAGTTTCTCTAGTTTTATATTCGTAAACTTCTGAAATTATGTTTAAAAAATGCATTGCATGCTTTACATTGTTTGAATTGATCCAACACTCAAAAATAGAATACAATTTGAATAGTATCTTATCAAATTAGGAGGATCGTTTAATTATGTTCATTATAAGAAACAAAACTTGCTACTGCTGGCTCAACAGTGGACGTCTACCTCACAATCCAAAGTCAATGTTAAGAATATCATAGGAAATTACTTTGAATATGGATAAAACTAGAACATTACCTTGTGAAAGTTGTAGCAAGTTTTAGAACAAAATAATATAATTAAATTGTGCCAACGACATAGTCATGTAATTTGCTGATATCCATCAACTGCCAAAGTAAAAACTTGTTGTATGCTTGAGAATCTTTTAGACCACATAAACTATCTCTTTTAATAAACTATAGGATAAAATCTCATTTCATGCAATAGCACACAAGTAAGGTCCATACATGTCCCTTTCGCAGTATAAGACCAATAGTTGTTAAATTGACTTCACAGTTTCCTTTTCAATGAAATACAGTTTCTTACTTTTTATTCTCCCCTTGAATCTCAGGTACCGATGAGTTAGGGGTGGGAACTGACGAGATTTTGATAGAACTCTTCCTAACTGTTCCGCCCCTTGAAATGGATTTCACACCGCTCAGTCCCGCTGAACGGCAACAATTAGTTTCGCAGTAGTAGAATTCTGTTAGTCTCCTGGCATGCCCCCCCCCCCCCCCCCCTAAATATTAGTTTTTGGACAATTTTTATTTCGAGATCATTCGACGTGTCTATGCAATTTACAGTAAAAATCCAAACTGAATTGAATAAATGCATTGTATTTATAAAATCGACCACTTTTGCAAGCGATTAATTATAGTTCGTCAGGTGCTGTAAAATTAACAAATTTATTCGTTTCAACAAACGTAACGAACGTGATACGTAAGGAACTTGGGTCCGAAGCACCACAAAACTTGATACGACGGCATTCACATCATGTTGCCAAATAGGCGAAATTGTTTTACACCCCTTGATACAAAATGCTTTTTTCAAGACACTTTCAAAAGAAATCCCTATCACATGTTTTATTTATAGCGTGAGGTGAAAATAGTCTGTACATTACATATTTTTGGTCGAGTTTTCGACTACTGGACGACCTCTAGTTTATAATTATATGTAAATTATTGGAAAGTAAGACTTCACTCTTATTACATTTTCCAGCCTTTTTTCAACGAGCTTTGGTCTTATAAATTGAATATTTTTGTAATATTAACATTACTGCATCATCTTGCTTGGTGTAATCATAACGACCCCTCCTTAATCCCAGGATAGATTAATTTATAGAGGGCCGCGCTAAGCTCAGCTGTTGAGGACTGACTTATGATCGTCCCCTCACTATTTCACACATTGCATTCGTCGCGCCACAATAACAAAGAATTGTTCGGGGTCGAGAGCTCTCGATGCTAAATGGATTTATCTTATCTAACCAACATGATGTGCTTTAGCAGTTTATTTATAAAATCAAATATCCGTTTGTAGATCCATTACGAAACCGTCCACCGAATTACCGCGATTTAAGGAATTGTTCTATTCTTGGTAAGAACTCTGTCTTAGTTTCGAGCTTAACATTCTCTCAAGTTTTGAAATATAAGTGTCAATCTTTATTAATATTACAATTATATAATGTAGGTACTTAAAACCCCATGTAGTAACTATGTGCTTAAACCTCCCCCCCCCAAAAAAAAAATAATTGTGTTATAAAGAATTAGAATATTATGTACATGTACAGTGTTTCAAAAAGGACTTAGCGTATTATACTGACTGTAGAAGTTTAATTTACAGTTACAGTTATTTACAGTTTACAGTTACAGTTACAGTTATTTAACTTACAAACACGGCTTTGGCATTGTTACAACTGGATTTAATCAAATTTATTTTCTTAATCTAACAAAAATAGTAAGAGTATGGCTTTATATATTTGTATACCAAATTTATTTCCCTTAGAAAAAATAAAAATCGACACCTAAAAGGACAACAGTTTTTGCTTTGGGTTGTCTGAAATATTCCTATGCATCATCAGAATTATTTCATAATTTCATTCAATGCACACAAATGTACGTTGGTTTTTAACCATGAAGAAGCAGAACAAGTAGTCCTTACTACCTTGAGTGACATAACATTTTGTTTGTTAGTAATTTGTATTATTATTTAAGTTAACATAATATTTTGTAGTTTAACGTGTAAATATTTGTTTATTCAACTAAATGTTCTAGTAACTTAAAAATATATTTTAACCATTGTAAACATTTTGAGAATGAAATTACGAAAGGATAGTTGTTTTTCAGCTTTACACACAGGAATATCTAATAATCTTATTCAAAATGTTTAGGTTTTCGTCACAATATTTTCTGTTTACCAAAATAAAACATAAAAGCTAACTATATAATCTTAGGGTCGTATGTTCTTCCTTTCCAGTTTTTAGAAAAATATATAATTTGACGTATCTACTTTGGGGGGTTGTAAAAAAAGTTACTGTATTTTTAAAATGTGGCACACTACACACTAACTTAAAGGGAATACTTACCTATTTAAACTAAAACTCATAAGCTTATCACTTATACTTTTTACGCAACCATGTAAAGTATAAGATCACATTTCAACTGCTCTCCTCCTGAAAAGTTCGAAAAACCAAGATACGTCAGTATGCATCTTCAGTAACGAGATACAAAGACACTAGTTATGATGTTTATGTTCAGGAATTGTTAAGAAGGTTACCTCCCGCTATCTCCGCGTCCCGCTATCTCCGCGTCCCGCCACCTCCGTGTCCCGCTACCTCCGAATTTCAGAGTGACCCCTATAATCCTCGGTTAATACCTGCGTTAAGACTTTCCGTCCTAACCTAACCTAACCTAACCCAACCTAACCTAACCTAGCCCACGGGTTAAATTTTCATGAAATCTCCCATCCACGGGGCTTCGCAACCGTGGATGCAATGACAGCTAACAACGCAGGCAGTGACGGGATTATAAGAGTCACTCAAGAATTCGGAGGTGGCGGGACAGATTTGGGTTCGGAGGTGGCGGAACGCGGAGATAGCGGGAGCACACGGTTAAGAAAACCATGAAGGGCATCTTGGGGTATAACAGAAACAAACTTATGATGAGGTTTATATCATATCACCAGTTAAAACCTTATTAAACCTGTGGTCAATTAACAGTCAAAACCTTGAAGATTTGGTTCGTGCTGGGTCCGAAATCGTGAAACTATGGCTGTAACGGTCAAACCACGGTTTATTAGATGTCTAAGTTCAATTATGTAATGAAAATTAACATACATAGTTGTTATACGTGCGTCAAGTAAAGGTTACTTCATGTTGAGTAGATTAGAGTCTATTTATTTTAAATCTATGATTTGCTTCTGATATAAGCTGTCATTGCTCGAAACGTGTACATCACAATCTACATGAAGTAACCTATACAGGGTGATTTGTACTCAGTGTGACAAAAAATTTTTGGTGTAAGTACAAAGTAAATGAAGTGTGATGATGCATATCAAATATTCCAAGTCAAAAAATTAGCTTCCCAAAAAATTATTTTATGTTTTTCAAAAATAACCATGCTTTTAAACTTAATACAGCGATTTCTCAATTACCTGTAAATGGATTTGAGTAGATAATGTCATTTTCGTGTTCTACATTAAATTTTGAATAATACAAGAAGAATAGAAAATGACGGAAGATCAGTTGTAAAAACTCCATTGTAAATAGATTCAAAAATAAAAATTAAGATGTTTGATAAAAATTTAAAAAAAAAAAACAATGGTCCATTGCTTTTTCACACCCTTTATATAAGAAAGTGTCGAAATATGTTAAAAACTGTGCCATTTTATAAGCTTTCCAACCATATGCTACACCATTGAGGTTGAGATATTTTTTTGTTTGTTTTAGTGGTTTGAATACCAGAAATCAGGGAACTTTTTTACTGTTTTTACTGTTCAAGTTGAAGCAAAAATACAACTTTTGCTTAATACATGCCGACTTTCTATGTTTTAAGTGTTAAAGACACCATGCTTTGTAGTCTTCAAACCACTAAAGCGTACATAAGCAGACATAAAGCAATTTGATATGCATCATCACACTTCATTTGCATTGTACTTACACCAAAAAATATTGTCACACTGAGTACCAATCACCCTGTATTTTGATGTCTGACAGCCTAGGAAGTAGATTTCCATTGTATGATTGAAGATTGAGAGCAATGCTGTTTTTTTCAAAATCCAAAGTAAAATTTTGAAACAACTTTTATTCAACAGTTGCAGCTGGTCTACAATAATTGCTTGGAAATTATCGAAAAACATTTGTGTACTTCTTAACACAAAATATCCGTAACTTCATCATAACCTCCAAACAAAACAACCCTTCAGCGTTTCACACGCCCCTGGGTGTGCAAGACCAGTGCAATTGAAGCTTCAGTACGCCTCTACTGCCTTCCAACCCCCAAGGGCTGCATAGCCTAATCTCATTCGGAACCAGTGAATCAGATGACGTTGACACCTCTGTCTTTTGTAACCGCGGATATAAATAGATCCTTGCCACGAGCGAATAAAATGTCCTGCTCTTGAATGGTACAATGCCATCGAAACCGCAACTCGAGCAGCTGTTATGATAATCGTGAGGTTATATTGTTTGAAGATGAAATATAGACGGCAGTGGCGCGGGGTCGCCGCTCATTGGTCGGAGGGCGGGGCTTCAGCGGGGTGGAAACGCTTTTATAATCAGCTGATCAGTAGAAATCAGCTGCCCCACTCAAAACCCGCTGTGGTGGATAAGTTGACAATCAGTGAGTTGATCATTGTATTTTTAAACAGTAATAAAAATCAACTCTTGTTTAAAAATATGATATTACGTAGTATTGAATGGATGCTAAAATTAAGTGCATTCTTACTTTCAACAAAGAGGAAGTTAATTTTAATTACATTTTATAAAATCAATTGTTCAAAATTGTTCAAAACGAAACTTACCTATACATTATGCATAAGAAGATTACATTCATCGACCATTTAAACACCCAAAACATGTTTAATCAAACTAAACATTAAATCAATAAAATGAATAAAAAATGTACAAGTTAATGGTCTACAAAACCACTTCATAGTGATCTACATTCTAAAATTCTGGAGGCAATAAAATGGATAAAAATGTAGTAGGCCTAGTCTATAAAATCCAATGTATGTATGTTTGTTTGTCCTTTATGGACTCCGAAACCGCTTGACAGATTGTAATGAAACTTTAATCAATTATTAAGCATTATTCAAGGATGGTTTGTGTGAAGTTTGGTGCAGATCCGTCAAAAGGGCTCCGTCCCTGTGGCTCTGGAGTTTCCCATCGTAACCTTATGAGTTAAATGGAATACCTCATATTTAAATGGAATTAAAGAATCTTAACTAAACAATTTGATTCTGTGATGTTCAATAGCATTAAAAAGTTAATAGTTTACCAATGCACTATTATTTTATTAAATTTATGACAACAGCTAATTTGCAGCCAAAAGGTGAGTGAGCATAGCGAACGAACTTCATCCTGGAAGCGAGGTAGCGTAGCGAACGAGCTAACCTGAAGGCAAGTGAGCGCAGCGAACGAGCTCCAACCTAAAGGTGAGTATTGGGACGTGATTGAGCCATGCGAACGAGCTCATCTTGAAAATGAACGAGCATTGACATAAAAGCACATAAGGACAGGACGACGTCTGTCGGGCCAGCTAGTTCAAAATATAATATTTGGCGTATTAAATTCGAATCACCTTTCGAAATAAAAGAGGTAGTCTAGACCAACGTTGCTAGAGCTAGAATGCTCAATAACGATGTATTAGTTTTTATTTGACCTAATGCACCTGTGGAGGGAGGATTCTCTTAAATTTGAAATCCGTCTTCTCGTCACATTAATGAACTTTGTTAATCACTTTATTAGATATCGACGCACTTCATCCATGTATTAAAGCCGATTATGGGTGATCAACGTACTCAAAATTAAACATGAAACACGCATCTGAACAAGCATTGGATTGAACAATAGGACGAGAGGCCCCCGTTCATGGTTCTAATTTAAAGGTTCAACGTCAAGCTTTAAGCTGTATTAAAGACTGTTTTGAAACACCCTGTGCATGCTGTTGAATCAATAGTTAATCTGGAGTGTTTATATTACATCAAGCCCATCACTCATTGCGCTTTTGTCTCGATCACTTTTTGATGACGACATGTGTCCGATCTCACGGTTTTTGAGTTTTTCTCCCAAAACCGTTGCTCCGGAAGCGGCTCCGATGAGAGTTGCAAATTGCGCCATTCACCGCTGCCCATCCATCATCCAAATTCCGAATTTCGGGAACGCCCGCTGATTGAGAGGCACGGGGGCAGATGTGAGGGGCTCCTCGGGGATGTGTAATCGAATTGGTTTTCTTCGGATTCAACATTAAATTCGAGATAGAAGTAGATTAATCTTAATTTAATTTATTGGTTCAGGATTTTTAGTTAATATTGGTTTACGTACCTCAACGTTAACATTGATTATTGTGGTTTCAAAGGAGAACTTTTTTTTACATATTTTTAATATAAAGAATATCGCATACTGTACATATACTTTTAAAAACCACCTTCGATATACCATATACGTGTGTTTACATTCTCTAATAGTCTTTGCCAAACAGTTTATAATTAGTAACACTGCTTAGTGATGTAAACAATCCAGTAAGTTGACTAATGGCAATTTCCTTCCGCGCAGACTTCCTATATCGCAGTAGCGGAAATCAACCCCATTACCCTTTGGTCACCAGAGAGGGTGCGAATGCGTCATGTTCAACAATTAGGCCTAATGTGTAACCAAACAGGCGATTCTCGGAATATGCATGACAATCCGGTAGTGACTCCAGTGCCAAACGAGGGCGAAGTCCAGGGACGACGGCGACACCCTGTAGATAGAGTTCCTGGAATCGCAATCAGAGAGAAAACATGTACACATGACAAAATTGTGTCACCCAACAGAACACTGTGTCTTGTATCGAGCGAGTAAATAGTAATTTAAGTTTAGTGTACCTGCTGCTCGAATTCGAGCAATTGCTAAGTGTAACAGGCGTTATTTTAAAACGAATAAAAGTCATAATACCTGATGATTTTAACAGATTCGACTCAAAGATTATGGAAATACTCAAGATGTACATAACAGATCGACATAATCAACATTTCTTGTAAATATTTAATCATTTTTCATAAGCGGATCTTGTTTTTTAGTGTTTTCTACAAATAGTCTTACTCATAACGGCATTAGGTTGTCCATAATAACGATTCTAAATTCTAAAAAAAATTATTTCTATTTCTTCTCCTTGGTGGTGTTCCATGACTTTCCTATGTTTCCATAGTTTGCAAATAGGTTCTTTCAATAATTACTAAGAAATGCAGCACAGTGTTAATTCAGTTTTCTTTTTAGTATATTAAATTATCCAGGATCTCTCGATTTTTTTCCATTGTAATATTTACGCCAACCCAAATTCAAATAGTAAATATTTCATTCTAACCAAGTCAGTAAATGTTTGTAGCTAACTGTTTATTTAGCAATCTTATTGACTGTTTACAATTAACATTATGTTCTTCTCGCATTTAATTTCTGACAACAGCTTGAGTTTTATAACAATGTTTGTTTCCCATGCTATAATCTTATGGAGAAATGCGAAACTTTTAAGGGTCCCAGGGCATCACTCTCTATTCTCTAAAAAGAAAGTTTCCTGCACAACTTTACGCTCTTTCCAATGACACCAAAAACATGTCAATCGGTTCAGTAGTTTCGGAGGAGTAATTGTCACAAAAAACCTGCTTGCGTATTAAATAAGTACGAGAGTACTGCTTTAAAGTTATTGAATTCCCTATATGGGAAATTTGCTAAAAGCTATAATGTTTGATTATCTTTTGTTTTGTTTTTATCTGTATGATGAAGTTTACTTTCTACATTACATAAATATTTGACTACATATTCTTTATTTCATCCTTGTGTCATTATTTTTATCTTGTATTTCGTTTGGACAGGTTAAGTGTAAGAAGGGGCGTGTGGTCATAGCTTTGCCTAAAGGAGTAAAGTAATTTCCGTTTTATATTATTTAATGAATGGTCGTTTATAGAGGGAATATCATCGGTACTCTGGTCTCCGGTTGGCCATACATCGGTATTAATCTATCTATCAATATATTAATAGGCAAGCATGTTTCTTTAAAGCCTTTTTTCTCAGCTCGTGTTCATCGTAGGGAAAATCTACGCAAACCGTTAGAATTCTATTTTCATGTAGGTGTGCAGAATCCCTTTATAAATTTAAATAGGCTCAAAGATAAGCACAAAAAATGAGTTTAAAAATTTGAAAATATTAACATGGATCTTACGCGTTGCCATGCTGGTAACGAAATAACAACGAAATATAAACAGAAAACCAAAACAAATGGAAGAAACTCAAATCACATGTTTTATTTACAGTGTGGGGTGAAAATAGATAAGTGAGTACATTACGTATTTTTGGTCGAGTTTCGACCACTGGACGACCTCTCGTACTTATTTAATACGCAAGCAGGTTTTTTGTGACAATTACTCCTCCGAAACTACTGAACCAATTAACATGTTTTTGGTGTCATTGGAAAGAGCGTAACGTGAAGTTGTGCAGGGAACTTTCTTTTTAAGGAAATAATTAGAGAGTGAGGCCCTGGGGCCCTTTAAAGTTTCGTATTTATCCATAAGATTAACATGGAAAACAAAATTTGTTATGGAACTCCAGCTGTTGTCAGAAATTAAGAGTGAAATATTTATTGATGGTATCCATGGTAACAAAGAACAAACCCACAAAATTTAAAAATGTAAACAAGCAGAACTAACTGTCTTTTTTTTTTTTTTTTTTTTTTTTAACTTAATTTTATTTTACAATCTGTTCAATACTTTGAACAATTAGTAAAAGGGATAATATAAATAAGTGTCTTGACCAAGAATCTTCCCTGTGAAAGACCTTGCAAAATTAAATAGTCATGTCATAACTAAAACTATACAAATCGGTATGGGAGTTCTAGAACTTTCACAATTTTCAGTCTGTTGGGAAAATCACTATTGTCCAGCAAATTAACGGCTATATTGTTCGGGTGGGTTTCGAGTTTTTCTTGATAGTTCTTGCTAATTCTTGTTATTTCTTCAATTACTGTAGGTATTCTGAAATCTTCATGGATTGTTCGATTCGAAACAAACCACGGAGCATCAACTATTCTTCGTAGCGCCTTTGACTGAAATCTTTGAATAATTGCTAAGTTGGATTTACTTGCCGTTCCCCAAAGCTGTATCCCGTACGTCCAAATAGGTTTGATCATAACTTTGTAAAGTGTGAGTTTATTGGTCAACGAAAGCTTAGATTTTTTGCCTAGAAGCCAGTTGAGTTTACGAACCTTCAAGTCCATTTGTTGTCTTTTACACCAAATATGTGTTTTCCAAGTTAATCGTTTATCCATATGGAATCCTAAATACTTAACGCTGTCCACTTCTGTCAACGCTATATTGTTCAAAGTAACTGGAGGGCAGTTTTCTTGTCTCAGCGTGAATGTTATATGTAAAGATTTTGTTTCATTAACTTTAGTTCTCCATTTTTTTAGCCACAGTTCGAAATCATTCAATGTAACTTGCAATTGATTTGAAGCATCTTGAGGATTTTCGTGAATGGAGAGAAATGCAGTATCATCCGCAAACGTAGCAACCGTAATATTTTGGCCCACGGGGATGTCGGAGGTATATAGTAGATATAAAACAGGTCCAAGAACACTGCCTTGAGGTACTCCAGATTGAATAGGCTTCAAGTCGGTTAAAATTTCTTGAAATTTAATCTGGAAGAATCGTTCATTTAAGTAAGATTTTAACAAACTGTAAAAAGAATGGGGGAGCAAGGATTTAAGTTTATACAGAAGTCCAGTGTGCCACACTTTATCGAATGCCTGTTGTACATCCAGAAATGCAGCAGAACAGTACTTTTTTGTTTCAAATGAATTTTTAATGATGTCTACTAGTCTGTGGGTTTGTTCAACTGTAGAGTGTCCTTTCCGGAAGCCAAACTGATGCTCAGGAATCAAATTTAAGTCTTCTATAATTGGGTTCAATCTTCTTAAGATTAGTTTTTCAAATAATTTGGATACAACAGGAAGCAAACTTATGGGTCTGTAGGACGAGACCTCATTTGGTGGTTTGCCTGGTTTTGGAATTACCACAAGTTGAGCTATCTTCAATTGAACTGGAAAATATTCTAGCCGTAATATTGCGTTAAATATGAAGGTCAGCAATAATATTCCTTTTCGTGGCAATTCTTTCAGAATCCTGCCAGTGATTAAATCGTATCCGGGACTTTTCTTTGGGTTTATTTCCTTTTGTATTACTTTTAGAACTTCGGACGGTGTACAGGGTGATATAGGCAAAGATAATTGATTAGGTGAATCCAAATATTCAAAAATATCACTCTCGTCGTTTGGTGGATTGGGAAGTAAGGGCTTGAATACTTCTGAAAAGTAATTTGAGAATATACTTGCTTTCTCCATGTTAGTTTTGGCCCAATTTCCATCATTTTTCCTGATAGGTGGAACATGTTGTACTGGGCGCTTTACGTACCTCGTGGATTTCCATAAGGAGTAATCTGTGGCTTCAGTTGGAGATAAATTGTTGGTAAAGTCGGAAAACCATTCATTCTTTAGATTTACTAAACATCGTTTTAAAGTTTGAGCTGCATGATTAAACCTATTTTTATCAGCTGGGTTTCGAGTATTCTGCCAAATCCGTCTTAGCTTGCGTTTCTCAGCAATTCGTTTTTTTATAAACAAAGGATAGTTTATCGATTTCGTCACCGAGGTTTTTGCTTTAGGAGTGGCTTCCCAACCTGCTTTTTGTATAGTGGTATTGAAGTAATTAATTGATTCCTCCAAATCTGTTGGGGTTTTTAACGGAATTTTCAGGTCAATATTACTGTTTATTAAGTCTCTAAAGTGATCCCAATCAGTGAATTTATTGCAAAGGAACGGTGGTTGTTCTTTAAGAGAAATGATCTTACTGTATGTTATGATAACAGGAGAGTGATCAGAAGAAAGATCAAGGGATGATTCTACATCAATATAGTTCAATGAAATGCCCTTTAGTACGCAAAAATCTAATAAATCTGGCACTTTGTTTTGGTCCGTTGGCCAATAAGTAGGTTGGCCTGTCGAAGCACAATCAAATCCATTTTCTGTTATGGCGCTATAAAGCGTTCTTCCTCTAGGAGTTATTAGTCTTGATCCCCAGTGGGTGTGTTTTGCGTTATAGTCTCCACCTGCAATGAATTTTGAGCCAAGAGATGAGAAAAATTCTTTAAACTGGTCTTTATTGATAACATGAGGTGGGGGACAATAAACAGCCGACAGTGTCAGAGAGCTATCATGCCCGTCCTCTAAAACTACGCTGGTAGCTTGTAGAAAATTATTTTGTGTTTTAGGTAGTTCAAATTGTTTAAGTTTTTTGTGAACTAGCACCGCTGTTCCGCCATGGGCCCTATTATCAGGGTGATTAGTACTATAAACATTGAAATCTGAAATATTAAAAAAACTCTTGTCAGTAAAGTGGGTTTCTGAAATCAAACATATATCTATTTTTTGTTGAGTAATAAAAAGCTTGAGTTCTTGACAATGATTTGCCAAGCCGTTGGCGTTCCAGAGTGCAATCCTAAGGAAATGATTCATTTAATTTAGTTTACTTATGACGGTGGTTAATAGATTCATAAGAGAACCTATTTGCTGAGTTTGTTGGAGCAGTAGCTTTTCAAATTTGTCTATAAAACTTTCAATGGTTTTTTCTAAGCTATCCATCCTACAGGTTTCAGTCATTTGTGGCATTTTTTTAGAAGCAGCAGCTTGGGCGTATGATTGAGGTCGATCATCTAAAATTTGGTATCAACTAAAGGAAGACTGGGCGGAATTTCGGCAGAGGCTTTCTCGTTATTTGATTTGGCGTTGTTCAGAGATCTCTTTCTCAAAGGAGGGTGCAGATTGTTTTTGATCTCTCTGTATACGGAACAGCCTTTATAATTTGAAGGATGATTTCCTTCACATAAGGCACATTTTGGTGGTTCAGAAATAGGTTTTTTACATGTTAGCGTATCGTGATTTTGACCGCATTTTACACATCGATATGGGTGCCAGCAATAAGTTTTAGTGTGGCCATAGTTTTGGCACCTTTTACACTGAACAATATCAGGCTTCTTTAGGGGAGGCTCGAAAGTGATTTTAGCATTTAGAAGGTAGCCTATTCAATATTAAATATGTTCTTATTGCCTGAATTAGGCTCAAGATCGACAAAAAACAATGATAGAGGCGTTTTTGTTTTTTGTTGCCGGATGTTGACTACATTACGGACTTGAAACCCGTAAGCCTCAATAGCGTTTTTTATGTCCAAAACGTCTGTGGAAAAGTGCATGTTTTTTAAAACCACGCGATAAGCTTTGTCTTGCTTAAGCTGGTAAGTATGAAATTTTGCATCAATTTCTTTAAGTTTGTGAACTAGTTTTCGGTATGCTTCCGAAGACTCTGTATTGATTTTAATTTTGTTTTGGCTCAGACATTTATACGTGTAAGAGCTACTGGGTATTACAGACTCAATCATGGTGACCATACATTTAACATCTAATACGTCAGGAACAAAAATCGGAGGAGGCTTGACTTCAGGAGCCTGAGATGACGCCGCCGCGTCACTCTCTTCCATTACATCAGTCTCACTGATGGCATCAAATCGGTTTGAGGTCTTAACCGTAAAGTTAGACGAGCTTTGGCGGGATTTTTTTGATGTTTCAGAGGTGTTTAGACCAGTATTACTGATAGATCTTTTACTTGAAGATGCGGCTATCTGCCATTCATTTTTGTCATCTTGTTTATTTTCGCTATTGCGTTGCGGGATAAAATTATTTACATGATGTGTTATGCTTGATTTACTGTAACTATGGTCGTGCATAGGATTCCCGTTATTATAAGGGGCTTTGTCATTGGTATTAGCAGTCTCAGGTTGCATATTTAACAAACAATGAATGAAATACAAATGTCAACAAAAACAAAACAAAGTCAAATTGGGGTTAGGTCAGATCAAAACCGTTATAACATCACATTATGGGAAATATTCGTCAACACTACAAATTAATTAACTAGAAACAAATAGTTCTCGACCTTTTTACCAACACTTCAAATATTTCTTGATGAAATATCAGATATTTGTCAAATATCGGCGCACTAAAAACAAATACATTTTCACTGCACTATTAACAACAATTAACTAACTAACTGTCAAATTAATTTTAATTTCACAATTCCACACAGCTGGTTCAAACATATTAAATACTGCATGATTATTAGAACAGGAACGGTAGGGATCATAAACATTAATAAAATATGTCACTCGCCCGAATCATTTTTGTCTATGCCCGAATGTAAACATTTAACATTGATTAAATGGAACTGTCAAACTATATGTTAATGTCATTAGTATGGAATTCTTTCAGTTACATCATTTGTTGATCGAGTTAGTTTCAATATTTTTGAACTGCTGTAATAATATTTTACAGGAAATAATTGTTAGATAAATTCGTGGATATAAGTAATAATTCAGATTCTTCAATCTTTGCTGTTATTAATATTGTGTATCTGCAGCAAACCTTCAGACTAAGCGAATTTCCATTTACCTGGCTTAATTAATACAAAGATTAATTATTCCCTTAAAATGGTCATTTTTCCTATTTAAATAACATTAAGTTAATTTTAATATGAGTACTTAGGTTTGCTGCTACAGGGAAGATAGGTGTGTTTTTGTAGAAATGTTAATAGCTAAGTATGATTGTTATTGGTTTGTCAATCCTGTAATAGGCTACTTTACAATTGCTCGAATTCGAGCAACATGTACACTAGTTAGTTTAATTATGCTAGCCAGTATATTAACTTCACTTCATGTACTATATCATGTAAAAGCTAACAAAGCAATATAAGAGACAGCTAATCACTAATATAAAGTAATAGAAAAAAAGCTAAAACACACAATAAAACTTCTTAAAAAATATAATGTCTTTCTTCCGAATCAATCTAACTGATAGAATGCAAACAAATACGGAAGAAGGGAGATCGTTCCAAAACAGTCAACAGTTACAGAAACCTTGTTTTATAACGGTTTTATACTGAACGCGTGAGCTTCTTAAATTCATTCAGCTATTAAACTAAAATCTCTTTTAAATATTCTGGTAATATATTTTGTAACAAAAATTCCAATAACGTAATCTTAAGTCACCTTTGTTAGATAGTTTGTTATAAAATAATTTCAATTTTCAAATAATAATAGATATCCAGGTATTGTTAATAATTCAATGTAAAAAAGAACTAATATGCTCTATCTTATACTATCTAACTAATATACTATCTTAAATTTAAAAAAAAATTTGCAAAACCTATGACAGCTAGCCTGACTTTACTACTTGACCGAATTACACGTGTATTGTACCAAAAGAAAGGTTATCGGTCTTATATGTGCTGGTTTTATTTGTATTTTGAAAAATATTTATGTTAATTTTGTGACAAAAATGGAAATTCAACTTTTCTTATGGAGATTTGAGGAGATTTGTTATGGAGACATGGGGCTAATTCTATATATTGATAAACGAGCATGTTTATTCAAAACCTTTTTTCTCAGCTACTGTGCATCGCGGGGAAAATCTACGGAAAATCTACTAATATACTTTTAAAAAGACATTTGCCTGTATATGTACACAATCCCTTTATAAATTAAAATAGGTTAAAAAATAAGTACAAAAATGAATTTAAATTAAAAAAAAATATTATGGGTTGACAACAAGGTTTATGACAGGGTTGGTGACGAAATAACAACAAAATATAAACAGAATATCAAAACAAATGGAAGAAATTCCAATCATATGTTTGATTTACAGGGTGGGGTGAAAATAGAGTTTGCACAATACACACTTTTGGTCAAGTTTTCGACCACGGGGCGAGCTCTAGTAATCGTAACTATAAATCTCAAGCAACAATTCTGTGAGCTTACAGTAACACCTGCAAGATTTACACATAATTGATAACAGTGTTGCAGTGAGCGAAGTGGGTGAATATAGGAGAATTAACAATGTAAAGCTTTTATCGGGTTTATTATAATTTTGGTACACTTATTGATTGAAACCCCTTTTAGGAATATCTTTCACGGGACTAGGTAAATGTGTTGATTGCCAGTCTTAAGTTGTATTGTTGGTCCCAAACCGAATGTAGGCCAAACGTTTGGTTACGTCAAGCCTATGGCCAGATGACACTAGGCCTAAGGCCAGATGACACTAGGTCTAAGGCCTTTGCGATGATCCATCAAAATCTCTCCTCAGATCTCCAGCCTCATCCATCGTCCGAGACATTCGCACAAAGCATGTTTACTTCTTGGCGCAACGCCGAGGCGTATAGGGCTGCTAGTAATTATTGTGCTACGGATAAATAGAGGCTTTTTCTTTATCTTTAGTGATTGGAAAATAAAATACAAAAAGCCTCAGTAAGGGACTTTGTAATATGCCTGTCAACTATTTGAATACAAGGAATGAAGATTCTCTATCCATATTAATCCCAAATTACCCATGAACCTTTGAGAAAACTACAAGTCACACCCCCATATATATACTTAGAATGTTCGTCATGACGAGAAACCTTGCGCAAAACTATCCATTATTTCATAAATTGCCCTAAGGTCGTAATTCCTTTCCAAAAGGAACTTTCCATATACCTAATGTTAGAAATACCCCAGCTGTACTTATTTGTTTGTTGTTCTTTCAATTTGTTACCTTATTAAAATCAGGTGTGATTATTTGTTTGTAATACTGTATTCTGTTTTGTTTATTTCAGCGTAACTTAACCAAATCAATAGTTTTATTAGTAGGCCTACTTACGTAATTACGTCAAACGGAGTGAACCCTGTGGGTAACAGCTAGTTTTTTTTTAAATTTACAATTTGTGAATTCTTGTATTTAATTTCTCAATAAAAGTATTGTACGTGACCTTAATTTAGCCTTGAAATTTAGGCATACGTCGTGTGGTGTAGTTGGAATTCTTGATCTCTGCCTAAAAAAATCAGTATTATATTAATGCAAACTAGGCAGTTTATTTTTATTTATTTATTAAATATCAGGGTAAAATAGATTTTAAGACATATTTTCTGTACATAAATTATGATTTAGATAAAGGTTAACATAGCAGAACTAGAATTAAAAGCTTTTAACTTAATTATTTTTTAACTTAAATTTTTTGTCTCCTACTGTATACTGACTTTATGCCGTATACCGTATTGTAGATGGGTAGGTCATTACCCGCGAATCATTTAATCAATCTTTTCGAAACTTTGTGATGTGAGACAATGTTACCTTTAAGAAGTACAATATATTTTCTTATCATAGCAGTTTACATCATAATTTATAAAATACAGTACCAACTTCCTATATTCCTATGCTTTGTTCTTAAGTTATGTGCTTCTTTTTTATATCCCCATGACGCATGACGCATGACGTCTTTCCTACGTGTTTATACTTTATTCATATGATAACTTTCTATGATTGTTATTACTTCAAAATATCCAACAAATGAACAATCACTAGCCTTTGATTGGATGCGTTGTAATAAGAACAAATACAACAAGTTTGAATTAGTTGCCAGCTTTTAAATACACATTTTACAAAACGGAACATCTATTCATTTTGGGAATTTCTGTGATGGGTAAAAGTTATAGTTGATCAGTGAAAAATGTTGTTTTTTTAATAGCTGCACATAACCATTAACATACACATTCTTTGGTCCTATGCTCTAGTCAAGAATATTTGGAATCTTTCCTATTTGCCTATGATTTGTGTGGCGCGTTTCATGCGTTTTAGCCTGAATCCTATAACTCCCACTTAAAACAACACTTCGCGCGTTTTGCCATTTACAGTTTCTTACGACAAACAATAAATCCTAGTTACCGAGGCTCACCACAACATAATTCTCCCCATCAACATGAGTGTATTAGACCCAACAATGGCCGGGGGGTGAATCATACCAAAATGGCTCCTCCCCTCCCCGCCCCTCAAACTCGGGGCGGCTTTTGGGCATTTCGAGGGCACTTCAGTCGGGGCTCGCCCTCCAACACTACAGGTGCCTTTCAAGTGCTCTCGGGTAGTTTAGAGTTATGCTATTTTAATTTTGGAGTCTAGTAACTTTTTTGAGTTTACGATGACTTCTGGCGGAGTGAAGCTGTTTAGGCCGTGGGATACGGAGGATTCTAGTTGTTCTGCGACGTCGGAATCACCACCTCCAGACGTTCGCCCGCCGTCATATGAGCCGCCCCCGGGGCTGTCTTGGGTCGCCGCCCCCAACGACAACTACTGGGCTTCCCTCGCCGCCTCGTACGACGCCGCCGCCGCCGCTCAGTCCAAGGGACGTCCCAAGAAGTACCGTTGTCCCCACTGCCATGTAGGGTTTTCCAACAACGGACAACTCAAAGGACACGTCAGAATACATACTGGTGAGTTTTTAAATTTTAAATAATGAGTAATCCTTTAAATTGCATTAAGTAGCTTGTCGATGTGCAAGAATATAAATTACAGGGTGTTTTTATAACGCAGCCAAAATAATTACAACCACTGTGAGACACTTTTTAACAACAAAGCCAGCTCATATGATGGTATCCCAGTTTTCTTTACTTCATTGCCGATCAGCTAATATGCATAGTTCCAGTTATCTATGAGGTTTAGTGTTGTTGCTATTTTATTGTAAATAAGACACGATATGTGATTTTGCATGCTCAAATAGAGCTTACGAAAACGCCGAGCTCAGACTTATACTCAACTAGCTGTTACCCACGGGCTTCAACCCGTTTGACTTCATGAGTATTAATAAAACTATTGATTGGTTAAGTTAAGCTGAATAAACAAACATAATACAGTAATACAAACTAATAATCACACCTGACTGTAATAAGGTAATAAATTGAAAGAATAACAAACAAATAAGTACAGCTGAGGAATTTTTAACATTAGGTATTAAAGGGCAATTTATGAAATGATGGATAGTTTTGCACAAGGTTTCTCGACATGACAAACATTTTATATGGTTTATGGGGGTGTGACTTGTAGTTTTCTCAAAAGTTCATGGGTACTTTTGAAAATAAATATTCCCAATAACACTAAAACTCATAGATAACTATACAACAATGCATATCAGCTGATTGACAATGAAATGAAGAACAAGGATATCAAATTTCAGCTTGTTTTGTTGTTTAACAGTGTGACGGTACTTGTAATTTGGCCAGCGTAAAAAAAACCCTGTATAATATAACTTTTGTAATAAGATTATGTTTCAATGTTAACGGATCTTGTTTCCGTTTCTTTTAAGTCTGTTTGTGTTCAACCAAGTACCGTCTCGTTTCGTATTTTAAAACTGGCGGTGTTCATCAGAAGATAGCAAGAGTACACGTTTGTGTTGCCTTAAGTATTCATGATATAATGCGGCGCCGGTACCGAAACTAGTTACTTTAAAATAACGCTATATAACTAGGTGTCAACAATTTTCAATATTGATGATCCAGAGGCTATAATACTATGATAAAAAAAGTTGAATTAAAATAAAAGTTTACAGCATGAACAGTTGGAAAAGGATTTGTAGGTACAATCGAAATTTATCAGGATTCACCGGAATTGTTACTTACTTTTTACATACTTTTACATACATTGTATTACTTTTCAATTATAAAAAATGTAGCAGAATACTGGGGAATTTTCCTAAATGTGCCTAAGTTACCTTTTTAGTTTATTTTTTTAATACTATTTAAACTTTTTTACTCACGTGTAGGCGTTTTCATGATGCAGTGTAGTTTTATTCAAACAAAATAATTCCTTGTATGTTTTTTTTTTATAAAATGTTTCTTTTATAGTCTTAATGTATGTCTCGGAGAGTTTTATAATAAAGTTAATATCCCCTATTAGTGTTGTGCAATTTTCTCCAAATGCTCGTCTAAACAATTGTTGACTCTTGATATATTTTTATTTATACATATTCTGTAAAATCACTTGGCTGTTTGTTAAATTGCATAATGATCGCAGAGAATAATTTATGTTAACCAACTAAGTTTTACGATCTCAAAACATAACCAACATACGTCAAATTGGTTCTTGACCGTTATAAGGTAAAATAATATTTAAAGAATAAGCTTATTTATTTATTTGTTGCTCTTGAAAATTTTTACATTGTGTACCTTATTCTAATATTAACATTGAAATTGGTTACATGGACTTTTTTTTATAAAATTACACTTGAAATAAAAGTTAACTTTTAACAAGTTAAGCTTAAACTAGTATTACATAGAGGTCGTTCTTCTAAACAACTGGAATCAGCGTTTGTTAGTTATGAGATGACGAAAGTTGTAAGAGAAAAACAGTTTTGTAAAATGACTTAACGCTTGAACCAATAAAGACAATTTTATTTATTTATTTGCCATATAAATCAAATATACGATAACCTACTTCGCTACGATAGTTATAAGGTCTGAGACAAGTGTAATACTCAGTAAGCATAGTCTTGGTTTAACATATTATTAGTTAAATTACTAAATCTATTAACTAACCAAACTAATATTTTCAAAGAATATAAAACTTCATTTTTTTTAATTTGGTCGCTTATATAGTGGTTTTGTAAACCTACTGTACTTCAAAAGCGATTCCGTTTTCATGTTCAGTTGTTTGTTATTTTCGTATTAATTGTGTTAAAATTACAATGTACAGTTCGAAAAAATATAATTTCGATTATATTTTGTACCAGAATTTAGAATAATTAAACACCATTCCAGTTTTGATGACAGAAACTGGATTTATTTGGATAAAAAATTCCAGCATATTGTATACACTAATGGTAGACACGGTAGCCAACATTGACCAAAATTATATCAATAAAAAAAATTATATCAATAATATATACAAAAACAAAGACTACAACATCATAACAACAACCTACAAAATAAAATACTATAATTATGTTACCTAATAACATTCTGAATTATTGCACTAGTGTGGCCTACCAGTATCAATTAATTAAAACTGTACATTAAAAACATTTGATTAGTTAAACAAAATTCTAGAAATATAATTGGTCGCATATATTTTGATAAATTAATACCACAGTTGAAAAACATCATGCAAACATGCCTCGACAGATAAATGAATTCATAAGAGAGAGACGAACTATAACAATAACTGAGAAACCCACCGAGCATGGGTTTTATATTAAGTTTTGTTTCTGATAAATTTTCTACCTCAGACTTTGCAAAGGGGAAGTAATTAATGTAAACAATGATATGAAGATTTACTCTAAGATAGATTTTAACACATTAAGGCGTGATTATTCCAAGCACAGATAGTAAACACAACATTTATGAACTAATTATCAACCAATACCAATCTATCCCTATTACTTCCAAAAATAAATTGACTTTTAAAAACCCAGTTTATTTATTTTGATTATATTGCACTCGTTTGATTTATGCCAAACTTACATCAAATTACAAATTTTTGTTGTAATAAGAACAGATTTTAAATTAATAAAATCATTGTTATAATTAGTATATTTCATCACTAGGGCGGAAAGTTATTCTTTTCGACCCAAGCTTCGCAACCGAAGAGAAGCCGAGGTTGAAAAGACACTTTTTGCCCGTGTGATGAACTATATTTTTCATCTTAATGCAACATTAATTAACCAGCTAAGTTAGAAAACGGAAATTATGTTCATGTTAAGACAATCTGATTCCAACTTGACTTCAATGTTGCTAATGCAAATAAGCAGCTTTTTAGTAAGTGATTCGATCATTCTGTCAATAACGATTGTGGTACTGTACTATAACTATCGATATGTCAAACTATTGACAAGAATGCATCATAAGCTACAACCGATGGCATCAATCGATAAATTATTTCGATCATGCGATTGCTTACTATGAAAGTTTACAACTGTTTACAACAACTTATATTTAGGGAGTAAAAGAGCTACTTTGGACCCGCAACGCGTGTAGGACGGCTGTTTTTTGCTGTGGTATGAAGAAAAACTGTTTTGAACTTACTCGAGTTTGAATTACTCGTACAATAGTACGTTAATTACACGCTATATAAACATGCAAAAGCAATACTGTTTGATACTGAAAATCCAATTTCAGCACATTACCACATTTTTACGTGGAACTACAGACAGTGACAAGAAAACAATTAACTTGGCTAAATATTGATAAAAGAGTTATTACTTCTACTTAGATAGTATTTATTTGTGTTCTAATGTTACAGGTGAACGACCGTTCAAATGTGACGCCGAAGGCTGCGGCAAAAGCTTCACAAGGAACGAGGAACTGACGAGACATAAGAGGATCCACACAGGTCTTCGCCCCTTTGGCTGTCAAACATGCGGAAAGAGGTTTGGAAGGAAAGATCATCTCAAGAAACACACTAGAACACATATACCTGTAGTGCCACACCCAGCGTATATTCTATACCCGTATCTTTACCCGTATTGATGTAGGGGACTTCGCCCCTTTGGCTGCCACGCAAGAGGTTGGAACAAAAAAGATCATCCGAAGACTTACCCATTGGTGTACATATCTGGCGTAGGGTTTCCCGTGATAAAGAAAACAAAAATTACCTCCTATGTCTGTATGTTAATCATGATAGGGGACTTCGCCCATTTTTAACTAGGTTCTTCTAGTTGAAGATCCTCAGGAAATTACTGACAATAAAAAAGATCTTCTGGACGGGTTCTCACACATAAAGTTTATGAATAATCCTAAGTGCCAAAAGTAATATGGCCTTTTCTTGTATAATGTCGCGTATTCCGCTTCATAAATAGATACAATATTAAGAATCATTTTGATAATTATTGTTATCTTACTGTGCCTACGGTAATATTTTAATACTAAATTTCTACCCCAAATAATGTCTTTCAAATGCCCCCACACAAGGCGTAATTTCAGTCAGAATATTAATATAGCTGTTTATTTTTTTATAACCATTGCAGTACAACTAAAACCATAACAAATACAAATAAATATCTTTTAAAGTAATTTACCAGCCAAAACTGTAAAAGATCACCAAATGAAAGAAAATATATATTTATTGTGATAATAGAATAAGAGTTATATAATGTAGATAGTGATTATATTGTTAATTTTTATTTGTAAATATGTTGTTGTTAAGATTTCATAGATATAACATATTGAATACGTATTTTTGCTACTAAGAGCCATACTTTTAATATACATTGTAAATTCAGTGACAATTGAAAACAAAAATCATATAAATTAACTGACTTGTGTTTGTGAAAGCATATTTTTCAACAGATTTGTGAATCCAATACTAAAGGTTTTTCTGAGTGTCTTGTAAGTTTTATATGTTAGCCGTTAATTTATGAACACTTTTTGTTTTTGTGTTTTTACTTTTTAATTTTTGAAATATAGGCTAGATCATGAAAAAGTTGCAAAAAGCATTAGATGACTTAAGTTTTAAAATTTTTAAATACTTTTTATCAGTTAATGTTACAGCTTATTGCATTTTTATCATAGATACTTTACAGTGCTAGTCACACCATTCTCATGTATACTATGTACCATTTTATCGTAATTGAATCATACAGTAAGTGGTTAAAAGGTTTGTGAATTATATAAAAAATAGTTATTAACCTACCGTTTAATTTATGTAGATTACATAAGTTAAACTACGTATAAACACTGGATTCAAACACTGGCTACAATTTTGGCATGGGAAAGGTATTACTACTTCTATAAAAAATCTAGGGGTCAAAAGTAGCTCCGAATAGTCCATATCAGATTTTGAACATAAGTTTGTGAAATTTTATGTATAAGGTTTTTGAATAGCATTTATATTGTAAATAAACTTGTCTTATTATACATTGTGGTTTATATTCACCCTTCCCAGTCCTGTTGCGATGCAAAATGGCGCCTCCCCTTTTGTTTTGGGCCCCTCCCCATAATGGCTCCCTCGCCCCTATCCTCTAATCAGATGAAACATGGATTTGACCGCAGCCCCAATTTTTGGTCCCCCATTTTTTGATCATGACATCAATTTATGGTTATTGGGTCTAGTTCTTTATGACTCCCCAGTTGCGGTGCCCCATAATAGTCTCTATGGTGGTAGGATTACTGTTATGGGGTTGTTGTGAGGAGATACATAGTTAGTTGAAACAAGACGATTTATTTAATCAGTGTTTACTGTATACAATAAACCTAGATTTGTATGAATATATTGTAGAAAAACTATATTTAATGAGTAAAACCATTTTAAGTGCAAAAAGCACTGAATGTGGATATAAATTATGTGTTTTGTATTATAAGTTATTATAAACATCGTGAAAAACTGAAATAAAAAAATTACAAAGTGAACTAATCACATAAACTATGTACTAAACAAACATCTTTAATAAAGTTTTACTCCTTAAGTATTTTTTATCTTCTACAGTTCTAAGATAAGAAAATTAATTATTGTAAAAGTTATAACACTTAAACGCTCGTTAGGACTTTCCTCGTTGGTTGGTTTTATGTTTTTTTCTACCAATATACATTATACATTTTAACTCTATGACAATGAATCTACATGTTTGGGGACAAAGAGCTGCTTATATAATTTTTTATACAATACAAACTCGAATACAGCTTTGGCGTGTTTCATAAGTATTTTCCTGTTTTCACCGTGTTTCTCAGACAAATAATAAGTGTCGTTTCAATGAGCTATACAATATAATTGGTGTTTCCATGAGTTACGAGTATACTCTACTGAGGGCGTTCCAGGACTTTATTACTCTTCTTTATTTCATCGTGAGCTCACAGTTCACTTTACTTGACCAGTAGTTATTCCATTATCAATGAATGCGTCATTAGCTAAATACTCCAAAAGGCCCCCAATATCTCAACGACTTCCAGACAATAAATTAGCCTAACAGTCGCACCTCCCAGCGAGTGGGGATGACCCGTGAGATCAGATTATGCAGTTTTAGGGAAAGTTTGTAGCGATGACAGTCGGGGGGCTTTGTCAAGGGTCATCAATAACTGGGGTAAAGACCCCCCGGGGGCACCGGCCACTGCGTAACACACTGGTAACGGCAGCAGTCGCAGTGAGGAGATGGACAATGTTGTGACTTTAAACTAACTGCTTCCTATCAAATCCAAGGTTACCGTAATGTGGTGTCAGTTGTGGCATGCCTTACGTTATTGTAACTGTTCAGGGTTTCCAGAGAGGATGGAAACTGATCTAGCAATCAGAATGTTGTACAGTATATGGATTGAGCCATATTTAACGGTTGCAAACAAAGCAGCCGACTATTATATGTATATGTGCTTATTTAATAGCATATTACCTTCTGTATCCAATAGTCAATGATATTACCTTTGACATATTACTTAGCTATTGAGTTAGTTTAGTTAGTCAGTTTAGCTAAGTTAGTAAGTTACTAGTCCGGAAAATAGGTGTTTACCTGACGAGTGTGGTCGTTCCACACGAGACGAAGTCGAGTGCGGGATTATCATACGAGTACGGGAAACACATTTTGGACAAGCGACGTACGATATTTGTCGAAATACTGCTCTAAATTAATAATAAATACCTCCACCGCAGCAAACCTGCAGACTAAGCGAATTTCAACTTGTCTGATTACATTTTTACTAAAATATTTCCATAAATAAGACATATTTATTCCCAATTTAAATAACACTTCATTTAACGAGTCCTTAGGTTTGCTGCTACGAGGAAGGTAAAAAGTGTTTTTTGACCATACGTCAATAGTATAGGATGAAATAAATGAATTTGCCAAATTATATCGACATATATCCATAAACAAGTAAACTACAACATTTTCTCCATAAGAATAACATGGGAACTTTAAATTACACTTTTTTAAATTTTATCTGTGACCGTTAGGCATACAACAGTGCTTCAATAAACTAAATTATTTCTTTTTTTAAGCTCTACAAAATGGTTAAGAAAGAAATTCAATTTTTTTCGTTTTAGGGTCCAAAATGGGGAAACCCCCATTTTTACTCCATAAAACCCCCCATAACCCGTTCCCATGGTCCGATCATGCTGGTTTGGGAACTCGTTCGAATAAACGTAGGATTACACGTTTGTACTAAATTTCATCGAAATCGGATAATATTTGCTCGAGTTATCGCTAACTGACATATATTAAATTATAGTAGTAAATAAAGTACAACTGAGCACCCTGAATATTAAATTTTTAGTAGAATGGTAGAAGTTACATATTTCGGACATAAAGTACATTTTCAAACTTCAAATAACATTAAATACTTAACTTTTGTTTACATTGTTTGTTTGCATATAAATAAATATAATTTAGACGAGCTGTTGGCCCGTCCTACGTACGGAAATCGAGTAGTCAATTAAAACAGAATAGTTCAGAACATCTAGTTTACACGCACAGTGACAAATTCTGGCAGTTTTAATGGGGACCAACTGCCCCCAAAACAACCTAATCAACAATTAATTGTTATTTTTTAGTTGTTGACCTTATTAACAAATGTCACGTGACTACCTATTTCTTCCATCCGATTTTAGACCTAAAATATAGCGATATGCATTTTAAATTCGATAATTTTACCATAAAATAGCAGTGGCGTCGATCTGAAAAGACTTGAAGATAGATTGGAGACCGATTCACACACACTGGTATTGAGTAGAGTTGCTACAATTGCATATACCACTTATATATGTACTTACCGCACCTTTACCTCCGTGACCACAGACTGACACCTTATGAGGATTCTGGCCACCCATTTCTCTTCCATCCCCTGTCTCTTCTAATTTAGATCCCGGTCTGAGGATGTATTTCATAACTTGGTCTTTCCAGTTAATTCTTGGTCTTTTTGAAGTGGTCTTTTATCTTGTGGTACTATGGAATATACTTTTAAAAGTTGATTTATCTCCTATCCACCACGCATAGCCTGCCCATCCAAGCCTTTTTTACTTCTGGAAAACGCCCCTATATCTGGGTGTTTACACATTTCTCTTAGCTCTCTGTTTGTTTTTATCTCGACCTCCGTTATCTTGAACTGGTCTGTATATTTTGTCTGCACTTTTCAATACTACGGGGAGAGTTATGGTATGGTATGAGTCGACTTTGGTTTCTACTGCACCTTGCAGCTCATTGGACAGTTTTATATAGACCTACTACACCAATTGACGCTTTCATTACTAACCAAAATTATGACTCACATACGTTCGGACATACAGAAAAAGAAGTATCAACACGTAAACCACTTATATCTTAAACGATTAAGCAATAAATTTCTGAAAAAAAAAAGATTTCCCAAATAAGAGATGAAATTTCCATGGCATAAACTAAATAACTTACTTACACAGTTTCCATTTACGACAAAACTTGATTAAACAGTTTGAGATGTATAGATAAAAATAACACATTTCCTGATAAAGCAGATCCTTCACGGTAGAAAAAAAACTAAATTTTAAAGTGAAATAGTATGCAGGCCAACACCGAAGAACAATAGTTTTGTAAACAACTTGTAACATAAATATTTCAATGACAGTTTATAACCAGCTGTTAGTTTAACCAGCACTGAAAATACTTTGAATTGCTAGCGTCGGCTGCTAGACTTTTTTAAAATTGAAACTTAATTTCTAAAAAACTGAAACCCTAAATTAAAATTATGGCTTCAACATTCCCTAGTTCTCAAAATTATCTTTCTTTCAACACAAAAATCATGAAAATCGGTCAAGTGGTTGATTCAGAAACGTGAAATAAAAAAACCCTGTTTCGTTTTAATATTATTGATTATACATATGATTTATAGAATTAGACAGGATTTTGAAAACTTTTTGTTACTGATTATTTAATTCTAAAATTTGGTCAAAGATTGGGTTTCTTGTAGGAATTTGGCTATTTAAAATATTATTTGGATTTGTTATATTTTCTTTGTATTTCAAGTTTAAAACTTTTAGAATTGTCATATTGTTTTAGCGAATTTCCTATATAGGGAATAAGCTATTACCGTAGGTCTCATGGTAAGACCTAGACCCGGGACCGATTTACTTTTTCGTTTTGAGGTCCCCAGAGGCCAAAAACACCATCCGTCAAATTCATATATATATATATTTATATATGTGTCCGTTAGCGCGATAACTCGAGCAAAATTGATCCGATTTTGATGAAATTTGGTACATACGTGTAAACCTACATTTATTCAAACGAGTTCGCGAACCAGCAAAATCGGACCATGGGATCAGGGGTTTATGGGGGGTTTTATGGGGTAAAAATGGGTTTTTCTCATTTTTGACCCTAAAAACTTTAAATTTCTAAATTTCTCTCTAGACCATTTTGAAGAGCTTAAAAAACAAATAATTTAGTATATTGAAGTGTTTTTAATTGACTACGAAGAAAATTTAAAAAATTGTAAATTTAAAATGTCCATGTTATTCTTAGGGAGAATAAATAAACTGTTCTAGTTTGCTTGTTTATGGATATATTTTTATCAAATTTGGCAATTTGGTTTATTTCATACTAAGCTATCAATATTTCAATTGAAAAAACACACCTCAACATCTTCCCCATAGCAGCAAACCTAACTACTCACTAAAATTAATCTTATATATTAAAAAAATTTGGTTTTTCTTTTCCGAGTTCGTTTGGCTCTTCTACCCGACCGATTTTCATGATTGAGGTCTCAAATTGAAGGTATGCACGCTCAGATTTGCCATCAAGCGTCAGCATATATTTATCTATAATCCTACTCGGCTTATACGTAAAAGAAATTTGCTCCCCATGTTATTCTTATGGGAGTTAAATTTGGTTTATCTTTGCCGAGTTCGATTGGCTCTTCTACCCGACCGATTTTCATGATTGAGGTCTCAAATTGAAGGTATGCACGCACAGATTTGCCATCAAGCATCGGAATATAGTTATCTATAATCCTACTCGGCTTATACGTAAAAGAAATTTGCTCCCCATGTTATTCTTATGGGAGTTAAATTTGGTTTATCTTTGCCGAGTTCGATTGGCTCTTCTACCCGACCGATTTTCATGATTGAGGTCTCAAATTGAAGGTATGCACGCACAGATTTGCCATCAAGCATTGGGATATATTTATCTATAATCCTACTCGGCTTATAAGTAAAAGAAATTTGCTCCCCATGTTATTCTTATGGGAGTTAAATTTGGTTTATCTTTGCCGAGTTCGATTGGCTCTTCTACCCGACCGATTTTCATGATTGAGGTCTCGAATTGAAGGTATGCACGTACAGATTTGCCATCAAGCATCGGCATCAATGTACCTATAATTCCACGCGATTTCTACGTAAACGAAATTTGCTCCCCATGTATTTCTTATGGGAGTTAAATTTTGTTTCTCTTTGCCGAGTTCGTTTGGCTCATCTACCCGACCGATTTTCATGATTGAGGTCTCAAATTGAAGGTATGCACGCACAGATTTGCCATCAAGCATCGGAATATAGTTATCTATAATCCTACTCGGCTTATACGTAAAAGAAATTTTCTCCCCATGTTATTCTTATGGGAGTTAAATTTGGTTTATCTTTGCCGAGTTCGATTGGCTCTTCTACCCGACCGATTTTCATGATTGAGGTCTCAAATTGAAGGTATGCACGCACAGATTTGCCATCAAGCATTGGGATATATTTATCTATAATCCTACTCGGCTTATAAGTAAAAGAAATTTGCTCCCCATGTTATTCTTATGGGAGTTAAATTTGGTTTATCTTTGCCGAGTTCGATTGGCTCTTCTACCCGACCGATTTTCATGATTGAGGTCTCGAATTGAAGGTATGCACGTACAGATTTGCCATCAAGCATCGGCATCAATGTACCTATAATTCCACGCGATTTCTACGTAAACGAAATTTGCTCCCCATGTATTTCTTATGGGAGTTAAATTTTGTTTCTCTTTGCCGAGTTCGTTTGGCTCATCTACCCGACCGATTTTCATGATTGAGGTCTCGAATTGAAGGTATGCACGCACAGATTTTCCATCAAGCATCGGCAAATATTTATCTATAATCCTACTCGGCTTATACGTAAAAGAAATTTGCTCCCCATGTTATTCTTATGGGAGTTAAATTTGGTTTATCTTTGCCGAGTTCGATTGGCTCTTCTACCCGACCGATTTTCATGATTGAGGTCTCAAATTGAAGGTATGCACGCACAGATTTGCCATCAAGCATCGGAATATAGTTATCTATAATCCTACTCGGCTTATACGTAAAAGAAATTTGCTCCCCATGTTATTCTTATGGGAGTTAAATTTGGTTTATCTTTGCCGAGTTCGATTGGCTCTTCTACCCGACCGATTTTCATGATTGAGGTCTCAAATTGAAGGTATGCACGCACAGATTTGCCATCAAGCATTGGGATATATTTATCTATAATCCTACTCGGCTTATAAGTAAAAGAAATTTGCTCCCCATGTTATTCTTATGGGAGTTAAATTTGGTTTATCTTTGCCGAGTTCGATTGGCTCTTCTACCCGACCGATTTTCATGATTGAGGTCTCGAATTGAAGGTATGCACGTACAGATTTGCCATCAAGCATCGGCATCAATGTACCTATAATTCCACGCGATTTCTACGTAAACGAAATTTGCTCCCCATGTATTTCTTATGGGAGTTAAATTTTGTTTCTCTTTGCCGAGTTCGTTTGGCTCATCTACCCGACCGATTTTCATGATTGAGGTCTCGAATTGAAGGTATGCACGCACAGATTTGCCATCAAGCATCGGAATATAGTTATCTATAATCCTACTCGGCTTATACGTAAAAGAAATTTGCTCCCCATGTTATTCTTATGGGAGTTAAATTTGGTTTATCTTTGCCGAGTTCGATTGGCTCTTCTACCCGACCGATTTTCATGATTGAGGTCTCAAATTGAAGGTATGCACGCACAGATTTGCCATCAAGCATTGGGATATATTTATCTATAATCCTACTCGGCTTATAAGTAAAAGAAATTTGCTCCCCATGTTATTCTTATGGGAGTTAAATTTGGTTTATCTTTGCCGAGTTCGATTGGCTCTTCTACCCGACCGATTTTCATGATTGAGGTCTCGAATTGAAGGTATGCACGTACAGATTTGCCATCAAGCATCGGCATCAATGTACCTATAATTCCACGCGATTTCTACGTAAACGAAATTTGCTCCCCATGTATTTCTTATGGGAGTTAAATTTTGTTTCTCTTTGCCGAGTTCGTTTGGCTCATCTACCCGACCGATTTTCATGATTGAGGTCTCGAATTGAAGGTATGCACGCACAGATTTTCCATCAAGCATCGGCAAATATTTATCTATAACCCCACTTGGTTTATACGTAAAAAAAATTTCCTCTCCATGTATTTCTTATAGAAGTTAAATTTTGTTTCTCTTTTCCAAGTTCGTTTGGCTCTTCTACACGACCGATTTACATGATTGAGGTCTCAAATTAAAGGTATGCACACAAAGATTTGCCAACAAGCATCGGCATATATTTACCTACTTTATTTCTCGACCAAAAAACATAATTTGATTCATTTTTGAATCTTACTTTAATTTAAGATGTATTTCACCAGTTATATAGTTATATAATACTATATATTTTGGTCTAAGAACCTCCAGTGAAATACCAGCTTTCATTTGAGCCATGTCACAAACAAATTCGTCTTATGGAGGTTTTTAACTTAATTACTACGTTGTATAGAGGTGTTTTTAGCATTGACCTATATGAAAGTGTCAAGGGGATTTAAAAAAATTCGTCTTATCGAGGAATTCGTTTTAACGAGGTTCGTACAAACGAGGTTCAACTGTATTAGTTTTTCAAATTCAAGGACGGGTTTCAAGCAAATGCAAGGTGAACAACAAACATTAAAATTATTTTTCATAAGGTATTTCTATGATTAAAAATCAATAGCTACAGTATTGTTAAGGTTTTTTACTTATACGTTTTAGACTCAAAATAATCAGTAAATTATAGGCTTTAATTTAAGCTATTGATCGTTTGAATCAATTAAGCTCAAGATACTGTTTTACTCAATGAAAAATCATGAATTTGATTATATCTCGGATATTTTATTTTATGGCTGCGGAGCAGCATGGGTCCTCTAGTTATCATATTAATAGTTTGGGTAAATCTTTATACCAGTTAAATTTCATATTGTAATTTTGTACTTAACTTCAATTTATATCGTTAGGATATCAGCTGTCTGTCACGTAAAACAGTTACAATTTGTTCTTGCTTAAATATTTGGGTTTGAAATCATTTCAAAAATACATAAAGAGATCTCTGAGAGTAATTGATTGGGTACAAATTCAGGTTTCAATCAGAGCATTGTCCCGGTTGAAGGTTAGGTTTCAATAAAGGCTATAAAGGTAGGCTTCCATTAACGCCATAAAAAGTCACATTATTAAATTAAATTAAACAAACGACTCAGTAGTCGTTTTGGTCCAGTTTGCCACTGAGCAACAAAGTGTGCTGTACACTGAACTACGAATAGCCCCTTTGCATATAAGATCAACTGGCCAGTTGTAGACAATACATTAATTTGGGAAGCCTAATAGCCTAAATCAGATTAAATAAATTAAATCTAGGTTCCCGAGGCTCTGCTGTCAAATCTCAGGAAAGAAAGTCAAAAAGGCCACAATCAATACTCTCTCATGTTAAATTGAAGTGTAATTAGCAGGAACTTGAATATTATTAATTAGCCTATAGCAGAAACTTGAATATAATATTGATTATTTGTAATATTTGTAATATTTGAAGTGACAATACACATAGCTTATTCTTTCAACAATTTTGTTAATTCTCCTGTGTTAATCTTGTCAAGGTAATCGGCTTAACCGAACAATTACAATAAAGTATAATATCAGTAAATAGTCAATCAATACATAATTTATTACATATTAGTTCAATCAGTGTTTGACATTATCGTTTCAGTAATACAGAGTCATAGCCCTGGTTTAACAGAATTTCAACAAAAGTGTATTTTGCATTCAGAGTGATTGGTATTTTTTTATTACATCTTAAGAAGTGTTATATTTAAGATCATTGAAGTTACTTTCAGGAGGACATATCAGACCTCTCACGGTCCATAAATCGGACTTCTGGGATATTTAATTACAGGGCCCACACTTGACATCTTTATTTCCACTGCGCAGCTCTGTGATTGTAACGTTCTCAGTAGTCTGACTAAATAAATTAAATTTCATTTTCAAACCCCACCAGGGGGCAACTTTTTATAATACTCACACCTGTATGGAATAGCCAAATTGTATTACATAAAGGTGTGAGGTGATTTTGGTTGATGGAATGATCAGTTAAAAAGAAGATATATTTTTAATATAGTAAAGAACATTTATTTTTCTTTACAATGGCTGGTGCATATAATGAACTCAGGAAAAAAAGACGAAAACTACCTAGATGGTGGATTAGGAGTTTTTTGGCTAAAAGACCATCGGAAGGGGCCTATAACTCATTAATGAGAGATTTGCGCGCACAAAGTGGATTTGAAAATTTCCTCCGGATGACTTTTGCAGATTTTGAATTGCTGTTGGATCTGATCGTACCAGAAATCGAAAAAAACAGCAATTGTCGGAAACCCATTCCTCCTGGGGAAATGTTAGCTACCACTCTACGATTTTTAGCAACGGGTGATAGCTACAGCTCACTGATGTACCTTCACAGGATATCAAAATCTACAATATCAAGATTTATTCCTGTAGTGTGCAAAGCCATTGTTGTAGCTTTGAAGAGCTACATTCAGGTAAGAATCTATCCATTATCTATATGACCTTGATAAATCTATCGATTTACCCATCAAGCTATATTACTGTTGTTAAAGAATGTTGTTCATTTTGTATTAAATATATCGACCCATAAATATTTTTAGATAGATGTTGAGTCATATCAAATTAAAGCTCTTATCATACAGATGAACCTTTTTGTGGGTTTGGAGATATCTCGGAAAATGTCTTCATTCTTGAGGCTTTTGAAATTTTGAGTTTAAGGCAATAGTAGAAGATAATAGTGGCAAGAACAGGACAATAGTGTATGTGAAGTAATGTGTTGCATATACTTGAAATGCGTTTATAACCAAGGTACAACTTTTTAAGTCACGAAGTGATGCAGGTTGCCCTATAGGTCTACTAGTGTTATTTAAATAGGAAATAAATCTGAAAATTTATAGGGAATATTTTAGTAGAAACCAAGCCGGGTAAATGGAAATTCGCTTAGTATGCAGGTTTCCTGCGACGGGGGTATTTTTTTAAATTCGTGTAATTGTGGTTAGTCGATAAAGGTGTTCAGCAAAGTTTGATTTCATGGATGTTCTGTTGTTACTCTTAAGAGCTTGAATGTGCTCTTTGAATCTAGATTTAAAAGAGCGTCCTGTCCGACCAATGTAGTCCATGTGTTTACAATCAGTGCAGTTAATTTTGTATATGCCAGATTTGTCATAGACGTCTTAATGTTCTTTATGTGTAGTAATGTTATTTGTTATCATATTGAAAACGTATTTTTTTGTTTTAAAGCCAATTATGTAGTCAGAATTTTGAAAAGTTTTTCTTCTTGTAGTCCTGTTAATAGTTGTATTGAATGGGATACTGATGAATTTTTCTATCTTTCGATGTTTCTAATTATATTGTAGGTGATGTTGTGCTTATACCCATTCCTTGATGCTAAGTATTTAATTTTTTTTAATTCTATTTTGTAATTTTCCTTTGTCATTGAAATTTTCAAAAGACGATTAAGCATGGATCTGAGAGCAGAGATACTGTAGTTCGTATTTCCAAGGATGGTTAGAATTTGATGGTATCATTAGGTCTGATTGAGTTGGTTTTCTGTAAATTTTGAAATCATGTTGGTCTATGCTTTTTTTTAATAGTTAGGTCGAGATAGTTTATTTCGTTAACGTTAATTTCTTGGGTAAATTTTATTTTCTTGGACAATTTGTTCAAATAGTTTAAAAACTCTTTACTTTTCTCTTCATTTCCTTCAAAAAGGCAAATGAAATCATCAACATATCTGTACCAACGTTTTATTTTTGAGTGAAATGGTTTTACATCATTGTTAATTTGGTTTTCTTCTAAATTATGTATGGTAAATATCAGCTATCAAACCAGATACAGGTGACCCCATTGCCAAACCTTCACTTTGTTGGAAAAAGTTTTGATCAAATGTAAATAATATTGTTTTAGGCATGTTACTGTCAGTTTTGTGTTTTTTTAATTTTTTGTTCGGAAAGGAAGATACCTATTTTCGTATGGTTGCCATTTCAAAGTAAAGTATTAAAGGATTAATAACACCGTCGACTTTTGATTCTGAAGATTACATCCCATCAATGTAGACCAACTGTAGCAAAGATTTTAGTAAAATAGAACACAGTTGAATGGGTTACCCACCGGGTGTGCTACTTTCACAACTAAATTCTCTTCTTTAGTTTGTTGATTGTTGGTACTGTATTAAGACAATTTGTTGCAACATAAAAGACACCATAGTTTTCCCTATACAGTTAGTATTTACCCTTTAAATTCTCTTGGTTATCAAGTTTGCGTCCTCAATAAAAATTAGTAATTGACATCAGCCCATACTATAGTTGGCTCAATTCAACCACGTTCAATTAAATGGTTAACACACTCACTCCCACGTGGTAAGAGACGTTATATACAGAGGAGTGCGCCGGCTGGGACTGAACCTGTTAAACCGGTTACATACATTACATACATGGTTACAAATGTAACCGGCAACTGTAATGTCTTCTTCAAATATAGTCTGATTGAATCTCCACTGCTTTATTACTAAGAATATCACAACAATGCCAAATTACAAAATAATCAGCTACTTATCTTGAACTAGAAAACAGCGCTATCAACTTAAATATTCGCCTTTGACTGAATGGCTCTTCAATAAACCACAATAAAGACACTTTTATTCCAAGTGTTCACGGTTTGACCTCCCCCCTTGTCCAACTTAGTGTGGGAAGCTTCTAGAGTTTATCAATGAGATAGTAACAGAAGGCCAATTTGACCGCTCTGGGAGTCCCTAGCTGTCATTCCCTGATTTACACCCGCGCTACAAAAGCGAACGTTTCGCCAACATTACCTGCGGAATCTGGATCCACCGCCCCAATAAAATTCTGAACGCCTTTTCTCCAGAGGCTATAATTTTTCGCCGGTTGGCTGGACATATCTAGTGGCCACTGATGATAGAATGGAGTTGTCCAGGGTCGATTATGTCCAGGTGTTCATGAATCGGTCTGATTAACTCCCTCGAGCTGGGTGGTCTAGTAAAACCTCATAGGCATGTAGGAGAGTTCATGTCTATAGCATGGACTGCGTTCTGATGTGCTGGATGCAGTTATTTCTTCGAGAGGTTTAGTTTTGAAGATAACCAGTGCCACTCACACGGGAAAATTACCACATGTAATGATGACAATATTGACAATGTCCCGCAATCACAGGAACGTCGTTATCGTCACCCGTGATCGCGACTAACGTGAACATTTCCCGCTACCATAACGACATCGTTATCATCACCCGCGACCGCTGCAAAGTTGTGATCATCCCTCGCAATCACGGGTACATCTTCATAGTCACCTGCTATCACGGTAAAATCATGAGCAACTCCGCTGTCACGAGGACATCATCATCAGCGCAGCATCCTAGCCTCTTTTTCCTAACCTCCTAACATCCTAACCTCTCGTTAAGCGCAGCACCCGACAGAACGATTTGTTGCACGTGCCTAAAGTCAGCCATGAGGTGGGTCGGAGAGCCTTTGCTTATTTCGGACCTAAATTGTACAACTCTGTCCCTTCAAAAATAAGAGAAAAAGGTTTAACAGGCTTCAAAACGAATATAAAAATGTGCTCATTTCATGTATAGCTTTTAGTCTTATGTACTTATTTTGGTTTTTAATTGTTTGTTAGATATTAGATGACGAAAGTTGTAAGAGAAAAACAGTTTTGTAAAATTGACTTAACGCTTGAACCAATAAAGACAATTTTATTTTATTTATTTATTTATTTATCAGCTGCGATCGTGGCAAATTATTAATTTTTGAGAATATTATTTTTTTTTTGTTTTTTAATGAAAGTGGTTTTCGTACAAAACGCTGCGGATCCCTTTTGCTTCCTGCACTGAAGATATCACAGGAATAAGTCCATCTCTTTACAACGCAGAGTTTTCAGAACATCGATCATTCAATTTATGTTCTATAATCATAATCAATTATTACTAGATAAATCAAAACTCTTTAAAAAAGAAGGTGCTGCAATATAATTGCTTCATTTAATCTTCGACGTCTTTGATATTGGGTAAATTTTGCTGCAACCCTGCTACACCTGCTTGGGAAACGATCTCAATTGTTTGCAAATCCTCGCACTAACCAGCAATGATTCTGGAGTGCAGGCTGGGCTCTGTATGCAGCGATTGTAAGTGTTTACGGCTCTTTTATAGTAAATTACAGCTTGTTTTTCTTTATGGTGCGTCATAAAGTATTGTTCCATTAAGAATGAATAATTTCAATAAAGAAGGGATGGTCTCACTATTATGAATACTTTGTGTTATATCTCATTAATGAAACGATATTTTCTTTGTATCGCGTATACGATAGAAATCTGTTGTTTACATCGGAATAATGAGACGATGAACCAATTCAACTATAGGCCTAATACGTTCACTTATACTAGCAACGTATCCGGACTGAATTGTCTATCCCAATCCATAATATTTAAAATGAACTTACAATGGTTGGTTTGCAATAAGCTCCGTAGTAGTTATAAATATTAAACAGACCCATTGTAATACTATTTTTCGAAGTTCAGTCAATCCCTGGAACTTTGGCAAAGATCACTTCCAGCTATGGGTTCGCCCACTTAAGCCGGAAACGTACAACATATTTTGCTTTATTGATTTCCTGAACTCTATGCGCTGTTTCCAGCGATTTCCACTCGTAGTAGACATAGTTGATTCCGTCGTTCAGACATCCGGTTGCATAGAAACCGTATAACATAAATATCCAACATAAACCATGTTGAAACAATGTCTGGCGTTTCCGCAGGTCGAATGGTAAATCACGGGGCAAGGATTAAGACAACTTACGTAGAATTTACAATATAAATCCTAACCTGTCATGTTAAGTACAAGTATTCATGACTTCAAAGCTATAAAATCTTACAAACCATACCTCATACCATAGAATAAAGTAGTAGTCTGTCTACTCCTATAATCTATGCTCATACCTGTCAAACAAACGACTGTGTTTCATAAATCTGAAAAGTAAATATAAAAATGTGAATTGTCACTTAAGTGATAAATCTGTTATGTTAATAATCGCAATTAAATCATTCAACCTTAGAGCGGTACTACAGTATTTAGTAATAAAAATTCAGTTTTGTACTAAGTGATGTATATGGAAAACATTGCAGTTGGTCTACATTAAAAATCGACCGATTAACATGGAACAAACACAAATTTTAGTCAGCGGTTCAGAAAATATCGATGGGTGTTGAGTTTTATTTGTACATTTTACTGCTAACTCTTTCATTTGACAAGTTAAGAGGCATTTTAGCGAATTTCCCTATAGGAAATAAGCTACAGCTGTGAAGGTCCCATGACCGAGAGTCGGGACCGATTTACGTTTTCGTTTTCATATCTGTTCAAATTCATTTGTGTCCGTTGGCACGATAAATCGAGTAAACATTATCCTATTTCGAATAAATTTGTTACAAACTCGTAAACCTACGTTTATTTGAACGAGTTCGCGAACCAACTTGATCGGACTCGAACTATATAAACGGGATAAACACATTTGTATCCCAAAAACTTAAAATTTTGCAGAGAATTTTACTTCAATTTTTTTTTAACTACTCCGCTATGCTTAAGCCAAATAATCTAGTACGTTTAAGATATGCTGCACGCTTAATGGTTACGAAATATTAACAAAATATAAACTGTGTTATTATTTTGGAGGATAAATAAACTGTTATAGTTTCCTTGTAGGGGTATATTTTGATCGAATTTGTTAAATTTATTTATTTCACTAGCAGAGCACCCGTCCTTCGTACGGGGTTGCCGTATAAGTATAAAATGCTTATTGCAGTTATACTCAAAGCTTTGCGTTTGCAATGGGAGAGGACACAGTTTGATAAAATTTGGTTCTCTAAATTTACGGTACGGTATGCTAATAGTATAATACATCTACCATAGCCATAATGTTCTACCATTGCACCTAAACAATAGAAAAAATAAATTATCAAACATTCGCAAAACATCACAAATTATTCATTACATTAAAAAAATAAACATAACTGTAAACAATCCTACTTTAACAGTTCTCATTGTGTTTTATAGCTTTTTGTTGCTGCTTAGTTAAAATTAGCTGTTGCCATATATACAAAAACAAAATAATAATAGTGCTGCACCCTGATGGGAAACCTTATAACTTTTTAATGCTATTGCATATTATAGAACCAACTTGTAAAGTTGAAACAGCTGACTAAATTCTTTAAATAAGAATACTCATAAGGTTAACATGGGAACTACAGAGCCACTGGGGCGGAGCCCGAAAGGATGAGATAAGAATACGCCTAAATGTTAATCGGGAATGTGAGATATCATCATGCCAAATTTCAGCCCAATCCGTCCAGTAGTTTATGCGTGATTGAGGAACACACACACAAACGCACACACTCACAAACTTTCAGATTTATAAGATTAGTAAGATCATATATCATAACACTCTTTTCCACCTTCCCTGTAGCAGAAAGCCTAACTACTCATTAAAATTAATGTTATTTAAATGGAAAATTGGTCTGACAATTTTTAGGAGTTTTATTTAGTGAACCTCTAACTAGCTAAATAGAAATTCTGTTAGTCTGCAGGTTGCTGCGGTGGGGATATTTTTATTACTTATTAACTGGTATTGTTTGAACAACAACATATTGATCCATTTATCAATCACTATATTTAAATACATATTTTTTTTAACTACAGTAGTTAAAACATAATTATTTATAGATTGTAAACAACCAAACGAGGTCTATAGAGGTACAGAAAACTAACATAAAATTGTGTTCTCCTGTATCCATAGAGTGATAAGTCTGTTTAATCCATAATTCAACTTACATACCTAATTATACAGTATAATATAATGTAATTTACAGTAAAGTTTAATTTCAAAAATATAAAGACCAAGCAAAATAAATAGATTACTACGTTATCTACCGTTGTCAATCCTTATTGTTTTCCGATTCTTGTACGTATTAACAATGGTAAAAGGTAACATATCATATTTACTTTGTATCAATTTTCATTCCAGAAGGGGAAAAATAAAAAAATAAAGATTGCGCTCAACCTACCTTCCGAATATATTTGAATTTATATGAGCGATATGTGCATAGTTTTGTTCAAATTAACGGGAAAAGATTGGATTACTTGGGGATTTTACTAGTGAAGAATATTTCACTGTTTGGACGTCTCTAGACGTTTCAGATCTCTCTATTGTAACAATTTATCACAATCACTCTGACCGGGGTTGTTTAGCCCCCCTTCCACCCAACCACCACGGGGGTCAGACCGTCTGTCTGTCTGTCTGTCTGCACAATCGCAAGTTACCCCAATAAATCAACGCATTGCGGTTTTGTCAATTCATATTTCAATCCCAGGGTGGTCCATGATACGGAGTATAAATTTGCAAGTCTGTCTCATATAAAGACTGTGGTTTGGGCAAATACATAAATATGACTAAATAATGTAAAGATTATATGAATTTTGGATACTGAAGCAGATTATATGGACTAGCAGTGGCTGATTTTTTTTCTCTCATAACGCCCACAAAATCCATAAAATAGAATAAGCCACTCACAAATGCTGCTGTCAAAGTGTAAATAATCAACACAGCTTTACATAGGTTGGCGGTAAAAAACAAATTACTTTTCATATATATAATCTCTCGAAGTCCAACTTGTTTCCAATTTCGCTAATGCAAAGAAGCAGCTGTTTAAAAGTGATTCTATCATTTAGTTTATTATGATTATGGATGTGTTAACAATTGACAATAATGCAACAATAAGCTACAACCAATTAAATCCATCAATAAAATATATAATATAATACTGGTTTATAATACTGGTTGGAATAAATACTGGTTTATTAAGGTAGCTTTGGTCTTGTGGTTAATGGTGATAAAAAAGCACGATTTTTGTGACAATTACTCCTCCGAAACTACTGAACCGATTGACATGTTTTTGGTGTCATTGGAATGAGCGTAACGCGAAGCTGTGCAGGAAACTTTCATTTCAGGAAAAGAATTTGAGGCCCTGGGGCCCTTTAAAGTTTCGTATTTCTCCATAAGATTAACATTGGTTGTTATTAAACTCCAGCTGTTGTCAGAAATTAAAAGTGAGATGAAGAACTGTTAATTCATTGTAAACCGTCAATAACTTTGCTAATTTAACAGTTTGCTATAAACATTTACTGACTTGGTTGAAATGAAATATTTACTATTTGAATTTGTGTTGGAGTAAATATTGCAATGGAAAAAGATAGAGAGCCTGGATAAATTGATATACTAAAAAAGAAAACTAAATTAACACTGTGTTGCATTTCTTAGTGTATCGGGTGGGCGGCTGCAGAGGCGCTGATACAGTCAGTTTACACAGTATAATTATTTTCCATTAACTGGAAATAGTTATTTGTGTAACTAGTGGTGAAAGTGGCACTTTGCTGCACACGAGAGCAATGTTTACGAACGGAATGATCTCGAGTGCAGCAAAGGCCTTTTTCACTCGTGTTACACATTATATTTTTCCTACAGTCCCTATAAAGCATATAAATAATTAGTCTTTCAAACACTATAAAACACGTTTTTAGGTTCAGCTGGCAACACAAATGGTGCCCTAGGAAAAGTAGTACCTGCGGTCCGTATCACTCCGCTATTTTTCCTCGGCAAGAAATGTGCTCCGCGTTTTGAGAATATAGTTCCGTATGTTTTTGTAATTTGAAGTGGTTTCCGTGCCAAAAAAAATGCTTTAAAGGTATTTTCTTGTTTATTAAGATCGTAGGAATGTTTTAAAAACGTTTAAAAGAAAAGTCCAGAAAGTTCAGAAATACCGAAACTATAAACACGAAATGACAGGTTAAATCGTAGTTATAATAGTCAATCAGCTGCTCATAGTATTATTATCTTTAAGTGTTGCCAACCTATTTCCAAGCGTACAGGGATTACGTGCATAATAGAACCACGCTGTTTGGTGTTGTTTCGTTGGAATCCTGATGTGCGGCAAAGTATAAACCGTACGGCAAAGTATAAACCGTACGGCAAAGTATAAATATGCAGCAATTAGCAGCTTTCTGTACTATAAACAGTACAAGGAAGCCAACTTTGTCGGGTGACTGTAGGAAAAGATGTTTACCTACGACCGTTTTTTAAAGTAGCCATTTCAGTCCAGTTCTTAGAATTGAAAAGTTTCACTTTACAGCTGTTTACTTTCATATCCGCATAGTTTCATTTCATATCCGCATAGTTTTCTCATATCCACACAGGTAACGGACCAATGAGGTTCAAGTATTGAGAGAAAAGAATTAAAATTGTAATGCTTCGAACGTCAACTAATCAGCTGATCAGCTGATCAGTTGACCAATTTATTTGTTGATCCGACTTGTTCATGTTGATACTCGCGTATTCTTAATTAAGTTGGTGGAAGTCCAAAAATAAATGAAATATTTGCCGAATTGTACCTGATACAATATTATTTATGGTAAGAATGTTGCTAGCAATGTAATATTTAACGAAGTTTAACAAACACGTAATTACAGGAAATCAGCTGATTATACAACAAGTCGTTGCATCACTTTCAGTGGCAATGACAATACACGAAAACATAACCTCTCTAAAAAGTTATCAGTAGTTATTGTTAGTAATTAAATCCAGATTGATAGTAATTAAAAAACGATCGTAGGTAAAGTACTGGGTGGCCCATAAGTCAGTTGACGCTTGCAATTTTTTTTTTAATTTTAGCAGTTGGTACCATACACAGCTGTAATACCACAGCTGTTGGGAGTTGTGTTTAGTAATTGTTGTTGTTTAGTTTGAGGTTATGTATGATAGTTATTCATGATAGTGTGTTCATTGTTATTCGATAAACAATGAATAGAAAGTTAACAACAGAACAGTGTGTATTTGTTTTGCAAACATGGTGGAAACATGGCCACAGTTATAGTGATGTGTGCAATTTGTTTGTAGAACGTTTTCCGAATGTTCAACCTCCATCTACAGTAAATGTTGTTTTTGAGTTATGAATTAATAATAGACATGTATTCCATTTTGTTGTGTATCATTTCATTAAATGCAAATTTGTCAACTGACTTATGGGCCACCCAGTAGTGTACGCAACTCGCGTTAATAGTCTTTACGACACTCGTAGAAGTTTTTAAGGCACTCGCCAAGGCTCGTGCCTTAAATTTTCTACTCGTGTCGTAAAGACTCACTTAACGCAATCGTTGCGTAAACTACTATTTCGCCACGGTTGATGCAGAATTCAACCATGTTTTTTGTTACCGTTTTCAGTAACTTCTAGTTTAGTAGGATCCATTTTATTATTTTTTTGAATGTATTACAATAGACTCTCGTATTTGTTTAAATCTAATTAGCGGTTTCCTTTCTAATATTCAATTTATAAAGGTGTTTGTCTTTTTTAATTTCTTGTAGATGTAGGTAATAGCATAGAACAAATTTTAAATACTTTGTATATTGCCTAACAATGGTTTACAAGAACTCTTCCCCCGATCACAGATCAACAGTCTATCCGGGGGAATAATTCCATGTAATATATTGTTCTATTATTGTACTGTTTAATTTTTGGAATAAAAGTATTTTGATATGATTTGATTTGATTGAAAGAGCCGATTTGCAAACTATGGAAACATATGAAAGTCATAGAAAACCACCAAAGAGAAGAAATAGAAATAATGTTTCTTTTTTAGAATTTATAATCGTCATTATGGACAACCTAAATCTCCATAATAAACGTTTATTTTTATATTGGTTCCTAGAGGTCGCCCCGTTATCGAAAACTCTACCAAAAATATGTAATGTAGGCCTACTGACATCTCTATTTTCACCCCACACTGTAATTATAAAACATGTGATTGGATTGTCTTCCATTTGTTTTGATTTTCTGTTTACATTTTGTTGTTATTTCGTCATCACCATAGAAACCCATAAGACCCATGTTAATATTTTCAAAATTTCAAATTAATTTTTCGTGCTTATTTGTGAGCCTGTTTTAGTTTATAAAGGGACTCTGCATACAGATAAATATCTTTCATTTAGTACCAACCGCGTGTAATTCGGTCCAGTAGTAAGGTCAGGCTAGCTGTCATAAGTTTTGCAAAAAATGTTTGGTATTCAAGATAGATTTAACTATACATATTAAAATAACAAGTATTATTGAAATCCTGCTCTTAAAAAGATCGTAAAATAAAAGCAATATTAATTTGTGTAAAATACTTACTTGTTTTGGCTATGTTTACAGTAGTAAAACATGTCTCACACTGCTTACACGTAACAAAACTTCTCATAATTTGTGATGTCAGAACAAAAAAATTATAAAACAATTAAAGTTATATTTATATGTAATGAATTAATTAAATAAGAACGCCTTCGCAAAGGAAACGCAACTACAACGCGCTCCAGTATTGCGGGTACTGCATTTACTTTCTGCAGGCGTTTTCATTTTTTTTATCTCGTCTGGAAAAAATCTCGATCAAAATAAAATCTCGTCACGTAGGACGAGATTTAAAATTTTCCGAAATTTCGAGACTTGTGTGTGTGTGTGTGTGTGTGTGTGTGTGTGTGTGTATATAGTGTATATACAAGTAATTGTATATGTGTGCGTAGAAACTGTGAAATTTGTAAACGAGAGTTCAATGAACTTTTGCGAGTTGAATAGTCTATAGCCACGCTATAAAAAGGGGAAGAAGTGTATCATTGCTAACTGAAATATTATAGCTTATTTAGTTTTTTTAAATAGTTAAGTGTCAGTAGATTAGCCATAAAAAGTGGCAAATTATGTCGTTTAGTATATGCATTTCTGTCTATGTACTTAACACCACAACAAATTAACAAATTCACTTCCCTCTGCCATAAATCGTGATAAAAATGTGGTATTGTGGTAGAGCGGCAGAGGGGCGCTGTTAGAGGTGGAAATGACTCATTGCACCACAATCAATACACCCCTCTCCACCAGTGCTGCCAACAGGGGTGAAAATCCCGCCACGCTCGAAAAATCCCTCACTATCCCCGTTCAAGAGCGGGAACAATAATATGATTGTAGGTCTGTGCAAAGTGTGCATAGCTTTTATGTGCAAAGTGTGCATTGCTTTTATATGCAAAACTTCAAGTAAATGTTCCACAAAGAGTACAAAGAGAGAGATGTTCCATCTTTATGCACTGATTCTTTCAGTTTTTATGTACGACTTTAAAGTTATATCGCATTTTTCTTTTGTGATAAAACTACTGAGCTTTGATTACTTATTCATATAAATGAAGTAACATACACTATGTATATGTACCAAAGTAGTGGCGAACTACCGGTTTAAAGTCACTTGGGGCACGTTTTCCCATAAGAAATAACATGGGATCATTTTTTGGCCACTAAAACCAAAAATCCTGATCTTTGTTTAAATATCCCTATATAATTGTCAAACCTTATTTCTTACTTATTCCCCATAAATATATTTGATATTAAGCTAAAAAAGCTATTTCTTACATTTATTGACCTTTACAAGTGTAAATGTAGAGTAGTGGCGAACCCAGAAAGAGCCATCACTTTAGGCACGTTTTCCCCATAAGAATAACATGGTGAGCTTTTTTTGACCACTTTTTTAAAAATCCAGCTCTCGACCAATACAAGCCTATATAAATGATCAATACCATTGTATAACTTCATTACTATTTCAAATCCACATCCATTCACAGGTATATTCTCAAAATCATCAACTTGACAGTGCGAGGTTTGTACGCGAACTCGTGCGCGCTCCGGCTCATGGCGTGCTCCCAGTCGTGCTCCCGACTTATGGTCAGGCTTCTCGCTTCCGACTCATGGTCGGTTTTCTCGTCTCTAGTGGTAGCTCTTGATTAAGCCTTGGGTGGGTGACCTCCCGTTAAAATAATTTCTAGTTAAATTGTTTAAAAGTTTTTAATTTCTAGCTAAAAATTTTGAAAATTTCACAATTTCTGGTTAAAAATTTTTGAAATTTTCGAAAAGTCTATAAATAGAAGTGACATTCGGGTGATATTTCATTCTGGACCATGAGGCCCACCTGTCAACACTGCTCCGTGTCGCTCTCCACCAAAAGTAACCTGATTCGCCACTACAAGGTAATTCATCAAATGAAGGTGAAACTGTGCAAGGTTTGCAATTTAATCTGTGATAATAATGTGGCTCTAAAGTCGCATATATTACAAAGACACAAGAGTTGTAATTTTTGTAAAAGAAATGTTGTTGGACATTTTAAAAGACACGCCAATTCTTGCATAAAATGTCCATACACAATGATAAAATTTGTTGGTGAATCGATTAGAGCTGACCTTGAAAGTACTCTGAAGTCTTGTCCTCTGCCAATAAAATGGACTTTAGTTAGGAGAATCAAATTTATAAAATATTCAATGGATCAAAATGGAAAATTAGTTAATGAAAAAGAATGTATTGCAGATTTTAGAAGCCTTACTACCTTAACTATTGAGAAGAGAGATTTAAAGTCTCAAATTGAAAATGCACTTTTAAAGATTGATGCTTCTATACACAAATACCAAGCCCAAGGTAGTGGATGGATATATGACTATACTAAGTATTGGCAGTTGCACGTTTACAAGTACAAGCCCTTAACTCCAAAGTCATATATTCCCACACCAAAAACTATTCAATCGAAACATGCAGTTTTAAATATAAAAAATGCTGATAATAAATGCTTCCTTTGGTCAATTTTAGCAGCTTTACATCCAAGGAATTGTATCAATGAAAATGCTGAAAGGGTCTCTAATTATCTACAACATGAAAGTCAGTTAAATATGACAAACATAAAGTATCCCGTAAAAATATCTGATATAGATCAATTTGAAAGACAAAATAATATAAGTGTTAATGTATTTGGGGTTGAAGACCAGAAATTCATATATCCATTAAGAACAACCAAACTAAATAGTGATACTCATGTAGATATATTGTTATTACAAGAAGGTCGTAAATCACATTACTGTTTAATTCGTGATTTTGATAAGTTAATGTTCCACTCTACAAAAGATGACCATAAGAAGCATTTTTGTAAGTTGTGTTTACAACATTTTTACACTAATGATATATTAGAACGTCACATAACATATTGTAAAAATTTTGATGCTCAACGAGTGGAAATGTCTAAACAAGATACATTACAATTTAAAAATTATAAATATCAACTTAAAGCTCCATTTGTGATTTATGCAGATTTTGAATGCTTTATAAACTCTAACAAGCATACTCCATCTGGATTTGCATTTGTTGTTGTGAGAGATTCTAAGATTATTTCTGAAGAGTTATATAGTGGTGCAAATGTTATGGATGTGTTTTTCAAAAGGTTGTTTGAGACTTATGACTTCATTAAACGTCAAATGTCAATATACATTCCCCTAGTAATGACTCCTGAGCAAGAGGTATCTTTTAAAAACTCAACGCATTGTCATATTTGTGAAAAGCCCCTATATTTTGATAGGGTGAGAGATCATTGCCATTCCTCTGGGCAATACCGTGGAGCTGCCCACAATGATTGTAATTTAAACTATAAAGTAACAAAGAAAATACCAGTATTCTTCCATAACTTGAAAAATTATGATGGACATTTAATAATGCAACACTTGGGAAAGTTTAATCGTAAATTAAATTGCATAGCTAAAGATATGGAAAAGTATATTTCATTCTCAGTTGATGATTTAGTATTTTTAGATTCATACAACTTTCTGTCCCTTCCATTATATAAATTGGCTTCCAATTTAAACACATTTAGATTCATACAAAATCCACTACTACAACGTAAAGGTGTATATCCCTATGAATATATGACGGGACCAGATAAGTTTGCAGAGTCTCTACCTCCAATTGAGAGATTTTATAGTACTCTAACTAAAGAACATATCTCTCCCATTGAATATGAACATGCAAAACATATCTGGACACATTTTAATATAAATAATTTACAAGAATATCATGATTTATATCTTAAAACAGATGTATTGCTACTGGCTGATGTCTTTGAGACTTTTAGAGACCTGTGCTTAAAAGATTACAAACTTGACCCCGTACATATGTATTCACTTCCTGGACTTACATGGGAGGCCTGTCTTAGAATGACTGGTATAAAATTACAATTATTTCAAGATATTGACATGCATTTGTTCATAGAAAGTGCGATTAGAGGAGGAGTCAGTATGATTTCTACACGTTACGCTAAAGCAAATAATAGATATATGGGTGAACACTATGATCCCAATCAAGAGAGTGTCTATTTAATATATTTAGACTGTAACTCACTATACTCTACAGCAATGTGCGAGCCACTGCCTGTGGATGGATTCCGTTGGACTAATGAGATAGACTACAAATACAATCAAAATGATGAGTTTGGATACATTTTAGAAGTTGATTTAAAATATGATAAAAGCTTACATGATTTACATAATGACTATCCATTAGCACCTGAGAAAATGAATGGCAAATTAATACCAAATTTAAATGACAAAACTAAATATATTTTACATTATAAAGCATTACAAAAATATGAGGAATTGGGGTTGGTTGTTACAAAATACCATAGAATTTTAAAATTTAGACAGTCTAAATGGCTTGCGCCCTATATTAATTTTAATATTGAAAAACGCAAATGTGCTAAAACTGATTTCGAAAAAGACTTTTACAAATTGTTAAATAATAGTCTCTTTGGTCGAACAATTATGAATCAACGAAAGTTTCGTGATATATATCTCAAGGATGAGTCACTATTAACAAAATATGTCACTAATCCAAGGTTTGACTGTAGCAAAAAGTTTGATAACAATTTACATGCTATACATTTAAATAAATTAGTTGTAAAGTTAAATAAACCAATATATTTGGGAATGACCATTTTGGATATTAGTAAAGTAATAATGTATGATTTCCATTATAATTATATGTCAAAATTTAAGAACAAAAGATTTCTTATGACAGATACAGATTCTTTAATGTATTCTATAGTTACAGAGGACTTTTATAAGGAAATAGAATGTGACTTGCACTATTTTGATACCTCTGGATATAGTAAAGACCATTTCTTATACTCTGATAAAAATAAAAAAGTCACTGGCAAGTTTAAAGACGAATTAGATGGTCATATTATGTATGAATATTGTGGTTTAAGACCAAAGTTATATTCTTACATTCCTCTAAAATGGTTATATGAAGAAGACAAGCAAGCTTTAGAGGTGAAGAAAGCTAAAGGAGCTGATGGTGCCACTGTTAAACATCTCCTTAGACATCAACATTATTTGAACTGCCTTGCAACTGGGCAAGATTACTATGAGAATGTGACAAGAATTAAATCTACAAATCATCATCTTCAAACCTTGACCATGAATAAGAAAGTACTATCCTTTGACGATGACAAGAGGTTTATTCTGGAAGATGGTATCAATACTCTTGCGCTTGGTCATTATAAAATTGATCAAACATAAATCTATATTTGCCATTATTCTTTGACCTTTCTTTGTCTATCACGAAAAAGCCATATTTAGTTTTATCCCAACATTGATGACAGAGATTTTTAAATTGGTTAAATGAAAAGTCATTACCAACATGATTGTTATATACATGTTTTAAATTTAAATCATCTTGTTTGAATAATATTAGGAAATTTACATTATCACGTAAATGTTTGTGTACTTTGCTGTAAGATTGACACAAGTAAAAACAGTTAATATTTTTATGTCGACCCATTGAGAAAAATTGTGTAATATTTGGATTATTTATGTCATCAAATACAACAACTGACTGTGATTTTACATCATTTGGTGTGATTTCACAGTCAGTAAACGTGTGTAATTTCACTTCATCACACAAACTAAATATTTCAATTATTTTTTTATATTTTTCTTGTTCTAATGATTTAGATATTAAATATAAGTTTGTAAATTTTAATCCTTCCTTTCTTACAATTAAGTTATAAATTACAACCGTCTTCCCACTTCCACTTGGACCGCAAATAACACATCTAATATTGGTAGGAAATAGACCCAACTTCTTTGGTATATTTTCCTTAGTATGTACTATTTTAAATTTGTGTTTTTGTTGAATAAAAGACATTTTTTATATAATAAAAATGGTAAAAAATGTTAATAAGAAAACATGTAAAAAGGGGAAAGGTTTATTCCTAAAGCCTTACAGGGGTCGAGGGTTATTGAATACTCTTATAAATAACCTTCCATTCCCACTTCACATACCATCATATCGGTACTGTGGACCTGGGACGAATGTACGTGAGAATTTAGCTAAAAATGTACCTCCAAAAAATAAACTAGACTCTTATTGTAAAGAGCATGACATATTCTACATGAATAATCCTGATACCGCTGCTCGGAACAAAGCAGACATGAGATTAGCAGACTTAGCTTGGACTAGAGTAACGGCCAAGGACGCAAGTCTTGCCGAAAGAGCTGCTGCTTATGCCGTGACAAATTTGATGAAGGCAAAAGCAAAGATGGGAATGGGATTAAAATTTAATAAAAAAGATGGACAACTACCAGCTGTTAGAGGCCGCAAAAGACGTGCCTCACTTCAGGGGGGTGTACCTAAAAAACGAGCTAAAAAATCTAACACCAAGAGTAAAAGAGTGCGGAATAGTTAATTTAGACAGTTCATCTGGCACACATTGGACAGCTTATCGTAAAAATAAAGATATTGTAATTTATTTTGACCCATTTGGAATCCAACCTCCAAAAGAAGTAATTAAATATTTTGAGGGATATAAAATCTACTATACAACTGATCAAATACAAGATTTAAATAGTTCTATTTGTGGAATTTTATGTTTATCATTCATAAAAAATATTTCTTTATAAAAATGGATTCATTTACTATAACATTTTCGGGTACAGAGCCAGAGCTAAAGTCAGTATTCTTTCCTCCCATAGAATTAAATGATGATTATGTAATTGGATTGGTAGATTTTCAAAGTTATAATTCCATATTTAATGTTAAAAAACCCCTAAATACTTTAACATATTACAAAGTAGAGAAAATTACATTACCAAAAGGAGAGATCTCAGTTGATGATTTAAACCAGTTATTAAATGGAAAACTTAAAGTTATAGTAGATAAAAATTCAGAAGCATTAATTAATACTAAATCCAAACTTTTATTCAAAGGGCTTATTCCAAAATTAAATCAACTTAAAGGCAACAAATTAACCATTAGAGAAGGTGATGATGTTTTCTATTATGACCACAATGCTCCAGTTACAATAGAAATTTCTGAAGGAACATATGAGGTGGTTGAGCTTGCAAAGGAAATTCAAAAGCAAATCCCAGACTTTTTCCTTACAGCTAATAATAAAACTATGAAAGCGACATTACTTTCTAGCCACGTGTTTGATTTTACAAAACCATGTTTAGGGTCTATTTTATTAGGATTTAAAGGTGTTTCTACTCCTGGTGTTCAGTTTGAATCTACAAATAAAATAAACATCAATAATGTAAATGTGATTAGAGTAAAATGTAATATTGCAAACGGGTCCTATTTAAATGGAAACAAATCACACACCATACATAGCTTTTATCCAGAAGCTCCTCCTGGCTACAAAATTATTGAAGTTCCAAGAAATATTATATATTTTCCTGTAAATAAGAGAAGTTTAGATGTTGTCAGTATTACATTTGCCGATCAACACGACAAGGCAATTGACTTTAACGGAGAAGAAACTACAATTACTTGTCATATAAAAAAGATATGAGAATTTATAAGAATTTATCTATAAGTGTACAAAATGCTAGGTTCCTAAAGTCAATAGGACTAAAGTTAAAATTTTCTATTAATAAAAATGGAAGATTTTCTAGACGTTACAGGGAAATCCCAATTCGATGATAGTGTGGTTAAAATTACAAATCACTCCTATGTTCCCCACAACACTTTAGCAATAAATAATTCTGATGAAATTCGAATATGTATTAATAATCAAGATTTGCTAACTCTCCCATGTAGAAGTTATCTGTATATTAAGGGAGAAATTGAAAATCATGATAAAGGTCATTTTATAAATAATGCATTTGCATTCTTATTTGATGAAATTAGATACGAAGTCGCAGGCTCTCGATGAAATATTGAGCTCTTACAATAAAACTACTAAATTGTCAAATGTAGCATTTGATTCTGACACAAATTTAAAAGAGTTCCATAAAGGTGGCAAGTTTAGTACATGTTTACCATTAGAGTTGTTAATGGGTGTGTTTGAGGATTTTAATAAGGTATTAGTAAATGTCAAACAAGAATTGGTATTGAAAAGATCCAAAAATGATTTGAATTGTATATTAACAACCACTAGTGCTCCAGCCAGTGGCACTGCTGATTTGATTCCTAAAATTACACTTAACTCAATTCAATGGGTGATGCCACATGTAATACCATCAGATGGAGAGAAGTTACAATTACAAAAGATGTTATTGCAAAATAAAAATTTGCAAATTGCATTTAGAAGCTTAGAGCTGCATGAACTTCCATCATATCCCAATACCACAAGACATACATGGTCAGTAAAGACATCTTCAAGTTTGGAGAAGCCTAGATATATTATATTTGGTTTCCAAACAGCTAGGGATAATAGTGCACGAAAAAGAACTGATGAATTTGATCACTGTAAATTAAAAAATCTCAAAGTATTTTTAAACTCTGAATATTATCCTTATAGTGATTTAAATCTCGACTTTGAAAATGGAGATGTCTCTAAAGCTTATGAGATGTTTATGAGGTTTAGAGAGACTTACTATAATACTATCCCAGATCCTATGATTAGTAGGGCTGAGTTTATGAAGAAATATCCACTAATTGTAATAGACTGTTCTAGACAGAACGAAACCGTGAAGGAAGGAATTGTTGATATTAAATTAGAGATTGAAACTGCAGAAAATGTGCCAGCAAATACATCTGCATATTGTTTGATAATACATGATAAAGTGTTTGAGTACAATCCTTTGTCAAATGAGATAAATAAAATGTAAATAAAAGATGAAAAACATTCAACAAGAATTGGTTGACTCTGCAAATCAAATACGAGAGAAATATAGAGCTTTAAAACGTGGCAAGTTTCTAGAGGCTGAAGAGAGGTTCCAAACATTCCAACCTTTAATAGAGCCATTACAAGAATTAAAAAAAATCACATCAGAGAGTCCTCGAATGGAGATACTCCCAATGACTCCATCTAGAATATCAATGATACCAAGATTACAACCATTACAACCATTACAGCAATCCACTCCACAGAAATTAGATTTTGGTCTTTTAGCATCAGACTATTTAGGAAATTACCTCAGTAAAAGTAGTATGACAGACACTACATATGGTATTAGACGAGAAGCAAATAAATTTTTTATTGGAAATAAGGAAGTTGATATTGCCAATGATGATGTTACAGTTGCAAATAAAACCTACAAGGGGACAAAAGGTTTGTGGCAGTTGTTAACTTTAAAAGAACCTGAGGATTATACTCAGGCTGATTTGCAAAATTATAAAGAGATTTTGGAAACTACAAATGGACATTTAAAGAGTTACAAAGATGGTGCACCAATTTCAAGTAATAGACATACTAAATATCTTAATATAATTAAACCTCTTTTTAAATCTGTTAGTGAAGGTTTGAGACAAGTGACTGGTAATAAAATAGACTATATTTATTGGGATGATCCTAATGAGCTTGTAGATAGGTTAAGACTTCTTTGGCTAAGTCGCCAAGCCGGTAACTCAGGAGTGGATAATGAAATAGATTCCATTATTGAGGAATTAAGAGAAAGTGGAATTATTTATTAAATAAAAATATGTTTATAGATAAATTTTATCGTTTATATAATCCATATAATAAGCCTACAGAACCCAGGGCTAGTCATGAACCTACTTTAAATTTAAAAGACGATAGTTGGAATTGTTTAAACCGTAAAATTGGTAATGTTAAAGATGGGGAGTTTGTAGATGATGTATCAACTTTGGGTCAGACATTAACTAGAAAAGGTGATGTATTTTTACAAGGTAAAACTAAATATGAGTTTTTAGAATCTAAGAATAAAAATTGGAATGCTAAAAAACAGAAAATTACTAATGTGGAAAAGGGTGAAAGTTTAGATGATGTGCCCACTTTACAACAGACTTTAATACGTAAAGACGGTGGTACATTTGTACAAGACAATAATAATTTTGAATTTTTAGAATCAGAAAATGGTGTTTGGAATGCTAAAAAACGGAAAATTACTAATGTGGAAAAGGGTGAAAGTTTAGATGATGTGCCCACTTTACAACAGACTTTAATACGAAAAGAAGATGGTAAATTTATACAAGATGATAATAATTATGAATTTTTAGAATCAGAGAATGGTGTTTGGAATGCTAAGAAACAGAAACTTAGCAATTTGATAGAAGGTACAGATAGTAAGGATGCTGTGAATGTTTCACAAGTTCCAAAAATGGAAGCAGGCTATTGGGATTTTAATAATAAAAGGTTAGTACGTGTAAAACCCGCCGTTGATGACACTGACTGTGTTACAAAAGAACAGACTATAACTTATGATAAAAAAGAAAAATGTTGGGATGCCAAAAAACAATTTATAAGGAATCTGCCAAAGGGGGAATATTTAGATGATATTTGTTTAATGTCACAAGCTATGTATTATGATGGATCAAAATTTGTATATGCAGGAAGAAAATTTAATTTGATGGAATACAATCCTGATTTATTAGTTGCCGACCCCACATCTTTGAGTGGATTTAAGTATATAGATAATAGACCATATATACCAGAAAACTATGTATTTAAAAGAATGGAAGATAATCTATTGATTGGGGCTAATGGTAATATATTTACAGTACAAGGAAAGAGTGATGTTATAAAAAATGAATGAAATTGCATACGAACTTCATAAGCCTGCAAGAAAGAATTTCATTAGAAGGTCTTTTAAAGTATTAGGTATAAACGAAACTGTACAAATAGATTTAATTGATATGCAAAACTATGCTAGAGAGAATTCTGGCAATAAATATATTTTAACTTTAATAGATACATTTTCTAAAAAAGCTTATGCTGCTCCACTAAAGAATAAGACAGGGTTGGTGGTTACAGAAGCCATTAAAACCATTCTACCAAAGGGGGTTAAAAACATTCAATCTGACAATGGAAAAGAATTTTTTAATCAATATTTTAGCAAACTAATGAAAAAATTAAATATTAATCACTATCACACGTTTTCTACAACTAAGGCTGCAATTGTGGAGAGGTTTCAGAGAACTTTAAAAAATTGGTTATATAGGGAATTTAGTGCTCAGGGAAGTTATAAATGGTTGGATTTACTTCCAAAGTTAATTCGAAAATATAATAATAAGGTGCATAGATCCATAGGTATGAAGCCTAACCAAGTGAATATTAAGAATAGTAAATATGTGCATGAGAGGTTGACTTCTAAAGTAGTGCAAGTTAAAAAGCCAAGATATAAGGTGGGTGATAGTGTGAGGATTTCCAAGTATAAACATGTTTTTAGTAAAGGATATACTCCAAATTGGACAGGTGAGCTATTTACAATAGCAGAAGTAAAGAATACAAAGCCTGTGACTTATATCTTGAAAGATGAAAATGGTAATATAATCAGGGGAGGCTTCTATACAGAGGAATTGTTAAAGACCAAATATAAAGACATGTATTTGATAGAAAAGGTTATTAGGAGAAAAGGTGATTTATTATATGTCAAATGGCTTGGGTTCCCAAGTAGCCAGAATTCATGGATTTCCACTAAGGATGTCCAAGGGAGCGCGCCATGAGCCGGGAGCGCGCACGAGTTCGCGTACAAACCTCGCACTGTCAAGTTGATGATTTTGAGAATATACATGTGAATGCATATGGATTTGAAATAGTAATAGTGTTATACAATGGTATTGAACATTTATATAGGCTTGTATTGGTCGAGAGCTGGATTTTTAAAAAAGTGGTCAAAAAAAGCTCACCATGTTATTCTTATGGGGAAAACGTGCCTAAAGTGATGGCTCTTTCTGGGTTCGCCACTACTCTACATTTACACTTGTAAGGGTCAATAAATGTAAGAAATAGCTTTTTTAGCTTAATATCAAATATATTTATGGGGAATAAGTAAGAAATAAGGTTTGACAATTATATAGGGATATTTAAACAAAGATCAGGATTTTTGGTTTTAGTGGCCAAAAAATGATCCCATGTTATTTCTTATGGGAAAACGTGCCCCAAGTGACTTTAAACCGGTAGTTCGCCACTACTTACCAACTTAGACATTTCTCAAAAATTGTCATTACAATCATACTTACTGACATGTAAATTACGAAAGAACCTCTTTTGAAAACAGTACTGTAACTCGCTATCCCAGTACGTACGTATTATGATACTTTTAATACTTTTCAAGTGATGTTTTATCTAAGACATTACAGTAATACGTCCATGCCGTTTTACGTGTTTTACGGGTACAATATATGATTATGATTACCATCAGTTATAGCAGTTAGCAGTTAACTTATAAAAGGCTGTAGATTGTAAATCCTGACAAAATCAGCGAGATTATCTTTTTGATATTTTAGAAACTGGACCCGACTACGACTATTGTCCTTGCTGACGAAAACAGCTGATATTAGTTAAAAAGAAACACTACTCATACTCCATTATACTATTTTATACACAGTGATAAACGCTTTGAATCTTAGTACAAATTGTGACAGATAAAAATCCCACACATTTCACGATTATCCCTCGTTGTCCCGTTTTATCCCGGTTCCCCTCCCCTCCTATCGACCGGTCTGTCGTCTGTCGGCATGGTACATACATGGTGAGTGCTTCCTTATAAGTATTTACAACTTAAATAAAATAAGTTAGGTACGTTAAGTATTACTAGTTATGGTACACGCTAATTGTACCATCTTCCCCTGTATATCGGTCTCTCAAGATAAAACTTAAATTTTATTGTTTGTAAAGTATCGTAATGACGTTTCTACATAGGGAAAGGATTGATTAAAATATTTTACAATCAGCAAAAACTAAAAGTTTATATTTAGAAATGAATGTACCTTATTGCCTATTAAATACTACTACAAGCATGAGAATTAATTACTAAAAGTAAGAGATGATAATACTGCATAAAGCTAGCAACATAATTGTTTAAATTGAAACCTTAAAAGGTAATAGCAAAATTATGGTACAATGATTTTATGAATGTAAAAACTTAAGTTACAGAAAAATTTACTTTTTACATCATGTAGGCACCCTGAGGTTACAAGGGCGGTAATTAAATTAATAAAATTAACCATAACCTTTACTGTAACCTAATAAGTTCAACATTTTTAATAAGATTATCTTATAGTTATAAGATTTATGTTGTAGTATTACTATGTGTTTTTTATTGACTAAAAGTCAATGGCCACATGAAGAAATAATTGAATTTTGTTTGGAGAAATGTATAAACATACTGTAAGAATGTTTCAGCTCTGATTATCACTATTTACATAATGCTACACTAGTTTAATTTGTTTATCAAGAAAATTAAGTTTATCTTTTTATTGACACAAAAAAGTTATTAAACTTTAAGTTTTGCGCAAAAATGTCTTGTTCAGAAAAAATATGTTATTTTCTCCATGTATGATTATAGTAATCCGAATTCTTTATGGAATGTGTACTTATGTCGATTATGTTAGGTACCGGTATTAAAAAAAAATATTTATGATATCAGATAGAAACATCCCTAACCAAAGTGAAACCCTAAAAAAGAGCATTTAAATAGGCTACTGTATTTGATTTATATCTTGTATAAAACATAATTTTTATGGGTAGGTAGTAAAAAATTTCCCATTTTAAAGAATGTGTGTAACTATAAAGTTTATATGATTTTAACTTTAAAATTAGAAGTGAGTGCTACAATTTTTTTTCATAAGCGACACATCAGTGATTATGAGAAATTATAAAGCAGGCTATACATAATTGAATCTGTCCCTATGTATGTTTCTGTCTTCTTCATGAAAGTAGGCCCTATATACGTCAAATAACACTTGTAATAATATATTTACACTTAAACATACAACATACTGTTTTATTTACTCACAAGGTATGGTAAATATGTAATTACCGTCTTGTGAGTAAACAATAAGTGTAAATATATTTTTAAAAGGGTTATTTTTGACATATATTTGTACTTTCAGGTAATTTAATAACACGTACGATGATGATCAAGAAGTTGTTTAATTCTCCATCTAAATATCGCTTAGGGTTCCGCTCCAGAATTTCAGAATCATTTTATTGGTCGGTTACTATGGCAGAAAAAAATAAAAGAATAATCTACAATCCTTGGACATTTTAATCTCAAAGGGATATTCAAAGTTGAAATTAATAAGAAAAGATCTTAAGAACCTTTATATATATACACAAGTAGATATGTTATGTATACATATATATAAATCCTATTATAAAAGATTACCTGTGCTAAGACACTATTTCTTTTTTGTAAGTATAGTTTTAAACAAATAATTATTGGCAAAGCATTTTATAATTTGAGGTTTTACTGATGGGAAAGAATATTTCACTGTTTAGACATCTTAAAAAGTCTAAAGTTTTACCATTCTACAACATTATTTACAATTTATAAATTATTATTCAACCAATTTTAAAAACTGTTTTTAAAACCAAATATTTATTTGTAAGTAATACATCTCTGCTTGTCTATTTGTACTGTATAACCACAGACAATGGAAAGTATTATATTGTCTGTGGTATAACCAAAGAGTAGAGCCATAGACTATGGTAGAGCACAAATTGTAAATCCACGCCATCTAAGAGACAAATATTTGGTCATAATCAGCACACTAGCACAATCAAAAGTTGCCAACGAAAACACACTAGAAAACATTATTCAGATTTCAAAATAATATAATGAGAGGTATACTTTTACTGTACTAGGAAATGTGTACAATTACAAAAGTATACTAAACTGTCAGATGGAAACATTGGAAACAGCTGTGATATCTGTAATTGTGAAGGTACTTTTGCTTATCAGCTAGTGTTGTTATGTTTGCATTTGATCAGTAAATGTCAAAAAGCTGTTGATAAAATGGAGGATATAACCTCTTTTTTGTTTTTAAAGATGGACAATGACCAGAACAAAGAAGAAAATGAAGAAGTAGAACCAGAACTGAAAACATGGATAGACTACACTAAAAGTTGTGGTAAGTTTTGTTTTAATACTACTTTTCTTATTTCGGTTTCCATTTGATCTTTGATGGAGTATTTTTTTGTTCAACAAATTATGTTCCAAGTTTTAATAGATCATTTTTACCAACTATGAACCCATTGGGGCTAAACAGTAATGTGATTAACAATATTGTGGGCAAACAAAATATGTCTTGTTATAATAGTAAAGTAAAGGTTAGACAAGCTCAAAAGTCTACATATGCTATGCGATTGTTTATTTATACTAAAGCATACATATTTTTTTGTTAGTGTCTTGGCCAGTGGCATTTTGAAAGTAGATAATACAAACATGCATGGAGAAGCGGTTTTGTCGATTTACTGGGAATAAAACCTGTCTTTCCCATAATAAAGCCTGACACTCTAACCTCTAGGTAACACCACAGAGAAGTACAAAGCAAAGGATACACTCTGTGGTACACTTGAGTGGTGTCTAGCATTAGTGCGGGTGTCTAGGACTCCAACGCCCACCCCCTTGCCTTCATGTACTACTACGCTAACGGTGAAAGTAAGAGCCTGTGCCCTGTGCGATAGGAATTTCTAATCAGTGCTCGCAGTTCAGGTCTTGCTCGTCACAAGTATATTTCTGGCACAACATACCAGAACTGAAAGCATACTGTTGTCCCATAAGCATGGTTTCCTCCGTACCTTACTTTTCTGTGGCAGCTCACTCCCTTTAAATACGGTATGTAAAGTGTATAAATTCAATTCCCTTGCTAAAGCTGAGGCCTGTTATAGAGTAGAAAAGAGATTTATTTAATAAATTAAGCCTCTGGCATATGTTGCCGTATATACTTTTCTATGTAATCTTTTAAATCCCAACATCTAAAAGAAGAACAGATTGAAAACTACAGCATCTTTACATCTCCATCAATCAACGTTGTGAAAAACTAAAAGATAAAATAGAACTTAAAGGTGGCTCACTTTGTATGAGGCCCATTCAATTGTATACTTTGTGAATACAAGATTGTAAACTGGCACAACTGCTCTATAGGTAGAAAGCTTACTTTAATATCCAATAAATAATAGGATTTTTTCAGATAGTCCTGCATTTAGAATTGATGAAAGACTGCATTATCTTCAGTATAGTGTTTCATTCATTTCAGTAGCTTGAACAACATCAGGGTTGTGTTAAGATTCAGTGGAGCCCTGGGCAAACCCAAAAGCAGCGCCCCCTTTTTACCTAGTGCAGGCGGGCGGTGGTTGGGGGCACCCAGCAGGCGCCCCCAAACCACTAGCGCCCCTGGGCGTATGCCCAGTCTGCCTGTTTATAGAAGCGGGCCTGAACAACATACAGACTAATTAAACTGTTATGTTGGAATGATGTTTTATTTTAATGTCTAGGAACTTTTGCAGGGAGAGATAGGGACAATGAGCCGTTAAAATATGGATGTGAAGATCACTGGACTTGGAATAGACACGATCGCAGCCATGAGGTAAATATGTGACATATAATTCCTTATTATCGTTAATCATTACTTTAAGACAGTGTCATATACGCGTGCGTGATTTAGGGTAAATATGAACGCATGTAGAGATGTAGAATGGAATCAGATAAATTGTGTAGCTTTTTTGTTACTGGCTAAGATAATTCGTTTCTTAAGTCAGGGCCATTTACTAAACTAAGCCCAATGATAAGTGACGGTTTTCAGGATGTAATATAAATTGAGATTTAAATGTGGAGAGTAATTTAATTTATTCACAAATTTGAAGATCAGATCATTGAGATCAACAGATTCGCCCGTTTTTGTGTTTTCAAAGCCCATAAGGTATTTTTGAGTGCTAGCTAACATAGCTGTGACATCACGATACGCTACAGTTATGGTGAATTTATCTGATGTATCCACTATATTCTACTGTGAGAATATCCTGATTTTAAACCAACCTCGTTAAACTACCATTTGTGTACTACTTTGTAAACTCCCTCTGTTCCTCAGGTCAGACTGTACGGGTCAGGCTTGCGGGTGGCTCACTTCCACCCGAACTGGAGCAGTGGCACTGCAGGTGTCCGGGGCACCCGAGTAATTAACAATGGCCGCTACTTCTGGGAGGTTCAGGTAATATATCTAAGAGCAAGGGTTAAAAAGAGCTTCACATTCAGTGGTAATTAATTTCTGCAACTGAATATTTGGAAACTAAGTACAGTAAAGTATAAACCTATATTTATTTACAAAATTACATCACTGTTCAAGGTGTTAAGTTGTTTTTAATGAATTCACTGACCATTTCTCTCGAAACACCAAGGGTGTACAGACATACATTAGATTTTATATTTTCTCAGGTGTCTCAAAGGATATTCGGGACGAGTATGATGTTTGGGATCGGCACCAAGAAGGCTCGGCTGCACCGCAACCAGTTCACCAACATGATTGGAGAGGATAAGCACAGCTGGGGTCTTAGTCACAAGGGTCTTATCTGGCACGGTGGGGTGTGGTCGCAATACACGGCTCCTTTCCGAGAGAACCAGGCTACCACTGTGGGCGTTCTGTTTGACGGGGTCGAGGGAACATTGACGTTCTACAAGGACAGTAAGTGTCTGGGCGTGGCGTTCCGAGACCTGCAGCAAGTACGGGAGCCATTGTACCCAATGGTGTGCTCGACAGCCTGCAAGACAGAGATGACCCTGACATACATGCGACGCGACTTTGTCAACCTTCAAGATCGGTGTCGTGCAGTCATTCTCGAAGCGATCAAAAACAAACGTGACCTAGAGAAACTGGAAGTGCCGACATTGATCAGGAACTATCTAGCCGAGGCAGTCTCCACGCAATTTGCTCCGATCAATTATTATGTTCTGAACGTTTGAAACTGAGTGAAGTTACAGTTTCATTAGTAATGTTTAAGAAGGCTCTAGGCCTGGATTGTGATTTTTTAAGAGGAATAGCAGCTAGATTACCCTGGAAAAAGTCTAGGTAAGCCATAGCAAAAACAGAAAACACATGATATTCCGTATCTATTTCGTCCAATTGTACTTGTTCACACTTGACAATATCTCCCATGAGATGAAATATTTTAATTGTTTTCTATACGTTTTGTCTTCTGTGTGTACTAATGGCATTCCGGTACTTTTTGAAAGGTAAGCTAGCTGCTATGCCTTTATTTTTAAAATCACAATTTTATTAGTGAGTTAAGAATTTCGCACAATGTTATCCAGCCAGTGCAATGGCTTGTTTAATAGTAAGTAGTAAAAATAATTAATATTTTCATACAGTAGGCCCACTGCGTTTTTATTTTAAATTAATGTTGTTGCGTAAAAGATCTAGTCCAAAACTAGTCTAAGTTTTGTCAATGTAAGTGTGATTTCATGTGATTTTAGAAGATTATTTACTTGTTACTAATTTAGATGTTTTGTTTTTATTTGTTTTTGTTATATTTTTAGGTAATTTGTGTTTGTTGCTTTATGGGTTATTATATTATTGAATAATTCTCGTAATTAGGCTTTTGTTGGTGGTGTTAAGCTTTCGGTGTACCTATGAGGTGATATTCAATTTTTAAATAGTAAATATGTAGCTATAGTGTAACAGAGTTATAAAATTAAAATGGTGGTTTTACAAAATTGTAGGAGAACATTATAAAGCAGGAGGTAGAATTGTAAGTTTTTTTGTATGTTTGGTTATAATATAGTAGAAGAGGACAACTATTTTGTAGACTATTGCTCTCCAACATTCCAGTAATGAGACTAATCAAAACTTTTAATTTATCTTGAACGTTTGGTAAATATATTTTAAAATCTTAGAAACTTTATACATAGTTGGCTGTTTTTTTAAACAGTTCACTTATTTACTGCTTTTCAAACAAAACAAAATTCTAGCCAAAGCAAAAAACTTGTTAGAAATTTAACAAACAAATTACAAATAAAGGGACATACTGGAAGTGAAAACCTGATTGTGGCGATAACATTAGCAATATATTCTGTATATTTAATTTTAAGGCTACCCACACATTTTATCAACTTTGTGTCTAACATTGTTTGCGCAAGCAATAAAAAATGTAAGTTACATTAACTATGAATTACTGATAAAAGCAAATTATTACTAGCGTATGATTATTAAAGCTTCATTGTGATCTACAGATATATTTTTGGTAGATAATGAAAAGAATAGTCAATGAGTAAACTATAGGTTAAATAGCTGTATAGGTGATGTATATTTGTAATTTACCTTGATATTTTGCTTTCAACTATAAGAAAATACTCATTTTTAAAATTAGGACAACATGAAGTTACATTATACAAGATCGCTTTTCAAAAACAGTTAATTTTATTTTGTTCAAGGTAAGTTTCATTTATATTTGAATTCATATCTAGACTGAGTTTGAGTAATAAAAACTCCTCGTATATTCACACTTTCACAGAGCAACTTTTGTTGTACGCGGACAGTTTTTTTAGTAAGGGCCGTTTTTACGTATAAATCCGTGTTTCACTAGTACTCCGCAACGAGGTTTCTTCTCGCCACTTACTGGCATCATTTGTGAACATAATTACACCATTTGCAGCTCTGTGGCATTTCGGGAGGAATTGTGTTTTGGTGGGTACTTCTCACAAACGACCACAAAGGAAAAGGGATTTCATGGCCATTTTTACTCTCTCTAACCCATTACCGCACTTTATCCTCACTCATTGCATTAGGGCCATAGCCTTCAGTCATTTAGCAATGAATGTCGGTATCGGATATGTTTCTTGTAATAAAAAAAAAACTTATCACTGACCTTATCTATCTTATCACGCACCTGGCAAGAGATTCGATAGTTAGAAAAATTTAAAAATCACATTGAAGCATATCAGGTACAGAGCTGCAAATTTTGTGTCATGCCCACAAATGGTGCCAATAAGTGGCGAGGAGCTTCATTGTACAAGCAAAGTACTTATTTATACGCAAAAACGGTACTTACTAAAAAAATCGCCCTCACATTTAGCTAATTCTTTATAAATCTTTTTTAAAGTTATTTAATGTATTCTTGTAAAAAGTTGTTCATCCGTGGATTTCTCAGTTGTGCCATATTGTGCAATACTGTATTTCTCTAGGAATTGTTGTGTTTTGCTACCCAATCTGTATATAACATATTGTACAGAAGGTGATATTTTATAAAGAGATGTCACATAAACAAATAGTTTGATTAGTATATCCTGTCAACCCATTCAATCAGTTTAAGCCATCACCAGTTCAGAATAATTTTGGCACACAGTGTATTGATTGGACTTGAAGTACACTCTTCATCTTCTTCGATCACTGGATTTTAGGAGGCATAAGTTTCCGGTCTTTGCTGCCACATCCATCGCGCAACACTCTACCCCACTAAGACTGCCTGTGGTCCTACTGTGGCTAAACTCCGTCACGGATGCTGCGACTTTTAGTTCAGACCTAACGTTATCTATAGTTCTACCGTTCTACCCACCAACAAAATTTTTGGCTGAGTGATAGTTATTAAGCTTATGAGAGTTCAGAATGCATTTTAATTCAATCAGGTCGGCAGTGGGATTTGAATAATTTAGCCGAATATTTTCATCAGGACTTTTAGGACTCACTAGAACCATCTGTGTGAGTTAGAATAGAATGGTGCAATTACTACCCCCAACTACCCCCAACATTCAAAGGGAGAGCTAACTTTTGTCTACAAAAGGTTTAAAATGGCAAAATGGAAGATTTTTATAGCTTAAAAAATCTCGGGACCGAATAATCTTAATTGTTTGTCTACATAGTTTCAGTAAATAAGAATACTTCAAGCAGAAAACACAGGCAAAAAAACAAACATAGATTTACACACACTGTATTTTGTAAGAATAAGTTATTTGACTTAATATAACTCTTATGTAAATAACATTTCTATACATCCTAGCCATTCATTCATATACAGACATACAGTACAAACAGGCATTCCAAATTATTGCATTTAACTCCTACAAAAGTGATCAATCAAAAAATAAATTTTGCTTCACTCCGGTTACGAAAAGAGTAAAATTCATTTGATAATCGTTGTCACTAAAGTAAATTGACTAAAGTTATCTATGTACACAACTGAACACTTTGTTACATTAGTTATATTCTATAAATGTCACTTATAGGACCTATGGCTTTCAACATATCAATAAACAATTAAAAGTATTGAGTAACAAAATAAAAGGAATTAACTTATTGTTATTTACAAAATAACGGTACAAATAACTAACTAGTTACGTCTGACGTTTTACAAAAAGCAGTAGCGAACTTATATTTAAAACACAATCACAATATTCTATTATTAAAATTAAATACATACACAATAGTTAAAGTTTATCATACAAAATATGGCAGTGGAAGAAGATACCTATACAAGACTTGGTAGCACCTGGAACTTGTGGCTCTTAGCCTGTGGTTAACAATTCTACCTGGAAACAAAGTGTAGTAATTAGATAGTCATTCAAGACTTGGTAGCACCTGGAACTTGTGGCTCTTAGCCTGTGGTTAACAATTCTACCTGGAAACAAAGTGTAGTAATTAAATAGTCATTCAAGACTTGGTAGCACCTGGAACTTGTGGCTCTTAGCCTGTGGTTAACAATTCTACCTGGAAACAAAGTGTAGTAATTAAATAGTCATTCAAGACTTGCTAGAACCTGGAACTTGTGGCTTAGCCTGTGGTTAACAATTCCACCTGGAAACAAAGTGTAGTAATTAGATAGTCATTCAAGACTTGGTAGCACTTGGAACTTGTGGCTCTTAGCCTGTGGTTAACAATTCTACCTGGAAACAAAGTGTTAGTAATTAGATAGTCATTCAAGACTTGGTAGGACGTGTAAGTTATGGCTCTTAGCCAGTGGTTATCTTACCTCAGCCCTTGGAACTTGGAGTTTTTTCCGTGATTTTTTTTCACATCCAACTATGTCAACATTCTTGTAAACTACTCCTAATGACCCTATACTCACCGGACTAGGTGGTTTTGATGCACACTTGGCACCTACTGACTCTTTGCAGCAAGTTGCCCTTCTTGAGCGTTTGTTTGCGCGGCGTCACAAACTGGTCTGTCTCTTCGATCGTCGCCAGCCAGAAGCTCAGTTTGTTGGCAAAGTAATGGCAGCTACCTCTTGCGCCGTTGCACTCTATAAACGGTGTCGCACGGAAGTCTTCCAAACACGAGCCTGGACTAGCGAGTGATTGACCTCCTCCCTCTGCGCCAGCCGCCGTGTGCTGCAGAGAACAAATACAACAGTTAGCTGGCATTACAACAAGCAATGATAATGTGTAGTATGCATTTTCTGTGTTTAAATTTGTGTGTGCTCTAAAATGATACAATTTTTAAGAGTTATTTGAAATTCTGTATTATTAGGCTTTTAAACTAAATCTTTACAACCACAAGTAGAGACATATTCTGAAGTAGGTACCACACTGTCTAGAAGCAATTCTGTGGATTTCAGTATAGAGAAAGCTATCCAGCTTTTACCAATATTTGAATAAATAAATATTATAAAACATCGTAAACATGCATTAACACGTTCAATTCGGCACCAAAATTGGCTACATCACTCGTACGGCTAAAATATGAGAAGTCAAATTAACTTTCCAAATATCGTTTTAGATGATGAGTTGTTATTTTGTCATAATTTTCAAATTTTGACACGAGATATATGGCGTCATCATTAGTGACAGGAATATTTGTCATGCGCCGCACCCGTCCGGCTGCCATGTAGAACCGACACACGTGACACCAAAAGTAATCCTTAGTTTGTGTTGTAAACGGTTGGTGTCTGTATCTCCTAGTTCATCTTCAGTGAGAAAGTCATCAATCCGTGAAGAATTAGCCATAACCATTCACTATTGCACAACACTTACATCATATTACAAACTAAAACACAAAAACATAAACACAAATAACAAAAACCGTGCGCGACAGGAACGACGCCGTACGAGGAGACACAAAGGACTACTTCATACAGTGCAACGAAAAACAACATCCTCCGTCGACGGCTCAGCACATCGGTTGGCAGTGCCAGCGATAACGAGATGACTGAGCACCCCGCATTGAACGTGTTAAAAGCATTGAGAAATATTAATAAACTGGTCATTTTTACAAGTAATTTGACTAGTTATAAACAGAGTTAGTCAAATAAAATAAATAACTTATTGATAAGCATTGTACGTGTTATAAAATTACCTGGAAGTACAACAATATGTCAAATAGCACTAGTAGTTATTATATTTACACGTCAAAAGACGGTAAATACATATAAAAGATGGTAAGGGGTGATCGATTTTGTTTGGGCACTCCACCAGACCCAAAAGGCAAGTTTGCCTGGGTCTGATGATGTAAGATGAAGATGTAAGAAGCCGACAAAGATCCAAACTGGAATTCACTAGTGCAGTTCCATTCAAAAAGTTAAAAAATGGTTCAGCATTAAATGTTGGCTGTGCTCTCAGCTAAAGATAATTTCAAAAAAAATTTTACTGGTCATGCATGGTAATATGCATAAAATACACAACACATTTGAAAGCTCACCATAACAAAGCTGTATCCGATCCACAATCCATCCCATCCCGCGGGACAGTCTGGTACGTTGACGGACTGACTGTGCACTGCTATCACATTCGAAGGCGCCTCACACACCACACATCTGTGGGGAAACAGTAACATTAAACAGTGTTAATTAAAACAATACATGCGCAAATCTTTTTCTGTTTCTGTTGTATACTAAGCTGTTATTCTTAGAATCCATAGATATTTTATGTGTCAACCAGATTGTGCTGTCAGACATTTCGATTTTGAAGATGCCTCAGTTGACGACACAACTGCGTTGACACCGATAACCTCTAAGAACCTCTAAAAAAAATCTTTTATCGACACTGGTTGCAAGAGACAGCAAATTAAAGTCAACTTAGCCTCTCTGTCCACCTTCCTCTTCATCTACCATCTGCCGTCTCACTCATCCTTCACCTCATCCATCTGCCTTTTTATAGATATTCTTCTCTACCTTCTCACAATCAACTCCGATTTTCCTAGGAATTCTCTCTTCTCAAATTCTTCTATCATGTCCAAACCAACCTAGTGTAACCATTTGTTAAAGGTAAGTTAAGATTGAGGGAAAACAGAGGTAGACATGATAAAAATAATATACTAATGTTAGGAAGACTACTCTGTTTCACTGTATTGTACTTGAAATTTAAAATGTTTACCGTAACTGGTTAAGTTGTATTTAAGATTTAATAATTTTCAGGAAACAAAAAGATTTATTTGTGAATGATATAAGCAGCATGTCATGTAACCATAGCTTACCTGGAGATGTATTCTCGGATCTGAGATTCTTCTACAGGCATCATGGGTATTGGTGAGTTCGTGCTGAGCCAGTAAGACTTGTCATTTCTGCTGGCGTAGTTGCAGACGTTGTTGAAATCACAGAATAAGAACGGCATTGTTGAGAACTTCCGTATACAAGAGCCAGCAAAACCTGATAAACACAAACAATGTGATTATCAAACAAAGGAGAAAATTATTAAGGATGTAACATAAAGCATGAGGGTCTAAGTCATAAGGGGGGGGGATAGCAGGCTTACCTGAATGGGAAAGAGTCCAATAAACTTTCACAAGAACCACAAAACTTTACTTTAATAATTGTGTCTATAGTGTAAAGTTTTTGTGTTTCCTTTGCTATCCTCACGAAAAATCCTATGGAAAACTATCAAACGTTCCACAAGTTTAAAGATTAACCCATTTCCGCCAACTCATGTATGTAGCCCGTCACCACTATTTGCTCCGAGATACAGTAGCCGTACTAGTGTAACCCACTAGTACCTAAGTAGTTCGTCAGCGAGTACTCAAGTTCATGTGTGCTTCTGCTTATAGTGCAATCAACCTGTTCGACTGACATTGGCATGCTCAGAGTTGGCTAAGTCATTGCACTGACGAGTGCAGCGTTTAGGTCTTTCTACATAAGCGGGTTCAAATTCCGTACATGTGCAATCCATATTAGACATGCCAATGTATGACTCAGCTGGTATAGAAGGCCCACCTTAAACAAACGGTGTCCGGCTTGGGTGGAAGTTGACAACATTAGTAATTAAACCTAGGGGGGGACCTAGAAAAATAATTTAATTGAGAAATAAAAAATATTCTGGCAAAAATGGGTTATCACAGTGTGTTAATAAATTTATATACTCTGTCACAGTCATATTTTATGATAACTGACTTTGTGTTAGGGGAAAAAATGTGATGTTTTTCAAAACCATTATCTGTTTTGAATGATGTTTGAATTTACTGTTTGTCGGTTCTTTAAAAACAAATGACACTCTTGTTATTAAAAATTGGTTTAACGTGTTACATAGGATAGTAACAATCAACTATTTATTATGCATGACTATTGAATCTACCTAAGTCCTGGTTGTGAGCCTTCTCATTTCCTTCTATGTACAACAAACTGTATCCGTCCCATAGCTTGTGGTGTCCGGGGTAACATTCTGGAACCATGTCGTTCTGCGAGTGTTTCACCAGGAGTATTCCGGTCATGTAGTCCCCTTCATCCAGACATGGTGCTCCTGGAACTCCAGGAAGTCCAGGTTGTCCCGGAGTACCCTATGTTGAAGGTTTGGTTTGTAAGTTATTGGTTTGAGAACAAATTAGTAAATATTTAAAATTATTTAAAGTGGGATAGAGCTCAGCCATACTTGAGGAATTATCAGTAGTCTAAATCCACCTGTCACTGTCAGTATAGACAAATTATACTGACCTTTTATCAGACAAAAATCTAAATAAACTTTTATTAATAATAAAATAGCTTTTAACCAAAAAATAAAATAGTCAGACCTATATCTACAATAGTTTCATGCAAGAGAGCATTTGTTATCGAAAACAAATGAGTTTGACGAAAATTGTAAAAAGCTATGTAGACATTAGAAAACAAGTGGGAACGGGGCTGGTCTAGCGCTAGAGGTGAGGACTTTGGCCCCTGAGGACCCGGGTTCAAATACCTCTAACTACCAATGGCATTATGTGATAATGCTGTGACTCTCTAGGCCTAGCCTAAATTAATTTGTAAAATTGTTTTGGTCTAAAGCATATTGTGCTAGGATTTTAAGGAAGATATTTAAAATAAATTTAGTATTGCTATTAAACTGAAACTAACCGCAAGACCAGGTTGTCCATCAAAGCCTCTGTCTCCCCTAACTCCAGTCGGTCCTTCGGGTCCAGGAGGTCCGGGTTGCCCAGGGAATCCTCTCTCTCCCTTCATTCCTTCTATTCCTGGAAGTCCGTCTCTGCCTTGAGGACCAGGCAAACCTGGGGTTCCTGTTTAGCATAAAAAATATTAGATTAGTCTTACTGAAGTGATGTTTGAAGCCCCAATTACAGGAAATAAAGTAGAGTGACTGGATAGTTTTAAGATGGGTTGGTAACAGAAGCACTGCTGCCGGTCTACATTCATTATATTTGTCTATGGCAATACTACAGGTTATCTTTGGAAAATAAAAGTGAAATACTTTATTCATTATGTCTCAGATATGAATTTGGAATCCTATAAAAATGTTCAATTTGCACACTGGCCCCCACGTATCCATTTATTTCGTTTAAATAAAACTGTTACTTGCTGGAAGAAATTGTTTAATCTATTGAAACGTTCAAACCTGGCATTCCAGGAAGTCCTTTGTCTCCCTTTGGTCCAGGAGGAGGCCGGAATCCTGGCTCTCCCTTGTCACCCTTCATTCCGTCAAAGCCTGGTTTTCCCGGTGCTCCTTCTCTTCCTATAAGTCCAGGTTCTCCCGGTTTTCCTGGTGCTCCAGCGTATCCAGGCAGTCCATCCTGTCCTTTGTCACCCTTAGGTCCTTGATATCCTTGTAGACCCTTGGGACCTACAAGTAAAATGTTTGTTAATAAAATGTCTCATCAGCTGACCTTGAATTTTTAGGTCAACAGACAAATAAAACAAGAATGAAATTATACGCTAACCCAACAAAAAATATTACGCCAAGTTACCAGGATAGCCAACATTTTTAACATAACATCCATGCTTATTAGCACGTTCGCTGCGGCACGTCAAATAGCGGGCGTATCCCCAGTGCGGCGCAGCCCTCAGCGTCGAGTAAACCCGATTGCCGCGTGTGATTGGCCTTTTCAATTTTGGTCTGACGAATAGCAAATAACGTGAGGGGATGTCCTGCTTTACAACGAGAGTCGATGTAGTTCGCTAAACACTCACAGATAGCAGCACTGCTTGGAACGTAGCCGGTCCCATTGGAATCGTATTGCCAAATGGAGGGAAAATGACGGGACAAAAAGAAGACTTTTGAGATTGCCAGACGGGGATTTTACGGGGAAATTTACTACCAACCTACACCACAACAAAATGAAAGTCACATACTACACGCTAACGTCGTATAGGTCCGCTTTCGGCCGACGCTAGAGCAAAAACGAAGATATACAAAAAGCATTACCGAGCGTTCCCGATGGGGTACGGACGCACCGTACGGGGGCCAAGCGCCGTACCCGATCGGGAACGGCCGCACTCTACGTGTTAATGATGGTCGAAACCAGACATTTTGAATCTCAAAACTGAAACCGAACTTAAAAAATCAAATCCCGAATCTGGAGTCTAAAAACTGAAAGGTGAAACTTTTTTATTTGCCAAGTGAAAGCTCCAAAAAAATAAAGGTAATAATAAAATATTTAATATGCAATCAAAACTGAAAGAAATTGGACCCAGACCCTGACATAATAATTATCCTGAATATATGGCTAATAAACTAAACCTAAATAACATATATTTTTAATACATCACAAACACTAAAATAAATTAAACTCCTTACACTTACATAAATATTAAATCAATTAAAAAAACATTATTTATTTGGTTTAGTAAAATACAGTACCGATATGAAACTGTATGGTACGTTGATCCAGTATTAGTATTTTTTATACCTTTTGCAGTTCACACACTGTTACATCAGTGACTCGATGATTTGTTTGCTCCATTGCTGCCAGCTTGAGTGTAAACGGTGTTAAGAGCAAAAATAATTATGCCAAAAAATGTCAGCTATTTCAAAACCAGAACTTACAAAATCCTTAATTATTTCAAAACTTTACAATCACGAAACTCGCCGATCGAATCTCGAAACCGAAACTTTTCCAAAGCTTAGATAGATGGTTTTGAGACTTGAGACTCAGTTTTGACCCTGCACTAATGCTTATTATAAGTCAATGAGTTAATTATTTGCTTTAATATAAGTAAAATACTGGATCAGCCGTTTTGTGAGCGATGGCACTACACAAACAACCCCTATCGGCCATAAAATGACCGATCGCCAGTTCCAGAGTTAAAACCTCAAATAGCTTTGGGGTTAAACAAACATTAATTTATGATTTTTACATGTCCAACAATGGTTTTCGTTATTTTCCTCTTATTCCAACTTTGCAACAGATGGTTTTGTATGACCTGTATGACAATCCAAACTTTACTGTATAAGTACAAAATAGTACTTTAGCTTTGGTCCTCCTGGCCCAAGGAGCTTTATATGAGTTCTACATCTTTAGTGATAGAGCCTGCAGAGATGTTTGGTCAAGTTTCTCACCTGGCAATCCCTGATTTCCCTTCTCTCCAGGAGCTCCCAATGCAGCTGGTCTGCCTGGCTCTCCCTTAGCTCCTGGATATCCGGGTTGTCCTTCCTTTCCTGGGAATCCTGGTGGTCCATTGGCTCCTGGAGGTCCTGGCACTCCCGGGAATCCTCTGTCTCCCTTCTCTCCCACGGGACCTAGGGATCCTGCTGGGCCGACTGGACCTTGTTTTCCTGGAAGACCAGGGAAACCTGGTTCTCCTATAGGAAAATATTTGTAAGATTACTTCCTACATTAGGAAACCAAGCAAACTATTATATAGATTCATCAACACTAATGTTTGTAACTTATGTATTTATGAAATTTAGTTGTAACAATACACATTCCTTGCCATGCGACTCACTAGTGTGTACTGTATAAGTCATGTGAAAGCCAAAAGTCAATGTGTGTTACGTGATGTTAAATGAACTTAAAATGAATTAAGATAATCTTAGAATAACTGACAATCATTTGGGTAGAATATTGATAATTTAAGAGAAGGTTTGACTATACCTCTTTTATTTGGTTTAAAATTCTATGAAATATTTTTTTACTTTCTATTAATATATTAAATGCAACTGGGTTTTTTATAATTACTCGTACATTCCTAAAACTGGAGGTTTTCAATGAAATGACTTATGAGGAAATTTGAAAGGATAGAGTTCAGCTAAGATCCTTCTACTCTCTCAAAAAGTCCTCTAGAACAAAATAATATTGGTTTTTTGCGAGATTGCTTGCAGGGAACTTTCAAAGATTAGTTAGAAGAACTTGTAACCTATCTAAAGAAAAAAAAAAACTCTAAAACTGACTTCTTAGGATCAAATAAATTAAGTAAAAATCCTCTGTTATAACATTGTATATAAATATTGTATATTAGAAGAGGCTTTTAAAATTTCAATTAGTAGCAAAAATTTTTACTAAAAGATTTTGTAATTTACCCTTTTGTCCTGGTGTTCCCGGGATTCCAGCTCTTCCTGGCTTGCAGATCAGACCAGGAAGTCCTTTTTCTCCCTTCTGGATCAATCCTTGAGGTCCTGGGGGTCCGGGAGGTCCTCCCACTCCTGTCAAACAGCTGACAGTTTAAAAAAAATGTTTACACTGATGAAGAGCTTAAAATCTGCTTGCCTTACATAACTTATTTTCCACCACCAATTACGGCTTTGATTGACCACATGTACCTTGCAATATGAAAATTGATATTACCTCTGAAGCATACAATTTACTCCATCTATGTTCCCATTTATGCTCTTATCAGATTATCATGATAAAAACTCTGTGAAATAGTCTCAGAGCAGGTCCAGCCAGATCAGCTCTCTTTAACGACCTAGGCCAAACTCAAGGGGACATGTGATTGATGAGAAATTATGGTAGCTTCCAATCTAAGTAGAATTTTGCTTGATTATGATTTTAAACAGGAATTTCAACAATAAATACTAAAAATTACAACAATGAGAAAAGACGTGATGAAAATTGTTAGAAAATTTAAAAATTACAGAGCTTATATGTTATACAGTTGTACTGTTTCTACTTAAGTTTTTTAGGGTTTAGCTACATGATGCAGCTCTTTGTTCAAGTTCTTGCTTTAAGCAATCGCAGTATATAATAAAGGTAGTACCTGGGGACCGAGCTTTGCTCGGGGAAAATCATTAGTTTACTCTGAAAGCAAAAAATTATCATAATGTTGCTGCCACCACTCAGCTCACCAGACAATCTTTACATTGAGCTATTTTACCTTTGGGTCCATCATTGCCAGGACTTCCCTGAATGCCTGGTGGACCAGGGAATCCTCGGTCGCCCTTCAGTCCTTTTTCTCCTGGTAGTCCGTCCAATCCGCGATCTCCCTTCAATCCGCTGTATCCCTGCAATCCTGGAACTCCGGGTTCTCCTTTGTCTCCCTTCACCTCCACCACGGGTCCTGGAGGTCCTTGGTCACCCTTATCTCCTCTCTGTCCTGGGTAACCAATCACTCCTGGCCCTCCTGCAAATAACATTATATGTTAGTATTGTTAGTGGGATTTCCAGTACATAGTCTACAATGTCCTCCCTAAGAGCACTAGGGAAATGGCCGCTTGGTGTAAAATAAATGAAAATAGTTTACAAATTACTGATGTTAATCAATATCTATTATAACTCCTCAGCGCTTAGTCACTGACTGGGATACCATGATTTAGAGATAATGCTTGGTTTGACAAACGTTTAACTTGTTTTATAAGAACTAAGAATGTTCAATTCGCCCAAAATACGGACAATGTTGGGTAGTGTTGGGGTGTGTGTAGGTTTAATTGCTGCTTACTGGGCAGGTATAATGCAGTCCACATGATACAAATTGGGAAGCTTGTACACATTAAGCTAGGTCAATTTAATTTTGTGTGTCTCAAAAAAGCTTTAAAGTCTCTCATTTAAGCACGTGATTTTCTAATTCCATACTGCCTAAGCCACCTGGTGACACCCCCCAGAATATAGGTCTAGTACCCCGTTGGAGTTATCATGATAACGGTCACACACACACATACATATTCGCTAAAAGGAAAATAAATTAAGTGACTAAAGGACCTTGATTTAATAATAAGTTCTTTTTGCCTGGACTTTTTGTACCCCTCTGAAATTTTACCCCACCCAGATTAGTGAGGTTCTTACGATGACGTCTCATTTTCTCGACAATATCGACGTGAAAAGCACATTTTCGTTTACTTTCTCATGAAAAAATCTCCAGAGCCTTACAAAACTGTAAGCTCAGTTATGGTAAAACATAAATCAACAACTATTAGTTTAGTTGCTAAAATTTAAGTGTTATTACGTATAGTGGAACGTTACTAAAGTGAGAGATTTTAGTAATGTCAAACTTAAAACTGTAGAGTTTAGTAAAAATACCTAGAGCACTTACAAAAGAGATAAAAAATGAGGTCTTTCTAGTTTATACTTATATTTAATTTATGAGTGGCAAACACACCAGAAGTTCAATGAAGAAGAGTGTTAAACAGTGTATATAGCTTACAACTAAAGCATCAAAATTAATTTGGGATACCAAGGTTTAGATGGCCAAAATATTATGTTATTACCTATTAACCCTTTGTCTCCCTTTGGTCCGTTGAATCCTGGCACTCCTGGTAATCCCTTGTCTCCCTTCGATCCGGGATATCCTGCTGGACCTGGGGGTCCTACTTCTCCTTGAGCTCCGGGTATTCCGTCCATTCCAGGTGTTCCAAGTGATCCGGGTGATCCAGAAAGTCCCTAAAAGAAAAGTGTGACTTAGGAGTTAGTGATTTGAAACTAATAAACTTTCTAGGCAGAAAAAAGGAGGAATTAATAAAATTACTGTTTTTTTTAATTTATCACCAGAAAATTCGTGTTGAAATATCAGACATATTAACTGAATGCTATAACCATATCATAGATAAACATACTACCTTAGTAGATTTCTCATCCTTATGGATCATCTGAAGACAATTTTATTGTTAGTTCTGTACAGTGCTCTGTAGAGGTTGTGTTTTGTTTACAATTTGTTTCTTCTTTTGTTATTACAGTAATTTAAAAGTTTAGCCAAATAAAACAATATAATCATAAAAAACCCCGTATCCTATTTGTATAACCAAACAGTAAATCAAAAATCAAATCATTAAATTAATCCTAAAATAATAGAAACAAAATTTTGTCGACACTACAGTATCACAGGACATAATTTGATCATTATGATACTGAATTGATTTACTGTACAACACAAGGCACTCTAATATATGTTTAAATAGACAATCGTTTGTGCATCATAACATAAAACATAAAGAGGTAGAGAACTGTATTTCACAAATGAAAGCACAATTGCCACACTACTTCAAAATGTATCACCAACAAAATATTGGACTGTAAACTGAAATTTTACACAAAATTATCTCTCCCTAGCAGTGTCGTAGGCATATTGCTGTGTTCACATTTTGACTTTGCCCATGACCTTTCAAAATCTGAGGTGAGGCTTTGGGAAGTCCAAATTTACCAGACTTTGTGGCAAAAAAAAAAAAATAATAATAATAATAACCACAATGTTTAGCCTACATTTTCTTTGACAACAACATTTAGATTTTTTTTTTCAGAAAAAAAGTAGATTAAAATCAAGCAACAATGGATTGTTATAAAACAGCGGCATTTAAGGTTCTAGTACTCAAGATGTGTGTAGGTTGCATCTTGGAATCAATGGTGGTTAAATCGGTTAAATCTGTCAACTGGTAGCTCTTATATTGCCTGTCACTCCCCATTTTGACCTTAATTAGTTACCCTTTTCTGAACTAACATATAGATAACAATAAACATACTCTGTCTCCCTTATCACCGGGATACCCTGGTAAGCCAGGCTCTCCCTTGAATCCTGGATTTCCGTCTCTTCCGGGCAACCCGGCTAATCCTATCTCTCCCTTTTCTCCTTGCTGTCCTGGCCTGCCAAATCCTGGAAGTCCAGCCTCTCCCTTGCCTCCTGGAATTCCGTCTTTGCCTTGAGGTCCAGTGGGACCCCTCAATCCCGGCATTCCTGGATCTCCTTTCTGTCCCTTCTCTGATGCCTGTCCAGGTGTACCCTTGGGACCCTGCAATAATAATAATTCATCATTATTCAGAATCATTCGTTGCAGATCACAAAATATATTACTGTACCAGTCCGATTAATAGGTAAATCATAGTTGTTGTCAAGTAGGATAGGATTGTATATTTTTCCTATTAGCGATGGTCACAGCTGTCTATTAGCTTTGATGAATCATGCAATAAGTGGCTGGTGCAACTACGGTAACATGATGGAACGTGGTTTGGTAGGTGGTAAAATGAGATTGGAGGAGATTGTTTGGAGTTCAATAGTGGGGAAATCTTAGCCAAATGCGCCCAAATGATTTACAGAGCTCTTTTTAATGTACTTACTCTTGATAAAACTGTTGGTAGACTTAATTTTGAAATTGAATTACACATTTGAAATATATTCAAACCATATTGAGTTAGAATTCTTTAGCTTACTCTGGTAGATTGTTTAAGTAGATGATTATCAACAAAACTTCAAATTTGTTTTATCACCAATTCCTACCCACTTTATACCTTGATGAAATAACTTCAAATTTTTAGCTTGAAAAAGAAGTTGAGAACAATTCTGATTAAGTTTAGTTTATTTTTGGATTGTAAAAAAAAATTGCCTCACCATGAGTCCGGGAGGTCCAGTATTTCCCTTGATACCCAGAGGTCCTATAGGTCCAGGAGGTCCCGGAGGTCCTGGGAATCCCCTGTCTCCCTTCTCCCCCACAGGACCTGGCGGTCCCAGAGGTCCATCCGGACCTGGAGGTCCTGTGAATCCCATCACTCCTGGACTTCCTTTGTCTCCTTTTTCCCCTGGTATTCCATCCATTCCTGGTATTCCAGGTTCACCTTTTGGAGCAAAAGAAATTTTATAAACAACTAGTTAATGATCTGATATAAAATTTAGTTGACTAAACTGTATTACTATTTAAAAAAAGGGTTGTTTGGTATTTTGTTTGTCCATAACAAAGTAAAAGCTATATGGGAAAGTTTGAGTTAGGTATTTCATTTGAAATGAAAAGGAAATTACAATTTTAGAATTTTTATATCAGCAACATTGGTAATTATCACTACTAATCGCAGCAACATCCGTCATCATCTTTTATGATCGCGCCAAACAACTTTGATGATTTATGATTTTTTTTAGCATAGCGGGGACATTGTACTCATGTTCTTTGATCGGAATTCTTTACTTAACACGGTGACACAAAAAGAGGACAAACTGCGCTTACTGGCAGATTTTATTAATGATTTTTCAAAATCTAAAATTGTGTGGTTCTAAAGACAATTTTTTGGCATTCTTCCCAAAGCGCAGAGCCGACATATTCCTTTAGACACAGCTGTTAATTAATAGCCTATACAGCTAATGGTGACTAAGGGACCTACATTTTGTAGTGGAATCCGAACCACATTGCCTTGGTATTAACGAATTTGTCTATTATCAGGATAGTACTGCGTTACTCACTAGTGCATGAATGATTGAATACTGCTACTAACCTGATAGTCCTCTAGGTCCTTGGAATCCCTTTTGCCCGTCTGCTCCTGGGATGCCTCTTTCTCCTTTTGGTCCTGGGTAACCAAGAAGTCCAGGTCGTCCTGCCTCTCCAACCAATCCCGGAATACCTAAGGAAATATAAATTGAAATATTACAGAAAGTTATAGAGTGTTGTCTTATCTATGTATCGATGGGTAATTTACAAAAGAATTGTTACCTGGTAGGCTACTGTATTATTTCTGAGGAATTCCCCTAAAAAAACCTGAAAACTTATAAATTAATATTCATTATTTGCTTTTCGATGGTTCTTTATCACAATAAGATGTGAATGTGGGAAAAAATTACATATTACATGATTAGAATCATACGGATGAAAAAGAACCTTGGAATATCGAGTTGAAAATATGGAGAAAAAAGGCTTAAGGTTCTCAAAATATATATTAGTTGATTACAGTTACATGTAGTAATGTTGATGCCGATAGCAGTGTTAGTAATGATACTGATTTATATGCAAATCTAAAATCTAAATAAAGTAGCATATCTAAAGACATAAGTATTGTACTGACTAAAGAACCGCTATACCTTGATCTCCTTTACTTCCTGGCATTCCATCAAATCCTGGAGGACCCGTAGGTCCTACAGGACCAGAATCACCCTTTAGTCCAACTGCTCCTGGAAGTCCGTTTAGTCCAGGTTCTCCCATATCTCCTTTTTCACCTGGGAATCCTGGTCTTCCTGTGGGGATAAACATGGTTAAGTTAATTTTATAATTTGATTTGGTTTAGTCTCTAAGAATTAATAAATAGTTCCATATTAATAAAAAGTAAAAGTAACAGCTTTCATTACAATAAATCCTATTTTATCAGTGTGATGAAGTTCTAAAACAAAAACACTATTATAGTTTTACCTGGTTCTCCTGGACTACCATATTTCCCAGCTGGTCCGGGAAGTCCCTTTTCTCCCGTATATCCCGGTGCTCCTGGAGGTCCTCTGGGACCAACTCCTGGTATTCCTGACTCTCCTTTGTCGCCTAAAGTAGACAGGATTTAAATTAATTATGTTTTGTTAACTAACCCCGCTAAATATCAATACATGATTTGGACGGAGTTTGCTAAAACAGGAAAATAAGTTTAACATAACACTCAAAGGTGTACAGCTTAATATATGCCTATTTTGAAGTTACAAAACGTCAATAATTTTTTGTTCAATAAGTCTTTTAGGATAGTGTAGATTCTTGTAATTAAGATATTCTTTGTTTTGACACTGGCTGTAGTCTAACACCCAGTGGTGGATATATTTATCCAGATACAATGTAATGCTGTGCCACTGTGCTACAAACACTTTTCACAACATGAGTGCATTCATACAATATAAAATGTTACGTATCCTTAGAAATTTCTTTGTTTAAATAACTGTTTTCAGTTTTACCTAATTTTCTCTATCCTCTATAAACCGCTGTCTTAGTCTCATAATTGAAAAGTTACAATGTAACTTTGTTTGACATTATAAGGATTAGACAATGTTACCATGTTAGAACAAGATAATGAGTACCGTAGAGTGAAAATTTCCTCTACTGGCATGTATTGTATTTTTATCGAAACATTGACAAATAAAAAAAACGTTTTGATTAACATTTATTTTGAAAACAAACACAGTACCTATGTAGTTGAGATTAAGTAAGAAAATCAAAATTGACTGTTATTTGTTTTAAAATAACGCCTGTAATACTTAGCAATTGCTCAAATTCAAGCAACAGGGACACTAGTTGTGTTTAAATATGAAATTGTGTTCAATGGTGAGTGTGTTAACATATTGCTGTTTTCTACTGTAGTTGTAAAGTAGGTATCAGATTATTTTCTTCTGTGCCCTCAGTCTGTTGAGAAGCAGAGGTAAAACTCACTCACTCCCATGGCCATTTATGCCTAAGGTGGGAGTTGGCCGCACCAACAATTGCTCTCCATCATACTCTCTATCTTCTGCCTCTTCCACTGCTGCCCCCACTTCTCTAACGTTCTTGGAGACACTATCCCACCATTAGTTTTACCACCATAGGGGTGAAACTAGAGCTATTTATAAAGTTCCAAATGTGATTGAATTCCAATAAATAACTAGGCTGATTTAGTTTACAGATCTATAAAGTAATAGCCACTGTATTGTTGTCGGCAATACACTCACCCTTCCTGCCAAAGTCTCCAGGTGGTCCTCTTGGTCCGGGTTGTCCTGGTTCCCCTACAAAGCCCATTGGTCCCATTTCACCCTTAAGACCTCTAGGACCAGCCAAACCTCTGGCTCCTACATTTCCTGGAGGTCCTGGCGGTCCTGGTAACCCGTTCAAACCCTAGATAAAAAGTTTCATGTATTTAAATCAATGGTGCAAATTGATACTTTTAACATAGACAAAGAGAATAAATATAGACCGACAGCAGTGCTGCTGTTAGCATTATGTTCCAGCATCCACCGCTAGGAGTGCCATGTAGTTACGGCGCACAACGCTGCAGCGTCTGCTGGTAGCATACGGTTCCTCGCCTGCAGCAGTGGGCGCCGTAACTACACGGCACTCCTAGCACGGCACATTGCGGAACCTTCCTTTGACAGTCTATATTTATTCTATTTGTCCATGCTTTTACTTAACAATATTTACTGACAAGAAAATTGTGATTTTGATAAATAAGGCAAGATGTGAATATTTTTAGCAATACTTAAATAGAAAATTTTATGACCATGATACAAAAAGAACAGTGTTAGTTTGATACACTAGGTCTTTACCGCAGGTCCTGTGTTGCCCTTGTCTCCAGTAAGGCCATCATATCCTGGGGGTCCAGGTTCACCTTTGGGTCCCGGGGGTCCTCGTTCTCCCTTCAATCCTTTAGATAAATCCAACGGGGCGCAATGTCCTGAAAAATACTTTTGCATTACTGGTACTGTACTTACAGTATTTTTTAGTTCAATTTCCCTTTTTGGAATAATTTTACCATCTTGCTTGATTTGGTCGAAAGTTTGAATAGTTACCTTTGACTTTTGGATACAGAACAGAAGTAGGCAGCATCCCATTTATACAAAGTAGATATAGTCAATTGTTGTATAAATAGAACATAGTTGAAAGCCAGCACTCACGAGATTTGCTACTGCCTGATTCCTTTCTCTCTCTTGATTTACCGGATATCTTATGTGACAAAACAGATGCTGTAGTTTACAAGTTTGTTAAATAGTCTCGGTTAAGGATATTCAGTAATTGACATCAGCACACTCTGTCGGAGGCTCAAATCACTCTATGGTTGGCTGCGTCTTTCATGAGATCGTCATGTCCACATCTATCAATGGTCAAAGGGTTTGTTATGTTGGTCTTTGAAGCGACTATACTTTAATAATTAAAATCTGGGCATTTTAAAACTGTGTTTGAAAACTAAAGCAGGGACCAAATTTAAATTTATTGAGTTTACAACTAAGTAAACAATACTAGAAAACATACCTGGAATTCCCTTGTCTCCAACTAATCCGGGTTCTCCCTTGGTACCAGGTCTTCCCGGGGTTCCAGGGTTTCCTCTTTCTCCTTTTACACTTACTCCCTTCTCTCCAGGTAGTCCTGGAGTTCCATCTCTTCCTGGGACTCCAGCAATTCCCGCGTATCCCTTATCTCCCTGGAATATGATTCATAATGAAAATTGATTATAATTAATTGTAGTTCTAGTAGAAGTCACTCATTTTACAATTCAATACAGTACTATTTTAGGTTAATTTAAGTTTGCATAATTTTTATATCAAATACCTTGTCTCCTCTCTCTCCTGAGAAGCCCGGAAGACCAGGATTTCCTGGGGGTCCTTGAACTCCTTTATCACCCTTAATTCCTGGAAGTCCTGCGTCTCCTCTAGGTCCTTGATCTCCCTTCATTGTGATCCTAAAAGAATCTGGAACAAAAGCGTCTCGTCCCCTCTCTCCTTGGGGACCTGGTTGTCCAGGGATTCCATCATCACCCTGTAAATACCAGTAAGTTGTATTGAAAGAAAAAATATAATAATATTCTCATGCTTTACTTAGTAATTATGGGAAGTAATAAAGTAATAATGGGTGTAATGATAATAACTGGTTTAACAGATATAAACTTCATACACATAATAATTATTGTGACAAGGGTTTGTAAGCTTCAAATAAACAGGGTGAAAAAAAGTCCCGGGCTAGTTTAATATTCACAAAAATAATAAAGATAGAGCTACACAACTTGACACAAATTTACTGGGTATTAAAACAATTTTAACACATTAATCACAATATTTACATTCATATTATTCAGTGATACGCTACCACCTCAAGGGGACAGCCCGCTAGGAGTCAGAATAAAATCTTAAATATAAGCATAGGTTGACATGCACGTCAAATTAAAGGTCTTTTAGAAAAATACAATGCCGCAAAGCCAAACTCAAACGGACAACCAAGGCAAAAATGACAGCCGTTCATAGATTCCTTGAATTTGCAATCATTTGACTCGGTTGTCTGTTTGAGTTCAAATTTGCGGCATTGTATTCTAAAAGTAAAAACTTATATTGCCCTATGCTTACATTTAAGATTTACTTCTGACTCCTAGATGCCGTCCCCCTGAGGGAGTAGGTAGAATATAACTGATTAATGTGTTTAAATTATTGTAATGCCCAATAACATTTCACCAATTTATGTAGATCTAGATAGATGATGTAGATACATTATTTGTTGAAATATGCAACTGTCTCTGGACTCTCCACATGCGTGGAACGTATCAAACAAAACAAGGAGTAAGCCGGTACAGACAATAAACTGTACTGATAAATTACAACATCAGATGTGTAACCGGGCGCTTAAGATTGAGCCACTAACCAACTCACAATCTATCAGAACTTAATATAAATGCTATCAAAGCAAATGAATTCCTCTCAATTTTAAAGTTCTAAAAACCAGAACAGTACTGTAGATGGTTTTAGATATTATCATTGACTTACAGGTTCTCCTGGGGAACCAGGTGGTCCAGGAAGTCCGCTATCTCCTTGCAGTCCGGGATATCCTCTCTCTCCTGGAGGACCTTGGAGTCCCTCTCTTCCAGCAGTCCCGTCTCTTCCTGGTAGCCCCTTCTCCCCCTTCCTTCCCTGGGCACAGTCAATGCACCTTCCTCCAATATCTCCCTTCTCCCCATCACTACCTGTGGTCATGTCGGGTTAAGATGGTGGATTTTATTGAGTAAAATAAAATAAAATTATTGAGCTCTACAGTAATAAACAAACCCTTATTATTTAAACCTACAAAAAAGTGAGAATCTTTGATCATTTAAATATATAAATTTTAATAAATACACTAAATTTTATAAACTTATTTTGAGAAGAACACTGGAAGACAGCTCAAAGAATACTGTAACATGTAGAGGAGAACAATTAAACTAGACACAGAAACTAAGTACATGATGAAAAGTTATTTCCCCTCCCTTCGCCTTGGTCTTTTTCTTTTGTAAGGTTATTAAAGTGAAGCGTCCAATGTTTTTCATTTCAGTTTTTAATTTTTTTGAAGCCATTGGGCGTACAACAATGCTTCAATGTACTCAATTATGATTTTTTTTTAACTATACAAAATAATTTAGAAAGTGATTAAAAATTGTATGTTTTGGGGTCAAAAATGGGAAAACCCACTTTTGCCCCATAAAACCCTGTTGCCATAGTCTGATAATGCTGGCTCACAAACTTATTTAAATAATTATTGTAGGTTTACACGTTTGTACCAAATGTAATAAAAACCGGATAATTTTTTTTTCGAGTCATGGTGCTAACATAGGCCCTAATATGGATAGGAATTTGAACGGATTGTGTTTTTGGCCTCAGGGGACCTGAAAACCAAAAAGTTAATTGATCCTGGATCTAAGACTTACCAAGAGAGCTACAATAATAGCCTATTCTCTATATGGGAAATTCGCTAAAATAACAACATGATAATCATTGCACACAGGGATTTACCTGGAATTCCTGGCTGTCCGGGTGTTCCATCAAATCCTCTCTCTCCCTTTTCTCCCCTAGGACCTTGAGCTCCGGGAATGCCGTTTAGGGAGTCTCCCGGAGCACCTCGGGCTCCCGGATATCCTGGCTCTCCTTTCTGCCCCTTATCTCCATCCCTGCCAGGAAGACCATCTGCTCCTTTTGGCCCCTATGAATAAGATAGATCTTATTACTCTCTCAACTAAATTTTCACATTAAGAAGTTGAACTTATTATGTATTACAAATTAAATTTTTAAAATGAATAAAATAATTTACAATTTTTTTTTAATGATTCTTGTCAAAGTTATTCTTTATAGAACTTAAAAAATTACCTTAAGTGGGCTGAAATAAGAATATATATTACATACAAAATTTAGGATTTGTGTTTGAATTTTATTATGATGAGGTATACACCTACCACTATTGAAAGCCCCTTTTCTCCAGGGAATCCCCTCTCCCCTTCAGGACCTGGAGGTCCTTGAAATCCAATATTGCCTGGGGTACCAGGGAATCCTGCAAAAACCAACCCATTCTATTTAACTTTTTACAATAAAGAAAGCTCAAGAATATTGTCTTGACATAAATCCAGTACATGACATAAATGTGGCAAGTAAACAGTTATTTGCAATAGGTACTTCTTTTTGCTTTGCGGTGCTGTTAGGTAGGTACAGAGGCCTCTCCCCCTCTCTCTGCAATAGTAATTGAGATCTCTAATTTAAATTACTTAGATTATAGTTTTAAACGATTAGGTCATATTTTCAGTTATAAGGACGTTTATGTTAATTATGTTGCTAAGCTCAAATTATAAATTATCTATGTAGGCTATTAATTGACTGAAATGGTGTAAGAGTGATGCTTTGGGCCAAACTAGGCCAGGAAAAATAAAGAAATTGTCAAACTGAGAACAGAATATATTAACCTGGTAGACCAGCTTCTCCTTTCTGTCCTTTTGGTCCAGGGAAGCCTTCAGGTCCGGGTGTTCCGGGTATTCCTGGACCTCCGGGTTGTCCTGGAGGACCTCTCTCACCCGGAGGACCATTGTATCCATCAAGTCCCTTAGGTCCTGGGAGTCCAGGGTACCCTCTAGGTCCAGTATCACCCCTGGGTCCAGGTTGTCCTTTACCACCCTAGAATTTGAGTGGTTTAGAATTCATACTGTTCACCTATGTAAAAAAGTTATTGCAGCTTTTGAAAGGTAGGCCTATACGGTACTATTTACATTACATTTTCTATTGTTTTACGGTTTTGACAAAAAACCGGGTAGGCAAAACTCAATGCCAACACAGTGCTAGTAGAATAAAATAGTGAAATTTTGAGCAAATGTTAGTGAAAAAACAGCCAAATGTTCAAGAAGGAATAATAAGAAAGTGTATGGAGATTTATAGCAAACTGGGGGTATCCAATTTAATATCTGACTATATTTTACTTTTAAGAATAACCGTTTCAACACCTAATGTAATATAAATTCATTGTAGGTGTTAGCTTCCGGATTGCCAAATAATATTAGAAAGGGTTTAAATACCTGCTATTAAGCAATCCAATGTTGTTGTTAGCACAACTAGTTTCGTTATCTGTGTGACACCATCATCAGGGTATACAAGGACAGTTTTCTTTCTTCATACGAAGAGCGTCATATTATTTACATGAAAATAATAACTCCGCTGGGTTAGCGTCGTCTGTTTTCTTAACTGATCAGTTACCGTACCATAAATGTCTCGTATTCGTGTTTGTGTCGTGTTTAAATGTTTATTTATTATTTTCGTGTAAATTATATGACGCTCTTCGTATGAAGAAAGAAAACTGTCCTTGTACAGCTGATGATGGTGTCACACAGACACCGAAACTAGTTGTGCTAACAACAACACTGGATTGCTTGATAGCAGGCATTTAAACTTTTTCCAATAATATAAATGTGTGCTTATTAAATGGTGATAAATATTTTAAATAGTTGGGTTATCACAAAAATTGTCAATTTTACTCAATTCTATTAGTAAAAAAAAAATAAAAAAAAAATAAAAATGGGGCCTTATGTAATAATTAATGCATACTGTAATGGTAATTGTAGTAACGACAACCAATATATTTTTAGTACTGTAGGACAAACATTTATGCTAAATTTATTTAATGATCCTTTTATAAATCCTTGAGTAATGCATCTTTAAAGGAATTGGTCATAAGGCAAGGATTCGATTTTCTAGAAGAAAACCCATATTGACTAACCCCAGGAGGTCCTTGAGGACCCCTCAGTCCAGGAGGTCCTGGAGCCCCGTCTCTTCCGGGTTCTCCCTTCAACCCGTCTTTCCCAGGAAGCCCTGAAAGGCCTTCTTGTCCCAAATCTCCTTTCTGCCCAACAGGACCTGGTCCTCCTTGATATCCATCTCTGCCCTGGAAATCAGCAAATATGATTGACAACAAAATAAAATAAACTGTTCAAATATCAAATTGGGATAAAGCATTAGAGTAATTTTTGGTGCAGAACAGCAACAGTTCCTGTTACAGAAAATAAATTTTGAATTTTCACTCAAGGATGAATTTAAAAAATGCATATTTTATGAGAGTTTATCTATGAACTTTAATTCTTTTTGTCTGAAAACTTGAACTGGAGTTCTAACACAAATTGATAACATTGATGAACAAGTTTTGAAATAAATAAAAATTGTAATAAAAAGTTTCCTTTAAAATGGAAAATTTAATGTGAAATTCAATTAAAAACAATTAAGAGATTTAACGGCAAGAGGGTGAAAATTTTAAAGACAATAGGCAGCTATACAAACTTACTGTTTTAAGCTGCAGTTCTATGAAGAGGCATGCAGCTTCAGGTAGATTGAACTGTAGCAAGAGTTTCCAATATTTTTGTTTGCAGCAAAAGGTTCAGTGTATATTTTTATTGCAAACTTGTTATTGCAAACTTTTTATTGCAAAATTTTTTGTTGCGATTTTGTAAAACTTGTTGATCTGGGTTGTATATCCAAACAAAACTTACTCTAGGTCCAGGTGGTCCAGGAAGTCCTTTCTCTCCCTTCATTCCCAACACTCCTGGAAGTCCAGGATCTCCCATTGGTCCGGGCTCTCCTTTAGGACCAGCAGGTCCTGTGTCACCCTAGAATAAAATAAAACAATGTAACACCACAAACTAACAAAAACATACACCACCCCGAATAAGCAAAATCTTTGGATATTTTTCCTTAAAAAGAAAGTTAATTTTTTTAAATTTTTTTTAAATTTTTAAATTTTTTTAAAATTGGCTTTTTATGTTTTGTTTTTTTATTTTAGTGAGGGAACGATCCCAATCATGATATTGTTACTATCTAACATAAACCTTTTGTTAGATACATCATAAATTGATGACATACATTGTATCTAGGTCCAGAATCTACTTTTGGAATCAAACTAACAACCGTCAGATAATACTCAATGTATAAATGTTAATTAAAGCAACTTACCTTATCTCCCATGATCCCAGGGTCTCCGATGGGTCCCACAGTTTTGTCGTCAGTTTGTCGGAAGTCCGCAGGTGCCGGCCGGCCTGGTGGTCCCACCAAACCTTTCTCCCCCTTGGAGCCCTTCTCACACTCAAACGCAACTCCCATACTTCCCTTCTGCCCCTTTTGTCCTGGAAAACCTGGTTGACCCTTTAACATCACATAGGTCAGAACATTTGTGTAAAGTCTCAAGGTTGGTTTCAGTTAGTTTACTATTTATTCATTTTATTAGCATTACTTCATATTGAATAGTTAACAGGTTAGTTGACAGGTGAAGATATGCTCTCATCCAGAATAATGAGCTCAGAAAAACCAGACCAGTTTCAAGTGCTGAGATTGCCGGAAACCTGATTGAAATTAGTTTCAAATATTGTTTTGAGAGAGAAATTGCAGATATTTGAAAGTGGACAACTCTTTTGAGTGCCTTTTGGAGAGGGACAGGAGAATACCAATTGAGAGAGAAAATCATAGATATTTGAAAGTGGACTTTGGAGTGCTTTGGATTTGGAGAAAGACATGAGAATACCTAATTGGCCTAATGGGAATACCTAATATATTAATTGGCCTATAATCTTGAGGAAGTTTAGGGAATGAGATCTTATTCAAAGGACGGACTAAAGCAGACTTGTCAGCAGCAAATTGTCATGGAATCAGATGAATATTAAAGCCTTTTTCCTAAAAGCTTTCAAAACATCAGCTTGAAAAATTGGTTAAAAAATAAAATAGGGTAAAAATGCATTGTAAATTTAATTCATTAAAACTGTTCTGAATAACTGTGCTATTTGAATTAGTGGAGGTTGATAAAAAGTAATCGTTCAAAGCATTTAACAAGACAGATGCCATATACAATTTTGGACTTTTCTTGTTTTCCATGACGAATGTATTTTTAAACTAGACCTAGTACAGAAGAAGCCTGTTTGCTGTCTGATAACAGTATATGGAAGTAATGAAGGTGCATAATTGTAGCTTAGCTTGGTTTCTGAGCTGACAATTGGGCCATTAGCCCAACGTCTCTAGTTCTTCTGGCTCTGTGAAAGATTTAGAGTCCCACTGAGCCATTAACCTGAGGATCCCATTTGTAATCCAAGGTACGGGATGCTTCTTTTTAACCCTTTGGGTCATGGTTGGGACGTGTATATCATCTAATTGCAAAGTCATTACATATCCTTTCCTTTTAACGCTCTATTATGCAACACACCTTCTGTCCGGTGTCTCCTTTGTATCCTGCAGGACCTACGAGTCCGGGTTCTCCTGTAATTCCTCTTGGACCTTCAACTCCTTGGAACCCTGGCTCTCCCTTCTGCCCCTTGGGATAAACTCCTCCGTAGGCTGGCAGTCCCCTGTCTCCTTTGGCACCGTCAATCCCTGGGTATCCCCGTGGTCCTGGAGCACCAGGCTGGCCTGGTTGTCCTGGAAGTCCCTGGAAAAGTAGATAAGGAGATAGTAGATAAGAATTAGGCCCATTCAGAGAGGCATAAACTAACAAATGTTCCATAATATAATACCCTTCTTATGATGAACTAAAATGTAACTACTCACTCACATGAAGCATTACAACTTGCAGCATCCACAAGCATGAGATAATTCTTAGCCACTAATGGCATACAAGATTCCATTCCAATGAATCCACAATCATAGGATTTACATATTTGATTTTTTAAACCCTGTAGCTAAAACCTGTAGGCCTATTTAAAAATAAAACATTGGAAGATGTAACTAGTAGTCACACCAATCTTCAATTTGAAAGTTAGTACTGACAGCTACCCCGAAAACATATTAAAATTTAAATTTTATCTGAGAATTTGAACCCATGACAGAAATCATTACAGTAAAAAGTTAATAATTCTGTTACTTTAATTGTTGGATTAAAAATTAGTTATTTAATGTCTATGTTCTATGTCTGGTTTTCTACTGTACGGTATCACTTAATAATCAAAATTAGTTACTTTATACTTACATCAGTTCCATTACAGCCATCCAAACCCGGAATTCCAGGAAATCCAGGTGGACCCAACTGTCCCGGAATGCCGTTAATTCCAGGAAATCCAGGAGCTCCTATTTTTCCCTAAAAAAATTTATTGTTACAATAAATTCAAATTAATTTTACGATAGCCTACACGTTAAACGGAGATAGTTCTCTTAGTTAAGGAGAGCCTCCACTAAATGTTATATATTATTTAAAAAAGAAATTATGATGCAGAAAATAAAATGAAGTAATCATGCATGATTATGATTCATTAGAATAATGGAGCAAAACTAACAGTTACCGGTACACATTTTTTCAACTACATCATGTAAAAGTCAATGTCAAATAGTTTATTTCCAGAATTTAAAAAAAAAGAAATATATTTTTCCGCATAGGCATAAGCTTGTATGCGGAAAAAGAGTTCTAAATCTGCTATAAACAATATCTGTTACATTGTGGATAAACAATACCTATATCCTTATACTTAATAATTATATACTTAAAAGATATTAAGTAGTAAATCAAAATAGTCTACTTGGATGAAATTCAACTGTTTTTTTCTTCTTTTTTCTAAGAGTCAATCTTCAAATTCAACATACCCGGTCTCCCTTAGGTCCCCGAGGTCCTGGAAATCCTGTGTCCCCTTTTGCTCCTGCAGGACCTGGAAGACCTTCCATTCCTGGAAATCCCTGTTGTCCCTGGGGTCCCGGAAGCCCTGGTGATCCAGGAGATCCCTGAAACAATATCATTGAGATTTAGTATAATTAAATTATGAAACAATATAAATAGGTACCACTTAAACTTATTGCCTACTTTTTGCAGTTATCTCGTATATCTTGTAATATCTGGCTAGCCTACGATTTATAGTTTATAACAATCATTTATCAAAGAAACTAACTTATTTATTGAATACTTACAGAATTTCTTTCACTTCATAAGGCTGCTTGAAACAAATATTTAAGTGTACAAATTGAAGTTTAAAAAAAAACATACATTTTGGATGCTGGTAGTGTATATACTATAAATACTTAGCTTAATGAATAGAGGTTTATATAATGTAATATAGATGTTTCTATCATACAATATTATTATAAATCGTATAGCTCACCTAATTATTAGATGAAACATTAGGACAATAGCAGAGGGTTTAGTAAAAAACAATTTGCTGCTTGGAAAAAAATCAATAATGTACCTAACATGTTGGAAATATGATTGAAACATAAAAGGTGTTCATTTTATTAAATAAATGTGTGGTATATCTATAAAGCACAAACAATTATAATTGCAAATAAAAATATCATTGAACCAGATCTTGTAATATAGAAGTAATATTATAAAATATCTTTTTCGATCAGCAGGCTACCTGGTAACACTTTCATTACCTACTAAACATGTCCAACACACATTAAAAAAGCTTATCTAATGTTAAAACCGAAAATTATGAAAAAAGTCCATATATTTAATTTCTTAATTTCCTTAATGTTTCAGTAAGGTAATGGCGTTTCTAAACCATTATTTACAAACTTTTTGTAACAACCGTTTAACTGTTCCTCAATTAATGACTCACCCTGTTTCCCTTCTCAGCGAAACATTTTGGTATACAGTTTGCTTTATCTCCTCGCTGGTCGAACTTGGCAAAGTTTCCGGGGTCGTAACTCGTGTAGCTTGGGCCAGGAGGGGCTTGTACAGACCCGTAAGTCTCCGCTTCCTCAAAAGGATCCTGTTTCTTCTCATAAGGCTGCCTGTTGTTGTCGTAAGGTTGCCTGTTGTCGTAAGGTTGCCTGTTGTCGTAAGGTTGCCTGTTGTCGTAAGGTTGCCTGTTGTTCTCGTAAGGTTGCCTGTTGTAAAGGCCGACACCCTTTGGTGGAGGAAAGCCCCGTTGATCCTGGCCATATAACCTGTCGTATTGCTGCAACAGAAAATCAAAATAAATGTTATGTTCACTAACCACTTAACCTTTTGGAATTTCAGATAGGACAAGGAAAGAGTATTGTAGTAAAAAGTAAGATGACCTGTAAAATCGTATAAATACATGTATAAATAACCTTTAACTTTTGTATACACTGTATTGAAATCCCATTTATATGGACAGCTGTAAACAAAATCCTATATATTAACAGGCAAGCATGTTTCTTGAAACCCTTTTTTCGCAGGGAAAATCAACTCCCCCTCTTTACTGTTTGCTTTTTCATTGTTTGCTTTGTTTTTTTTTGTTTTTTTTTTGTGTTTCTTTACTACTGGAAAGATATTTACCTGTAGGTGCGCAGAATCTCTTTATAAAATAGGCTCAAAATAAGCACAATAAATGAGTTTAATATTTGTTTTTAATTAACATGGGGCTCATGGGTTAATATGCTGGTGACCGAAATATAAACAGAAAATCAAAACAAATGGAAGACATTCCAACCACATGTTTTATTTACAGCGTGGGGGGAATATTCATTAATCAGTACAGTACAATTAATTAAGATTTGCTTCCTATAATCAATGAGGGGTGTATTTCAAAAGTGTTTACAGAAGACAGAACCACGTTATTATTCACTGCATTCTCACCCCGTTGCAAATCACAGGCAAAATAAAATAACTTACAAGACTACAAGATCGCGCCACTCATCCTACACTCATCTCCATTCATACTTGGCTTAAAATACCTACTTTGTATGGCCACCATTTCATCGAAAAGTATTAAAGTATAAAGTATTAAAACAAACAAACTAATCATTAGTTATATTAAAACGGGACAGGGGTTTTTTTATTTCATGATTCTGAATCACTTTTTAAACTTTTTACTTCAACTTCACTTTTTACTTTTAAAAAAAACATTTGTGAAGAATCTTTATTGCATTAATAAATTCAAGATTACAATATGAGCTAATTTGTTGGGGTGGAACATTTAAAACTTTTATAAATAGATTAAGAACCACTCAGAATCATTTTTTGCGCATAATTTTAGGAAAACGGCAAAGAGAAAGTTCTTTTCCTCTTTATCAACAGATGAAAATAATGCCAATTCAAAATCTTTATAATTTTAAGGTTTTAAAATCTTTTTTCGTGCAAAGTGGGAATAATGGAACTGAAGACCTTTACTACAACACGAGAAGAATAGATAAAATGATTGTTAGAACACCAAAGGTCAACAAAGAGATTTTTAAACATTCGTTTTTATTTCTAGGTCCTTTCATCTACAATCAATTACCAATTGAAATAAAAACATGCAATTCTATTAACCTATTTTCAAATAAAGTAAAAGATTGGTTATTTTATTGAGGATACTTGGCGTCTCAGGAGTATTTTGCAATAGGCTATTTGAATTTTCTCATTGTGTATTGTATAGAAGTATGTTATTTTAAGTAATATTATTAGCGATATTCTATTTTTGTTAAAAAGATACTTTTATTTTTGTTACATAACAAGTTAAAGTTAAGTTTTAATTTTTAAGAAAATGAAATCGTCACAGGCAGCGGCGACCTTGTAATCAGTTAAGTGGAAGACTGGACTCACTGATAAGATACTGATAAGTTTCTTTGTACACTGGCCACATGTACTGGATAAAGTGGCCAGTTAATTTCCAAGCCAATTTTGTATCCATTGTGTGTTTTTATTGGAGGAAATAAATTCATTATTTCATTATTTCATCAACCACTTGACAGATTTTCATGGTTTGTTAAAGATAGTTTTGAGAACTAGAGAATGTAGAAGCCATAATTTTAGTTTAGAGTTTAAGTTTTTTAGCAATTTAGTTTTAATTTTTAAAAAGTCTAGCAGCCAACGCTAACATTCTAGACAAGCTTTTGGTATATTACCATTGTCCAACTATCAGCTGTAAACATTCAGCGTTTGTGACACAAATTCAGCATTTGGATAAAAATGAAATTACATACAAGGTTGGTTTAATTATACTATGTGTAATGCTATAGTAATTAATACATTCATTTATTTGGTAAGGGGGTGGCAGATTATTTAAATATACATTGTAAAATACTTGATAATCTAATTTACTTTAAAGAGCATTCTTTAAAATTTTGGGTTTTTTAGTACAATATAATTTGATTTAACTAACAGCTAGATGGATATAAAAATATTCTATACAAGGTGTCCCGGAATTCTCTACCAATATTTTAGGGCATTGCTCCTGGGTAAGAAACATACCTAAATATCATATTTAAATTGTCCTGAAGTCCTTAGTTACTCACACAGCCGCCATTTTGTTTTTTTTTAGTTATTAATTTTTTTCTAAAGAACGGTTAAACATACGAAATGGAAACTTTGCACAAACATTTTTGATAAGTAGACAAAGCTACAAAAAAATTATGACGAATTTTCAAATTCATAAAACAAAACGGCGGCCATATAAAATTTTTGTAAAATCGACGGTTTTTAAGTTATTTAAGAAACAAAATTTTAAATGGCCGCCATTTTGTTTTATGAATTTGAAAAATTGTCATAATTTTTTATAGTTTTGTCTAGTTGTCATAAATGTTTGTGCAAAGTTTCCATTTCGTATGTTTAACTAATCTTTAGAAAACAATTAATAACTAAAAAAAAAACAAAATGGCGGCTGTGTGAGTAACTAAGGACTTCCTGACAATTTAAATATGATATTTAGGTATGTTTCTTACCCAGGAGCAATGCCCTAAAATGATGGTAGAGAGTTCCGGGACACCCTGTATATAGATGAGAGTATTTCATTCAGTCATTATTATAGAAAATTAAGTAAGATTTGTAGAGATAAGTAGACAATACAAATAAGTAATATCATTGCCGTATAAAAATCAGTCTCTGCCCACGAGTCTTCAAAGAAAAGCATATGCAAATTATTTTAAGGGTTTTATTCAGAGATAACAATAATATTCAACAATCATTCAAGGAAAGACAGCCGATGTTGGTAAAGAATAATTTACCGGTACCGTAAACATATTAATAAACCGAATAGCAATAGATAATCAATATAAAATATATATTATAATTTTTCTAGAGTGCTTTTTTTGTCGGTAGACCCTAACTAATTCTTCACCAATTTTCATGCATTTAATGAGGTGTAATTTTTAAGATTCTTTCCCACTACGCTAAAAAATTTACAAATCAATTATTTTTTGTAGTTTTTCGTAAAAACAATCTCTTAAATCATTCTGCAAGTAATTTAAACTTGAAATGTTTATTTAAGTTATTCGATCAGCTGGAACATGTGAATTAAATTAATCAAAACAAACGAATATTTATTTCTCAAATGCAAGTGTTTTGTTTTTACCTCATCCATGACGACCAACATACTTAGTCTGTGCTCTATATGATAAATGAGTACCCCCGGAGATAAAATCAAGTTATTCACTTTAAAGAAGTCAAAATAAGAAGAACTTACAAATAAGCCTTCATTTTGATATACCTACCAACCATTTTATGTATGTTTAAGAATTCCATCTTCAAACATCACCTCTTATCTCTTACTTCTTTACTTCAGGTTTCAAATGAATAGTTATCATGTGTCAAATTTCTTACTGACAGGAAACGGTTCTCATCAGTTTTGAATCGGTTCTTTACAAAGGGACGTAGAACGTTCTGTTGAATCCATTCGTTTTTTTGTTTTTTTTTTTTAACTGGGGCCACCTCTGACTTTCTCAAGGGTGTGTTTTTCAGTGAAAACTATGTCTGTGTAAAAACAAAGCCATCAAAACAAAAATCGTATATGGCCATATTATTACTTCAAATATAGTGTTCAAATAGGTCCTGTAAACATGTAAAAACGTAAATAACTTAACATTAGGCTATATTTTGAAAAGGTTAATTATCTAAAATGCGAACCCACATCAATTCCTGAAGTAGGGTACACTATTCATTATTTATACACTATACATTATTCACCCATACATTAATCAACGATGCACTTAGCAGAATTTGTGTAGGCAACCTCAATAAGTGGACAACTTTTTCTAGTGGGGCCTTGGATTAGAGAAGGGCTCAGCACGAATGCTACACACTAGAACGGCTAGTTTGTATATTATTCCCAGTTTCAAGAACTAAATAATCATCTGATGTACTTTGTATCATCAACAACAAGCGTTAAGTATTTAGGATTCCACATGGATAAAAGATTAACCTGGAAAACACATATTTGGTGTAAAAGACAACAAATGGACTTGAAGGTTCGTAAACTCAACTGGCTTCTAGGCAAAAAATCAAAGCTTTCGTTGACCAATAAACTCACACTTTACAAAGTTATGATCAAACCTATTTGGACGTACGGGATACAGTTTGGGGAACGGCAAGTAAATCCAACTTAGCATTTATTCAAAGATTCCAGTCAAAGGCGCTGCGAAGAATATTGATGCTCCGTGGTTTGTCTCGAATCAAACAATCCATGAAGATTTAAAAATACCTACAGTGATTGAAGAAATAACAAGAATTAGCAAGAACTATCAAGAAAAACTCGAAACCCACCCGAACAATATAGCCGTTAATTTGCTGGACAATAGTGATTTTCCCAACAGACTGAAAATTGTGAAAGTTCTTGAACTCCCATACCGATTTGCATAGTTTTAGTTATGACATGACTATTTAATTTTACAAGATCTTTCACAGGGGAGATTCTTGGTCAAGACACTTATTTATATTATCCCTTTTACTAATTGTTCAAAGTACTGAACAGATTGTAAAATAAAATGAAGTTAAAAAAAATTACAACTAGAATAAAACAACAACTCTATTTTCGCTCTGGTATCATAACAAAAGTGGAAAGCACATATGGTTATATATCTATATCTATAAAAGAGGATGTTTGTATATATATTTGTTTGTTTGTTTGTTTGGGGGTGATAAACTCGGACACCGCTGAACCGATTGCCACGAAACTTGGTACATACGTGTAGAATGTCATGGAATAGGTTTATACACCATCAATTTCGTGATCCGTCCAATAGGCTCCGCCCCAGTGGCTCTGGAGTTTCCCATGTTAACCTTATGAGAAATGGAATTAATGAATCTTAACAGCTGTTTCAATTAAACAAGTTGGTTCTGTTCTATGATGTTCAATAGCATTAAAGTTACAAGGATTACCAACAGGGTGCAGCACTATTATTTCTTTTACATTTATGACAACAGCTAATTTGCAACCAAAAAGGTGAGTGAGCGTAGCGAACGAGCTAACCTGAAGGCAAGTGAGCGCAGCGAACGAGCTCCAAACTAAAGGTGAGTGAGCGTAGCGAACGAGCTCCAACCTAAAGGTGAGTGAGCGTAGCGAACGAACTTCAACCAGGACGTGATTGAGCCATGCGAACGAGATCATCTTGAAAATTAAGAAGTTAAACGGGGCAAAGCCCGCGGGTTACAGCTAGTATTCGTATAAAATAAGAGAGAAAATAAAAGCACAGTTGCCATCAACGCATGCATTCAAATATAAAACTGATTTCACATTATAATAAGATAACAAAGCTACACAAGGCGGCTCATTTCATTCTATACTCATCTCTCACTTAAATTTAAGTTAAAATACTACTAATCTGATAAAAACTGATCCGATGAAATTATCTGAACTCTGCTAAGGCACACCTCCGCTTTTGAGTCCAGTTCTGATATCTCACATTATGTTTATGGAGCCTTATCACCAGCTGATAAGATGTTAGTGCTGGAGCGTTTTGCAGCCTACTTATTGCTATCAACAATAGCTTTCCGACTGAAATGGTGCAAAAACAGCAGGAATAAAGATAAGACACAGTGTCTCAAGTGCTATTCATTGAGAAAACCTTGTAGAAAGATGGATATTTGTTGCTCACATATGTTACCAGGAGTTGATTCTTTGGTTAGGATTATCTTATAAAATTAGTGATTCTTGTAAGGACCTATAATGATTTGAATAACCTGACATTAAGGAATTCCATTTAAGTGCTAGACTAAGTGGCTTGCTGGGTCAAAAGATTCTAAAAATTATATTTAAAAAAATGCATCTATGCAAATAACTCTATAGTAAAAACTCTCTGTGGTAAAAAATATGTCTATGTGCTGGAATTTCGCCTTTGGTTGAATTAAAGACACAGACGATGGTTGGTTTGTTGAATTTACGAAAATCCATACTTTTATGATATTTACGAATATAAATTTCAACTGATCATTTCCTTAAAACTGGACAACCATTATTCTTTCCTTGTGGCGAAGCATGGGCAGAACTAACAGCTAGTTGTATTAAGCATGTAGTATGATAGATTTTAGTCAAAATACAAACTGGAGTTTTCAGGTTTGCTGCAGTGGGGGCATTTTTTAATAAGAGCAGTCTAAACCCTGGTCTTATAACTATATAACGTCAATATGTTTAGATCCTCCACTCCTATTTCAAAAATCCAAACATGCATGAGATCTATTCTTCAGATGATTTAGAAATATTAACAAAACATAAAACAAATTTGGCCGGGAAGGAATTAGTTTCAATTTTGACTAAGCAAGAAGTGTAAAAGTTCATAGCCCATACACACTTCTTGTAAATTGCTGGTTTACAAAAATTTAGCTGCTTATCATTCATTGCTACAATTTACTTAAACTACAAAATAATGTAAACTGTGTCAGCAATCTGTCCTGTACTTTCTCCCATTAGCTTGTCAATAACCTTTATAATGGTAGCCTTAATTCTAAATGGCTTATCCTTAGAAAATGGCCATGGAGAAAAATTTGATTATACTTTGATTTTAGTTTAAACAAACAAAATCAATTTTTTTCTGAATATATAAATTATTGACAATGATTTTTTTTCAATTAGGCAGGCCATCTGAGTTATATTTTGAATACAGCTACCATTATTAATCACCATAATTAAATATTTGAAAACTAATTGATCTGTCAGCTGAAGAGCGTTATTTTAAAAGTTATCGTTTAAAAGTTTAGTGTGTACTATTTAATTCTTTTTGTATATGGTACAAACAAGTTGTATGATACAATTAGCTAACAAACTAGCAGTGATGTAGAAGAATTGATAATCGATATTTAATAAATGAAAGTGGGAACACATGAGAACAATTGTCATAATTTTTCCACGGTAAGAATGTAACGGCGCAAGATAGTCAATCTGCATACTGCATGCGGGTGGCCTAGCCTAGGATAGCACGGCGCTCGCCATTCCATTGATGATTCGATGTTTCTACTTCAACCAACGCTGCGCTGTTCTACTCATTTTACAGATTATTTTAAAGTAACGTTTATTTGTTTATGGAAACGCTTCAAATAAAATATATCACCCGCAAGCAGACGCTTATCGGGCTGTGTTTTATCTAGGCCTAATTGTGGCTATGTTGCATTAATGCTTGAAACAGTGATAGTTATTATGATCTTTTAATCGTTGCCACTCAAAATATACTAAACTTAGTAAAAGATTATTTAGTAACATTTATTTGGTTTAAGTTGTTCTTGTTTTTAGAAACGATTTGTCTTGTCACTAAACTTACCTCAAACTAAATGTTTAAAAGAATTATATATTAAAATTCCGATGACTTAATGTTGTTGTTGTTGTTGTTGTTGTTGGATCAAACTTGTTACTTTTGAAGACGATCATTCAATCGAATTTTCCACAAAGTGATGGCAAAGAAGTATTTTTTAATCGTTTGTTTCGTCTACGTAATAAATTTTAGGTGAAGTAATTTCTTGATTACAGTTGTAATTTCTATTCCACACAGTGATTACTTACGATTAAGATTTTTTACCAAAGAGTATAAGAACGTGGATTCCTATAAACTGGACTCCTACAATCTTACTTTCTTCTGGTGAGAAATTCTAGAGCTTAAAAAATCGGGAGCATATTATAGTTTTAAATATAAAATTAGTTTACTTTTTACAAAAAAACAAAAAAAAACATTGATTAAATACAACTAAACTCGAGGTATCTTAGGTAACTTGGTGAGCATTTGAGTTATCAAAAACACTACAATAATAATATTGTTCATAAACCATTTGGGGACTATAGAAACATCGGTTAAGTTTGAGTGGGTTAGTTAGAATCCAAACAAAAATCTTTTGGGAATTTGAGCATTTGCAATGTTTATCATAACCATTATCATCATTGGATTCGCAATCGCAGCTTACTTTAAAACACGTAAGTATGCAAAATGTGTTTTAGCAACTTGTTGTGGAAGGAATAGCCTCATGAATTGGAAAAAAAGATTGCATGCTTCACATATTCAATGAAAAATGTTCAGGTGGATAAATGGACGTGATTCAGTATATAGCCTACTCTTAAAGAAAATTACTTATAATTGAATGTGACGATAAGAAAGTGTGGCATGACAATTATAAATATCAATCAAAACGGAGGTATAAAAAGATGTTTTAAGCATTTTATTTAAGTATCTTGCCTGCTATCTACAAACTTAATGCGAACTCCAAGCTGTTGCTCGTGTTATTAATACGTAACCTTTTATGCACCCCCTTCTGGATCCTACTTTTGGATGCAGCACATGGCCCTTGAAATATATATATTGTGCCAGCAACCGACCTAAGCCAAGTACTCAATGATTTTTCCATCCATATAGCCTACACACACTAACAAGGGTTGTAGAAACCGAGGAAAGCGGGAAAGAACTGGAAAATGAAATTTTCAATAAAGGTAGAAAAGAAACAAGAAAGTGAATAGTTGGAATGCAAGTTTATGGGGAGAGTATCTGAGACGTTAACGGAAGATGATGCAGAAGATAATGTGGGAATGGCGATGTTAGATGTAGATGGTGAAAAATGGAGGGAGGTCTAGAGAATGTTGAAGTGCCAAAGGGAGGTCTAGAGAATGTTGAAGTGCCAAAGGGAGGGCTAGAGAATGTTGAAGTGCCAAAGGGAGGGCTAGAGAATGTTGAAGTGCCAAAGGGAGGGCTAGAGAATGTTGAAGTGCCAAAGGGAGGGCTAGAGAATGTTGAAGTGCCAAAGGGAGGGCTAGAGAATGTTGAAGTGCCAAAGGGAGGGCTAGAGAATGTTGAAGTGCCAAAGGGAGGGCTAGAGAATGTTGAAGTGCCAAAGGGAGGTCTAGAGAATGTTGAAGTGCCAAACATCACAAGTCTTCGTAGACTTTCCGAGCTTGAGAAGTATAGAGGTCTTCTCGAGCATTGAACCACAAACTCCTGTAGGAGTGCGGTGATCTTGGCAAGAAAAATCTACGTTCACTATTAGAAGCCAATATTTTAAACAGAGATTTGGATTCATGATAAGTATTTGGAAAAATTATAAGTATTATTGGTGATTAACAAAGTTAACTTTTTAAGTTCATTTAACAACTAGGGACTATTCTGGATTTGTTTACTGACCGATGAGTAGGCCTAATCACAAAATTATAAATATCCAAAAGTTAAGTTTGCATGTGATGTTTATGTTATGGTGTTAATGCTGTTAAATATAACTTCAAGAGGGCCGCGGTTGAATTTTGTATTCTTTGTGGTTAAGAATTTGTCAAAAAGGGAATTAAAACAGATTTTCAGCATAGTTAAATGTTTTTTTTATCTTAAACAAAAACAAGATGAATAATTTTTTTCAATATAGTTATAGATATGGGATACTTAACTGTTCTTTAAAACACAAAGAACAGTAAAAAAAGGTACAAACTAACCGTAAATATATTATCTCCTTAATGTTTTTAGTGATTTCCTCAGTTTAATTTTCTACTAATCCATTTTCTTTTAATTTGCATAAAGTCCTTTAGTTTTTCCACAATAAATTGAGTTCACAAAATAATCTCAACAATCTTATAGACAGACCACCCCTAGTGGTTCGGTCGTGCGCAGGTACTTCACCGTTTAGATCTTTTTCCGCCGTTTAGTCCCGTTTAAAGAAATAGGATACTTAAGTGAAAGTAAAAGGGAATCTGAGGAAGGTCCTCCCTTGAATGGTAGGGTGGGGGGAATGGACCAGAGAGGAGGGGCGGCATTCCTCTCTACAGCTGTTACTGACAAAACACAAACATCACTGCCTCCTTGATTGACTCTTCCAGTACCGCCACGGCTTCCGTGATTTATAAACTGTCCGATCTCCTGTCACGGCCTGCTTGATATCTTCGTCTAATACCCTGTTTACTGGATATCACTCTGGTGTGTGATGCGCTTTGTGGATTAGATGAAGACATTTTGAAGGTTAATGCCTGTTTTATGTCAAGGACTTTTACTGTTTGAACAAATAAAATCATATAAAATTAATTGTTATGAAATTTCCTAATGGACTTTGACCAAAGAGTCGAGCCTAAATCGTTAATACTACCCTTAATGAAGAGAAAACTAACTCTTCAACAATAACACAATTAAACGTCATCAACAGTAATAACGATAGAAGTTTACTTGTATAGTCTAAATTCAATGATAGTACGTAGAAATTGATGAAGTTATAAATAATATTACGTGTATATTATTAGGTATCTCTTGCCTGGCAAAGACAAAAATAGCATCGTTATTTACTCGTTAGTCTATGGACGGTATTATTTTAATGTTACAGTATTTAAATATATTTGGGTTGAAAGTATATGTAACTGTAATAGGGCGATACTTTAGAAAATACAAATATGCTTTTCATAATTTATATTGTTGTTTAAGTATTTCTATAGGATAACAATAGCTGGTTTGTGCTGAGTTTGCATAAGCCTACTGTAAATAATATATTACAATGTAATGATCTATTAATATACTATTAAATATATCAAGTGAGGTATTTATAGTTGATATGTATAATGTTTTTGATTACCCCTGAAGTACTGTACATGTTGACAAAATAATATTTTGAATATTTTGACCGTGTGCTAATGCTAGATTGTTTTTACGTTAAATTACTGAAGCAATGTCCTACGTCTTAAAGTTGGAACGAAGTAGGTAGTGAATTGTTATAAAACTACAAGTGTAGACAAAACTGTACAATGTAATTTTGTATAACTATCATCACATGAAGACATGTCTAGCGCTGCATATTTAAATTGAATATTAATGAATAGTAGTAGTCAGCGTCACTTCGTGACTTCAAAATCCGAAATATATTTGATAAGGGTGAAAACGATTATTTCTCATCATATCCCTATTATTTTCATTGCGTGCACGAAGTATTCGAGGCATCTTAGAAAAATTATAAATACTAATGTACACTATTAAAACACAAAATCCTATCACAACACAAAATCTAAATCACAAAAAACACACTTTCTAAAGTCACACAAAATCGTAAGTAACATTCTTATTTACATTTTATACAAATAACATTAGGGTCTAAAATATTTTTCTTGAATTCACTAAAACATCACCAGCTGTAAGATAACCCCATTTCGTATGGATGTAAATAAAGTTGTTCAAGCCATAATAATAATAATAATAATAAGTTGTAAAGTTGTGTCATGGCCATCTTTTTTTATGTAAACTTGAAACATTTCTGATGGTTGACAACAGAATTCAGCACAAACTCTGAAATTTTATAAGCCTATTGGACAGGCTTACGGGATATAATCCAAACCAGCAAAATCACATCTGGATAGCTTTAAATTGATACCCAATATAAAAATAAATATGTGGCCGATTTGCTGCACACAAAAAAAACTTCTTTTAATAATATAGATAGATAGTGGACTGCGTAGAATGAAGGGAATGTCTTTTGTACCTCTGTTACTGACTAGATCAGCCAGCTGTTTCTTTAACCAGCTGTTTCTTTAATTGCAATCCCATTCGATCAAGGGCAGCTGAGTTTATAAAATAAAATAAAAACATTAAACATTTATTACCGTTTCTCAGGTTTGAACTACAAATCTATAATCACTGAACAACCTTTATAAACGAAACTAGCTGTACCCGCGGGCTTTGCCCCGTTTGACTTCATAAGTGAGCTCGTTCGCATGGCTCAACCACGTCCTGGTTGAAGTTCGTTCGCTACGCTCACTCACCTTTAGGTTGGAGCTCGTTCGCTGCGCTCACTTGCCTTCGGGTTAGCTCGTTCGCTACGCTAACTCACCTCCAGGTTAAAGTTCGTTCGCTACGCTCACTCACCTTTTGGTTGCAAATTAAGCTGTTGTCATAAATTTAAAAAAAATAATAGTGCTGCACCCTGTTGGTAATCCTTGTAACTTTAATGATATTGCACATCATAGAACAGAACCAACTTGTTTAATTGAAACAGCTGTTAAGATTCATTAATTCCATTTAAATATGAGTACTCATAAGGTTAACATGGGAAACTCCAGAGCCACTGGGGCGGAGCCCGAGAGTCCGATCAGAATAAAAACAACTTAGTTTTCCTATTTAATGCCTAAAGAATCAGTGTACCAAATTTCAGCCTCCTAGGTAAATGGGAAGTGGGAGAATTAGTGATGAGTGAGTGAGTGAGTGAGTCAGTCAGTGAGGGCTTTGCCTTTTATATATAGATGTAATAATGTAATAATAATCAATTATTTTTCTTAGAGCATTCAATAATGAGCTCACGTAACAGTAAGATAAAACAATACATTGTATCTTGTAAACAAATTGATAACGACTACCCTTTCGGTTTTTAGACCACTCTTTCCTCACAAGGACCATATCAGCCGATTGTTGTTTCGGCACAAAAACACAAATTGATAACCTGACCGAATGACCGTGCCACCGTGCTGATTTGAATGAAGTTGTGATGTTTTGAATGAACTCTTATCTGGAGGCCGTAGGCCGCGCGGTGGCGGTCTGCGGCCGGCCGGTGTGGGAGGGGAGCCTCGTGCGGCCGCCGCTAGGTGTCACCACTGGGCTTATCATCCACTATCGCCGGATATTATTTGTTTCCTTTGGCGATTTTCAGATTTGGATTTAATTTTTAATTTAGGTGTTTTTTTTCAATTTGTTCCTGCACTGAAAAGGATTATGCAGACAATTCGCAAATAAATATTTAACGAATTATTTTCTTCCGAGAGAATTTAAACAATTTGAAAAATGTTCAAGGAAAATATGGACGAAAAAATAAACAAGGATAAAGGACTTTTTTGGTGCCAAAAAAATGAATTATCTACAATAGAAAAGGAGCTGATAAGTTTAAGCGATATTGAAAATGATGTTTTTGTGTGATACTAATTTATTTCACTATGCGAAATAAATTATCGTTCAGTTGTGCAGCAATTTTATAAATTTGTGTACTAACAATTTAAACAGCGCACATAGTAAGAAAGCCATAAACTGATAACTTAAGTTACTTGGTAATAATACTTGTTTAAGCAATCATTTTTAACTATACTTTATTAACTACTTTGTTGACTTTTATGAACTTTATTTGTTATCTATTTGTATGTATTATATGATTTATACTAGTTTTATTGGTGATTTTTAGTGAAGGATACTAGTTGTTTTATTAAATATATTCAACAAACTGTACCCAAGAGACATCAATCTTTATCCTACAGAAATTTTTTATCAACCTAGTTAAACATCAGCTATTACAGAATGCTGATCGACCTAAACGTGTTTCGTATATAGCAAAACATTGAAACCAATAATGAACTACTGTCAAGTGCAAGCTCTAACTTAAAAACCGTTTTCGTGATGTTTTATTGGGTGCCGCATCTACTGGGTGTTTTTTTGGACTTTGTCATCTTTATACTCTAAAAGACTGGTATTCTACTCAACACATTATCATATACTGCTTACTTTACAGTAACGAAACCACCGAGTTAGGCTCACAAATACAAGTACTTGTGGATGGCTCAAGACCTACTAGTAGCCCATGAAAAATCTATCGTTCAGCTACTGGTAGCCCTTGTGAAATCTAACATCATACACTGCGGAGTGGACGTCTCTAGACCCACTAGTATCCCTAGTAAAATCTATCATACAGATTTACTTTATCAAACTCACTGCTGCTCCTAGACCTACTGGTAGCCCTTATAAAACCTAACACTACGCACTTTGGCCGCCTCTACAAGTAGACCTTATAAAATCTATAATTCACAAATACAATCAACTCACTGCGGACGTCTCTACTAGTAGCACGCTGGCCAGCAGCAGGTAGAGTCCCATCTTCGCGCTAGGCGAGCCGGGCAGTTAACTCACGATCACTCAAACACTCGCTGGGGTTCCGAGCATGACGGTACGACGTCCAGTGCCGCCGCCCGACGGAGCACCACTGGGTCCTCGCCCCGCTGGTCCACAGGGCCGGGGGGGTGAGGGGGGTGCGGGGCTCTCACATCTTCGGGTCAGACGGGCCTGCCATGTGGCGTGGCGTGGTTGTATGGTGCCTCGCTGCCGCGCTCGTCCGGCTAGCAGATTCAGCGGTGAGTGTTTAAATCTTTATATTACCTAGTTTTAATATTTTTAGAGGTATGGATAGATAGGTGTAAAGGGAGATGGATAGAGGAACTTGTTAGGGTTGAGGTAGGTTTAGGGGTTGTTTACCTAGGGATCAGCTGAGGAAGTTTCGTGACAGATAAAGGATCAACCGGTGTTCTTAAGTAGGCTTATACAAGGTTCCCTATGGACTAGTTTTAGAAACTTGATGGACACAGGTTGTGCTGAGGTGCGCAGGAGATTCGTAAAGAAACTAACTTACTTTTGTTGTGGTATGATACGGGAGGGTTTGTACGGCCAGATTATTGGGATTATTTGGAAGTTTCATTGACGGATAAGCTGGTAAACTACTCTATTACAGTATTACATAGCGAAGATTCCATAAAGATTTGGGATGTTGATGTTTAGTTGCGATGGAAGACTAGTATTTTGTTTGTCGCGTGGTGAGATTTTTAATATAAGTTATTTACAGATTTGTAATATTTTTAGACACGTACAGGGCGATTTGTAAATTTGTTTGGTTGGAGGGAGGTTTCAGAGGGTTGTTTACATAAGACGTCAAGTATGGGAGTTTTGTTGATAGGCGCAAAATTAACCGGCGTGTTCTTAAGTATGTTTATAGCAAAGATTCCCTAGACTTAGGTTGACAGAGACATTGGCGTATAGATACAGGTAGACCTAAGGTGTACTGCGAGATTCGCAGGGGAACATACAAGGTACTGTTAGTGGGATTTTTGAGAAACAATTTATATTGATGATGCACAGACCTTTTATTCGGTGATGGTTTATTTGCGGCGGATTCGATGTTCCACTTCAATGTAACATATCCATAGGAAATTCTTCTATTAGGACGATAAAATATGGTTTATCATGCTCTTCCAGCTTACAAATGATTTCCTACATCGCTATGTTACCGATTTTAAACGAGTTTAGAGTTATAGGTAAACCTAAGGTGTACAGAGAGTCCAAGAAAATAAGTTATTAGGATTGAAGGGAGATTGCGAAGTTTTGTTTATTTAGGGACGTTAAAGTGAGGAAGTTTAAGGACAATATGTCATACTCTTAGCAAAACTAGTTTGCGTAGGGGTCTCTATCAACTATTGCAGTTTTAGGATTTGGAGACACGTAAGTAGACCCAAGTTGTGCAGGTAGGTTCGTAGTCGAACTTGGCAGGGTTGGTATGATGCTTCGTAGGGTTTTGCTCGATTATAAGTTTCATTAACAGATACACTGGGGGACTATTGCAGGATTTCATATCAAGGTTCCCTACACACTTGTTCTTGAGTGGGTGGATGTTTAATTTAGGTGCATTTACTGTACTCTGAGGTGAATGAAAGTTTTGTTTACACCTTTGTCCCTTACTGGCAGCGAGTTTAAGCAGTGAGGTTTTTTTTTAAATTTTGTACAACGGATTTTTAAATTTCATTGTTGATGTTGGATTTTTAAATTTTTAGAACTATAGGAGAACGTACAAGGTTATTCGTCCGGTAGTTTCATACAGAGGGTTGTTATGGTGGGGTGAGGTTTCGCATGATTTTTTACCTAGAACTCATGTGGGGAAGTTCTATTAACATTTGAGAACTCTAGAGAAGGAATTTATAATGCTGAGACTTCCAAACCATCTTGGGGGTGATTTATTTGCAATGATCTCGTCGATTCACTTACTTTGCAATCTATTTGATAAACTACAAAGGTTGAAAATGAAGTTTATTGTGATCTCTAGAGTTTAGAAGTAGTCAAATTCTAAGGGAATGTTATAATTGGTGGGAATATATGATAAATAAGCTATTTCGTAGGACAACACTTACATAAATCGCACACACATGCTTCTTGTGGTATTGCACTTGTGTTAGTTTGAGAAAAATCTTCTTGAGAGTATTGTAACTCTTCAAATTTCAGTTTGTTCATATGTAAGTATGTTACATGAAACGACATTCAGTTTAGTTCATTAGTTAACATCGCGTTTAGTGATGTTTTGTTCCAAAAAAGTTAAATTTACTAAAATAATGGATTGAATGCAAAACTATTTGGAACTAATGATTAGTTCTATGTTTTAAAAACTTTATTAAAATAATAGTTTTAGATTGCGAAATACTTCTCCAGCGTGTGATTCGATGCGATTGTTGTTTTCTGTGTAATCGGTTAGTCATATCGTTCAGTCGGATGAGCTTTATCAGTTTTTAAGGAAGTTTTGGGGGGGAGGGAGGCATTTTGAGAACCCCCCTCTCATGTGATATTACCACCAGACTTTGCTATTGAATAGTGTTGAATAGTGTTTCTAGTAACATGACTTTAATTTCAATTTTTTCATCCCTTAATTCAGGAGTTGCCCTCTTTTACATTGCACTACAGGACGTGTTATTAACGCAACAAAAATTAGGCCAGTATTACACTAAAAAGTTCTTTTACAAAATTGTTAGATAGTAGGCCATATTTTACAACATTCCGGTATTTCTATTATAACATTTCTTTTATCAAATTTAACAGTTGGCATTATCTTTTATAAAAGTTTAGGGGCTGAATCTGAGGTTATGTTTATAGAAGTTGGCTACAACCATAGACAAAATATGCTACAACGTACACACTTGGTCTGTGGAAATAACAAAACTGTTAATTTCTTAATATAAATGCTATGAAAATTGGTACACCCCAAAACATACAGATTATAAAAATAGAAACAAAAGACAAAAGTTGTATCAAAACATTCTATGAGCTTGTGAAAACACCAAGCTGGACCTTATTTAAAATGAATTACCTCTAACACTAAACCGTATAGTAAACAATGCAACAATGTAAATCAGCTGATCGGGAATACAGTACAGGGCTACCAAGTTATCAGCTGGTTTTGTCCTTTAACCGTGTCTCTTTGTACTAAATTGGGATTTGGGCTGCGTAAAAACATCCTGTATATTTTCTACATCTTGAAATTAGGTAATACTGTGAACAAGCTCTAACTATAGAATATCTAGCTTTGTTATTAAAATGTAAAAATCCAGAAATATATTAAAATATCTTTTTTATACATGGGAAATTCGCTAAAACAATCATTAACAAACAAATTTAATAATTAATGCAGATTGAATTATTATTAAATAAAACCTCTCGATAAAATTTTTCCACACAGTTCTGCATGGTTCTCAAAACGATTAACCCTCCAGCTTGGAAGAAGTTTCTAACAGTAGTCAGCGAAATATAGGATTTGACCTTAAACAAATTGCAAGAAAACGTTTTATGTTTTTATTTTGTAGTGTTGGGTTTGCAGAATGACATACTAAAAGTTGCCAAAAATCGGTGCACGAGAAAAATCACTAAAATCACAATTTAAAATGGCGGCTTTTCCCAACATTTGAAAGATTTTGAAAAAAAGTTACCACGTGCATTTTGTATGAGAATTTTTCGAGAAATTGACTTGGGACCACCACCAATATTTATTGGGTCGTTAGTACTTCATTTTGAAAGGGAACGCGTTTTTGGCCGCCATCTTGGATCTGCCATATTAGACATAGATAAATTTGTTATGTAATGATAGGGTCGTGACGCATCATTACAAACTAATTTTTTACACTGATTTCAATGCCGAAATCCGTTTTTAAATATCTTTTTTCATTTAGAAGATATCTTCAAAAACGCGTTCCCTATCAAAATGAAGTACTAACGACCCAATAAATATCAGCTGTGGTCCCAAGTCTATTTCTCGAAAAAATGTTCATACAAAATGTATGTGGTATCTTTTTTCAAAAATTGTCCAATGTTGGGAAAAGCGACCATTTTAAACTGTGATTTTAGTGGTTTTCTTGTGCATCGATTTTTGTTTTCTTGCAATTTTTTAACGATCCCTGTGTCAGTTTCTTTAGTTTTCTTGGATTCTGCAGCAGCGAAATTCATTACATAGTTAAAAGGGAACATTGGTTTCAATAGCTGAGAAATACTGATAGCTTGAGTAGACGATTTGCAGCCCTCCTAAGATAACAACTAAACAGCAAAGTTTAGCAAAGATCAAAGAATCTGGCTCTTCATTTACGACGAACTAATTATCAACCGCTTACAATGTAAACAGTGGAAAACACACTGAGTGATTCGTTTAGAATGTTTCAAAAGTATGTACATGTTCATCACTAAAGTACTACACTGAAGCAACATTATTTTTCAAAATTACTAAAACGTTTTAAACATTATATGAATTTTAGGGGAGTAGCATACACAAGTTTATAGGCAATTAAACAACTATGTAGTATAGCTAATCAATATATTGTAACGGACAATTAAATGTATGTACCTATAATGTCTAAAGTAATAACCCATTTCTAAAGCGGTGTACGGCAATTTTATCAGCCATTTATACGCTAGTAAAAGACAAAAATATTGGCACGGTGTAATAGCTTTGATATGGGAGTGTGGTGTAGCAAAATAAAGTAGCCCATAGCACTACCATGATGTGGTTAGTGCACGGTGTGGTAATCATCAATTTTAGAAATAAATATACATAAAATAAAAGAAATTTAGTGTCATTATGACTTAAAATAAAAAAATAAACTATTTGCAACAATGCAAAAGTCATCATATTGACATAGTTTTAACAATACAGTACACATGTGATAAATAATTATTTATATTTATATTTTTATACTTTTAATTACTCTACTAAAATTCATTAAATAAAATTAAACCTATATTTAAATTTTATATATGTATATTTAATAGGTACTCGTCATTAAACCAATTACTAATACTTAATACAGTAATACTTAACATCACCAATGCCCATTATGAAGATAGCTAAAGGGGATATGGCAGTGAAATAATGATTTTTTTCTAAAAAAAGTGATTTTTTGAATTTGGCTATTATTTATTATTTATAATGCTAAAAATAAGATAAAATGATCAAAATTAAAAAAAAATATGTTTTTAATGCTTAGGCTATATTATGAAAAATACGGAAAAAAGTTTTGAAAAATCTTGTCATTGACTTATTTCAGTTATAATCATAACAATATAATAATTAAGTAATAATTACATAATAATATAATAAATAAGTATAAATAGCTTGCATAAACAAAAAAAATTATCCATAACTCAACAATAAGTATCACCATGGTTACACTACCAAGTGTAACTTTTAGCATGCGATTCCCGCTAATCAGTTTTTTAATATTTTAAACTACTAAATTTTATATATCTTTAAAACGGTTTATGCTATATGATTCAAATTTTTACCAAGTGTTTAGAATGTTATTATCTTAATAATTAGGTAGAACTGTAAATGTATGTCTATTTTAAAGTGAATTTTTTTTTATATCCACAGAAAACCAATTTATTTTTTAAGATTACAAAATGACCCATAAAAAAGTAATTAATCAAGTTACAGTTATAATTCTACCTAAATATTTAGAGGGCTATATTCCCTGCAAACTAATGGTTTAATGGTTAAAATCCAATACTGTAATTACAACTGAATTTATATAAAATTAGGTTATATACCTAAAAAAAAAAACAAAAAAAAGATTACGGATGTACTTAACGAAAAAATTTACTTTTAACTATGTTTATACCTATTCTTATCATAAAACACATGGTATAAGTTTGAAAGACCTGTGATAATATTAAGGAAGTTAGTATTTTCACTGTCATATCCCCTTAAATGAATATGGGATGTTGATTGGCATAAGAAACACAACAAAAAGTTCATTTGCACATACTCCAGTCACTGACCAGAATAGAAATGATGTCAACAAAGCACAGATGACATAACTGACATAAGTTGCTATGTCACTGCGGCAAAAACGTGCGACACTTAACATCTGCGGCTTGGTGACATTGTATGGATGTGCGGATGGATTTTATGTCAATGCGATTGTTAAATCACGTCACGTGTGCATCATGTGCTTGTAAGTACAGTATGTTACTCGCAACTATTTTTTGTTCACAATATTACTGTACTTTGGGCTCCATTCAACTACAATATGTTTATTTAAAAACTGGCTACCACTTTAATTGGACATCCTCGTCAATCCACAATTTCTATTCTTTGCTCTCTGATCCACAATTAATTAACGAACATGTTAAGTACTGTATAGCGAAGGTGTTAAGGTTCTAGAGTTTTTTTTTTAATTTATTCACATTATTAGCCTCCTGGTTTTGAAAAACTGTTTTAAATCCTTATATATAATACGTGAAGGCGATTTCTGCGAAACACTACCCCTCCGTTAATAATGGACGGATTTTTACAAACGATGTGTCAAAATTAAGTATTTTTTGTGTAGACGCCCCCTTTCACCAATTCCTGTAATAAAAGTCCTCGGGCTTTGCCCCCAAGGCCATCAAAATTCCAATGTATTTCTTATTAAGAACAGGTTTTGTAAACACAGACAAATAATCTCTATTAATTACAGCTGTTCATAGTACACATGATACACACAAGAGCGTTCGTTTTCAGTTTCGATGACTGGAGTGGAGTGATTGATTACACTATCTATGAGTTGACTCTTTTAAGTCATCGGACATTATGACTGTTATTAGTTTTGATATAACGCCTGTAATACTATACAATTACTCGAATTCGAGCAGCAGGTGCACTAGTAAATATACAAAACGTGTGTTAATAGTTCCATGCAAGTAATATATTTTCTATGAATGTGGTTATTTAATTTATGACGAAGACAAGAATTTGTTCAACTCAGAATATTACGAGATATTTTACGAGGCTTTCAAGGCCTTGAAACGTATAGTGGATACCTTTTATGATTATCGTCAGAATATGCAATGCAGCTTATTGAGTCCTGTATAAAATCAACGCCGTGTATGATGCACATTTGTTTTGTGTACTCTATGTGTCTGGCACTCCTACCCGCCTACCTATCTCTATCTCACTCTAGTTATTTGACTCATTACGTCACCAAGTCATTCATTCAATACAAACTGTTCTTTGTACACCTGCAATTCCATCTCCATACAATGTTTATATCTACGAGTATACTTCAATACTTTAATATTTTAATACTTTTTTATGAAATGGTGATCGTACATAGTAGGTATTTTAGGCCAAGTATGAATGGAGATGAGTGTAGGATGAGTGCCGCGAGCTTGTAGTCTTGTAAGTGACTAAGGCCGACATTCCTTAGACACAGCTGTTAATTAATAACCCATACAGCTAATGGCAACTAAGGGACCTACAGTGTATAGTGGAATCCGAACGACATTTTTCTGCCTTGGTATATATACGAATTGGTCTAATTATCAGGATAGCACTGCGGGTAGTCGTAGTACTCACTCGTGTGGACGTTAATCCACACCATGTTATTAAATAACACCTGCAAACGTATTTAGCAAGAAGTATAAAATACGCGAACACTCATGATTTCGTCATACCCCTGAGAAAGCTGTGTTTTAATGTACATGGGATACAGGGCTAAACTAGATTTTTTCCTAGAGAGAAAAAACTAGAGAAAAGAGTTAACTGTACTTGAGAACGAGCATGACTTTTTGTCCCTTGAGAAGAATAACTGTATCGGTAAACGTCTTGGAATAGTGCTCCCTTCCATAATATTAAAGTTAAGTTTGATCCGGACTTTTAATATTCCAAACCACCAATCAATATGATGAATGAAGGATGATTTCAAAATTAAACAATTGAGGCAAAATTATCATTCTTATTCAACAGCAAACGTAGTTTTGTTTTCATCATCTGACTCTATTGCTGTTTGACTAATTATAGAATTAGACCAATTAGAGAAGTAGCTGGCTACTTGACCCGGTCAAAGGTTGCACTTATCTCAAATGTTTTCTCAGATTTCAGGCGTGCTACTTTTTGGGACCCTTTCATAACGTGGGTCCAAATAGTGAAAAAATAACTCAACCCTGATCCCTAGCGGATGACCGATATCACGGACGTAAGCAAGGCTTCGGCAGATTTTGACTGCCAAAAAAGAGAACAGTGATTTGGGTGGTGATTTTGGATTCAAAGTCTATTTTTATTGATATACAATACAAGGTCTTTTACAGATAATAATTTTTAGATATATTTCCCTTACATTTCCGGTGGAATATTTTGGCTGATATCCATCCAATAAAACCATAGGCAAAAAGAATTAAACATAAACCGTCATTATATTTTTCCTACAGTCACTATAAAGCATAAAAATAATAATTATTAGTATTTCAACCACTATACAACATGTTTTTAGGTTCAGCTGGCAACACAAATAGGTGCCCTAGAGAAAGTAGTACCCGGTCCGTATCACTCCGCTATTTTTCCTCGGCAAGAAATGTGCTCCGCGTTTTGAGAATATAGTTCCGTATGTTTTTGTAATTTGAAGTGGTTTCCGCGCCTAAAAAAATGCTTAAATAGTTATTTGTGTAACTAGTGGTGAAAGTGGCACTTTGCTGCACACGAGAGCAATGTTTACGCACGAGCCGCAGGCGAGTGCGGAATGATCTCGAGTGCAGCAAAGGCCTTTTTCACTCGTGTTACACATTATATTTTTCCTACAGTCACTATAAAACATATAAATAATTAGTCTTTCAAACACTATACAACACGTTTTTAGGTTCAGCTGGCAAGACAAATGGTGCCCTAGAAAAAGTAGTACCCACGGTCCGTATCACTCCGCTATTTTTCCTCGGCAAGAAATGTGCTCCGCGTTTTGAGAATATAGTTCCAAATGTTTTTGTAATTTGAAGTGGTTTCCGCGCCTAAAAAAATGCTTCAAAGGTATTTTCTTGTTTATTAAGATCGTAGGAATGTTTTAAAAACGTTTAAAAGAAAAGTCCAGAAAGTTCAGAAATACCGAAACTATAAACACGAAATGACAGGTTAAATCGTAGTTATAATAGTCAATCAGCTGCTCATAGTATTATTATCTTTAAGTGTTTGCCAACCTATTTCCAAGCGTACACGGATTACGTGCATAATAGAACCACGCTGTTTTGTGTTGTTTCGTTGGAATCCTGATGTGCGGCAAAGTATAAACCGTACGGCAAAGTATGAACCGTACGGCAAAGTATAAATATACAGCAATTAGCAGCTTTCTGTACTATAAACAGTACAAGGATGCCAACTTTGTAGGGTGACTGTAGGAAAAGGTATTTTCTTGTTTATTAAGATCGTAGGAATGTTTTAAAAACGTTTAAAAGAAAGATAAACACGAAATGACAGGTTAAATCGTAGTTATAATAGTCAATCAGCTGCTCATAGTATTATTATCTTTAAGTGTTGCCAACCTATTTCCAAGCGTACACGGATTACGTGCATAATAGAATCACGCTGTTTTGTGTTGTTTCGTTGGAATCCTGATGTGGGGCAAAGTATAAACCGTACGGCAAAGTATAAATATGCAGCAATTATAAGCTTTCTGTACTATAAACAGTACAAGGAAGCCAACTTTGTCGGGTGACTGTAGGAAAAATAACAAAAATATTAATTTAATCATTTCACTAAGACAGAGAATTTTTACATACAAAGTGCGTAGATGATCTAGGTAGCATTGTTATTTACTTGGACAGCTGTTTCTTCATTAGTTAAAAGCCCAATGATCATGGCTATCTGGGTCCAACCATTGAGTTTTGGATACTTGAGGAGTAGATATCCTATATATATAAACCAACTACCCTTATATAGTATAGTTTCAGCAACAATGAGCCACTGCTATAAGAGTTCGATTCGTTTAGTTAATTGTATTTTATTTAAAGCATAAGATGTGATGGTTAACTATTATTTAATCAAAAGCTTCTGCATTCGACAGATATCAGTTATAGACATCAGCGCACCCTGTTGGCTAAATTCATGTCCATTTTATTCCAAACTTGCTGCAACATTAGCAAGGGAATAGAATATTGACTTATATTCATAGTCAAGGCTAAAAATAACAAAAAAATCCATGTTGGAGACGTTTAACCTAATTTACCCAGTGAAGTGTTTTCCCCTTCAAAACTGTTGACGAACGGTCTACACAACTCCACTACTAACTGTGATCATTGCTCATGATTCGCCACATGGACGTGATGTCTCGGTTTCATTCCCCGAAGTATACTAGGGAAGGGTCAGAGGTCGTTGGGTCTCTTCCTGGATGTACAGATGGTGAACTACTCAACAAACACAAGTTTGCGGTCAAAGAAGAAGTAGTATATTCAACTCCACTAAACTATACAAAAGTAATTGTCTCTGTAGTTTTGAATTTCGAAGCCCGCGTGAGGTCACTAATAATAATAGTTGTGTCTTTCAAAAGGAGTTTTCCGAAACAAAGGGAGTTCTGACACCTGATAAACTCATTTTCTTCTAGATAAATGAAAAAATTACCAACACAGGACAAGGTGGCCCCAAACCAACGGGCTGCAACTTATGACATAGCTCAAACCCATTGGTGATATAAACTAAATTGAAGGTGCACTGTGTGGTATATTCCCCTCTCTTCGACGTCTCCACCATTCAACCAAGGAGGATGACTCAGAAATTAATACTGTAGTCGTCATGTTATCGATGATGTGTATCAAAAATGTTATTCCTTGTTTCTAGAAACTTGTGTTTTCAGATCGTAGCTTTTTTAATCAAATGATGTTTTACTGCTAATGTCTTAGCATTACCAATTTAGCGAGTTCTAACTCATGTTTAAACATTTATTAGACGTTATTCGTCGTGTTATAAAACTATTAAGACACTTTTACCTCGAGTGTCACTTTTAACATTGATTTTTCACCTTGGTATTGTCTTTTTTAAATTGATGTAGGTTAATGATGTGTAATATAAGGCGAATCTGAGCGTTGAGTTCTGTTACTGACTGTAATCAGCGCACAACTTAAATTAGACTCATAAACTAAAATCCTAATGTAGTACAGGCAAAACTCACCTAAGAAAACATAAAAATTAGTCCATTCATGAAACTTGCAGGAAACGTAGTATTTACCATTAGGTATTGGAATCTGAAGAGTCCCTAGTGATTGTGGGGGTGGAAGTACCATTTTATGGGGTTTTAAGTTTATGGGGGTAGTGATTTTGAGAAAATTTTTATTTATGGGATCCAAGCAAGTGGGGTGTCGTTTTATATGTTTCTTAGGATGCAGAATCGAAAAAGAACATAATAAAAGTAATAAAACCGACAGTTTATCAGAAAAAGACTAATTTATTAATGAAAAACTAAATATGACAAATTAATTAAGGTAAAATAATCCAGTTCATTAATATCAATCACCTATTGCAAAATTGATCATGAGTCTGTGTCATATGTTAAAGTTGTGAGGAAAATTAACCAAGAAACTGGTAGTTACGTATCTTTAACCACCACGTGTCATATTGTTCATCAGCTACTGATGCATCATCAGTCATCACCTTCCATGGAATCGTCAGGGTCTCTAACTCGTTCTTCTCCATCATCGTTTTGACTTAACACTGACAGCTTAGTAGTGGGGATGGGTAGCAGAAATATATTTCAGTTCTGGCAATGATCCTGCAACTTAGGGTGAAGATAATATATAAGACCAAGTATGTTTAAAACCGCCCAGAACCGAATGTTTAAGGACTTTGGTCGCCCGTAATGACGTCATCAATATGGAGCTCGTAAGAGGATGCTGGGTCGCTATGAATTGGTTATTATACCAAAATGCTTGAACCGATTTTAATGAAATTTGGCATACAAGTGCTTGAATACTATATCTAATTTCATGGAATAGGCAAAATACCCCCACCGCAGCAAACCTGCAGATTAAGTGAGTTTCCATTTGCCTGATTTGATTTTCAATTAAATCTATTTCAATAACATTAAGTTTAATTAGTTCCTAGGTTTGCTGCTACGGAGAGGATAATAAAGTGGGTTTTTTTTTTTAATTAAAACACTATAGCTTAGGTCAAAATGAATAAATTTGCCAAGTTTTATCAAAATATATCCATAAACGAGTAAACTACAATAGTTTACTTATTCTCCATAAGATTAAAATGTGAATGATAAATTTACAATTTTTGAATTTTCTCGGTAGGTAACCAATATCCGTACAAAAACACTTCAATAAACAAAATTATTTGGTTTTTATGGTGTTCAAATTTATCATGGTATCCAAAATGGTTTAGAGAGAAATTGGAAAATGTTATAGGGGGTTAAACATGACAAAACCTAATTTTGACCCCATAAATCCCCCCAAAAACCCCGTTCCCATGGTCTGATCATGCTGGATTTGCGAACTCGTTAGAATCAATCCAAAGATTTGTTGTACTTTTCTATATGATATAACATCAAACTTTAACAGTGTTAATGACTGTAGACGTGTACTTTTTAAAAAAGGTTAGCACAACTCAAGTAATAACTCAAGCAAAAATTACCCAATGTTGACGAAATTTGATAAAAACGTGTAAATCTACGTTTACTCGAACGAGGTCGCAAACCAGCATGATCGGACCATGAGAACGGGGTGTTCTGGGGGATTTATGGGGTTATAATTGGGTTTTCTCATGTTTGTCCCTCTAAACGTAAAATTTTCGAATTTCTCTCTAAACTATTTTGAATACCCTGATTAGTTATTTTGCTAGTTTATGGTTATATTTTGATAAAACTTGGCGAATTTGTTTAACCTATTCATATTTTAATAAAAAAAAAAAATAAAAAAAACACTTTATTACCCTCCCCGTAACAGCAAACCTAGTTAACACTAAACTTAATGTTATTGAAATTGATTTAATTGAAAATCAAATCAGGCAAATTGAAACTCAATTAATCTGCAGGTTTGCTGCGGTGGGGGTATTTTGCCTATTCCATGAAATGCAGAGATGGCATCACAACCTGTGATTGCAAGGAAAATGAAAGATCGCTGCAGATTTCTGAGAGAGTTGAAAAAAAAAACAAATAATTTTCAATTATTTGAATTATTAACGGCCGCCATTTTGAAATGACCTAACCAAACTCGACCATTGACAAACTGGGATTAGATATAGTATTCAAGCACTTGTATGCCAAATTTCATTAAAATCGGTTTAAGCATTTTGGTATAATAACCAATTCATAGCGACCCAGCATCCTCTTACGAGTGCCATATTGATGACGTCATTACGGGCGACCAAGGTCCTTAAACATTCGGTTCTGGGCGGTTTTACATACTTGGTCTTATATATTATCTTCACCCTAAGTTGCAGGATCATTGCCAGAACTGAAATATGTTTCTGCTACCCATCCCCACTACTAAGCTGTCAGTGTTAAGTCAAAACGATGATGGAGAAGAACGAGTTAGAGACCCTGACGATTCCATGGAAGGTGATGACTGATGATGCATCAGTAGCTGATGAACAATATGACACGTGGTGGTTAAAGATACGTAACTACCAGTTTCTTGGTTAATTTTCCTCACAACTTTAACATGTGACACAGACTCATGATCAATTTTGCAATAGGTGATTGATATTAATTAACTGGATTATTTTACCTTAATTAATTTGTCATATTTAGTTTTTCATTAATAAATTAGTCTTTTTCTGCTAAACTGTCGGTTTTATTGCTTTTATTATGTTCTTTTTCGATTCTGCATCCTAAGAAACATAGAAAACGACACCCCACTTGCATGGATCCCATAAATAAAAATTTTCTCAAAATCACTACCCCATAAACTTAAAACCCCATAAAATGGTACTTCCACCCCCACAATCACTAGGGACTCTTCAGATTCCAATACCTAATGGTAATTACTACGTTTCCTGAAAGTTTCATGAATGGACTAATTTTTATGTTTTCTACTGGTTTTTTAGTATAATTTTACCTGTACTAATGATCAAGAATCGCTAGGAGTAGTTTTCAACTCTCGAAAAGCTATTGAGTTTCTCAGGATAGAACCCTCGACCACAGACAATATAATACTTTACTCCACTGTGCCTCGACCTTCTAAATTGACAACCACTGCAATCGTTATAATACCTAGCCCCAGCTATATAGTTTTGCAAGTCTATCGGGAAAGGTATGCCTCCGTAGCTAGTATCGAACCTGCGACCCCAAGGTCCAGTTGATCGTTTCAGCACCTCAGTTCTCAGAAGAGCTAAGTAGCAAGATGAGACACTTCCTGTCGGCTGCTGATCTATCTGTATTCGATACTTCCGTCAGCATCTACCTGCCACGACGCCGCCGTCGAACCTAACACTCTGGGAAGTTACCGGGCGTCTCGTCAAATTGAAATGATTTAGTAATTGATCAGGCAAGCATTAAATGTTTCAAGTATAAAATTAATGCAGTGTTTATTTAACTGCAAGACCTATTGAACTATAGTTATAGATAGCAATTCCATGAAAGCCCGTGATATTGCCATTCAAGTTGTAAAATCTATTTAATGTATTAAATCTGTAAATTTAATCAGTAAAACGAGGTAATCCCCCTTGCAAACAGTTTTTCCACCCTTCTCTCGAAGAAACGCTATACAAATTGAGTAGTAAAATAATTTATCGTAAAATTATACTCATTACAGAAATAACTTTTTTTTCAATATATTATTAGAGCGGTTTATGTTCTAGCTGTAGACTTGGACGGTGCAAAAACATCTTTACACATATTACTCCTTGGACACTATGATATGTTGATGGGAGATTTTCAGTTGATATCCCTTGTAGTTTGATGTGAGTGTTAAGAAGTTATAAAGGAAATACCGCGGTATTTTGCAGGAGGACATAATGTCAGTGGTTCAATTAAACTAATTACCTCACTGGTTAAAAAATTTGCAAGGGAATTGAATTGTCTACATAACGGTTACATATCCACTCGTATTTTCAAACATACTAAATGAACTTCGTACTGGTTCTTAAGTTTTGCATGCCATAACACCAAAATTTCTGGAACTTAACAATATAATCGCGGATTTACAGAAACTTTTCATCCATTGATATCTATCCATTGATGAACACTTTCATTATGTTTGGTGGATCATTTTTACTCAAGATCACGTGCAATATTTTATATTGATAGTCTTGTTCCAAAATACCAGTGTTGTCAGAAGTTGTTTTAGGCCTTTTGATGTCCTTCAGTTTTTTCACGTCTTTACAGCATCTTTTTACAGCTCATGTGGGGCAAATTCTCTTCTTTATGACTCAGTAATTACACAGCGGTGGACTCAAGATGGCCGCGATACCCGCCCAAGATGCGGGCTTGTACTGTTCAATTTGGAAATGTCGAGTTGAAACTACAGTGAAAAATTCATCTGGGGTACGTGTTTAGTTAGATTTTCATTTTCATTTCTTCCAAAGACGGTATCAAAGTGCGTATTTTGATCTGCTTATGAATGTAAGTCGAGATGTAAAGTTAAGTGAGATGATAAGCTACCGTACATAAATTGTCTAGGCTTCTATTTCTATACCTCTATTTGTAGTCCAAATTTTCGTCAGCAATACGTCACTTAAGGGCGTTTATAAATGAATCATCAGGTTTTAATGGCATGTACCTCACTCAATTCCTGTCCCACATTAATATTTGAAACATGGGCTTAAAAAGCAAGATTCCAAATTTTATAATCAGCTATTCATTAATCAGTCTTGGGTTTTTCTTGGACGTGTTTGCATCATTTACAAATTATTACGATTCAAGAAAAAACTTTTTGACGATAATGAATCGACCCTTTTCAAATGGCCCCTTAGATCTCCTGATCTCACAGTGTGTGGTTTTTTCTATGGGACTATGTAAAAGACAAACTTTATGTACCGAAAATGCCTCAAACGCTTCAAGGGCTCCGTGGACGAATTCCCAATGCTGCAGAATCAATCAACCTTGCGGTGCTAGCCGGTGTAAGGGACAATGTACAACATAAGATTGGAAACTTGCTCCACGGCTAATGGACGGCACATTGAGCACTTGCAGGGGTATCTATGAAAAATTTAAGAGTTCTACTCTCTGTTGATATATTTTATATCCGTATTTGTTTAACATTAACGTCAATAAAATGTTTTAAAACCTGACGATTCTTTTATAAACGCCCTGTAGTTTCGTTACAAATCCAACTTCAAAAGCTCGAAACACGTCAAAACCTCCGATACACCTAAGTACATAACTTTACTGTAGAGATACGACAGAGAGAATTGAATGAGATGACACATATGTTACTAAGATCAGCTGTTTCATAAACCGGGAGTATTTTAAAGTCCAATGATCAATGATATATCGATCCATTAATGAATAACCAGCAATATTATGGACGTGAATTAGAATTACCTGAGTCTTTATGGGTTTATGAGTTACACATTGCACTTAGAACTACACACCACAGCACCACATTATGAGGGAGTCGGTGGTGGTGCGATGGCCTCTTTAGATAGACTCATCTGTGGTCTGTAGCTATGCTGTGCATCCCATTAACTTTCTTATCACTTATCTGACATTCCTCCTCCCAGCTGTCATGTCGCCGCCTTCCTCAAATCTAGGCTCCTGTCATCGTTCATGATGCATTTTCGAAATTTACAGTCCTTTGCTTCTCACTCTACTGCACAGTCTTAAGCTGTGAGAAAGATTTGTTCATTTTCACTTCCACACCTAGTGAGCATGTCAAATTGTTGGCTTAAGTATTCCGAATTCGCGGCAATATCTGGATGAACGATATTGATGGAGTGTCCTAAAGGTTTATTGGATAGTACAATAATATACTTCTCATCGCATTGTGAACTTTGAAGCTTTTTGTATTTTGTGGTTAGTGTTTGTGTTGTTTGAAAGCAGGTTGTAACTAAAAGTTCTTCTTCTCTCTATTTTAGGGTATATTTTATGTCTTTGGTTTTACTTATTAATTATAATACCGCAAGACAAGCAATGGCATGGGAATATATAGTTTTATTAGCTTACATTAGTTTTAAAATTGGTTTAATAGAAAAAATAACAATTAAACGTCCTTAATATGAGCAGGACGGAACCAACGATAAAACTGTCTTCATGCATAATATACATCTGTAATAAATGTATTTAATCTATACCTAAGGTAATTTGTCTAATCATGAACACACGTACAAGCAAAATAAAAATAACTGAAGCAGTCTGGCTTTTACATTTGAGATGTTTTTAACAAGCTACCAATCTGTTTGCTGATCCGATCGTTTTACTTCCTCCATGACATTCAGCATTTAATTTACGAACACAGCAGAGTTAAAAATTCGCCACTAAAAATCGGTTGACACAACTGCCAATTAATTTTTCTTGTACGTAGACACATCTGTATACCTGACAACCACATGATCATTTTGCTGTTATTTCATACTATGTGTTCCAGCACCAATGGAAATTCTACGTTTCCAAATTCTTATATTGTAACATTATGAAAATCTAACGTCGACATTCCGTTTAAGATTGGTTTATGTGTCTTCACTTCTGGATCTGCGTCCTGATGATAGAAAACTGTAACGTCTCTGAAACGTCATTCAACTATAGTTTTAGAATACGGTCCAACAAATAAAACTAGTATACCTTATGAGAACGATCGTGAAAGACTGTATTCTCCATTACTAATGTTAGAAAAAATATTTTATAATTACAAACAAGGAAAAGGGACAAATCAGATCGAACACTGATGAGTCGCTGTTATTTTATACTCTAACATCCTTTCACACATTGCCTAGACCAGATTGTCTCTGAAAGTTATTTCTTTCAAGTGTTTGTTTACATAGTTGAAGGCGGCAAAGAGCGAAGGAGAGGTTGAGGTTATTGCCCGCCTCTCAGCTGATCATTCTAATTAAATCTGGCGGGTTTAATTGATCAGCTGTTTAATCGGCCTGTGACACAACAGAACTGGCCTTGTCTCTTGTCGGCTGCCGACAGACACCTGTGAGTGTTATATAGTTTCTCAACCACCAAATAAAACGTCATACATTTATTTTTGAGCTTTGAATATCTGGTATATATTTTCTATTTGCATTCCTCAACAATCATATGTTATTATTATTAAAACGTTTTTATTAGGTCGCTTTCTTGTCCGCTACACATTTTACAACCGATTTTATACTAACTTCCCGATGAGCTAGGGACTTGAAACTTGAAACATATCTCACAAATGGAAGACAATGCAATATTATACAATCTAATTTTCATATTTCCCTTGGGCTACGCCCCATGGGCTTGTTTTTATTAAATCGATTTCTAGCAAATTTTGATACTTCCCGATGAGCTAGAGACTTGAAATTTGAAACGTAGCTCACAAATGGATGACATTGCAATATTATATCATTTAATTTTCATATTTCCGTTCGGGCTTCGCCCCATGGGCTTGTTTTTATTAGCTCGCTTTCCTACAAATTTTGATATCAATTTTACACGATGTTCCCGATAAGCTAGAGACTTGAAATTTGAAACATAGCTCACAAATGCATGACAATGCAATATTAAATCATTTAATTTTCATATTTCTTTCAAATTTTTCATGTTTACATTTTAAAAGGATGTAAATATATCAACTAATTTAAGTCAGCTGTAAATACTTAAATTTGACAGTTCGAAGAGCAGAGGTTAAGAGGTACAGGTTATGCTCCCAAGAGATTCTTTATACAAACAAACATTTCAAAATAAAGATAAACAATCTGATTGCAGGTATCAAGGTGTTTGTAAATAATGTTAATTTTTGTTTATTTAGTATTCTATAAAGTAAACAATAAATATTTCGAGTGAATGCATTGCAGAGAAATTCCATAACAAACTATAGTTAAATTATTATATATTGTGAGTTTTCGGATTAACGAACTGTAAACATGTAATAATATCAATTATTTGTGAATATTGCATGATAACTCATATTATGGTCAAGGAGACAGTCACCCAACGCAAGCGACGCCTAGAGAAGGAAAAGAAAAAAAGACTAGTTAAGCTTCAACAGGAATCGGAGGTTTGTAAATCGGCAAGACTACTGTCAGCGTCAGGCCTATGCTCAACGGGAAGTTGATTTCCATCTAACCAAAAACACTTTTTGTGACAAGTGTTATGATATCTGGAAGATTTAACATGCACACACATTAAAACTAAAAAGTATAAAATAATTTATAAATAAAAAACTTTTTTAAACAAAACGTTTTTAAACGCCCTAAAAAGTAGAAAATAATTTACAAATAATTTATAAATATGTTGAGAGAGTATAAATACTTGTACAATTTAAAACGAAAAACGTGGGATGCATGCAATAGATAGTTTACCTTCACCTACTGAACTAATGTATTATTATCAATTAATTGCATGCACCCAACGTTTTTCGTTTTAAATCGTACAAGTATTTATACTCTCTCAACATATTTATAAATTATTTGTAAATTATTTTCTACTTTTTAGGGCGTTTAAAAACGTTTTGTTTAAAAAAGTTTTTTATTTATAAATTATTTTAAATATGTAATCCTGATGTTTTTACTATTGTGATTATAAAAACATTGTTCTCAATACAGACTCATTTACAACACCATCTTGAAATAACTTATTCTATACTAATTATCTAATATTCCTTCAAGTATTTTAGATTAAAGTAAAATTCCATTGCCACGCTGTAACCAGATTTAGCATAAAAATTAAATAATTTGAATTGAATCCCCGACATAGTGCTGGTATAGGCGTAATCTAATATTATCTGTTAAATATCGCAACTTGTTAACAAGATAAATAAAAGAATAATATAGGCCTATTGCAATTTATAGTATCTTTCATGTCACATCAAATAACAAAGTGACAGTGAGTTCAGGAGAAAATCACCAAATCGAGTTTTTATAGGAGCGCATTTTGTGAGTGGGGCATTTAACTATTGGTTAAATTTTGATTAACACCTTGGTTACAGCTGGTTCATTTATCTATAGGACCTCTAATTTTCGCTAAGTAAAATGTAAAACCAGCTGTTTAGGGTTTCTTTAATGGTTCGTCCGTACATTAAAATTCAACAAATTAATTTTTTTGAAATAGTTGAATTAGTCAATCAGTAACTTAAGGTCCGCTTAGTGAAATTTAACATATAACCACGGAGATAAAACATTATAAATTTCATTTCTAAGTATGGCGGTAGGAAAAGCTGCAAATGATTGTAATTGTTACCACTTTAAAAGTTGAAACAAGAGTTCTTGTGATTTAGCCACCCCAATAGATTAAGCTACATACAAAGTCTACATACATAAGTGCATACTAGGGCGATGTTTCAGTTGGAGAGGTGTGTAGAATGAACAGTATGATAGCTTTGCTCCTGACTATAAGATCAGCTGGGTTAAAAAACTGACTTTACGAGTGATTGAACCGGCGCGATGGCAACCTTCTGTTAAATCGGCGAACACCATGTCCACGCAGCTACGAAGCTATTATGTTGTAAGCGTGTGTGTTCAAAGTTCCCAAAATTAAATAATTGTTTACTACCGTTATAACTCCAAAATTTATATCCGACAGACATTGCGCGCAAGAGTAAATGTTTACTAAACTAAACTGTATTCCCCTGAAACCCCCCATGACACTTAGACCTTTGGAAATGATGTGCGGCTGAGAATGATTTGTTTACATGATGAATGAGGAGTCAAAAAGAAGATAGTGAGGATGACTGATGTGGGGAGTGAACAAGGCGATTAACCCGGGGTTTTTGTACGGGTAAATTCCCCCTTCCAAAAAACGACCTCCCATACCCTTAAATACTTTATGGAAATAATCCGATGATTTTTGAGTTGGCACTGTAATCTCCGCTTAACCTTTTGATAGAGTGCACCTTTGTCATCTTAAGTTTAATCTATGTTCTATTTTTATATTAATTTGGGAATGTGTAGGGCTACTTAATTTTCCAATAGGAAAAACACTTTGTGCCTGTTCATTTGTCTTTAAAATGAGTATTGTTATTTTTATATAACTTAATGGGAATAATGCATTAATTAAACATAATTAACAACATATTTGTATCAATGTGATATAATAAGCTAGGAAACGACAGGGTTTGGAGCAGATTGTAGAAATGTATTCTATAAAAACCTATCAATTTATCTTTTAAATCAATTTATTTTTTTCAATTTTTGAGAAAACCATAAGCCGCACACCTATTAAATGCATACTTGAATAAAAGGTCTTGATGTGAAACTTCCCTGAAATATATTAGTTCATCGAGAAACTCTCTTGAGCAGGAACCTCAAAGGGCTGTATTTAATCGCATTTAAAATATTAAAGATACATCAGCTGTTAGATTTGTTTTGGTTTTAGTTTGTTTGTTTACTTTACCTTAAGTTAACTTCTTGGTCTAGGTTTAAATATTATTTTTGATTATTCCACACAGTTTACTGCAAATACATAACAGATCTCCATAAGTAAGTAAAATTGAGCTTTTCCCCTATGATTCCTAAACAAATGTGTAACTGTTTCTTATAGTAAGTTTTAAGAAATCGCATTATTCTCTTGTTTAATCTTACCCCGTAGCGAAGTACAGGCAGTTCAACTAGTCTATATAAATGGAAATGTTGTTAATAATGGTGTTACTAGTGTCATTATGGGGGTAGTGCGTTGCCCGTGCACTATTTAGATTTATATGATGCCTGTTTTCATGTTTTACGACATACGAAAGTTAAAACGAGATTATTTTTCATTGCTGTTTGTGATTCTGTTAGTATCTCTTAGGCAATAGAATAAAACACAATTTCGGTCGTACAACACTTTAATGTTCATATAATACGTCATACGTGAATACCAACAAAAAGTTGTCCAGTGTCTATTGAAGTTAATATGTCGGTCAATGCTCCGATACCCTTATTTTTCACGTTTCAAGGAAATATGAGAATCCCGTTGTAGGTGATTGAACTATATTTTTGTATCCTCTCCATATGTGTAAAAAGTATTTGGCTGCGAAGAATATACCATAGTTCTTAAAATTAAAGACATTCTTTGATGTGATTTTCAAATTATTTTGTTCACAATTCTAAAAAAAAAAGCTGAGGCCGATAATATCTCAAAAGGATATAATGGTAGGTTGCTAAGTTGTATTTATGTATGGGGAAGCTTTAGAATAATGAGATTTTTAAAAACCATCCCAGAGCTTCCCCCAATGAATTTAAGACTTTCCGTTGTATCCTTATTTGTATTTATTCCCCCAATTGATGTATAAGATAATTCTGTATATTCATTATTTAAAAAATGTTTTTTAGTATCATAAAGTTTCTAATGTTTTTTATTAGTTCATGATGGTTATAATTTTTTCACTCAGCCCCCTTTACAGATGGATTGTGAAGGCTCTAGTGTAAATACTCTATCTTTAACGTTCGGTTTTTTGTTTTTGTGAGATCACTGAGCTATTTCGTTCAATGAACTTCTGATATCTCATAGGTCGACCTATACAATCTATCTTTTGTAACGGAAAGAGAAAATATAAGATTTCTTGTTCCCAAAAATTAATTTGGACAAAGTTTAGATTGCGTAAACGAAATTTTACATTTTGGCTGTTTTAAGATGTTTTAACTTCAAAAGAATATGTTCTTTTGGTAACAGTTTCTAGTTAACCTGAGGTACATCTTCATGTTATATAGAAGCTTTTACTCTTTCAAAACCGCGAACTGTAACACATATATTTGTCTACAGACGGTAGCCCAAAAAGGCTGTCAAATCTAGTCTTTGGGCGACTGATTTGGCTCGTTGAATTTTAAAGTATTTGCTGACGTGTACTTTTCAGCAATCAATCTAAAGGGCAAGCTACAATTTAAGTGAATTTGACCTCAATGTTCAAGGAATCGTCGACCAGAATTATCGCAAAGTTAACAACGCGGCCATATCCTAATACCAAGATTCAACATTCTATTTCAAACCATGATCATTTTGCAGTTAGCAGACCGTGTTTACATAAAGTAGACTAACATCCACTAATGATTACATTTAAGTATCTCAATACCTAACTTCTTAGACTATTAATATCAATTATAGGGATACAAAGAGCCATACATCTTGAGAAGTGAATAGTCTAGTTTATTCTAGCTGAAGCACCCGGTTTATAATTAGAGTGTTTATCGAATGGTCGGTCGTACTAACAGTCCATCCGTCATCCCGCAAGGCTCTGGTTTAGGTCCTCTCTTCTTTCTTTCTTCTCTCTCCCTCGCACTCTCACTCTCTCTCTCACTCACTTCAAGTGTTTGTTTTGTAAACATCTCTCATACGAAGGCGGGTCTCTAAGCGACCACTTCCTGAAGTCCCTTACCCACGTTAGTCCTCCAGTATTTGTTGAGGTTTCATTGAAGTTTCTATTGAAAAGACATTTTGTAGATTTCGGTCCTTAAAGTAAATATTGTGTGTTGTTTTTGACTACGTTGTGTAAAACAAGAATTTTGTCGGATTAGAGCTGTTTAGTTGCTTCACGAATCAATTTGTATAATTGCTAAATAATATCCATCTCTTAATTTTGACATTTGGATGAAACATACTTCTAGCTCTAGCCTTGATTGTAATACCTTAAGCTAAATCCTTAATACCTTAATAAGGTAAATCTTTAGGATTTACCACCTTAAAGAAGACAAATACCACCTGAGACAGCGGTGTTGCCTTTGATGACAGGCAAACTAGAAATGGTATATACTCGTAAATGGTTGTTTCAGCCTGAGATTTACCTATATACATATCGAAAAGGAGGGTGTAGGTGTAGACAAAAGGAAATAATTGTACTCTGATGGGAGGCCACGTCACTACCGTAGTTCCGAAGCATGGTGTTTGGCCGATTCAGTTAAAAACTGACCCAGTTGTCTTCGATCATTATTTTAATAGTCAAGGCTCAAGGAACAACTTTTCTTTGTCTTCAAGCTTAAAAAAGGCATTACACTCACCTTTCACTCATACTCAAATTAAAATACGTATAATTGTGTAGCTATCCCAATGGATAATAATTAAATTATCCCAATAATTAAGTGATGGTTATAAACTCCATATTTCAATGAGCAGCCTTTCCTGATCTCCACAGCTCTGTTACGACTTCTACAATCCAAGTGCACAATCGTGGAATCGGGTTGTCTAAATATTATATTTTGCATCAAACCAACTATTTTCAGACTGTTTTTGATCTGGCTACCGATAATTGTTACGTGGGTCATATCTTCTACAGCCCCAGAATGCTCCATCCTCACAATGCCCAGATGTAGGCCGACGTAGTGACCTTGGTTCGGCCGGTGAACCCAACAAATCTGTTTTGTCTGGCGGAATCCTGGAATGTAAAACCACCTTTGCACCATATGAAAGGTCTGCTCTGAATTGTTCGTTCTGATTTTCAGCTCTCAAGATACTGTACTTCTTGAATTACGGTGAACAATTCATTGTGGTGTTTTGGCTGGTGACGTCGACTTGTCCCGTTTTCAGTGTTTAATTCAAGAGCAACTATAAGATTGCCCAACCAACTACTTGATCTAATATAACTCCTACCTACTTTTGGTATTAGGGGGCTGACCGCGTCGTTCAACTGGCAAAAACACTGTCTGACGTTTCCGACGAGTTGCAGCATTTCATCTTTGGGCCATGGTAATATTGATTCAGTTTCAATTGATTGATTTGTCGGCAGTTAATCCATTCAGCTGCTATTCATTCATCAAAATTGTAGCTAACTCCGAAGATGAATTGCTGCAAGCACGAACAATGAACCATAATGGTCTATATAGTATGTACTTGCAAGTAATCCAAAACGCTAGACAGTAGTCCTATGTTCACAAGTTCATTGACGTGGTTATCTCCCTGACCAAGATTCCACTTCCTACTATTATTTAAATGTCTATGGTGTACAAAAACGTGTGATAAAAAGAGTAAGCCCTGTGAGAGGGATACATTAATTAAATAAGAATCGTTAAAAGCTAAACAATTTTCTATTAGTAATAGTTAAACGGTCTATTCATGGGTCCGCAAAATGAACTAAGTCAGCTGCTATTATGATTTTAAAGCAACAAACCTTCATTTTAATAATGTCGGATACCAGATTATTTTAATTCCGATTCCACCAAAATAAAACTCGACTTTTATCCATATTGGTGTAACCCTCCATCTGTGGTAAACACTTGATACGCATTACCGGACACTTCTTTAGTAAGATGAGGCTATAATTAGGATGCTCTCACGGTGGAGTAAAAAGTCGCCAATTTTTTGTCCGATGCTCGCTGAAGGGGATGCGCTTGGGTTGAGGGAAGCCCTGGAGGAAGCATCAGGTTACGAGAGCGGTCTGCAACACACCCTTGGCTGACCAGAGGGACAAAGCACAGATCCGACCACTTGGGATGAACGTATCTTGCAGTTAACATAAATTGTAGGTATTTCATACTTTAATAAAGCATGGGCGCTGGGGTAGCTGAGTAAGCAATGGTACTCACCTAGTAACCAGAAGGTCTAAGTTTCATGTTTAAAACTGGAGCATTGGTCCATGTAAACTGGACCACTATCCATTATCATTGTCATTTTGGTAAAGAACCTTTTAGCTCGGTCATTTCCTGGATAAAGAACCAGGTCTTTGTAGTTAAGACTACACATATCATCCCACCCCACTCAACACTGGTTTGCGTTGATTTGGGAGGTGATCATTTTAAGTATTCATTACTACCTCTTATTCGCTACTGAATGATACATACTAGCTTTAAAACTAAAGGAATTGTAAAAAAATGCATACAAGATTTCTTTGTCCATCTTGAGCGTCAAATAACTTATTACATACTAGTTTTTACATATAACATAGGTACTAATAAATTTCAATCTTTGCATTGGTAGGCATGATTTTGTCATACTTTTCCTACCGTGGTTTTTTTCTAGTACATACTGTAAAATATTTTCGAAGAAAGTCAATTGGTCTGATCACATTGTAAGAAACCTTCTTGGTCAGCCATTTGCCGTTGAAGTTCGTAATATTTTCTGCATACCACCCTCTCAACTTGGCTAGTGGTTGATCCTATATAGTGAGTTGGTGCTAGGTGAATGGAGATGTGTGTTAAGGGAATATAGAAGAGTTATGAGGGAGGTTAGGAAAGAAATTATGTTACAAAAAAGAACCGATAAGTAGAAGATTCTACAGGATAACGGTCTGAGGAGGTACCTCGGGATTCGTTCAACCACCTCGCTCTACCCGGTTGGAAACTGTCCAGTTTGATTATAGAGAATAGTTGACCATACATCACCATCTATATAAATAAAATTAGAGTTTTGTCTGTACATTGCTTAGAATAATGAACTTTTTGGTTATTTTTACATTTCATAGGTCAGAGAAACCGAATCAAACCTTATCTCAATTTCTGTCTGTCTGTCTGTCTGTCTGTCTGTCTGTCTATCTGTCATTCTCTTGGTAACGCTAAAATACGCACTTTATTACAACTACTCCTCAATAACTATAGCACTGTCCCGCCTGAAACTTATTTTCCAAATACTATACATATATGAGATGGTTTTAGACGTATTTCATCGAATATGAGACAGTTAGATATTTAACAGTAAACCCTTGAAAATCAAGTTTTTGTCGATTTTTGACGTGGAATTTCTGGAAGCCCATGTTAACCTTATGAGAAATGAAATTATTGAATCTTAACAGCTGTTTCAATTAAACAAGTTGGTTCTGTTCTGTGATGTTCAATAGCATTAAAGTTACAAGGATTACCAACAGGGTGCAGCACTAGCACTATTATTTCTTTTACATTTATGACAACAGCTAATTTGCAACCTGGAGGCGAGTGAGCGTAGCGAACGAGCTAACCTGAAGGCAAGTGAGCGTAGCGAACGAGCTAACCTGAAGGAAAGTGAGCGCAGCGAACGAGCTCCAACATACAGGTGAGTGAGCGTAGCGAACGAACTTCAACCAGGACGTGATTGAGCCATGCAAACGAGATCAGATAGTAAAAATAAAAGTAAGCCTACCGTTATAGGATCGACCGGCAGACACAGAGGTAATTTAACCTTTTATTGATTGTCATACCGATCCGGAACAACAAAAAACAACATAAAATGAAGCTATGTATAATAGTTTGGCCAGCATATCTTAAAATATGCAAACCAACTGCTGTTCGTTATATAAGAAGGTTTCAACTGAATATTATAAGATCCCCGTGCGTAGAACGGGTACACAGCTAGTTCTCTAAATAAATAAAGAGTCTTTTCTACTTTTTGCCTAGCCCTTTGACCGCATATATCTCCAAACCACTGTGTGCTTGCGGCGGTCCAGTGTTCGGCGACTCAGACTCATGTCGCATTTCGTTACTCATAAGAAGAGAAGAGAGGCACTTTTTTGAACCCTTCCTTGGATTAGGAAACTTGTTCTTTACGTACACTTTATACATACCCAAATGTGTGTGCGTGTGTTCGCGCGTGCGGTGGTCCAGTGTTGGATGACTCAGGCTCAGTTCGTCTCGTTTCTCCCGGTTCACCTTGGACGCCGTCTCATTGAGGCTAGTTTTGACCCTTATTGTGCTTCATGTTGGAGAAAGTCGACGGGTGGTCTGGTCAATGTTATCTCATCGATGTACCTACGCGATCTCATCAAACATAGGGTCCGCCACGCGCCGCCTTGGGTGCTGGCATCTTGGACGATATCTTCGCCCAGATAGGGTCTGAACTGTTGACTACCAAGTAGTGTTGAATTTGGATAATGCTCTAGTATATTTCTTATCGGCAACTACTGAAGCTTGTTTTAAAGAGTGTTTAAAGTCCGGCTACATTTTGAGTGGCTAAAGTCAATTAATTGTATTAGTTTTTAGATTGCATTTAACCAAAAAACAAATCGACAAACGTGCAAAAAGTGTAAATTGTCAAACATAACGGTAGGTCGGAACAGCTTGATCCATTTGTTTTAGTTTACGTTTAGAATTTGGAGCTAAACTCAACATTCAAAATTGGGGGAGTAGTTGGTTGAAAATGTCTCGAGAGTTTTGTTTATGGACACGTAAAACATTTCTCTGTCTAGTAGGCGGAGTACGCGTAGTAGATTCTTTTCTAGTTTGTTTCTAAAAATTTACGTAATTCTTCCACAATATTTACAAGAAAAGAATACATTTTTTAATTCCTATCATTCACCAAGTATTGGACGAGTGTATGACTATTAACATACCCAACACTTTCCCTGTTGTCTACCCTCTCATTATGTTTGACAAATCGTCCCCCAGCTATCTGAAAGTGGCTGTTAAATATCAAAACTGTCTGTCTTGACGCTTATGATTGTTTCTGATAACGATAATTCGTCAGTTCGTTCTCTTTTGTCCTAATAAAACAACTGATCGTGAATTTGGTACAAATAGTTTTTAGTGATTATTTTTTATCATGTAATGTAATTTATTTAATTGCTAGTAGCTATACCCCTGAGGAGCGAGCTGGTCTAGTGGTTAGAGTGCGGGACTTCGGTCGCTGAGGTCCCGGGTTCAAATCCCACCAAGTCACCAATGGAAATGTTAATGCCGCAACCCCAAGCTACCACAGAATATATACTACTATAACCATAATAGAAGTATATTTTCTGTGAAGCTACTTAGCTAGGTCTAGCCTGAAGTAATGTGAAAAAACAATTACGGGCTCGTGCCTAGCGTCCTAAGACAAAAAAGTAGTTGTACCTGACCATCACAAGGGTTGTGGGAAAAAATTACAGTACATCATGTAAACTAGAAACACTTTCAGAGTGATATGTGGATGTATCAACGAACGTAAGGTAGTTCATTTAGTTAAGGGTCGCATCATCATACACTAAAAATAGTTTTATTTTAGTTCAGGTGTATTTAATTAATTCTAAGCTAATAGCGTTAGCTACAATAACATACAAATCGATGTAATAATTTTAGTTTTAATGCATCAAAACCAGCAATATGTGTATTACCAAAGTTCTATATCTGATTTTAAGAGGTTTTGGATGAAGTCTCAAAAGTAAGAATATCCAAATAGGAATAACAATCGCTTTCATTCTCTAAAATGACATTATAATCCAAGGTACGTACCTTAAGAACATTCTTTGAAACCCTTGGCTAATTTGGTGCAGTAAGTTTTGCTTGATTGAAATTGAAACCAGCTGTACTCGATCAATGGCATTTAAATAATTGATCCTGGCTAAAGAAACAGCTGATCTTAGCCAGTGAAAAAGCTACACAGATCTTCATACACCCTTCGTTAATAATTTAGCTTACGTACTCTATTTACTAGTAATGTTATGAAGTGGAAAGATAGGTAGATGGTTGAAAGACACTTCACTTTAATACCCGTAGTCTTTTACTATGGTTTTGATAGTATTGTTGTGCACATGTGCGATGGTGTATCTGTTGCATTTTCGTCACCGTATAGTCGTCGGCGACTCACAAGGAGGTCTGGGAATGAATGAGTCCTTTTACAAGCCTACTGATATGATATCTACCATTAGAGTGGGTAGGGTTAGTAAACCACAACACGGAAACCCAACTAGAGTAATCTTCGTCCTGTAGGTTCACTAAGCTAGATAAACTTCGATATCTTCATAATGTATTATGCTACCAAATTCTGTTTGAATATTTCAAGGAAAGATACAACACCAAAATACGAATTGGATACCAGATTTTTTTTTAAAGATCCCCGTCAACCAAAGGCAGCATCTGGCTACTTCGGGCCTTTTCTTACATCCATTCTCTAAAACCCCTAATCATATTTTGAACTTAAAAGATTGTGAAAATTATTTATTTTTTGAGATTGGGCTCTTGAAGATCACTCAAAGGATTCTAATATTGTTTGCTTTCATCTTTTCTCCATGGTTGATCTCTCCTTTATCCATTTTGTTCCTGGTTTCTTCAGTCCTTTCTTTGTTTGACATTCCACCTTTTTCCAAAAATTATTGATGGCGTTTCTTAATGTGTTTGGCCAAGCCGTTGTTGAGTTGACTTTCCTTCTAAACAATGCTTCTTATTTTTATTCTATAAAGTAAGAACTCTATTGATTGATTCTCGTTGATAGACGCCTTGTTATTTGAATCTGAACACTATTTCAATGCTATAAATTTGAAATAAAAACTTCACCAATATTTTCTGAATTTTTAATTTCATGGGGCCTTCATCAGACTCATCACAAAACTGAACGTTATGGTTATGTTCAGTTTTGTGATGTGTCTGATGATGCCAGCATAGAATATAGCAAAAGGCCTCATGAAATTAAAAATTCAGGAAATATTGGTGACATTTTTATTTTAAATTTATATTACCAGTTCTTCTTGAAGATATTTCAATGCTAATTAATATTATTTTTTGATATGATTTGTAAACTATGAAATGAAACCTTTTTGGATATGTTACGATTTCCCACATCTCTGTGCTCGTTATTATTAGACCTATAGCTTTATTTAACACTTTGTACAGTGTGTGTTATATTTTATGTATTTTCTTTTGTTTCAGGTAAGTTAACACCAAATTTGGAAGATAAGAAATTTCAAGGTCAAATTGTCAGGTAACCTGCATTAAATTCAGTATTTTTAATAATTACTGTTATTTGTTTAAAGTTACGTCTACGTCTGCTTCAGTTTGGATGACAATTTAAAACAGTTGAATTTGCAGGTGACTTTGAACTTTAGGTTTATATGTTTCACATTTTCAGAGTTAAGATATTAATGGTTCTACGATGTTGTTTTATGCAAATTTTAACCCTCTTAGTTCCTTGTTTTTCCAATTTTTTGGGAAAATAATGTTCATCAGATGTAATACTTAACTTAGTACACAATTCCCTCTGTGTACACAGTCAGATATTCATGTTAGCCAGTGTGAAGAACGTAGCGTATCAGTTTAAGCGGTGGAAATATGATGGATAATCCCATAGTTGACAATGATTTGGCACATGATGCGTACTCACTAATCTGGTCAGTAAATCTTAATTTGATTTAATGCATATTTTATTTTCATTATAACTCCACCCCGCCCAGGCCAGGTTTCAAGATTGGCCACCCGCCGCGCCACCTGCTTTATTTGCAATTTGATAGCCTCCCCGGTATCTCGATGAACGGATTGACACTACGGTTTATGTGCTTGTTAGGTAGAAAGTGTAATTTACATGGTTTATAAGCAATCGACGAGACTCTAACAACGTTTCACAACTGATTTTATTCAATACTAGCTGGCCCGACAGACGTCGTCCTGTCCTAATGTGTTTTTATATCAAATGCTCGTTCATTTTCAAGATGAGCTCGTTCGCACGGCTCAATCACGTCCTGGTTGAAGTTCGTTTGCTACGCTTACTCACCTTTAGGTTGGAGCTCGTTCGCTGCGCTCACTTGCCTTCAGGTTAACTCGTTCGCTACGCTAACTCGCCTCCAGGTTGAAGTTCGTTCGCTACGCTCACTCACCTTTTGGTTGCAAATTAGCTGTTCTCATAAATTAAAAATAAATATAGTGTTGCACCCTGTTGGTAAACCTATTAACTTTTTAATGCTATTGAACATCACAGAATCGAATTGTTTAGTTGAACCAGCTGTTAAGATTCTGTATTTCCATTTAAATATGAGTACTCGTAAGGTTAACATGGGAAACCCCAGATCCACTGGGGCGGAGCCCTTTTGACGGATCTGCACCAAACTTCACACAAACCATCCTTGAATACAATCCTGTATGCTTAATAAGGCCTGAAAGTTTCATTACAATATGTCAAGCAATTTCGGAGTCCATGAAGGACAAACAAACATACATTGGATTTTATATATATAGAAGAAAATCGATTAGTACCTAGAATTTCTACTAAAGTGTTATTTGTTTGGCAATTCGCATCGCATTTTACTCATTTAATAATCAGTACATTAAACATATTTGATGTAACCATTGACTCTGTATAGTGATTGGCTCGTTTGTGTTCGCTATAGTGAAACTACTCTTAAATGTTGGCTACTTTTGAAAGGATGGAACTTCTCCGATCATTTGGATTAAAAAAGGTCGCGTCAAAAGAACAGAGAGTATGAAATCGTTCCGAACGCCGCATTAGTTTCCATCAATAAGTGGGATGATCTCATTTTTCCATAACTAACAAACAATTCAGGTCAGTTTCACTACCTGTATTGATGTTTCAGTAGGTAGGCTGATAAGCTTAGGAGCGATGACGCGTTGTGTTAGTTACGAATAGTATGTATTACGACAAGGGTAGGTTATGGGTTGTATTGGGTGTATTCAGCGAAGGTGGTTGCTGTTATTTTTGCCGGATATTCGCAAGAGCCAACCAGCCCCAACTGTCTTTTTAAAACGGACATTTGCTTCGCACCAATACGAAACCTCAGACCACATACTGTGGGAAGAGTGGAGGAATGTTTGCTCGATGCTGACGCCGGCTCTCTGCCTCAGCACTCAGCCCTCAGCTCCTGTTACATTGACCTTTCATAGAAACATCGGGTGACTGCCCTTCGTGCAATGGCTTCCTTATAAAATTGTACTAGCTTAGCCGTGTTTCGTCACGGGATAAGGAAGAAGAATATGCTAATTATGTTTAAAGATGGTTAAAGTTACTTTAGAAGCAACGTTCACCCATTCGCCCTTCTTTATAAAAAAACATAAATCAACCGAAGAGCTTAGTTACATACAAACTTTCTTAAGCTTTAACATTCAGTTTTGGATACTATGGTAAACTTCCCATCGATATTAAAACATTTCCAATCTAATAAAACGTAATTGAATTAGGCACCCACAGAGTAGCAAAAACAGGCCAACTTTTTAGGCTAAATGGTAGACAGAGTAAAAAAAAAATAAACAGCTGGTATTCTTTATTCCAGCTTGTTTTTTTTAAGGTTTCCTACAGTCACCTGAAAAAGTGGGCTTCCTTGACTGATTATAATACAGAAAGTTGCTAATTACTGCATTTACTTACTTTTCCCACAAGTTTTTTTTTTTGCCGCACACCAGTACTACCAAACAACACAAAACAGCGTGATTTTATTATGCAAGTAATCCGTGTGTGCCCGAAATAGGTTGGGAGGTACTACGACTACGATCAGCTGGTGCTGTTGTTTCCCGTTCAAAGCTTGGATTTAAGGATTTAACCTAACCTAAAACGTGTCGTTTAACCGTTTGAAAGACAAATTATTTCTATGCTTTCCTAGTAACTGTAGGAAAAATATAATATGTAAACGAGTGCAAAGTGCCACTTCGCGCAATAGTTACACATTTTAGCTCCACAACACATGTGTTGAATGAATACTACCGATTCTGCAGACGAAAACTACAATTTGTACGAATCCATTTAAAGGAAATCTGTGATAAGAGAAGGGATATCTCTTGCAGATGCCACGAGTCAGTAGTTGGGTTTCGCGTCCGGATCCCCTTATCATGTTATCACTGGAGGAAACGCCTCCGCTACTTCCGTCAACTCTCTTCCTCCACCACCGTTGACACGATGACCTATCAAGTATAATTAGTCATTGAGGAATAACATGGTAATGATGTTCACAAAGAATAATACTAATGGGTGGTGGAGTGAATAATAGTTATCGCCTAGACCTAGGGGTAGCCGATTCGATCCTGAGAATAAGTCCGCTGTTATTGATAATATTGTTGAATAATCGTCCTGGCTATGGGTCGTCTTAGGTCAGTAACAAAGTTGTCATTTCACTCACTGAACACTCATCGTTCTCTCATCTTTGTCTCGAAAATACATGCCCTGATTTGTTGACGTTGTAATATTCTAATCAAATACATATCTAGCTTAGAGCTGTACATGAGAATTTTAAGTTCCGACCTGTGAATAAATTGTTACTACTGTAATGAATGAATAATGTATACACTATATGTAAGTTAGTTCTTCAATTAGTGATACTATACAGTTATTTCATTATTTTAGATAAGCTGTAAAATAATTTATATCATTATTATTTTACAATTTATGGCAACAGGTTTGTTTCTGGTGGTAACTGTCCTTTTTCAATGATCGTGGCTAAAGAAACGGCAAATCTTAGTGATAAAGCTACACAAATCCTCTCACTCTAGTTTACACACTTTTCATTCATATTCAACATAAAGTTCTCACAAAATCACGTCGCTGCCTATGTGTATCCAGCACACCTAAGAGCGTTTGAGAAACAAAATCAAATGTACCCCTATTCATTGTTATTTTAATTTCGTCGTGTGGAACGGTGTGGACCCGATCAATAACTATTTCCCAAGGTGTTACTTTGGATATTTGGAGATCTTACGTAAAGCTCGAAGTCAAAAAATTAAAATACGAACAGCAGTCCTCTAGGTTAAAGAAAGTATTAGGCCTTGGTTGTGCACAATAAGCTGTTCCAGCCTTGGTGGAAGTAAGGCAGCTGCGATGAAATCCATAGTAACTTGTAAGCCTGGCCCTCTGTTTAAAAGGCCTTTAGGTTAGTAAGTCTTTTAGGTGGTGTTTCTATTGCATTATCGTCACCGATTCTCAAAAATTATTTGAGATAAAAAAACGATTGAAGCTTCTTATGGCAAAAATCAGATACACATAAAATTAATTTGAATTACCGTAAAAATGTGGTATTGAAGAAGTTTCCAAAGATAAATCTTAATAAGTATTACGACTGTTAGCCAAAATACTTCACTGTTACAGTAATTGATTGTTATCCAAACAAACAATAAAATACTTATGCTTATGTTTGCACAACGGTATTAACATTTAATTTGCGTATACTGAATGTGTACTGTGTGACGATTAGATAAATATTCATTTATGAATTATAGCTTCCCCACGTTTCAGCGCCATCTGGCCCATTGAAGCCTCCGCGATTCTCTACCCATTGATATTCAGCAATCATCTCGCCTCTTGGCTACCTCGTAAATCAATTATTAATGAGGATTACTCACTGTTAAATCGCGAGGTGGTATTCTTTGGAGTGCAAATGCATTTCATGAGGTTTACAGTGCGTTATTTCATTTAAAAACGAGTGTAGTGTTGTAGAGTTTCAAGAGATTGAAATGTCTTTACCACAAAGATATTGAATTTGCCATCAATAAAGTAAAACTAAAATGTAAGTAAAATATGTTTTATACATGTGAAGCAATATTTGTATTTATAATGCCAAAAACATTCAGTTCTACTGTACTATACTTAAATACTTTTTCTATGAAATGGCGACCATACAAAGTAGGTATTTTAAGCCAAGTATGAATGGAGATGAGTGTAGGATGAGTGGTGCGTTCTTGTAGTCTTGTTAGTGACTAAGGCCGACTTATTCTTTAGACACAGCTGTTAACAGCCCAAACAGCTAATGGCAACTAAGGGACCTACAGTTTATAGTGGAATGCGAACCACATTTTTGCCGTATATACGAATTGGTCTAATGTTCAGAATAGTAATGCGGATAGTCGCAGTACTCACCCCCTTTTACATAGTTAGCCGTTTTCAAACTTTCATGTTACCTGACCTTTGAAGGCCCGGGACGGTAAACGTCAGAGTCAGTTAGGGAAGGTGTTCTGTTGGATTCGAAATTTTTAAGGAGGTTAAATTTAAATTACCAACACATGTTTGGAAACAGATAATAGTGGGAGAGGGGCGTCTTCTTGTATCCATAGTCAAAGTTGTAACTCGTCGGAAGTATAAAGAGGTTTGCAATGAGCGCGTGTGCCAATTCCGCTGCCACCAAGGAAGCTGATAACGACTGATAACAGACCTGAGTGGGAGTGTATTCCATCGCGTGTTATTTTTATCACATCTTTAACTTCCGGTTGATTCGCGAATAACCTTGCGCCAGCTATACCACTCTTTTTAACTTTGGTTCCGATCCTTGCTAAAACTTTCAGTTGTTCTTTCAAAAATGTTTGGGCTCACTATGGGTGTTTCATTAATGCTGGAAACATACATTTTTGAACAGGGGGACATATTGTGCGGGAATATTGCTCCTTCCCTGGTGTTTTATAAGTTATGCAAGCGAGGTCGATTCTAGAGCTAGATGCCATTTTTATCACTGGGCTACCAATCACAATCATTATCATGTTTTTTTTTGTTTTTTTTTTTAACAAAACACATTTCATTAACTACTACTGCTAAAAAGAGAAAACATTTAGACGTTTGGGCCGTTCTCTTACAAAAAAAAAACGTAAAAATATATTTACGTAGGAATAACATTGGGTCTTAAAAATCATGGGCATTTAAATATAGAGCACATTTTCGAGGAGGTATTCAACTAAATATAGAACTTTTCGCAGTAATCGCGGACGTCACAGTAATCATGCGTAGCTTTGTATCAAATATCAACTTGCATAAACTAAACAACGAAATAACTCAAAACAAACCGAATAAAGTTGACTTGACAGTGGACAACAGATTTGGAGCCACGATGCGTGTACACCTCCGCCTCCGCTGGTAAGAGTTATGTATCAGCTGTGCAGCTAGCGTGTAGTGGAGGTATATTGAGGACGTCCTTATACGGCGTGACTGTGAACACTGAAGACAGGCCCTAGACACGTGTATATAGATAACACACGAACATTGATAACTAACTTAGAGGCTTGCTTGTGCTGGGGAAGTGTTTTAAGATTTTGAAAATCTGTAAATCCATTAGAAAATAAACTAGCCTCGTTAAAAGTGTAACTAATGACTTATGACTACTTGAACTTGGCAATTCACGAGATGAGATTGGCCTACCAATTCTTTGATTTTACTTATCATTACTTTAGGATAGCGAAACTCCTATATTGGTAGTGTCGTGAACTCTAAATTTCGTGGTGGTCCATTGCTGTGGATTTGTTTGTTGCAAAAGCAAAATGTAATTTAGGTCCAGGAAGGTTTTTAGGATAATTGCATCAACCTCTTAAAAAACTACTTAAACGCCACTCAAGCAGGTTTCGTTCAGTCCTAGTCGGGTATGATTTTGTCAATTTGTTAATTATCAATATGACAATTCTCTCATTGGGATCGCCAATTAGTATCTCAGTTCAGTTACGATTCCTAAGTGTTTTTCTCTCTAGTTACAAGACTAGATACTAAAAGGAGGGGGTTGTGAATTTCATACGGCTCTGGTAGCCAACCGGCATCACAGAATACCAGCGGTAATAGAGAAAACTCATGAAACCACATAAAATGTTAATACATTAATCAAATAAATACATTTGCAGTTGTCAAACCTTTCTTCAGAGGGCTAAATCTAAGGCGCTAAGCGTTTGAAGCCCTACCTTACAAGCGCGATGCAGACAAGCTACTGTTATCTCCATAAATAGCTAGTATAAGTCACCACTCTTCGAATATTAACTCCTTAGGTCGATACTATGCTTAAACTTACAAAACTGTTCATCTGTGTGTTCCCATTGAAACTTCCAATAATTACATCTATCTCTCTACTCCGAAAACGACTCAGTGAAGTCCATTGCTTCAGAAGACTAAAGTTCCTCCTTAATGTTGGATCGGATATTAAGAAACCCCACCATGACATCCAACAGAATCAGACGTCGGCTCCAAGGAAAAGTTTTAATTATTTTTAGAAAATTTTCACTAAAAGCAATACGATTACTGTATCAATCCAGAAGGGCGATTGTACGGATCAGTTCAGACTCACTAACATCTGTTGACATCATTCAGCCAGAGGGTGATGTCAGCGAGCCAACTTCCATTCACAAAAACACGCGCTAAGTCCATTCCCATCTTTTACGATGTTTTTAATGTACCACACATTACACAATAAAGATAATGACGTTTAACAAACATCTTTCCATGGACGATCCGTAACCTACGTAACATCTATAGCCAGTATTGAAATTTGTCTGAATTTGATGTTTGGTGTGCTGATGTTGATTATATATTCCTCTCTTGTTTGGGAAAGTATTTCACAATTTTGGTGATTTTAGTATGTAATTTAAGTTTGAGATAGCTTACAATATTTTACAGGAAGAGTTTATTTGTGATACAAAATTAAAACCTGGATACAACCAGAAGTATAATCAGAATACCCGCGGTATCAATCCGCACAGACAAAGCGGTGAGGTTGGACCAAAGGGCTACGACCAAATTCACCAACATTTTTGGGGTCGTTTCTAATGTCCAAATTCACCAACTTTCTACCTGGAGCAGGTACGATATTTCTCCCGGCGGGCGGCGAAGGAATTTCGAATAGTTTGCCCTCGCCTGCTCCGTATCGTCTCGGCGAGAGTGTACTGCTTAGTAGATAGTACTGTTTAAGCTGTGATTGTTTCAGGCAGCTTTAGGTTAGGTTAGGTTAGGTTAGGTTAGGTTTGGTTAGGTTTGGTTAGGTTAGGTTAGGTTAGGTTAAGTTAGGTTAGGTTAGGTTACAGTACACTCTCGCCGAGACGAGACGGAGCAGGCGATGGCAAACTATTCGGAGGGAATTCCTTCCCCGCCCGCCGGGAGAAATATCGTACCTGCTAAAGGTAGAAAGTTGGTGAATTTGGACATTAGAAACGACCCCAAAAATGTTGGTGAATTTGGACCTGGCCGGATCAAAGGAGGAGGAAACACATCTGCAGCGTAAAGTAGGCCTATCTACAAAATCGCAATATTAAACTTTATCCACGGTCCATAATTTAATTCATGAATATCATCTTTAAATCGTATGACTTAAATCGTAGATTGTTAAATACGTACAATTTAACTTTTCCTTGACGTCCACATGATGGATTGAATAGATGAATGAACACAATAAATGACTATAATGCCAAAACAACATTAAATAATCAAACTAAATCTACAGGTATACAAACCTCACCAGTCCACTGCGCCTAGTCTTGAACAATTTCAGCAGCCTCCTCCGGTCCTAATGGACCTAAGATTAGACTTTTAAATCCGATTCCATCCATGGGGATCAGAGGGAATTAGGCGGCGGCGCGTGAGGTTACTGATGGCACCGCCAGGGGCGCTGGTGTGTAGACACAGGTGTCTACAATAATAAAATAACACTACAACTACAACACTACTAGTTTTGCCATTTGACATTTATATACATTCTATTCGTATTTTTCTTTTTTGGCCATCAGGTTAGTTTTTTTATTGTAGGTACTTCAGTTAACCATCAAAGCATTATCGCATATGTACAGAAAAATGGTAGATAATGTATTAATTTTTTCGTACAGTCTTCCTACTTGTTTATTCCTTTATCACTTGAATAGTGTAAGCTTCTCATCCAAAATACGAAGCTTTTTTTATTTAAATATCATGATTATAACACTGGCATTGAGTCCCCTAAATGTATTTTACCTTTTCTTTAGTTAGATCGCATGACCTGTGTTAAAATAAGGCAAATGTTTAAAAACAAATAGTAATACTCATTAGTTCAAAACAGCTGTGCTACCTGCAACAATTTTTTCTCAGCTTCTGTGCATCGGAGGGAAAATCTATGCATACTGTCAGAAAGATATTTGCCTGTAGATGTGCAGAATCCCTTTGTAAATAAAAATAGCCTCAAAGTAAGCACAAAAAATTAATTGAAAAATTTAGAAAAATTAACCTGGGCCTTTTGGGTTGCCATGTCGGTGACCAAATAACAAAAAATATAAAGAGAAAATCAAAACAAATGGAAGAAATTCCAATCACATATTTGATTTACAGCGTGAGGTGAAACTAGAGAAGTTTTCTGAATACATACTTTAGGTCGAGTTTTCGACCACGGGGTGAGCTCTAGTTGTAACTTTTAAAAAACAGTGGCATTTCATAATGATGGATTAAAAGCAGAACATTATCCTTAAAATCTTGGTGGGTGAGTCGCTCAATGCTTTAATGTTTTGTCTAGAGTACCAGAGTAAAGGTCTTCGAGGGATTTTTTTTTAACTGAGGTACGTTAATTCAACATAAACTAAAAACTTGTTAGCTAGGTAGGTACTTGATAAGCTTATGTATTAGATGGGTAATTCTGTCTAAAAGTAATAATGATACTACTATCTCTCACAATTCCTGAGGAAATCAATTAGGTAGCTAACTTTTAACTAATTTAATTAACGTCCTTCATAACTCCTGGCCATTTATTTGTGCCCAGTTTAATTTCTACCTTCCGTAGTTATAACCTCAGTCTATTGTAGAGTTTTTGTATTGACAATTAATATTTCACTTATGCAGAGCAGAGCGTGCGAAATAAGATAGTATGGAGAGGAAGCGCAAATGTGGGCTAAAGAGATACTCTCCCACCACGTCCTGCTCTCTACTGTGGATAACGAAATGCCATTATCAATGAACATTACTAGCTGGCGTTTATGTAGTACGATTTTGCAACAGAAATTAAATTGCAGATCTTTGTTTTGTAAAAAAAATATATATTTGTTTATTTATTGCGTACGTACAATCACGAAAATTTGTGTTTGAACGTTTCGCAGGCTTATAAAGCCCAAGCTAGTCGTCTCTAGATTTCTATCCATCCGTTTGTCTTTCGGAGACGCACGAGATGGCAATTTACACCACATACTCTAAGAAAGCTAGAACACTAATAATTAAGATTCAACTCTTTTTCCAAATTTTGAGAAGTCGAAATTCATATAATAAGATGTTGTTGGGAAGATATTACCCATAATCCCATGGCATAATTTTTCCTAAATTACTTTTTTTCTGTTGCCTTTCAACTGAAGAACCATTATTAAGCGAAGTCTCTTAGAATACGTAGTGTTTCATGTAGTATTTAGGATGGGAGGGTTACCACCTCTTTTAGTGGTGAAAGCCATGCAAGCAGCTGAGTTATATTATTAGGCCATACTTTTTTTAATTAGAAAAAACCTTGGACATCCAAATTTGTGTTTTATCCTTGCATTTATTAAAAACTGCGTTACAAATGCTAGCCTCTCAAACATAACATAACATCCTGGAATACTGAAAGTCCTATACCAAAATAGTTCTACCACCCGGTTCAAAACTAGTTTATTCCAAACTGTACTCAATCCTGTTTGTAAGGCTTCCCACTCTTTGAATTTCCTTTTCGTACATTGCTTCTCTTTTCATTTATCATAAATTAAATTAAGGTAGCAATACAAATCAGTTACCATCTAGTAAAACTGTTTAATTTTCAACTCTTTGACCACACAACCAGTTGTTGTATTTCTCCTGTGACCTCTATTGACCTTTACCCCCCGTTATCACCACTCTTATCAATAGTCCTCTACGTAGGATTGAATACGAGGCTGAGAACATGGCAGTTTGCCAACATCCAGGTTTATGATCATGTTTATAGTCTTGCTTCTTGTAAAGATGTGGGAGTTAGAACTTGCTGAATTAGACCCGCTGTACTTTGTATAGTTTTTTTAAACATGATATTAAACTTAACGTTTGTGTTTTCTGTGCAAAATATATCAATAGGTTATAATTTATGTTGAGAGCTAAGTATCTCGGTCAACGTAGTGTATACGGTCGCCGGTGGAACCCGGGAAAGTCAATTGCTTTTGGTGGTTTGAAACTCGATCCAACCCCTGCTTTATGGCTTATTTTTATAATTTGCAAATGCTTGTTAAAAACCCGTATGAACTTACTTTATCATAAAATGCCACTTGTGTAGAAAAAATCTAGACCCAAAGTATTTCTTTATTTGTTTATTATTAGTTCAATATTATGAACGGAGGTCACCCAAAAAGTCCATTTTCTTTACTGTTCAAAGAATGGTGTAAAACTTGGATCTTCACTGCAATTCTCATGCAAATATTTCAGCAAGTAAAACTATTCAAAATTATATAGCAAATAAATACCACACTAATTACCGTAATCAGGGATTTATTTTTAATTAACCCTCCATTCAATAGTAGTGTAATAACTTTTCCTGATTATTTTATATCTGAATTCTCATTTATCTTCATTTGTTTACTTAATCTATATTTAATTAATTATTTTAATTATTTGACACTCTTATTTTAGGCTTACAAATTTAATCTCTACTCCAAAGATTTTATTGTGAAGGGATATTAAAACAACGGAATACGAAACTCACTTTCTAAAACGTAATCACTTCACTAAGACAGCAACGACGATAAAATCTGTTCGTATTTTAAGCTAAATACGAATACAGATTGAGTAAAATTGAGTGAAAAGTCTTGTGTAGCTTATCCATGACAAAAACGAGCTGTTTCTTAAACCAGCATTATCTTCGTACTAAAAGCCTCATCACCAAGAACAGCTGATTCAGTATCGAACGATCAAAAAGTGGCTGACTTTTATTAGGATCGTACCGCAACCCTGTCACCAACTAGGCTAGCACTACAATAATCACTCAGCCTGTCTATTTAATATCTTAACTCAAAGATTATCCTCTACGTGGCATCTTAAGATTACACTTGTTGAACAAATCATACCAAGATATCCTCCAAAACTACACAGTGCTGTACAGACCCTGCTATACCGTACATCAGTGTCCATGTATCTTTTCACTATTAGTCTCAGACCCTCTCATTTTGCCTATTCCTCACTCATCATCCATTGTCACTATGTCACACTGTTCATTACCTTCCAACCGAGAGAAGCGTCCAGACTCTTAATCAGATAAACCGAAATTGTTACCACTGACAATGAAGGGTCAAAAGCTACATATGATTGAACATTTTTAAGAACTCTTATTTTGTGTTCCGAATCATCATAGATAAAACATACTCAGTCTAGGGTATCATGGCATTGTTTTATAGTACTGTAGTAGGCCTACTTTACTGTGTGGTTATTGTAAGATGCATTAGAGCGTACTAACATAAATAGTCCAAGTATACTTTTCACCTTTGTAAAATCTGGATTTGATGTGTTTTCATGTTGATTATGTTTGAAAGCGTTGATGTCTAGTAAATTACTAAATAATACTCTCGAATGCAATACAATACAATACAATACAAAATAGTGCTCCCTTATCACTACAACTTCCCACATTAGTATTGGTCATATACAGCAGCAAAATCTGTACGTTGACAGCCCAAATCAAGTTAATTTTACTCTAAAACTGGCTACAACTTTATCATAGGAGTGGAAATCCATCTATAGTCAAAGATACTAAGATGTACCCAAGGCATACGACAAGTTTTACATTACCAAGGAGTCTAATAACACATGATCTACTATACGCATGTGCGCAGAGATGCAGTGCATGAATCATGCATGCAGCCTGGTGCATGAGCATGCGCATGACTTGTGTGGCAGCAAGCCGCTAATAGGCTGGCGTTATCGCTCTGCCGCCATTGCTGCACCTGGTTAACACGTAAGTAACAACATCGCCAGAGAAAGGAAATGGTATCATGCTGTGACTGGGCCGTTTACAGTTTACAACAAGGTTTGACAGTGACTTTCGAACGAGCGAGTAAGATGTTCAATTATCAATTATTTAAGATGGGGACGCCACTATGTGCGTATTTTCACCCAAATATGAGTGAAGGATGAGTGGCGCGATCTTGTAGTCTTGTTAGTGACTAAGGCCGACTTGTTCCTTAGACACAGCTGTTAATTAATAGCCCATACAGCTAATGGCAACTAAGGGACCTACAGTTTATAGTGGATTTCGAACCACATTTTTTCCTTGTAATTTACGAATTGGTCTAATTATCAGGATAGTACTGCGGATAGTCGTAGTACTCACTAGTGCGGACGTTAATCCACACCAGGGAGCATTGCATCCACAGTGCATCCCTATATATATCCACAATTCGTGACCTCCTAGTAGTTGGATTACAGGACGACGCCACCGTCCCAGTCATTTTCGTCCTAATGCAGAATCTGATTTCTATTTTGATGTGTTTTTCATGCGCTAAATAACATGCTCACGTAACATCAAGACCTTTGAAGTCTCATCCTATTGTAGTATCTGAATCCTCTTTTGGTGTTTGTTTCATGTAGATTACGTTTGAGTGCGCTAATACACGCTTTTCTCTCATTTTTGAGAACTTTGTCAATTTTACTATTCATGCTTATCTGTTTCATGTTCACTAACTTTATTTTAGTCTGACCACATTGTTATTGCGTCATCACCTCGTTATCAAGCAAGGATAAGTAAACTGTACTACAAAATAATAGTTATTCACACCCTTAGTCCAATATTTCAATTTTTGCAACTGTCAAGACCATGGTGTCGGTGCGTTAAAAAAAATGTAAAAGATTCGTGAAATTTACAGTTATGTATTGTATTGACAAGCCAATCAACGGGTGTGTTCCGATTTAATGGAGTGGTGTAAATGATGAAACCTCTGTGAAGTGCCCAGCCCACTGACGGGCAGGCTGGCCCAGTGCCCAAAATGGGCAAGGGATCGGCCGTGAAATTCACCAAGTGGTACAACTTATTGATTGTTCACAAAATTGCAAGTTAAACTTCCCTTCATATTAACGATTTTCCAAAAAACGTTTTGTACACTACAAATTAAAATAGTAAGTAATCATACTATGTTTCACACACAAATCGTACATCAGAACTTTATTATATGTCCACAGACAGAAGTGTGTTCTTTAAAGCGGATTTCGATAGGGTTAAATTGAAGTAGGATTACTACTAGGTTATAGAGCATATCGTAGTTTCAATAATCAACGACATTTCTAAAAATATTTACTAAACCTCCTTGGTTTTATAAATACAAATGTAATTTTATTATATTGAATCAGATCTTTGACTAAAAATGTTTGCTTAAAAAAGACCCGACTATGAGCTTTGAAGGTTTGAGTCGAAGCTCTGAGTAATAAGATCCAAACCGCATATGCTCTTCAATGCTTTTTCGTTATATCAAAGTTATTCTTATTGATAGAGAAGATTTTGCAATGAAGAAAAACATACTGACATGTTATTTAGTTTTTCCTCTGCTACTCTACGGCGAAAAAAGTTAGTTGTATAAAAATACAATAGACAAATTGAATCACTGAATCACCACGACTAAAACGAAAACAAAAACTGAGTTAACTCTAATATCTACAAGAATTGCAAAACTCCGTTCACAAAATATTAATACGTTTATTACGGAAGGTATATTCTGAATGGTTAATTGCTATGGTAAACAATTCAATATTTATTTCCAAAAGCGCCGCCTCGAAACTTTGACGTTCTGGGGCTTTTAAGTTACTACGGGTTTATTTTACTGTCATTTTAAACACAGTAGCTATATTCGTGCCAAATATAGACAAATCGTACGCATTTCCTGATATTGGATTTGCCCATGTTTATATTGTGAATATCTTTTCTCGATGTTGGAAACAACAAATCAACAAAAGAGGAATAGCTAGTTAAAGACACTTGGTTCAAAGACACTTTGCGTACGAAACGTTGCATTACCCTACACGCTGATCTTCAAAATATTGTTCAGTTGTATCTTTCACATGTACAGTGCGTTTGATGCAGTCCCTTCTCTGACATAACCGCAGCACTATGACAGGACAGGTGCGGCTAACTACCACTATAACCACACCAGGCACTACACTGCGGTCGCTACGCTTGATTGTGATGGACTATTCGTCTAGTAATCAAGAAATAATTGCATCATAGCAAAACTACCAAACTACTCAACTTTCAACGGTACCTCTGACCTATACGGGAATACAGGAGAGAATGGAAGAGAAAAGAGGTTTTGGAACTAAACGATTTTAAAACTAAATAAAATAAGAAATTCTTTACTCTTTTTCGATTGTTTAAACGTTGTTGGTCTGGTTGTACTGCAATATTAGGAGTTGTCAGGATTTTATATTTAAAAGTGGTGAGGTAGAACATAGGTAGAACCACACACTATAGAATTACTTGTATTACTTGTTAGCGCTGCTATACAAACGTAATACAGCCTACAATGGCTAGTTGTACAGACGATATTTGGCTGGTCTGCGGGGCACGCCAATGTCAAGGACCGACCATTTCAATCCACTGAAGAAGATACGAGATAATCCAACCAAACAATTACGGAGTCGAAATGTGTGATGTATGTGTCATTATGTTGATCAAAATGGCACTTTCTTCATTATCGGAACTGTAAAGTATCCGTTGTTACACTACATGTATAGACATAAGTGACAACCGCTCTGCGATTTTCCAAATCTTCCGATTCCGTACGTTCTACCTCTCTTGACCGCTTCCCTGTCATTGTGTCGCGTGCCGGTGGTTTCCAGGCCGTTATCGCCTCCGGTCAAGCCGCCCATTGCACGTTAGACACACTGTACTGGACACTGCCTCCTAGACTACCCAATACTCCAGTACTCCAGTCACACTGTACTGACACTGCCTCCTAGACTATCCATTACTCCAGTACACTGTACTGACACTGCCTCCTAGACTATCCATTACTCCAGTCACACTGTACTGGACACTGCCTCCTAGACTACCCAATACTCCAGTACTCCAGTCACACTGTACTGACACTGCCTCCTAGACTATCCAATACTCCAGTACACTGTACTGACACTGCCTCCTAGACTATCCATTACTCCAGTCACACAGTACTGACACTGCCTCCTAGACTATCCATTACTCCAGTCACACTGTACTGGACACTGCCTCCTAGACTACCCAATACTCCAGTACTCCAGTCACACTGTACTGACACTGCCTCCTAGACTATCCAATACTCCAGTACACTGTACTGACACTGCCTCCTAGACTCTCCATTACTCCAGTCACACAGTACTGACACTGCCTCCTAGACTCTCCATTACTCCAGTCACACTGTACTGGACACTGCCTCCTAGACTACCCAATACTCCAGTACTCCAGTCACACTGTACTGACACTGCCTCCTAGACTATCCAATACTCCAGTCACACTGTACTGACACTGCCTCCTAGACTCTCCATTACTCCAGTCACACTGTACTGACACTGCCTCCTAGACTCTCCATTACTCCAGTCACACTGTACTGACACTGCCTCCTAGACTCTCCATTACTCCAGTCACACTGTACTGACACTGCCTCCTGGACTCTCCATTACTCCAGTCACACTGTACTGACACTGCCTCCTGGACTCTCCATTACTCCAGTCACACTGTACTGACACTGCCTCCTGGACTCTCCATTACTCCAGTCACACTGTACTGACACTGCCTCCTGGACTCTCCATTACTCCAGTCACACTGTACTGACACTGCCTCCTGGACTCTCCATTACTCCAGTCACACTGTACTGACACTGCCTCCTGGACTCTCCATTACTCCAGTCACACTGTACTGACACTGCCTCCTGGACTCTCCATTACTCCAGTCACACTGTACTGACACTGCCTCCTAGACTCTCCATTACTCCAGTCACACTGTACTGACACTGCCTCCTAGACTCTCCATTACTCCAGTCACACTGTACTGACACTGCCTCCTAGACTCTCCATTACTCCAGTCACACTGTACTGACACTGCCTCCTGGACTCTCCATTACTCCAGTCACACTGTACTGACACTGCCTCCTAGACTCTCCATTACTCCAGTCACACTGTACTGACACTGCCTCCTAGACTCTCCATTACTCCAGTCACACTGTACTGACACTGCCTCCTAGACTCTCCATTACTCCAGTCACACTGTACTGACACTGCCTCCTAGACTCTCCATTACTCCAGTCACACTGTACTGACACTGCCTCCTGGACTCTCCATTACTCCAGTCACACTGTACTGACACTGCCTCCTGGACTCTCCATTACTCCAGTCACACTGTACTGACACTGCCTCCTAGACTCTCCATTACTCCAGTCACACTGTACTGACACTGCCTCCTGGACTCTCCATTACTCCAGTCACACTGTACTGACACTGCCTCCTAGACTCTCCATTACTCCAGTCACACTGTACTGACACTGCCTCCTAGACTCTCCATTACTCCAGTCACACTGTACTGACACTGCCTCCTAGACTCTCCATTACTCCAGTCACACTGTACTGACACTGCCTCCTAGACTCTCCATTACTCCAGTCACACTGTACTGACACTGCCTCCTAGACTCTCCATTACTCCAGTCACACTGTACTGACACTGCCTCCTAGACTCTCCATTACTCCAGTCACACTGTACTGACACTGCCTCCTAGACTCTCCATTACTCCAGTCACACTATACTGACACTGCCTCCTAGACTCTCCATTACTCCAGTCACACTGTACTGACACTGCCTCCTGGACTCTCCATTACTCCAGTCACACTGTACTGACACTGCCTCCTAGACTCTCCATTACTCCAGTCACACTGTACTGACACTGCCTCCTGGACTCTCCATTACTCCAGTCACACTGTACTGACACTGCCTCCTAGACTCTCCATTACTCCAGTCACACTGTACTGACACTGCCTCCTAGACTCTCCATTACTCCAGTCACACTGTACTGACACTGCCTCCTAGACTCTCCATTACTCCAGTCACACTGTACTGACACTGCCTCCTAGACTCTCCATTACTCCAGTCACACTGTACTGACACTGCCTCCTAGACTCTCCATTACTCCAGTCACACTGTACTGACACTGCCTCCTGGACTCTCCATTACTCCAGTCACACTGTACTGACACTGCCTCCTAGACTCTCCATTACTCAAGTCACACTGTACTGACACTGCCTCCTAGACTCTCCATTACTCCAGTCACACTGTACTGACACTGCCTCCTGGACTACCCATTACTCCAGTCACACTGTACTGACACTGCTTCCTGGACTACCCATTACTCCAGTCACACTGTACTGACACTGCCTCCTAGACTCTCCATTACTCCAGTCACACTGTACTGACACTGCCTCCTGGACTACCCATTACTCCAGTCACACTGTACTGACACTGCTTCCTGGACTAACCATTACTCCAGTCACACTGTACTGACACTGCCTCCTAGATTCTCCATTACTCCAGTCACACTGTACTGACTCTGCCTCCTAGATTCTCTATTACTCCAGTACACTGTACTGACACTGCCTCCTAGATTCTCCATTACTCCAGTACACTGTACTGACACTGCCTCCTAGATTCTCCATTACTCCAGTCACACTGTACTGACACTGCCTCCTAGACTCTCCATTCCTCCAGTCACACTGTACTGACACTGCCTCCTAGACTCTCCATTACTCCAGTCACACTGTACTGACACTGCCTCCTAGACTCTCCATTACTCCAGTCACACTGTACTGACACTTTCTCCTAGACTCTCCATTACTCCAGTCACACTGTACTGATACTGCCTCCTAGACTCTCCATTACTCCAGTACACTGTACTGACTTTGCCTCCTAGACTCTCCATTAGTCCAGGTTACACTGTACTGCTACTGCTTTCTGTGCCCTCCATTACCCTAGTTTCCCACTGCCACTGCATCCTAGACTGTCCACTACATTTGCCTACTGTCACTGTCCTCTCTCCATTATTCCAGTAATCTTTCTACATAATCGTTAGTCCTCTGCAGCTCATTCTTTCTTGCCCGCCGCTGTCTTTTGACACTCTTTCAAGTCACGTTCGACCGCTTAATTTACGGAGGTCGTTAGATGTCCTTTCAAAAGAAACTTCACATATCGATTTCTCCCACGTTTTCTTTAGCTATTTACCCATATCGATTTGTCCTCTTTGCCTGTTTTTTAGAATATACTCAAAAACTCTGGAAATTATAGAGCTAATTTGTTATTAAAAATTTTACATAGACCATAATCACATGCAACGAGATATGAATTTAAAGTTAATGACACTTTTTTGTCCTCGCAGGATGACTATTCACATTAGTTGTTATTGACTCTATTACCTGTTGGAATATAGCATTAACATTGAATAGTGAACATCCTTTTTTGGTAAAATCTGAAGCTTGTTTTGTACGCTGGCAATGTTTAGAGTGCACTGATGCCTACTATGTTTTTCTCTTAATGGGGTGTTCATTTTATTACGTATGCTTTACGGGTCTGTCTATACTGTAGCAGGAAAGGTATGTTATAGAATAAGCAGTATATATGTATTTGTAATGTGTCTTTGAATTGTTTTATTTCGTTAAATACCAATCAATTACTTAAGATGGGGATTTCCCCATCCTTTTGTGTAAAAGAACACAACAAAACGCCTTCCACGACAATCAGGCCGAACTAACCTTATAAGTATGCCTGCAGCTGATACATAGGATAATAGGAGTAGCCAGTGTTTTTCACCAAAGTTACGACCACGCCCGCCGATCCAGCCGCACCAAACCGTCTACAGTTTCGTCGCCAGCTGCAACCTTCCCACAAAGAATGTCCAGTTCAGCTTTGCAGGTCTGCGTGAATGAAGTCTTTTCAACAGTCCAGGGGTCACTGTCTCCTTCTCGCTCACTCACATTGATGCGATTTTGCCCTCTCTATCCTTCTCTTTCTGCCATTGTAGTTTACTCCTAGTCATTTGTCGAGATCTCGTCAGACAAAATGTAGAGGTTTTGTTGCAGCGCCCTCTGACATGTAGTAGGAGGTTGTTTAGAATAGAAAGGCGTTTTCTATTTAGTTCGCAACTCTCAAAAGTTAAAACATATTTTGATAGGATACGTAAATATGTATGTATTAAGCTGAACTCGCCTCTACAGTGGCATTCCGAACACTAACATGTCTCATAATTCATTCTATGGCAAACAATAACAGTAGTTTGGCGTATCTCACCCAACTATCACAGATCTCACCGAATATCACGCGTGGATGTGCCGAGTCAATGTTGAAACAGGGATGAATGGAATTTCCATACTATACGTTGGCAGAGTCAACTTCGGAGTGTGTTCTTTGAGTTCTCACCTTTCAGATAGCAGCAAACTGTATAAACGCCAGTGACACATGAAAAAAGCTTCAAATTTTACGGGAAGATGTAAGGTCTACGTGCACTATCAAAAGTCAATGACATTCTGCAGTTGTGGTCGATTTCGCGCATAGGTGTACATTGTATAGTAAGTTGCATACTCTGTGTAGCAAGTCCTGTGGGAGGATCGTCGCCGTGATCTAGAGGGCAATGACCTCGGATGGCGAGATACTGGAAACAGGAGATAACAGTTCATTGATAACATCATGGACCAGTAGGACCCGTTAAGGAATAGATGTTATTGCTCTTTTATTAGAAAATTTGAGGTATTCTTGCGGTTATTTTCTAAAGTCAGATCAGATCTTGTAAAAAAACAATACTGTAAATGCAAACTACGTTCATGATCTGCTATATAGCTAGAAATTTCCAGAATACGTACTAAGAATAATTTTAAGAACCATTCATAAGAAGTTTCTGGATAAATGGAGGATATTTTTCAGAAAATGTCTTTATAATTTTCTAATTATAAAAAAATACATTTCAGAATAAATCCTAACTACTTTTAAGAATAATTCAAACCCCAGAACAACTTGAATAATTCAGAATGGTTGAGCAAACTCTTAGAATAGAATTATGGTAGTTTACGATCATTTTCAGAATATAATATAGTATGTTTATTACCCCCTCATACAAGGACCAAAGATCGTCTTCAAGCACTACAGACAGCAGGCCACAGAGTATACGTGGGTAGCCTCAGCTTCTACCTACACAAGCTTAAACTTAGCTATGACTCGACACCTGCAGGTTGCCATTAAATCAAACTCTCTTTATTGCTATGAAACTTCCGGACTCAATACAGTTTACAGGCCTTCATCATGAACGAACACTGAGGTATACCGGAGAACCAAAAATAAGAGAAATACTTTTCCATTATTTGAACCGGCTTTCGTGGAGGGAAAATAAAGAGACAGTGCTAATTTTTAAAATATGTATAATATTTATACTTGGGTGCACCTAGAACTTAAAATAAGTGTCAAATAGTAGATGTTAATACTTGAATCGTCCCAACTTAACGATACAATATTGTTTAACCCGTGACTAAATACCAAAATTTGCAACAGAGGGTTGTTAGAGTTGCTGCGGGTTGTTTAACACTGAGGGTTTCTTAAATGATCGTGAAATTGTCTCCCTATACTCAATCCTAGACAAATATTGGATTTGATATGCATTTAAATTTTGTTCGCAAATTATGCTACGGATTTTATTGTTGTAATTTATGAGAGTAAAAGTTGTTTTAGTGTATTATATACAGCTTCTGAAAATTCATTAATTCATTGCTTTAAAATATTAGATTACATGTAAAGTTAAAATCAAAACGTTTCCGTTGATAAATAGTGGGTATTCATAGTAAACATGTAAATCTTTCAAATGTGCCATGTGTTAGGTTATGTTCGATTCATAAAAGTTTAGCTCAGTAACCAACAAAAACCGTTAGTACGTAACGGTTTTTGTTGGTCATGTAAAACATTTCCTGAGAAATATTTTTAATCCTTATGAGGGTTTAAAATTGAACACAACTGTCATTGTTCATCGTTCAATAATGAACATGATACATCAATCAGCTGGTTTCAATGATATGGTACCATAATTAATTACACAGTCAGTACTATCAGTAATAACAAGTGCAAAATGCGTGTAACACCCCCATTTTCCGCAACCTTGGAGTTTTAAAATGTATTTAGAAAAACTTAAAGCTACGTGTTTCTCTTTTAAAACAATTGTAGAAACTAGACCAAAACCATAAAATAATAAATGTCGCGCCGATCTCAGATATATGATATAGATCTGTCTACGATCGCAAAAGCTTTAAACCGGTTCAGTCCAAAACTGAATCCAGACGGTTGTTATGTCCCGAAACGGACATAATTTTGAGCTCGAGTTTCAAACTTGGCGTTTCTCAGTTTCCCAAACAGCTTTACGGCCATAAACGTTCCTTTTGGATGTTTATACCTCCTCTCGAGGTTTAGGTTTGAACCCTACACTTTGCGAAATGGATTTTACTTTAATGGTAACTAAACACGTATATAATTAAACTATAATAATAAAGTAAACCCGGTTTAGTTTGGGGATTTCAAATCGATCTGGTAGGATAACAATACTGTAATGATTTCTCTTCAATGAGAAATTGAAGGTTTTTTCAGCCGATGGTTATTTTTTGTTCAGACATAGACACCCGCAGAAATTTCTTTCAGGATGGCAAACCGATATCTTATTCAAGGAGTAAGAGGTAAGGCCCTCCCTCGCAAACATTCTTATGTAAACCACTTTAAAACTTTGCTTCGGATGACTAAAAATCCAAAATCATCTCGAAACACATTACCGTATATTAATGTTCTTTTTACTCTTTTTAAAGATTTTTAACCAATCAAAACTAAGTAAAATTTTAACTGGGTTATAAAACAAAAGTAACACGTTATAAGTACTAAATAACTCAGGTGCAATAATATGTTCTCCATTTAAAACAATATGATTGATATAAAAACTGGATAACCGCCACTTAAACATTGCAAATGCAACCATTTTCTCTAAAAGTTGTTTGTAGCAATATAGTGCTAAATGTATTAGTTCGACTCTATTGCACAACCAATCTTTCTATCAGAATTAATTAATGTTCACGTTTGTTTATTTTGACTCTTTTCTTGACTACGCCACACATTTCATAACCATTGATTTAACAAATATTACACACAAAATTTTTCCCTTACTATGTGAAGCCTAGTTAATTTGTTAATGTTGATTTTCCTCATAGTGGGCCTATCTACCCTGGCTCCCAGCGAGCACCCACCGGTATATATGTGGTTTGAGGTACGATATAAGCCATAAAACTGTAGGTGGCGCTGAGGTAGAGCAGGCGGTGCCTTTGCAATCTGATATCACCACCCTTGCCTGCGCGTGCCTCTGTCTGCCATCTGATATCAGCATATCTCGGCCGCTGTTCTTATCATTGCCTCTAGATCAGCCTCAGATCGAGGGCTCCTGTCAGACTCTCGGGAATCTGAGCTTCTGCATAGGACTCTCAGACACTATACATTGTTGACTTGCGGTTGAACAGTGATTGGCATCCCATTCTTTGATGCGACAAGGGTGATTTTTGAGCTCCAACATATCCATAAAGTTTTGAGGGGGTTGGGTCGTATCCCGTCCTCGTACGAGGAACGTATGGTACTTTCCTGTTAAAGGGAACATTCGTTATTATCGATGATTTTTTCTCGATATATCGATATTAACAAATTGAAACATATCAAATGACAACTACGATAAATATTGTTCAGTGTCAACAAACAACAATGAAATGAAACTGTTCTAAAAAAATAACCTAACATAACTAACCAAACTTGCTGTGTAACATTCCATGTTTAACTTGCCTTTTCTGTTATCAAAAGGATTTTTTAAATAGTACAGCAAGTTTGGTTGGTTATGTTAGGTTAGCTTAGAACAGTTTCATTTCTGAATCCATATAGACTATTTTTTTAGCCTAAACAATATCAGTTGTCAATATGTAATGGATCGGTAAACAAAAATATCGATGTATCGAGAACAAAATTATCGATAATAATGAATGTTCCCTTTAACACAGGAAAACACCGAACGTATCAAGCATCCCTAGCAGTGAACCGGCACCGGACATAGGGAACCCAAGACATCGTTATCGTTCACAGTCCGTTGAACATTTATAGGGAACCATAGATAAAAGAAATACTTTTGGCCCTGTGTACGCTTCTATTTAATGATCGTCGTAACATGAGTTGTAGTTTCCATTGAAATTATACAGAATTGGTTCTGAAACATATATTACATAGATTTTCTAGCCATCTCCCTTATCATTTGAGCATTACAAAAATTATAGGCTACCGATGACTATTATATAGATTTAAAATATATCAAAGACGACATATCAGGGTGTTTATTTTCACGTGAATATGAGTGAGGTAGTGTTGAATGAATAGGATAACAGCAACAGTTTGGATATCAGGTGTGTCTTGAACCAGTGCATTTGTCCAAAGTCCAATGATGGGGGACAGCTTTTGGAAATGGTGTGACAAGTGAAATGAAAGGTTGCATGATAACTTCTCACTCTTGCCTGCGAGTACTATATCGTGGAACTACGTCTCCGTCCTGATGTAGTAGCACCACTCCCACAATGCTCCTGGCTCGTGCTATCCCAGGTGTAGTACAGTCACGTACGTTGAACATAAAACTTGCCTCAACTGCTCTGACACTGACATAGTGGCCTCCTGCCTCCTAGCTACGTCTGGGTCTAACGTCTACGTCTACATTGTTGGCCGAAGGGGATTATCTGATGGTTACGTTTAATTACTTAATTTCTATAACTAGAACCAAGTTAAGAAAACTGTATACTCTTGGTGTTGAAGAGATAACCGCGTCACCTAGATGAAAATATGAACGCTTGACGTCTCCGTTGTATGTCTACACTGTAATCCATAGGGGAGTATCTGATAATTACGTTGCAAATGTTTGATTCCTCAGTTAGGCTACTATGGTTCAAGTAGATTGTCAAATCTTGATCTTTGAGATGATTACGGTTCAATTGCCCGACGTTGAATTTAACCTTGTCCCGAAGATGGTTTGTTCCAACCCATTCGATTTCCGAAAAATATATTGACTAAACTAACTTTAAACGCTTTCTATTCTGTTTAAGAAAATATTTTATTCCTTATCTGTCACATATTTTACCTTCTATGAGGTTTATAGCTTTAATTTGTTGATGTCAGAGAAGACCATGGTTTTCTCAAGTTAAAATGCTCACCAGACAATGAGAAGGTCGATGGTTCGATCCTGAGAAATTTCAGTTGCATTTTGTCTGTTCACAACTGGACACAGCTGGATTTGGTTAGTGGAATTTTAATAGGTAAACAGATTGCCTCGTTCATTATGCACTGCCATGCAATCACATTCATCACATATACGTATCACAGAACGTCTCTGAGAACTGCTTGGTGAACCATAACTTAAGTTATAACTTGATAGGTAAGATTTTGATTTTAAAAATGTAGCAAAACTGCTATAATACATCATTTTACAATAGTTTATCATGTACCATTGTGTTATTGTCTTCCACATAACTGTTGACATAGCAGCCATATTTTTTTACAAAATTCTGAGGGATGTTCAAGATACAATAGCCGCAGTTTCGACTCAGGACGGTCCGCCGCTGCTGTGAGAGGAGCCGCCGTGGTTCCCGCCGTTTTTACTGCTTTTACGCGGGTGATTTATGCACTGCGCGGAATGTGGGAAGGTCCGTGCTCGCCCCTGGCTTCAATATTACAAACTACCATCAGGTCGATCTGGGTCACTCGGGGTTTAAATCGGAGAAACAATTTAGAAAGAGGCGGGAGTTCAAAGACACTTTTCAATACTGTTTACTTTTTGGCATGACTGAATGTGTGTTAACTTTGTGTTAAAAAGGAATCTAATAATAAACAAACTTGTTAATGCAGTGAATCCATTGGTTTGTAACAGAGTCTTAGACGAGAAGTACCGGGAAACTGTAAAAAATCGTCGATAATACCCTAGAAGTGTCAGAAAACAATTTAGCTCAAACTAATACGACTGTCTTTCCAACTAGTTTTATCCGTGCTCCGCGATAGGGCATGAACTTATTCTGCGTTAGATAGTAACAAAACCATGATTTTGAACGTTCATTTAGAAATATTACATTGGCATAGAAAATGCTATTGGTTAAACCCGTTCACTTTAAGATATCATCCTTATAGGTGAAGTGGAGAACAATGAATCTTTAGTCAAAGTTTGGTCAAAACTCCATCTCAGCATTCCTAGACCCCTGGAGCAATAATGTATATCAATACTGAATTGGGTATAGGGGCTATCTTTTGTATTGCATTTCATCTGCATTGATCTAACGGTTTTTGCGTGCGAAAGACAAACACATAATGTTTAATATAATATTGTACATGGAAATCTCCCTTTTCAAAATTAACCCTTATGAACAAACTACATACAGCTAAATATTATCTCAGGAACCTACGTCTAGTCTCGTCCTGTACATGCTGACACACTGAGGATCCTATGACATTCCTGAAGATGCTGCATCCCAGTCTGCTGACGTCAGCGTCTCTTCAGCATTGTCTATTACGTTTCATCTGTTTTAAATCGTCGCGGTGCATGCAAACTTTCTTTTATTCCTTATGGCATCCGTGGAACGTACGTTTTGACATTATTATTTGCAACGACCCAAGCCATGAACTTGTGGTGAACCACCCAGAGAGCACAGAATAGAAACGCACAGAATATTTCTATTCTGTGCTCTCTGGAACCACCAAATCCTTGAACGATAACATAAATCAACGGCTCAATGAAACGGTGTACTTTTTGTAAAAAGGTTTTACTTAATGACTTGCTAAGTTGGTGCTTTAGTAATGTTAAGGTTCTTAAAGTTTTTGAGAATTAATTAGCATTAGGAGAGCTATAACGACTTTAAATAGTGCAAGCAGACTTTTCAATCTAATATAAAATATGAACCTGTTTCCTGCGTTTCATGTTGGTCACGTTTTATGGCGCATAATTTCGATTAAATATTATTTATGGTAGCTCAGACGATTTTTATGTTACTCTTTGGTATGATGTTGGAGTAAAAGCTTTTTTGAAATTAGGTCGGTCAAACTTGTTTGTGTTGATCCACCAAAAAGTTGTAATGATATTTTTATTTAAACATCAAAACTCCCTCTACAGTAACTGGTCAGAACTAACTGTAGAACTTTCTTTAGCTAAAAGTATGATATTTCTAGGGGACAATATGTGTAATCTAGGGTTTAAGGTATTTGGCATTTTCCTTTCTTGCATAGAAAAACAAATAAAATGTGCAAAAGTCTTCCTATTTAGAAACATTGAACTGACCCTCAATCTCACAAACGAATACTATGAAATATGCATTTACCTTTGTTTTCTTTCTTGCAAAACCTCAAACAATAAGCCCATTTACAGCTGCACTATGTTTATCGATTCAATATGTTGAACCCTTTTATCCCCGCAAATATTTTCGTTCAGAGAGCTCGGAACCGGAGTGTCGGAGACGCTTTTCCACATTGTAAAAATTACAACCATAATAATCGTTTCAACAAAATTTAAGGCTTGTTCCACTGGAGCTGAATGTCATAAATTACACCAACGATGAGTTTCTTACCAGTATACGGCATCTGCTATTAAACATACTTGTCCATTATACAGCATGACTCATCTGGCTTGCCTAGAGGTTTAATGAACTACCAATCAAAACTTAATTGGCTTCTTGCAGTGCTACGTTGACCCCTTACCGGGTGACTAGAATTTAATCACATGATTTTTTTGCAAAATTGGTATCAATAAAAATTTTGACGAGGAGGCTACCTTAAATTAAAATACCTTCTACCTACATACTATTTTCTTATGTTTTTAGCACTCTTGAACTTCTACTGTACATGTGGTTCATTTCACGTTTGATACATGCGAACTTTTCTCATCGTTAACTTTAGCCTACAAACTGTTTCAATTTTGTCGTTCCTTCCAACACGGACCAGTCCCAGGGACGACGGAACTACAGACCAGCCCACGGATCTTCAGTTCTGGACCAGTCTACCTACCTAGCAATGTTTATGGTCCATTCATCCTCTACTCGGGGATTCAAGAGATTATATTATTAACCTCACATTTGAACCTGTCAGTTTCGTATATCAGTAGAGTGCTGGTGTTTTCATTATATCCGGCTACTGTACAAATTTCGACAAAAAGTTTATTTGAGGTCTTAAAAATCTCTATTTATTTTGTGCTATCACACCATTTAGTTTATAATGGAATGGTGAAAAAATATTGTGTATGAAAGAACTCAACATATATTGACACATCTATGTTTACACTTAGCATTCCTAACAACACTTACTGTCTTTGTTAATTCTCATTGAGATAGGAACTTCAAGTGATTGCTAACAGTGAAGCTGTCAAGTGCTATGTCAAATTCAAGCGGTTTTACAAGTGCACTGATCAAGTGACTATAATCACGTCATAGCTAATGTATCAAGACTCACTGTCAATTTCGTTCCTAAAGTTAAGATTGTAGTTTTAATTTCCTTCTCAGTTTACTTACAAACTTAGGGTGAATCTATAAGGCGTTGAAGGGTATTAATATATGACATAACAACGGTTGGTGTGCTCCTGCACTATAGAGAGTACAGTTGAACCTCTATAAGACGAATTTCAAGGGGTACGGGAGAATTTCTTACTATAGAGGTATTCTTAATAAAGAGGGTCGTTTTATCGAGGTTTAATGCTGAGAGGTTTCTCCTCGCTCCAAGGTTTTTCCAAACAATGACTGAGGAAAGAGGAGGGATGGGTGGGGGTTTCATGTTGAGACAAACTTCTATTTGTTTTGAAAACTACGTACTATGAAGGTTAAGATTATGATAAATTCGTCTATAGAGGTCACGTTCGTCTTGTAGAGGTTTTGTGCTAAGAATATTCGTTGTATAGAGGTTAATCAGTCCTAGCCAATGTCACAAACAAATTCGTCTTATGGAGGTTTTTAACTTAATTACTACGTTGTATAGAGGCGTTTTTAGCATTGACCTATATGAAAGCGTCAAGGGCATTTAAAAAAATCGTCTTATCGAGGAATTCGTTTTATCGAGGTTCGTACAAACGAGGTTCAACTGTACTATAGAGGGTCCTGTGTTCTTTAATTTTTTTCTGTCATTTCAAACGTAAATAAGTTACGTTATTCTCAAAAAGTAAAAAACAAATCGTAAAATCTCTCCCTGAAAAAATAAATAAACATTTAGTCTCAGCGCTTGCGTCACAAACACTTTTCGTGTACACTTAAAAAGATACTGAGCTTACAATGGTTTCAGAAGTCTTCTGCTTCTCACACATACAAATCTAATGATTTTACGATTCTTACGACAAATCATCGTCTAGATTTACGATAGCGGTGTCTTCTATCGTATGATAGAATAGTAAGGTGTAGGGAGTAGAATGAAAGGCGGAGCTGCCATTCAATGCTGATTGTTAAGTTAGACTCGCTTTTATTGGCCATTGTTAATGAGTCAGTTGAAGCCGCTAATCTGTTCTCGTAAATAGTGCGGTTTGGCGACGTCACTCGTTAAGGAGTGTTTTGGAGATCTTTGAGTTGAATATTACTATATCACTAGTACAAGATTGGGACGCAACTATGATGTATGCACAAATAATGTGAATGGAAATGAGTGTGGGAAAAGTTAAATTTCGTTAGTAGTTTTGCTGATTCAGATTTATTACTCTGAACCCATTTAAAGTTTAATGTGTGAAAACAGCTAGGTGCAGTTGTAAACCAGCTTTGTCTCTGTCTTCAAACGCGTGTGCTCCCACTATCTCCACGTTCCGCCACCTCCGAACCCAAATCTGTCCCGCCACCTCCGAATTCTTGAGTGACCCTTATAATCCCGTCACTGCCTGCGTTGGTAGCTGTAATTGCATCCACGGCCCCGTGGATGGAAGATTTAATGAAAATTTAACCCGTGGGTTAGGTTAGGTTAGGTCAGACTAGGTTAGGTTAGGTTAGGTTAAGTTAGGTTAGGTTAGGTTTGGACGGAAAGTCTTAACGCAGGAAGTAACCGAGGATTATAGGGGTCACTCTGAAATTCGGAGGTAGCGGTATACGGAGGTGGCGGGACGCGGAGATAGCGGGAGGTAACCTTCAAACGACCAAACTACTAGTAACCATTTTATGCTAGGTGAGTGCTATAACTACTCAGCTTTTCAGCTACAAGTGTACCTAACCTCCAACTATACACATATTGCTAGAGATTTTGTACAACGACAATCCGGCAATGAAAAATCGATAACTTTCTCAAAACCGAGGTTTAATTTTTATCACACGATTCCTAAAATATAAGTGCGTTCCGTTCAAAAATACGTGGTTAACATCCTCATTTATTTGTCTCAGCTACAATGTCGCCTTGCTAAGGACATAACAGTGCCAATTCCCAACTAGTGGCGACATTTGAATACAATGTTCCTCAGGTGGGTCATGTTCGTGTCGTGAGCTCCATGTGCTCCACGGCATTCCTAGCATGTGTCTCTAGCACTAGTTAATTCCTCTGGGATCTCATTTACAAATTCATACGACTTGGTAAAATATACCCAAGAAATTGGCAAAGTTCTTTATTTTGTACTAAGCTATATTTTACTAAAACACACTCTATTACCCTACCTATAGCAGCAAACCTATACTCGTTAAACAAAAATCAGGCAAATAGAAATTCACTTAGTCTGTATGTTTGCTGCGGTGGAGTTATTTTGTACTTTTAGGACAGCATGTGTTTCGTATAGATAGATTATACGTTAATGATTCAATGTTAATGTTAATGTTAATGATTTTTTTGACTCAAAATATTGCAAGTACATTCTTGTCGTAAATTCTGAGGCCTGTTTTGATATATGTTTACTGTAGGTAAAGTATAATGAATAATAATGTGTAGGTAAGTGTAATGTGTGTGTGTAGGGTAAGTATAAGTTATAGGTGTGCGGTGATATCGACTAAATGTCTCTTTATTTTAGGTTGGATTTTCCAATGTTCCATTCCCACAGGACATGCAATTTTTTATATTGTGATAAGAATGATTAGGAAGCACAGCTTAAAGAGAAAAATCAAGTAGGCGCACTCAAACGTAAATGATTAAGATTAAGCGCACCCAAACTTAAACACACATAATATGTAACATTCTCCCAATTTAAATTAAAAATACAATGTAAGGTCTACTTGTTGTATTCAATGTCAATCTAAGTAGGTTGTAATTTGAAATACGATTGTTCACTAAATAAATCTTGAACAATATGCTATATACTGAAGCACTGGGACTGTGTTATGCGGAGACTGTGCATCAAAACCATGTGACCTTTTACTGCATCTACATCAAAACTTGGTGATGTTTATATGGGGAGAGTTTGAGGCGGTTGGGTAACAAGTAAGGATCGTCTCAATAAACATGCACCACAGTCTTGTGCCTGTCCGTTTGTACGAAAATGTCGTTCTTTAATTTTGTTATCAATTAATTAATATTTACGTGTTTTACTTTTATTTACACATTTTTATTTTATTAACACCTTATTTGCGATTTTGAAAAAAGTAACCTTCCTTTTTAAGTTCATATAGTGATTCATTATATTATGAAGAAGTGGTGTTTCTGTAAATCTGAATGTGTGTTTATTCCTGGTAAACATTTAAAAACAACTTCAACTTACTGTTAATTTATTGGGAGAAACTCAAAGCAAACATGTTTGTTTTATTATTCAAAATGGAACTGTCAATAAACGTCAAAACAAGATGTTAAGGCTATTAGTATACGATTCAGGCTAGCGTCGTCATTTGATTATATTATTTATGATACATAGACCTACCGTTTCTGTTATAATATCTGTGGAATAATGCTATCAGCTATTGCTTGATCTACTTCATTCAAAAGTCAAGGATTACATTGAAAATGTGAGGGCCCGTGGGGCAGATTCCTGGGAGTATGTTAACGCCGTATAGATTCCTGGGAGTTGGCACTCATTGATATGGTCTTTATCACCATGCAAAAATTGAAAACGATTGCTTCAGCCGTCTAGGAAGAGTTTGCGTATTACGAAATGCATAACAGTCGATGTATAAGAGCTCCGCTCGATTATTTATTACACTCATTCCAATGTCCCCCTGAATTAAACTTGTTTGAATCAAATTCCAATATTTAAAAGAAAAAACTCCTTTTCATCACCAATCATGAAGCAGTAGTTTAGATCTTTCTGAGATGTTGATAATGGAGTCAATTTATCACTTTTGATCTTCCTCAAATTCTTGACTTAGGTCAACGCTTTGTCGCTTTGATCAATCGAATGATCAATAGAATGTTCTTGATCAATGACATCTAAGTCAGGGGTCAAACTGGACATCATAATTCATAACCATGCCACCCTCTACTGTGTGCCTCTAGTTTAGAAGACGTAAAAGTAACAAAAAAATCTATTTCATGGTGGATTAGCAGAACGATCATAGTTTTACCTGTATGCTGCCTAATATTACCTGTACTATGTCAAAAGGATCCATAGTAGCATAATTCAACCATGGATGTTTTTTTTTTTTTTACTGGTTAAATATCTTTCTTGATGATTCCGTTGGTCGTTTTAAATAGGGGCATTTCAAGAAGCAAGCAAATATTCTTTGTAAGTGTTCATAATGCCTGAAACTAATTTAAAGAGTTTTTTAAATTTCTAAGTAGCAGTCAATATCGTCTACAGCCAAAATTGTTTATAACGTCTAGACTTTTAGCTTGCTTCATAATGTCCAAGTAGCAATCGTAAACTTTTTCTAAATAAAAAAAGTTATAAAACTTGTTCAGACGGCACTAAAAACGTTATGCGGGGGTCCAAACAAGAGACCGCGTACAAGATTTTCTCTGACACTCTATATCTGAACCACGACACAACTCTTGATCTTATCTCGTTGATCTTAATCTTACCTTTACCCCGCAGACGGATGATCACTGACCAGGACCCAGTTTACTGTCTTACCCGACTGCATATCTCTACTTGCACACTGCAACTCAGGCTGTCTACTGCCAGCATGATCTATGGTTTGCTGATACAATTTATTCTGTTGACAAATGAACCACTGTGCACAACATACTTTTCCTTTTGCCACGATTTCATCCAGGCTAGAGTTACTTGTAGTGAGAGAACTGCTTCAATATAAAGACGTGAGGTAATAATTCTAATACCTTAATCGGTTCTTAGTCATAAAAACGGTTGATTATGTAGCATAATGCTTGTAAAAGAATCGACTGAACTGCAGAAAAACCTTGCAGGAGAAATTCAGATAATTTTGCTAATCGTTCAAACTTGTGTTATGTTCAGTGGTTTTAGAAGTAGATAGATTACTCTCGTCCAATCCGGGTTTGGTGTTAATACTTGACAGATAAACTAATCATACCAAAGTAATCCTTATTAAATTCAGCAAGAACGAGGTTCGAATCAAGAAAATTTCCTTTGTCTTTTTCTTGATCTTTCTTTACTAAAATCTGTGTCGACTCACTGCAATTTAATTTAGTTCCGCTTTTTGAATGTAACTTTAGTGAGGAGTTGATCATCATAATTTTGCATAACTTATTGCTTTCTTTAACCTGCTACGAACACATTTCTACTATTCGTTCTCAAACCTTAAAAAGAACGGGATTTCTTTGCAGACGAGGGAAATCTAATAATTCCGTTTCCACTCTTTTCGAAGATTACAATGAAATAAAAACATCATTATTGATTGCTCAGAAAATCTAGACTTATTTATGCTAAAATAGTGGAAATTTCAACATTTAGTTTTCCATGTTCACCCATCGTCATTAACCATCTCATTTAATGGCCCCACACTTGCAAGGAGTCTATGGAACGTTCAAGGTACAAGGATGTTGGGTATTCCAATGCTGTTAATGGGACAGACATGATGTCGGATATCTCTACACTAGGCTGGAGGAATCTGACCCAACAGACGTCTCCGTGTAGAGTAAGGTGTTGTCCACACGTGTGTGTGTGTGTGTGCGTGCTCACACGCCGCGTGTTGTGTCGTGTTCGTGTCGCGATCCCTGAGGCTGATCAAGGCCTTCGCTCCTCACTTTGCAAAACGGACCACTCCTAATGTTGCTGCCAATGCCCTTCTGTTTGAACTTCTCATATTCTAGTGATTGAATTTCCAAATTTGTCTCATGATGGCGTGTATGTGCTGAGTGTGCAGATTTTCTTTTTTTTTTGTCCAAGTCATGCTATTGTTATTAACTGATCACCAACTAATCAAAATGTCCAGATCTCTTAAGCGAACAGTCCGTGAGCTACTAAAAATGTCCGACGGACTAATTGTGGAATGTTCGTCCGTTTTTTAAGTTCGCGAAAAGTGTTCAGCGGACATGTTCGGTTGGGGCTTTTGAAGTACCTTTATGCAAAATCAACAGCCATTAGTTTCTATTTTGCCTAAATAAAAATCTCAGATTTTGTTCCCATTGAACGTGTTAATATCATTCATATTTTTCAATCCAGTAATAGCAATCATTTGCTTCAATATCACCCACTCAGAACACCCACAGCTTGGTGAAGTGAGAACTGAGAACTGGCGGCAATCTGGCTGTAGTGTTTAGTGTTTTTGTGCCATGAGCCATCAGTGACGTCACGATCAGCTGGGAACTCGCACAGCTGGTCACCAGCCCCGGCCTCCTTGATTTATCATCACCGCTCCGTCTGTTATATGCATTATTGTGCAACATCATCGTACACTACGGGTCATTGTGATTGTTCTTTGAAATAAAAGGGTAAAGTTTTCAGCAACATCCCAAAAACAAGGATAAATAAGTATTGTATGCATGAGTATTTTATACTGATGATATTTTTAAGTGCAACTATTTCGTGGATTGATTATTATAAAGTTGAGTGCAGTGAGTGAGCGTGTACAATAATTGTAGTGTTGGAAATTGATCTTTCTTACAGCCCCACCCTAAGGTCTTGTCTTCGGACCGATCCCTCCGTAGTATTAATAATATATTGCGTAATAGTCTCCTCCGGCGATGACAAGTTTGGTGGTTGACGCATCATCACAGGTTACAGTATAGTTATCGATCTATGATGCAATCTTCAGTTTTAGATTGAAGAGGTGGTTTCTCGTTTCTGTATGTGAACGCAACAGAACAACCGACCGCGCTAAGGTTTTAATTTTAAACGAAAGTACATCATTAACCCAGCTAAACATAGGTCTGTTCCTACCCTAAAAACCCCCTAACAGGGCTATGCCCCGCGGGTGAGCTTTTGGATGTCTCCATTGCTTGTTACTTTGTTAACATTTTAATAAAGTTATTAATTGTTTTCTACCACACGGCTAAATGAGTTGACCACTTAGTTAGTTTTAATTTATTTGTATAATACGAAGTTAACCTCATTATTCTTTCTGCTACGGACATTTGTAAAAATCCCAGATTCCTCGAACATAGGTGCTCGCAATGTTTTGTTTTGAATTTGTTATAACTTTTGAAATAGTTTGGCCTAAATAATAGCCTAAATTATTGTGGCCTTCATACACAGCAAACTAACCGACTGAGAAAAAATGTATCAATGTAAAGAAAGTCAAATCAATATTGTTCGAAATATTAAATACACAATTATTTGTATAGTTTTGTTAGTTAATTTTATTGATTAATCTAGCCCCCCCCCCCACCAATGATAACCACGGAGCTTTCCTCCGGGTGTGTTTGTTTAGTACATAAAAAATATGTGATCTCACCGTCCGGCAGCTTTATGGGGAACAGTATTTCACGTGCATCTTTATAGGAACCAATTGAACATTATTTTGATCTCACACCTCCCCCGCAAAACCCTTTGAATTAATATATAAAAAACATTGTTTGTCTAATTTTCTAAAGTTTCAACATCCGAACCGATCAAAGAGTCAAAAAGTCCGTGTTTTAAAGTGAAAGACACCGATGAAGGGCTAGTGGCAAACAAAGGCTACACACAGTTTGTCAGTGCCGGGCCGGGCGGCTGCTAGAGCTGGACGTACAGCAAATGACAAAGCAATGCAGGCCCCAGCAAATAAAAGAAATCGTTTTGTAGGCGTCCATTAAAATTGCCATTAGGATTAGTCTCAGTGGGTGATGGCAGTGTTGCCAACCAACCATGGTGACAAAGCAGGCGTACCAACCTACCAATGATGGGCTAGGTTTCGTCCTACAACATTACACTGTAAAGTTAGCATTAACGTTGATTCTTAAGAAACGCTCAAGTGCCTTGGAATAACTTTTACTATACGGATCGGAGAAGGACTCTGATTGACAGCTGACATTCGAATACTGAAGTAAACATTCTATCTGTATGAACCAGCTGATGCCAATTTTTATTCAATCGCAATAGAACAAAATAGTTTTAATTAGTTACTCAAAAAGTGCGCTACAGTAAACATTCGATTTCCTTCTTTGGGCTTTAGTAACGGGACTATGACATTTGACTTGACATAAATATGCTGTGGCTTGTAAAGCTGTAAAGGATAGTTAGTAGTAGTAGTATATAAAGCACATCCTTTATATTTTATTTTGTAAAAAAATTGGCGATTTTGGCAGAAACCAATTGACATCTTCGCACTCTGTAGGTTGTTCATCTCAACATCTTTTTGTTCCAAAGTGTTATGGGCTAATTACCGGATCGCCAATATAATCACATAAGAAACGTTTCACACCTTTCCTACTGTAATAAAATTAACTCATCATACTTTTACAACACACATCAGAATGTAAAAGAGCTCAAATCAGAACATTTTTAGGAAAACACGTCCAGCACTGAGAAGCTATTTATCATGTACTCCAGGTTCCATTTGCATTTCGCGGTGTCGAAAGTGGCGGGAGCCGCTCCCAGCAGCTGATATCTGCGGTCATCGTCCTCCATACTCTATGTAAACACACTCTGCCGTCTTACTCTATGCACAATGCTCTCTGTATATCTGCCATTTTATGAGGAGAGGCTTTTCACGCGAATCTGTAACATGGCGGTTGCTTTATAGGCTATTGTTCTCAATGAGGACTTAAACTGTAGGTTTGATGATTAGATTGCGTTTTCTTCAGTGTTTGTTACCATGTAATACGAGGAAAGTTTATGGATAGTTTTATTGTTGAGATTAACAAGAATCGGTAAAAAACTCGAGAGGGTGAAAACATTATTTTAGTTCGGTGATAGGATTGAAAGTATTGGAACATTTTCATTATGATCACAGTTACAGTTTGATTTCTGTTCGCAACGTATCTTGTAACAATTTGCTACTATTGTACCGGTGGTCACGACGAACCAAATGGGTTATTATGATAAGGATCTATAAATCCTGGGAATTTCGAAAACTGTGCATAGTTGCTTTATAAGTAAATCGTAAATCTGTTATTCGTAAGCGTTTAGTAGATGTTTCAACAACAAGAAGCACGTCAATTATACCATGCCAATGTTTATGACTAAAATTTCAAGATTGCTCCGCCCAACTCCAATTTGAATAACAATGTATTACTTCGACACTATATTCATAATCACATAAAGCGGGCGTATTGTTTCCTGCAACTGGAAGTTAGCTTTCTTTGGCATCACGCCAGCCAGAATGGAATCGCTTGCAACAGAGAAGAGCCGACAATCGCAATTGGCTGCATGAGCGACATTAATGGGCCAATTATGTGACCAAGTGGTGACTCATAGCTTTGATACTTTTCAATTCCTTACACTAGAGCAAGGTCCATCATATGCTGATTGATTTACCTCAGGTGTAATGCTATTTAATCTGCAATAATTTGAGGGGTTGTTGCAAACGATTTTTGTTACGTATTATCTTTATTTTTATATTTATTTTTGTTAAATTATTTATTATATTTTATTATCTTGAAGATGTGTATATCTACTTACAATATGGTGTAGCTTATTGTTGAATCCTCTCTTGGGTTCAGACATCGAATACAGACACATCTCTCCTCGACTGGGAGACCTGATATCTTATTGAAAGCAGACAGATGGAACTACCATACAGCACCGGGTCGCGAAGTTGTATACATTGTCATTAAGAATGTAAATCCAGGCTTCAATACTTGAAGCAGGATTCTAACCGTCTAAGAGACCAGCCGCACACTCCCTATATCCACTTAACGTAGTTTTAAGTAGTCATTTATATCCTGAATACTCGAAGTGAAAAGCCTTTTGCTAGGAAAAGGCAAGAACTCGTAATTTCTTATCAGAGTTCGAATGTCTCTTATAATTATTGTTGATTTATGGATGTTCGCAGAAAGTCATTATTGAAATGAGAACAGTTGATCGCGTTGTATAACAATCGTGGCTACGAGGTCAACGCTCCCGCAACCCAAATAAAACTCTGAAGATAACCCGCAGATGCGATATCGAGGGTCGTTCCGCCGCTGCTGCTGCCTCTACTTCCGCCGCTGAGACGCTGATGATGCCTCTACTTCCGCCGCTGAGACGCTGATGATGCCTCTACTTCCGCCGCTGAGACGCTGATGATGCCTCTACTTCCGCCGCTGAGACGCTGATGATGCCTCTACTTCCGCCGCTGAGACGCTGCTGCTGCCTCTACTTCCGCCACTGAGACGCTGCTGATGCTTCCATGTCTGCAGCACTGCAGCTGCTTTGTGCGTCTACTTCCGCCTCTGCTGATGACTACTTCCGCCGCTGATGATGCCTCCATTTCCGCCGCTGCTGATGCTTCCACGTCTGGAGCTGCTTTATGCGTCTATACTTCCGCCGCTTATGAATGATGCCTCTGCAAGGCAACACTAAATAAAATTTCTGCAGCTGCTTATGCCTCTACTTCCCCTACTACCCCTGCTGATGACTACTTCCGCCGCTGATGATGCCTCCATTTCCGCCGCTGTTTATGCCTCTACTTTCGCCACTGCTGCTACCTATAATGCCGCCGCTGCTGTCTAATCCCTATTTCTGTTGTTGCCCTGTCAGAATATTCATTGCTCCTGCTGCATTTACTTCAATTTTAGCTACTGGGCTTTTTAAAGGTTTTATTAATGGGAATGATATTAACTCCCTTTAACAACAACTTGACTTCTTTTACAAAATAATATAAAACCTTGAAACTCCATCCATTGATATTTTCCAAAGACAAAAAGACGACAATTGGTGTATCCAAAATCGTTCCCCACCTTGATCAAACAATATATATTTAACAAATTATATTTTAAACAAGTTAGAATTAGTTTTGATAGGTTATTTTCAAAAGAAAACTATTTTATTTTTGTAACATACAGTAGTTTGTTCAAATAATGGTGCAATATGACAAAAATATAGTTCATCACAAGGGCAAAAAGTGTCTTTTAACCCTCGCTGATTTTGGCACCTTTGATCTTGTGTCGAAAAGAGTCACTTTAGGCCTTATCGATGAAATATACTATAGATGATACATTTTTTTTTAATTTCACATAATATCTTGAGCTTCGCAAATTTTTGAATTATCAAATGTTAAACTTTAAAAAAATTTCAGTTAGATCCTACTGTTAACAGATACATCATCCATGCAAACCATTCCATTCCTTATTTTTTTAGATAAATAAGAGAGAGAGTAATCAAATGTAGGGAAAGAAAACCCTAAAGAAGTGCAAAGAAATGATTAACTTTAATTTATTTGTCTTTGTAATAAATCCTCTATAAGTAATTAATTGTTTCTCATCTTTGTTCACAGGCATGTAAAGGATGTTCCAACCCATTCACATGCGACTGCTCTGGCATCAAGGGAGAGCAAGGGATGCTGGGGATCCACGGACTCCCTGGCGTGGAGGGTCCCCCAGGAGAGATAGGATTGGATGGACCGCCAGGACCTAAGGGAGAGAAGGGACGTATGGGAGAGGGCGGGGAAACAGGAGAGAAGGGATACAGAGTGAGTAACATGTTTGTTAACTCTACATAAGTTGTCATTGTTACAAAGGTTTTCAAAATTTGTTGAAGTTAGATTACTTTGAACCATTCTTGATTTGACTTTGTGTCAGTCAACTTTCATAGTTTCAGGGAGCATTGCTCTTTGTACCATTTGAAGTCTGGGTTGCAGCATTTATTTTAACACAGGACTTTAAAAACTATTCACAACTCGACATAATCTTACATTTTCTTTTCCCTACTTGTGGGGTCTAACAGTGATAATCCAATGGGCGATTGTACGAATATCTCCTTAAAAATGTCTTATTTATTCCCTATTTAAATAGGATTAGTTTAACGAGTAAGTACTTACAGTGGCGGATCCAATTGGGGGGAAGAGGAGATTGCCCCTCCCCCGAGACTTTGGAAAATAAATCTAGTTAAAATACTATAGTTTTAAATAGCAAAAAATGATAATGTTTATGTCTTTGGATTTCCTAAAAAACAAGAGTTTTCAGTTCAAATTTTCCAAAATTTCCCGGGGGTGGGCCTTCGACCCTCCCTTTACTCCCAAAATTTTACCCTTAAAATCCAACCCCAATTTTTGCTAGAGTGTATAGTGCTGTCACCTCTAGGGTCCTCGAAACGAAAAAGTAAATCGGTCCCAAGTCCAGGTCTTACCATGAGACCGTTTTGATTTACTTTTAGTAAGATCTTTAAAATTTATCTGGAGGACTCTTATGATTTAATCTACTAATAATTTAAATTTTAAATTTTAATTTTATATAAATTTTACTAAGTTTCCACTTAGCCCGAATTTGTTATAGGTCAATTTTCCTAATATTCTTACACTATAAATTAATTTCTTTACCATGGAAAGCAACCTATCATGTACACAGAATAGATTTCCCATGTAATGTAAACATTTGAAACCAAAAACCATGGTGCAATCTGTTGAGATGGTCCAACTAAATTACCAACTAATGACAATATTCTGTGTCAGGTGATAAAACAATCAGCTGTTTTCTATGATACTGTAGTCAATGATACTACATTTAAAAGATCGATGGACTTCCCATGTGATATAAAAATTTGAAGCCAAGAAAATAGATGAATGTGATATTTTGTTGAATACGAATGAATTTTGGATGAATACGGTATTTTGTTAATTTACCAATTGATTACTGATAATTCTATGTTCTCTAGGGAGACGTGGGGTTTCAAGGAACTCAAGGATCACCGGGAATACCTGTAAGTTTTATACCACTACTTAATTTTTGTTCTACAATCTAACAATAATTTCCCTTCAATCCACTCTTTATTAGTTCTATGTTTTGTTACCATGTGCATCTATTACCTCTCGGACTTTAATATTCGAAGGTAAGCTATTTAAACTCTATCCCTTTTAATAATTTCAAATCAACGACTTGGATTTTCTGTTAATTTATTTAATGAAAACATGTTTCATCCCTATGAACAATACTATGTTTATACCCCTATGTTTATAATAATTCACAAATTTTTCAGGGATATCCCGGATCTGCTGGTCCCAGGGGACCCGCGGGTCTGGAAGGGTGCAATGGGACAGATGGACTCCCCGGAGTGTATGGAGGTCCGGGTGCTCCGGGTCTGAGAGGAGATCCGGGAAACCCTGGCAGGAAAGGTCCTCCTGGAGAAGCTGGAGAAGGAGGCACCAACAGTCCTGGAGCGAAGGGAGATAGGGGCGATTCTGGACTACCGGGACCTCAGGTGAGAATAATATTCTAACTATGTTTAAAATGCTAACAATTTTATGTAAATTTTAAGAAATCATCATTTTGATGAGATTTGATTTGAGTCATCAGCAGCTATATACTTTGAATTACAATGGCATCATCAATATGAGGCTCCACAGACACTAACACTACAATTTAGGTATTCTGTGTCCGATGATGATCAGACAGGAACTCATCTCAAGCACTTAGCAATACGTTTCTGTTTGTGTGACATGATCGTACCCAGAAGACTTAGTTTAGAGTAATATAATATATTACTATATAATATACTATATAATATATTATAAACTATATTATAGTTTTAGCAATATTTAAGGAACTATAAGTTAGATTAATTTTGACTCCACCAGTTATATATTATAAATATTATTACTGGTACCTTCCATCATTAGCAGTCAAATACATATACAGTCTATTTTAATATTTTACCCATCCAATATTATTAGGGACATTATAATAAACTGCATAATACATTCGTGTTAGTATTTAAAAACAATATAGTCAATAAATTTTATTTAAGCAGCCATAAATTGGAATCATTAGGTACCAAGCCATCATCATTAGTCAAGACTTAATAAAGCATATTTTTAATTTCTTAACAGCAAAATATTTTGAATATAGATAGCCTCATTTCCACTTCCTTTTATATTCCCTAACATTATCAATGAGTAACTATTCAGTAGATATAATGTAGTTAGGGTATTTTCCCAGAGTTCTCTTGTGAAAAGATAAAACTTGTACAAGTAGACATCATCCTTGATTACAACAATATTATTTGGCTCAGGTTTTCTTGAGGATTCTGGATTATGTGACTTAACCTAATGAATTTTAGGGTTTCCAGAAACAGCAAAAGTCTTCGATTTCTGAAATCTTTTGTTCTGTTCCAGGGACCGCCGGGATACAGAGGACAGGAAGGATCCATTGGACCTACAGGACCCACTGGCGATATGGTAAATTACCATGCTTTTATTTAACCGTTCCAATGTAATTAATAATTTCTTATGTCTGACTTTATTCCTTGTGATTCTCAAATATTTTATTTCTTTTCCCTTGCAGTTTAGTTATCTATATATTAATTACGTAAGGCGATTCTTTGTGTCAAAAATGTGGGCGACTGGGATGTCGTAGAACGATGGGAGAGGGCTCAAATTAAAGGTCTCTATCCCGAGACGGCAGGAAAAATAGTAGAATTCCTAAAATTTTTACAGAAATTTAGATATAACGTAAAATGTTCTTCATAAGAATAGCATTGGATGCCATACACAGCTGATATTTTTTTACTTCAATATAGTTGGTCACGCTATATTTCCAAGCCAGTATTCAATACACACGCAGTTGGTTTATTTCTTAGCCAGTTAACTCTGCAATGCACTGTACTCAGGCCCACTTTTATAAACGGGCAGACTGGGCATATGCCCAGGGGCGCTGGTGGTTTGGGCGCGCCCACTGGGAGCCCCCAAACCACCACCTGCCAGCACTAGGAAAAAAGGGGGGCGCTGCTCTTGGGTTTGCCCAGGGCTCCACTGACCCTTAACGCAGCCCTGACTGTACTCTATATTAAAACAAGAGATAAAGTTATTTAATTGAGACGTTTTGAAAACCAAAAACCAAACCAAAGATATTCATGTCAACTGTCAATATTGGCTTTGACAACTGGGAGATGGAACCTTAAAACCATAAAATATTACTCAATGTGGCTAATAATACTGTTCATTTTGTATAGTACTTATTTACTTATCTCATCACGATCAGTCGAACGCATAAAGGAAAAACATTGGATTTCATATGTAGATAACAACAACCAAAGCAAACAGAGCGTTATTTAGACAAATATATGGTGTACAGGCGTATCCATCTTGACAAATAAATAATTTGATTCTTAGTTTGTTTGAATATTAAAATAAGTTATTTTACAATTTTGAGCTTTTTAGGGAGTTATGTCCCTACATGACCTTGGTAACTTTTATTATTGTACTACTATACTTTTTTTTTTTTATAGTTTACTTTAATATTTGCGTTTTTGAGCCAGCTGTACTTGATCATAAGGCTTTTTAATGTTCCTTTACATTTAACAAAAGATTGTGCAAAGTATGGTACACAAAAATAGTTACAATAACTGTAGGAAACTCAACGTTATATCCTTTCCTTTAAACATATATTTATTTATAAACTACAAACTATCATCCCAGGGTCCGCAAGGAGACCCAGGCTGGGGAGGTGAAAAAGGAGATGACGGAGATACAAAACCCGGTCAGAAGGGACAACCGGGTGATCCGGGTGAACAAGGGGACCCAGGACCTCCAGCGATCAGCAATGGGGACCATCCAGAGGCAGGAACAGGGACTGACTCCAGCGCCTTCAAGGGACCCAAGGGACCTAGAGGTCCTAAGGGCTTCCGTGGAGACTGGGGACCGAAGGGAGAAATGGGAGCGAAAGGTCCACTGGTAAGTTTACCTGGTTTTTAAAACATGTAAATTGTTGAGTTAATTTACAACACAGTGTTGTTCCCTTCCAAAGGTAAGCTTTTACCTTAAAGGAAAAATGCAAGAACTTTTATGTTGATATTGAATTTTTAAGTTGTGTTCTTAGTTTCCTCAATCATTATTAGAGGTAGTTTTACAAAATTAAAAAAAATGTTTTAATTTGTAAACAGGACTTTTTATAGCATCCAAATGTACCTATACCATTTAAATTTCCAAACCAAAATTAACTTTGTTTAAGTTATGTTGCAAGGTAGGGTATTTTGGAGGATAGTTTAACCATATATTATACCTTATCAAAATTTTTTAATTGCAGAGCATTTTTTACCTGTCCTTTACTCCCACTTTACTCACAATAGATCAACAGTTTTCTTTCAATTCATTCAACACATATATACAAATTTTGAATTTTTATTTTAAACACATTATTAGTATTAGTTAGTTAATTATTCGTGCACATGTTTACAACCTTTCTACTCTACTTTTTAGTACATTTATTGTTAATGTTTTCTTTTAAATGTTTAATATTTTAGCTGCCAATCTTAAATAAAATTTTCTCTCAGCACATTCACTGATCAGCAGTGAATGTGCTGAGAGAAAATTTGATTTTATAACCAAGCAATAAAGGTTGGAATATGGCTAAGCTTTAATATCTATTGCTGAGGTAGCAGTGATTCTAAAGACCATTATCACTAATATTTTATAATAACAGTTCTCCACAACCAATTACAGACCCAACTATGCTCCAATCAATGCTAACTGTAAAACATACAACTTGAAAACAAAGGTCCAGCATAATATATCTACCATTCTAGCTTCCAATAGCCGTCATGGATAAACTACCCCATCAGCAAACAAGTCAAGAAAAGTAATAAATGATAATTGAATTCCTTCTAATATACTTTAACCACTGTGCAATGACAGGGATTTTCAGGGTTGGCGGGTCAGAAAGGCTACAAAGGTGAGCAAGGTGCCGATGGACCCAGAGGCAAGCAGGGAAAAACTGGACCCGATGGACCTCCCGGGCTCAAAGGACAGAAAGGAGCTCCCGGGTTAACTGGACTGGACGGGCTCGACGGAGCTAAGGTTGGTAATATACGTATGAAACATTTAGTTTTGCAAGAAATTTATAAGCTTTTATACTGACCCTCCTATACTCAAGTTGGTACTATACCTCACCAACCTAGCCTCTCTCGTGGGTTTGGTTCACAGCATCCTCTCAATTTCCTTATATCCTTCTAGACCTGGACCCGCCCACCATCTTGCTATGGGTCTTCCTGTTGGTCTTCTACCTTCAGAGAGATTTATAACTATACTCACCGTCAAAAAGTATTTTGAGATTTTTTCACATGTGTCTTAGCTCTGGACAGGATGGACCTATCCACTGCTTTAGTGACCACTGTAAAAATAATGATGTTAGTAAGATTTGGGAGTTTTTGTTTATTCCCAATATAAAATCAATCCAATTGGTTTGAATGTCTAAAAAAGTTTTCTCGTAAAAATATTTTGTCATGAACACATCATTCTTAGAATAGCCAACCATAGAAAAAAATATCTCTGCAAAAATTTGGAATTTTATTGGATAGGAGTGTATTAAAAAGAAAACACACTCTATTTCTATTTCTTCCCCTTGGTGATGTTCTATGATTTTCCTATGTTTCCATAGTTTGCAAATCGTCTCTTTCAATGATTACTAAGAAATGCAGCACAGTGTTAATTTAAAGGGCCTCAGGGTCTCACCCTCTAATTATTTCCCTAAAAAGAAAGTTTCCTGCACAATTTCACGTTACGCTCTTTCCAATGACACCAAGAACATATAAATCGGTTCAGTAGTTTCGGAGGAGTAATTGTCACAAAAAACCTGCTTGCGTATTAAATAGGTAAGTATAGTTTACGAAATTCTTGTATTTAATAAACATCTAATGGATTTGTTCCTTCAGGGTCAACCAGGAGAAGAGGGAAGAATGGGAAGACCTGGAGACCAAGGTCCTGAGGGAATTCCTGGAAGATATGAACCCAACCTGGACTTAATAGTCAAAGGACCAGAGGGCAGTCAGGGACCTGTAGGTAAGTGCTGCAATAAAAAATTGAAAATATACTTCTACTATGAAAAAAGCAAGAAATGTAAAACACTAAATAACGCGGGGCGCATGCAATAGATTATTTACAATTATTATCTTTACTTATTGAACTATTATTATCTATTGCATGTGCCCTCGTTTTTCATTTAAAACTTACAAGTATTTATTCTCTCCACATATTTATAAATTATTTTATATTTTAAAATTATTTATATTTTCTTATTTCGTTTAAAACATGGTATTTTTTAAAGTTTTTTTTATTTATAAATTATTCTTTTGTCTGGTAGCTATTATCCAACACTTATAACATACATCAAAACATACAGGGTAAAAAAATAGTCCCGGCACAAGTAATTTTTTTTTTTTAAATAATAAAAGTTGAGCTTCAAAACTTAGTACAAAGTTGTTAGGCATTAAAATCAATATAGCACATTATTCAGTGATACGCTAATTCCTCAGGGGGACGGCCCGATAGGAGTTAGAAGAAAATCTTAAATGTAAGCACATCAAAGGTCTATATTTAGTAGAATACAATGCCGTAAACTCTAATTAAAAAACTGACAACTGAGTAAAAAATTACAGCTGTTCAAAGATTCTTTGAATTTGCAATGCTTTTATTAGCTACCTCCTCAGGAGGCGCCTGCTAGAAGTCGGAAGAAAATCATAAAGGTAAGCATAGGTTGATATGCACATCAAATTAAAGGACTTCATTATGAGTCCTAGTGGGCTGTCCCCCTGAGGGGGTAGTTTGTCATTGAATAATGTGTTAAAATGGGGTTAATGCTCAGTAACTTTGTACCAAGTTTTGTGGCTCTATCTAGATTATGTTTTGAAATATACAACTGTCCTTGGACCTTTTTTCCACCCTGTATACAAAATAACAGTACAACACGGACAGTATTAAAACGGGAAGGGGGTTTGTTGCTCAAAGATCCTGAATCAACTGCCTGACGGATATTTATGATTCTTTTTTTTTAAGGAAGTATAATTTTGAGAGGAAGGGAGGAAGATATAATATCAAAGAATAACAAAAGTTGTTGTAAAGTCGTCGGATAAAAAATATATATATATATATATATATAATGAATGAAAAATATGTAGCCACGTGAAATTCGTTTACAGAGAGTATTTTCACAATAAAACCGTTAGAATTGGCATTTGGCTTAATGTACTTAATATGTGCATGTAGATGTTGATATCCACAGTTCTATAGTTTCATCAACCAGCTGTTCTAAACAGTTTTAACTGACTACCCTGTACTTAGGATGAGACCACAGCTAGCATTGTGTTATTGTGTGTGTGTGTTAAATGTTTTATCCCATTGTAAATTTTAAGCTCGTTTTTTGTGTCTAGTTCATGTCCAGTGACACTGATTGCTAGTGTCGACAAAATTTTTTCTATTATTTTTGAGTTAACGTAATGCTTTACTGTTTGGTTATGTAACTGTAGGACGAGTAATTGTATATGATTAGATCATTTGATTTGGTTAAACAAGGTTTTATATGACTAAAATAACAAGAAACAAATTGTAAACAAAACACGACATCTGCAGTGCACCGGACAGTACTAACAATAAAATTGGCTTCAGCTGTTCCATAAGTATGAGAAATCTACTAAGGGAGTATGTTTTATCTATGATTAAACCTCCAAGTGAATGAAGCTAAAAAAATTCAAATTTTTTAACCGAGCTGCAGGTGACAATTCATCAGGATGCATAATTTTGGGTGTCCTTTTTTAGGTTTTCCTGGAGATCAAGGCCCTTCAGGAATCCCAGGAAGACCAGGAAGTGTCGGGATCATCGGAGCCCCAGGTCCTCCCGGAGCCCCTGGAGCACCCGGTGGAAGAGGTCCCATTGGACTTTCACTTAAAGGAGAAGCAGGAACAGACGGTGAGTTAACAAGCATATTCTTCATAGTTTGTCTAAATGTCTTTGTAAATTTTATAAACATATACAGTCATAATAAAATATATCCATGAGCAAGGAAACTGCTAGAACAGCTAGTTTACCTATTCTCTATCAGGATAACATGGCAATTTTAAATTAGTAATTTTTAGAATTTTCTCTTTAACCAATAACTGTACAAAAACACTTTTTGTTTTTGAAGCTCTTTAATCTCATTTGGAGAGAAATGGGGAAAATTTATGTTTTGAGGGTCAAAAATGATAATACCAAATTTTTACCCATAAAACCCATTCCCATGGTCCGATCACGCTCGATAGCAAACTCGTTTAATTAACGTATGTACCAAACTTCATCGAAATAGGATCATTTTTGCTCGAATTGTCGTACTAAAAGACACACACATATAAATATATAAATATATATTTATTTATTTATATATATGTATGAATTTGAACGGATTCCTTTGGCCTCTGGAGACATCAAAATGTAAAAGTAAATCGGTGATGGGTCCAGGTCTTACCATGCGACCTACGATAGTAGCTTATTTTCTATATGGGACATTCCCTGAAATTGGATTAAAAGCTGAATCGTTTCTTGCTCAATAAAGATATTTTTATTGTTTTATGTACTGAAAACAAACGTATGTTTTAGGAGCGCCTGGAACTCCTGGATTACAAGGAGCCCCCGGACCTTCTGGACCAAGAGGAGTAATTGGAAAGAAAGGATATCCAGGGCAGACTGTGATAGGATCACAGGGTCCCGCTGGGTATCCCGGCAGAAGTGGCATTCCCGGACAACCAGGAGACCGAGGAGAACTGGGACGTAGAGGTATGTAAACAAATTTTGGTTTAGGACACTGACTAATTCATTTCAGCGTGACCTGGTTGGTCTGGGGGCGCATCCGGTGGGCAGTCCTCGGTAATCGGCCCGCACTCAAGGTGTATATCCCCTTCTCTTCTCAAATTTTAGTGTATATACCGGGGTTAAACCTTTCCTCTTGCACAGACGTTTAAAAAGCCAGCCACAAGGTTAGAAACACATCTTCCTAGGGGGGTGTGGTGATATATTGTCTGGATGCAATTTTGGTTTTTGCATACAATAATTTAAAAACTTAGTTCCGTTTGGACCGTTTGGTCAGTCAATATGCTACTGTATGGATTTTAAACTTAATTGTCTTGTCTTCATTACTTTTTATAAAATAAATGGTCACCATTTTAAAAGTACTCAAGCGAGATCAATAACTGATTTAGGGGAAGGTACGTGATAACAAGTATTTTTTAAGGGAAAGAATAAGGAGTGATAGACATAGTTTTATCAGTTTAATTTAACTTTTTTAAATTTAAATACTTTTCATCTGCCCAATCACAACAGTTCATGTTTACCTGCAGTATTAAGTTTTGTTTTTTATTTTAATGTGTGGTTTCCAATGTTTGTGTACGTTTGGCCAGTTTATTTCTCATTGCTCTTGAAGAAATAAAACATCCAGTACTAAGCCGGAAGATGACTACATGGGAAAGTCAAAACTAGTTGCCTTTATTCCTTAAAGGAACATTGTGGATTGCATAAAAATACAGGCATTTACACTAATTTTCAGTAATTTCAAACTATTTTTTTCAGGAATGAAAGGTTACCCAGGAACAGGAGTGCCAATTGTAGGACCACCGGGAGAGAAGGGAATACCCGGACCTCAGGGAGATTCTGGATGGCCTGGAGGAGAAGGGTTTCCTGGACTTCCAGGAAAGAAGGGACCTAAAGGAGATGACTGTGGTATCTGCCCACCAGGTACTGTAATAGAATTGCAATGGAAATGGAGATTTTGTAATTCTCCGTTGTCATACACTTTTCTAACCTTTTTGGCTATTTAGAACGATGAAATCCCTTTCAAAATGAGCCCACTTAAATCTTTGCTCATAAACATGTAAGACATGTTTGTAAATTTAGGTCCAGGAAAACACAAAACTAGGTAGTGTAAATGTGTCTTTCCAGATAAAAAATGTGTCATACATTTTTTTTAAATCAAATTGGCATTGAGAACAGAAAAATAACATGCCATAATATGATGAATATGTATAATAATTTATGTTATGACTTTATTTGAACTCGACTAAAAATATGTCAGAGACTCACTAATATACATCATCACTCAGTCATTTAACCTATCATGCAACATAATGATAGGAAAATGACACCAAAGGTATGATCCATATAATCTTAATAAACTTAAGCAAATAACTACTAAGATAATCTTGATGCCTGTACTAACCAATTTCCATATTCCTTAACATAAAATCATAACATTAAAAAATTTAGTGAATTTTGTAATTTAAGTACTGTATATGCATATTTAAAAACAATCTTTGATGGAAGTTTTCATTTTCAATGGTATCTTGTCTCATAGGTTTGCCGGGTCTGAATGGAGAGCCAGGGGAAGGTGGAAGACCGGGTCAGGCAGGTCCTCCGGGTCGGGCAGGTCTGGTGGGTCCAAGAGGACCAAAGGGGGGCCAAGGTTTTAATGGGGTCAAGGGGGATAAAGGACCTAAGGGGCGGTCTGGCCAACCTGGTAAGATTGTGTATATTAATATTAAGTTTTTATTTTCAATTCAAAATCATCTAATTTTAGAAATCCTAAGCATCCTATGGTTGTGGCCTAGGAGAGTTGTTGTCTTATAGCTCGGTTAGTGTGGGGTCTTTTAAAATTTATTTATTTATTTATTTTATTTTTTGTTTAGTTGTATTTCTAGAGTGTTAAATCCTGCAATTGTCAACATATTGTTGTTTGCTCTATAATGTACCTAGCATTTGCTTTGTAATGTATGCCTGTCATCTTGTTGATTGCAAAAATGCTTGTACCGTACTAAATCAAGTCATCATATTGTAAACTAGTTTATGCCATAAATATGAATAGAATTGAATATACTCTTAAGTGCATAAAAACAAAAATATTACATAAAAAAGTTTGCAAATGTGACAGTGAAAATCTGGCAGTTTAGTGTTTAGTGAATCAGTTGACTTTATCAGTAGTAGAGTGGCTAGGATATTAATTTCATAATAACATTTTCAGAAAATCTAAGAAAATTTTTTTATATTAAAACTGAACAAATGTGCATAATGTATGTGAACAATGATGTGATTAAAGGTATATGTGATTTAAAAACCACATGGACTCATACCAGTTACTTGTGCAAGAATACTTCAATATTGGGAATTACCTGGTAAATCTTCCACAATGTAAAGAACAGATATGAATATCTGTGTACCTTGAAAAGATATTATTCTAATACAAAATATCATCCAACCCAAGGTTTGGCCGGAGCTCAAGGACCCAAGGGAGAAGAGGGGAAGGTCCGCTTCCCTCCAGACGCTATACTAGATTTTGGAGATAAGGGACTTCCCGGATACATCGGCAGTCCAGGTTTCCGAGGTGAACCAGGAGAGAAAGGACTTTCTGGATACAACGGACTCAAAGGCCTTAGGGGAATGAAGGTACGAATGACTGCTTTTTCCAAAGGCTCTGTTATTGTTATGTTGCTTGATTTCATTTTTATCTACACCATTGCCATTTTTATGTTTTTATTAAATGCAATTCTGGTCTTTATAATCTAAATTCGACCTTTTTGTTAAAGTGTGTGATTAATTATCATCATTATAGCTAAGTGATTTTAGTGCTTTCCTGACTATCAGAAAGTTGGCTGAGAAAATTTTAAATAGTCTTAATGGTTTGAACCTAGAATTTTGGAACTAGACCGAGCTGTCCTTGATAATTAGGCTTCTGATGATGGTCCTGGCTAAATTACCAGTTGATGTTAGTCAGAGACAGAATTAGTTGTCATCTAATTTATTCAGCATTCACCCTTTTTTTCAATCAATTCAATCTAAAGTAAACTAAAAAATTATTGTCAAAGTATATGAATAGTTAGTTTTCATTAAAAACTAGAATTAGTTTTTATCCTGATACGAAACCAAGGATTTATAACAGTAAAAATTATCTTTTTTCCTAGGGAATGACAGGAGACTCAGGTATTCCTGGTCAGGATGGCTGGAATGGTAATCCAGGTCTGCCAGGTTTCAAGGGAGAGAACGCAGAGTTTCTGGGGCGAGAGTATCTTCTGAGAGGTGACCCGGGATATGACGGATACCCAGGCGAACCCGGACAACCCGGAGACAAGGTTAGTGCCTGGATGTTTCAAACATTCTTATATGATTGACATATTGATTGGAATTTCATCCAACTAACTAAAAATGTGTAGCCTATACTTTCATTTGAAAACCATCCAAGAGTTTTACGATGACAAAAAAGTTCAGAAACTATATTAACTTTGTTTGCCCACAGGGAGCGAGAGGTTTACCTGGAGACATGGCTGAAAACTCAGTAGACATCCAGGGAGAGCCTGGGCCACCTGGACCTAGGGGAGACAGGGGTGAGTGAGCCCACAAAATATGTAATAAAACTGCCGTTTTTGCTGCAGTATGACAAAGTGTACTAGTAAAATACAATCGAGCACGTTCTGGGAACACTGGCCAGTGCACCTGCACAGGACCGGTGCAGAAAATGCATCTTCTGGGAGACCGGTGAGTTTACCTAGCAGACAGCTATACACTAGCGGCTTCTGCTTGGTAAGTTTCTTGGACACTAGTCTGCAGCTACGGTATGATAGCGGATCCATCGAATAAATGTTCAATTGTTCATAAGTTTGCTGGATTATTACACAATAAGTGAATAATATATCAATAATTTATTGTGTGGGGGAAGGTTGGTTTGATTTTAATATTATAAAGTAAATAGTAGGTGATGTGTAAATTACAATCCTATGTGCACCGTAAACCGGTGACTTACCGTTCTGGGATCCTAAAACTCTTGCCTTTGGGCGGCACAGGTGAGTAAGTCACTGGATCATCTGCACCGGTGCACCAATACATGTTCCCAGAGCGTGACCAATCACTTTTTGATACTGAAGTAAACGTCCATCTATGGACAGCTGTCACCAGTTTTTTACTTGGAGAGAACAAGTTGGATGAGCCACTCACAGAGTGTGCTACTGTCTAAATTATATTTTATCCTTTAGCTTTCACTATTGATAAAAGTAGACATACCATTCCCAAGCCGAAGTGGTTTGCTAGTTTAGATTTAAAATAATCGTAGTTGAACTTAGCCACTGATCTTGTGCACTGTTGGCAATTGCTGATTCTTGTTGAATACACCAACTATTTAGCCAAGTCAGACTGAAATTTTAGCTTGTTGTAAACTATAGCTTCTTTAATGTCACATCAAAAATAAGAAAATAAAATTTTCACAGAAGTGCACTATGCAAGTTTTTGTTTATTCAACTATTTTCTACTTGAACAAAAATTGGCTACAGCTGTTCCATATAGATGAAATTTATACTTCATATCTAAAACCGGAGAGCACTTGTGCATGTTTAGATTGAGAGCAATACTTTTAACGATCTACAACTTTGTAATTTAAATTTATTCCATCTTCACTCTTTCACTCCCAAATTCAGGCTTTAACTTAAAATTTTACCCGGACAGTTTATTACATGTAATATTTTTTTTACATATTGAATTGGACTGAATTGAATAACGACAGCTCAATGTATGGTACCTATACCTATTTAAAATAAAATCACACTGTAAGATTATTTATTGTTTGATGTGTTTAAGGGGAGCATGCCGTGAGATGGGTAAAAAAAATCGATTTTTTGAAAATGCTTTAAATTTATTGCCCGTTTTATGCTGTTTAAGAAAATATATAACACTATATACATAACTTGTATATTTTCAGCTAAATAAAACAATTAAATAATGTTTACACATGTTTGGCGCTAGGCCTACTAGCGTGCTCTCCTGAGATGCTCATTGTTTTCACACAAATAGTAACCATCTAACTATCTAAGTAAATTTGATATATAGTATAACAAGTAAACACTAAGGAGTATTTCATTTGTGCTGTTGGTAGCACTGAATATTTACAGATTATCAGCTGGCCTTCTGCTTTGTTTGTTTACACCTAATGTTTACATCTGTCGTCTGTCCCAGTGTTTGTTGATTGTTGTTGTTAGCATTTTATTCATTTCCATTTGGTGTTTAGTTTTGTTTTGTCGTTACTTTCAAGTAAATTAGGCCTAGTTTTTCATCAAAATGCCTAGGATTAGAAAGTTTGGGAAACACAAGTTTAGAGGAGTACTTGCCAGGAGGTTTCTAGTGCACTAGTGACAGTAGGCCTATTCGTGTTCGTGTTTAAGTTCAATTTCCCGAAACTTCTGTTTTTTAGTGTTTAGGTACCGTTTCTATGGAAACCATTATGAGTAGAGACTTGAAATTTTCACCAGTTGTTCCTGGTAGTTTGGTGAGTAGAATGATGCAACTATGTAATATTATCTTCATTATAAATGGTATAAATATTTTTATTTTCATAAAAAAATAATGAAAAAATGTATATACAATTTTTTTAATAATATATTTTTTTTACTATTTGCCATAAATTAATTATTTTGCATGGTTTTACTTGTTTATATGTATAGAAGCACCAAAAAAAATTTCAGATCAATATCTCATATATTTTCTGAGATAATGGTACCGATATAGAAGCTTGTTACCCCATATAATTAGCATTGTGGCCTAACTCACAGCGTGCTCCCCTATTGTTTGATGTGTTTAAAGTTTAACAAACCCAAATGTTTAGGTTACGATGGCAGGAAGGGGTACCAAGGACCAACAGGAGATGCTGGAGTTGCTGGACTTCCTGGGGATCAAGGACCATCAGGAATAGAGATCCAGGGTCCACCTGGACAACAGGGATTCCCAGGGGAGTTTGGAGACCCAGGATTCCGAGGACGACCAGGACCTCTCGGAGTGTATGGACCTAAAGGAGTTGCAGTATGTATCCAAAAATTGAATTCAATAAAATATGTTTATATAAAATTTGTACAAATGATTCTTTTTTTCAGTTTAATGTCTAAATATTTATATCTTTTCAATAGGTAGTAATAGCTTCAAATGATAAGTGAAACTGTTTAACTGAATTAAATGGTTTACTCTTTTTCACCATCTCTAATTCCACTATCAAAATATAATATTTATATTTTTTCTGAAAAAATCACATAATTGTACTTAAGTGTATAAATAATCGCTGCAAAAGCCAGGAAAATATTGGCTTATCTGCAGTTCTTTCATAGTGAAAACTGGTTGCTTTATAACAATCTACTTTGACCTCGTCAGTCCTTAACACAACTTTTCTTTTCCCCGTTTTCTGGTCAAGGTCTACTTTCACTGTTCTTTCCCATTCTACTCTATACCCTTCAAACACTATTATAAGCTAAAATATAAGCCTAAACTAATTAACTACTGATTGATTATGCATCCAACTACCGTCCGAATCATAGTTTACTAAAGCCTTCATCTCCATATTACATAATTTAATGTAAAACTATTTCATAGAGAAAAATTCTGACATATGTGGATTTTTCAGGGTAGAGACGGAGAAAAGGGTTCAAGAGGAGATCCCGGAGCCAGTATCCTGCAGGGAGAGATGGGAGAGCCCGGACCATACGGGGATAAGGGACAACCAGGAGACGAAGGTCCTCAGGGACTGAAGGGATCGAGGGGATACGACGGGTTCAAGGGAATCAAGGGAGAAAAGGGGGCACCTGGACTTCAAGGCATTCCTGGCAGAGAGGTAACTTAATGTTATGAAAAACAGCGGCTCAATACTTGCGTTGTGAGGATAAAGTAGTTCTTCTCATCACTAGGGTAAAAAATGTAATCAACAAGCAATGGAAAAGAACTTCTCATGAAAAAAGATCAGTTTTATGTGTGAAGAATTGGAGATTGGGAGAACTACCTATGGATGGTCATGGTTGTAAGCTAAGAAGGATAAGGATATTATAAGTAAATACATAATGTTTAGAAATACAAGTTGTCTTGTCAGCTTTTTAGGAATGAAAAACCATCTCTACATGGATAGCTTCTCTAAGAAATAATTCCTTGGCAACAAACCCTGGACATAAGAATGAAATTATTGAGAGCAGCATAAATTGAGCACATTATTCATCCTTCTCCAAAGAAAGCCTTGGATACATGTTTATTGCACTGATGTATCTAAAAATTTTTTTTCATAAATAATTTTTTTTATCCTTGATTGTAGGGACCTCATGGACCTCCTGGAGACACAATTCCAGGACTTCCAGGAATTCCGGGACAGCCAGGAATGGATGGTTTGCCTGGAGACCCTGGATATCCTGGACAGAAAGGTATTTTAACCGGGAAATAGTGACATTGGTGTTTCCCAAATCTGAATCTCAATTCAACTTACTCAATCCAAACACAAATAGAGCCTGTACTGTACAAGGGAAGAAGGTACTAAGCTTCTTATAATTTATTGTCGGGACCACATAAGTTTGCAGTTGAGGGAGGAGCCGATTTACCATATGGTTTTCAATGAACCAATGAGAACGGTGTGGTGTTGCCAAATCTAACAATACCAGCTGATTTGAAAATATAGCTTTGTATATTTTTAGTGTTGTCAATGGGTGATGTGGCAACGTCGCACTAGCCTCGTCTTGTGATTGGCTGCCACCAACGGCAAACTTACATGGTCCCGACAATAAACATTTTATTTGTGTAAATACTAATTGGTACCGGTACTGGTTTGTCTGGGAAATAAGTACTATTCTGACTATGGTTTGTTAAGTACATAAATGCCATAAAAAATTATGTTTTCTTTTAGGACACTTTTTCAGGTTTCCTATTTACAATTCCTATCAACATTGGGTTAAAATTGTTTAAAAAAAAAAGATTTAGGTACTGTTTCAACATAACCATTTAATTTCAATTTTGAATACGTAGCCAAGTGGTTATACAGTGATCATCTTCAAAGGCTGCTTGTTTGTTCCCAAGAAAAATCCTTCCTGGACCAAAAAGCCATCTGCCATTGGGCTCTCAATTAATGGCATCATCCAACAAAATGTTTATGTTAGATAGTAAAAAGACCAGAGTTTGGACGGTTCTAAAAAAACATAAAATATGCTACAGACATAAAACGTACAAAACAAAAATCAAATTCGCTCCTAAAATTACCTAAACTATTTTTATTTAGTTTTAAAATACTATCTATTTTTCATATCTAACAAAGATTGTTCAAAATATTAATGAAAGAGTTTTTAAGTTGCAATAAAATTTCAATTTCTCTCTCTAGGACAGGATGGACCAATCGGAGAGATGGGATTGAAAGGATTGAAAGGGGACTTTGGTTTTCCCGGTCGGAGAGGTATCGACGGAGAGCCAGGACTACCAGGATATCCCGGACGTCCGGGACGCAAAGGTCTCAATGGGATAAGAGGAATAGAAGGAGACACCGGAGACATGGGGCTTACAGGTACAGTGCTTAGATAGTTCTTCATACCACTTTACTCTTTGAGCTGCAAAGAAATACCTGTATTAGCCATCACTAGTAGGATCATAAACAAACTTCTATTTATAGTATATACAGATAAAACCCAACAAAATCAGCTGAAAGTCTCTGACATGTGCTATAACCTCAGTCAAGCTTGAACTATGTACAGCTTTTGTCTGGCTCTGGGTTGATCAGTGGTGTTAGTCTAGTAGAGTCAAGGAACCCTCGGTTATATCTCCCTGGATAGATGATTGCATTGTAGGTTGAGAGTTTGTATCCAGTCTTGGGCAAGTGTGGTAAGAAACTCTTAAGCTACTATTGTAATGAAATTGCAGATAAGCTGAACTCAATCCCTAATAAGACAGGACACAATTAAACTGTAAGATAGTTAAATGTGTTATTTCTACTATACCAACTAATAATTTCAGAATGTCAAACCTGTAATTCTTTACACAACTTTAACTAGACATAGAAGTTGGACATTTCTTTTAGTCAAAAAATTATTAAATTTTCTATTATGTTAGTGCAAATAAAAGTGTACATTTATTTATTTGTGAGATCTGAGATGACCTTAACTTGCAGGCCTCCCTGGACCAAGAGGTCAGGTGGGACCCCAGGGATATCAAGGGTTCAAAGGTGAAAGAGGGGAAAGGGGATGGCAAGGTCCGGTGGGACCTATGGGGCTCCAAGGATTCCAGGTAACACTAAAAGTGTTTAATTTTAGCGAATTTCCCATATAGGGAATAAGCTATTACCGTAGAACTCATGGTAAGACCTGGACGCGGGACCGATTTTTTTTTTTCGTTTTGAGGTCCCTAGAGGCTAAAAACACCATCCGTTCAAATTCATATATATATATATATTTATATATTTATATATTTATATTTATATATATATATATATGTGTCCGTCAGCACGATAACTCGAGCAAAAATGATCCGATTTTGATGAAATTTGGTACAAACGTGTAAACGTACGTTTATTCGAACGTTTTTTCAGTTTTTCCCTCCCTGATGCAGCAAACCTAAGTACTTGTTAAACTAATTCTATTTAAATCAAGAATAAATGTTATAATTTTAAGTAGACATTTCAGTGTAGATCCAATCAGTCAAATGGAAATTCGCTTAGTCTGCAGGTTTGCTGCGGCGGGGGTATTTTTTAAATATGACTGTAAAATGCCATTGGCACTCAGAAAAAATCCACAGTTGCGTGGTGAAAGGGCGGCAAAGTCAGGACTTGCCTCCCCCAAGAAAAGTGTGTAGCTGTGGCCCTGTTTACAGTACACCATCGCTTAACTAACTCTCATGAGAACTGAGCCTAGGTCAGATAACATAAAAGGACGATTGGAACAGGAAAATAAGTAAATATTAACAAAAATGATCCGATTTCGATTAAATTTGGTACAAACCTGTAAACAAACATTTATCAAGTGCCTGAACCATAGCTTGATCGGACTGTGGGCACGGGGGTTTATGGGGTAAAAATTGTTTTTCCCCATTTTGAGCCTAAAAACATAAAATTTCCTAATATCTTTCTAAACCAATTTGTAGAGCTTTAAAACAGAAATAATTTTGTTTGAAGCATTGTTGTATGCCTAACGGTTACAGAGATATAACTTAAAAAATTGTAAATTTAAAGTATTCTCATATTATTTTTATGAAGAATAAATAAACATGTTTTCTAGTTCCTTTCCTGTAGCAGCAAACCCAAGTGCTCATTAAATAGTTATTTGTGTAACTAGTGGTGAAAGTGGCACTTTGCTGCACACGAGAGCAATGTTTACGCACGAGCCGCAGGCGAGTGCGGAATGATCTCGAGTGCAGCAAAGGCCTTTTTCACTCGTGTTACACATTATATTTTTCCTACAGTCACTATAAAACATAAATAATTAGTCTTTCAAACACTATACAACACGTTTTTAGGTTCAGCTAGCAACACAATTACACAAATGGTGCCCTGGAGAAAGTAGTACCCGTGGTCCGTATCACTCCGCTATTTTTCCTCGGCAAGAAATGTGCTCCGTCTTTTGAGAATATAGTTCCGTATGTTTTTGTAATTTGAAGTGGTTTCCGCGCCTAAAAAAAATGCTTTAAAGGTATTTTCTTGTTTATTAAGACCGTAGGAATGTTTTAAAAACGTTTATAAAAGAAAAGTCCAGAAAGTTCAGAAATACCAAAACTATAAACACGAAATGACAGGTTAAATCGTAGTTATAATAGTCAATCAGCTGTTCATAGTATTATTATCTTTAAGTATTGCCAACCTATTTCCAAGCGTACACGGATTACGTGCATAATAAAACCACGCTGTTTTGTGTTGTTTGGTTGGAATCCTGATGTGCGGCAAAGTATAAACCGTGCGGCAAAGTATAAACCGTACGGCAAAGTATAAATATGCAGCAATTAGCAGCTTTCTGTACTATAAACAGTACAGGGAAGCCAACTTTGTCGGGTGACTGTAGGAAAAATAATGTTATTTAAATAGAAAATAAATCTGCAAATTTTAAAGGAATATTTTTGTATAAATCCAGCCACAGTGGAAATTCACTTAGTCTGTAGGTTTGCTGCGGTGGGGGTATTTTCTATATTACATAAAGAAAAACTATATTTATCTAAACAGTCTGCCAATTAAGGCAATTTTTCCTTAAGGCTCTTGGATAAAAAATTTTTTTCATCTATTTTGAAATCATGCTAATCAGTGCCATCAAACCTGAAAAGTGATGTTCATACTCAATTGTATGAGAGTTGTAAACACGACAGACTTTAGGACTGCAAGCAGATGATTTATCAGAACAGTTCGTTCTTGGATTGTACCAGCTCATCTTTTCTTTGCTCGATATGTTCTACGCACAGGCCTCTGAAAGTCATGTAGACAGGTCAATGAGGTTGCAAACGTCCTATAAAGAAAATTATTGGAATCACCATATTTTTATAGATTTAAGAATAATGTTAGATAATTATTACCAGACATTTTAAATAGAAGCTGATAATTATACCTATTTGAGAAAGGTAAACATTTAACCAGCTCTCTTGATTTATTTCTCAGAATTTTTATTCACTCAATTGTGTCTGTCCTGTAGGGAGACTCAGGAGATGTAGGTTATCCTGGATTGCCTGGACCTCCTGGGGACTCAGCTTTCAGTGGGCTTCAAGGAGACGTTGGCGAACCTGGTGAGTAAATACAAATGTCAATTATCATTATCATTATTAGATGGGGACACCACCTAGGTGTGTATTTAAACCCAAATATGAGTGAAGGACGAGTGTGGAATGCTGTGAGGTGATCTGTGTAACTTTGTTACTGACTAAGATCAGCTGTTTCATCAGTCAGGATCATTTGTTTAAAGCCCATTGCTCAGGGACAGCTGGGTCCATTTTTAAACCTCATGTTCAACCTTAGCAAGCTATCAGAGCTATCTTAAAACCAAACAACTTAACTTTGAAAAATCACATTTTAGGTGAGTGCATAGCGCTCGTCCAACAATCAGAAGGCCGTCTGTTCGATTCTGATAAAAGTCAGTAGAAGTTAGCTACAGTAGTTGACCATTTGGCTTTTGGGAAATGGTCCTGGGTAAAGATCCATGTGATATTATTCAGTTAGGTACAAAGCTGTCATCGCAACCATTCTACACTAACCTTTGCCCTAAAATATGCACCCTTGTGTGTTTATTTATTGATTTTATTTTACTCGGCAAAGTAGACAATAGTTTAAATCTAAGTTGTTCCATTTTTGCTCAGGTTACCCCGGACCAATAGGCTACCCAGGACAACCCGGAATGGATGGAATGCCAGGACTACCGGGAGATGATGGAGTTATCTATGCAGGAGCTACGGGAGTTAAAGGAATGAAGGGTGAACCCGGATACTACGGACTACCAGGACAGGATGGACTAAATGTAAAGCTGTAAAATATACATTACATGTTATCACTTATTGTGTACGTACTCTCTTGGTAATTTGTAAAACTTAGAGTGTCAGTGTAAAATGAGTTTTTATAGAAGTTATTCAACAGATCAACTGGTTGATGATTTCATTTCAATGAGGCATTGACTTTGTAAAAAGTTGTTATGCTAAGTAGGCCTAGCAATGATTGCAGTTTAGGACAAATATTTCTTAACCATATTACGTGAATGGATTTGATTTTAATCACGATTAATGAGCTAATGTAACTGATTATAACCTGTGACTTTAGGGAACTCGAGGAGATTTTGGACCCAAAGGACCTAAAGGGATCCCAGGAGATGACGGCTATGCTGGATTCCCCGGACAAAAAGGAAGAGCAGGACTACCAGGATTTAAGGGACTTCCAGGAGGAATAGGAAAACCAGGATTTAATGGATCGAAAGGGGGGCAAGGCATGGAAGGTGATCCAGGCGAAATGGGTTTTCCAGGTAACTTATTTTTTTACCCTAGGAATTTAATGACAAAACACTTTCTTCAGTAAATAAACTACAAATCAATAAAATATCTATCCATCTATCCGTCTTCTCCCTAAACATCCTTTTTATTGCCCATCCTACTTAACCAAACGCCCCCCCCCCCCCTCCTAAAGTTTGGTTTATTTCTAGAGTTCACTTTCAATGATCCAGTGGTGCTGACCAACTTTCTTAACGGTTTTAAATGTGAATTGTAATTTAATAACAGCTTATCTTTTAGTTTAATGTTTAACCACAGTCAGATACTGTAAGTAAACAAATATACCGTTATATACTGTATTATTTTAAAAGATGAGACTGAGTGCAAAAGGTGAATTAACTGTCTGTAAAGTAAATGGTGTTTTGCCCTTCAGGTCTGCCTGGAGATGTGGGCGACAGAGGTCCTCCGGGACTCACAGGTCCCAAGGGTCCCAAAGGATATGTTGGGGACCCTGGAGGTCCGAGATATTCAACAGCACCCAAGGGAGACTTAGGAGAACCAGGACTCAACGGACTTCAGGGGAAAAAAGGACCTCAGGGAGACTATGGCAATCAAGGATACATCGGGTTTAAGGTGATTGGTAGAATAGATAAAGATATCAACCAGTGCAACCGGCCTATGATCAATTTGCAAATAAATTTGAAGTGTAGGCTAATATGCGTTTTTTTAGAGGAAGAAACAGAAAAGGAATCAGTTAATTATAATTAAATAATTAAGAATACATAAGAGTATACACATTTGATCTTTAATGTTTCCCAACCTTTCATGATGAAAACTTCACACCCTTTGAAAGCAGCAAAATTTTTAAATGAACAACATGTGATCATATGATTATTTCAAACTTGTTCATTACTTGCTTCGTGGCAAAGTAATTCAATAACAAAACAGACACCTATTTTTGAAATGGTTGAGAGTTGATTCAATCGTCAACACTCAAGTTAACCAACAAAAGGATAAATAGTAAACAATAGTAAACAAAGACAATCACAATATGGCGTTGACTCAAATAGATCACTTTTAGCCGAGAGAGGAAGAAGAAAGTGCAGTCAACCGTAGTTTTGGTTGGATGACTAAACTGTCAATCGTTTGAAAACTATGAAACGATTTGAAAAAGAGTGACTCAACGATCAACTAATTCAAAAATAGGGCCCCTGTAAACAATTTCAACCCTAAACTTTTTTAAATCATTCACTATCATATTCACAATGTCAAGAACTTATTTTTTAAGTGGCACGTGGATTCTATTTCTTCAATCCAATTTAGTACTCCACCAAATTAAAATTGTGTTAGCCTAATATAGAATAGAATTTTCATAACATACACATTTCTAGAATGTTGTTGTAATGTTGTAATGATGATTATTGAGGACATTTCCAATTACGATTAATAAAAAACAACTTTTTACGACTAAGAAACAAAAACCCTAAAGCAATCATAATGAAAACGTTTGCATAAGGGGGACTGAGGTTGTGTCCGTCCAGCAAATAGGAAAAGCAATCATGACGGGGAATGGGAATGGCGTCCACTGGAAGACCTGATCAATCAACATGTAGGAGTGATGTACAAAGCCACATACAAAGTTTTTACTAAAATAGTTATCTGAGTATATTTTCTTCAATGAATTTCCAGGGAGTGTTTATATTACTTTACCACCTGAGGATGAGATTATAGGTTCCAGATCCCAAAACGTTCTACAAACTTGCTTTTTACTAATTGTCATAGTGAAAATGTCCATATAAACTTATCATAAAAAAAGTACTTCAAAATAAGGATTTCTAGTATTTATTTAAGAAACTAGATTGTTTTGTAAACTTCCGTCTGATATTCTAGGGTGACCGAGGTGACTTTGGGGAGCCTGGGCTTCCTGGCCCAAAAGGTTTCCCAGGTCGTGAGGGAGCTCCGGGAGATCAAGGACCTCCGGGAGGTAAGGAAACTTAATGTAGATGAGTAACACAAAATTATCTTAAACACATCTGACATAATACATACCAATTAGCTCAATCAGCTAATAAAGGGTGACATTTCAGGGATATTAAAATCCAGTACCGATACTTTGAAAATAGGTACAACTTACATCCACCATTTCAAAAGCCAATTCTGTTCTTGTCAAAGAATAAACTAACAAATATATTCTTTGCAGGTTTTTTTGTGAATATTTTGAAATATTGTTGTAAATACATGTTGTACAATGGGATATCTCAGTCAGAAAATGACATTTTCCGGGGCTCACTCAATATTTTAATTTGAAGCGAAGCCCAGGTCATTTAAGTTTTGCCTTGCATGGGAAAAAAGGAGCAAGCACCGTATCAGAAAAGCACTTTTTCACTACACTACAGTGAAATGACATGTTATCATTACATGTTAATCACTTGCAAAAATTCATCATTACATTGTTTACCATTACCACTTAAAAGAATGTTTACAATGCAAAAGTAATGTTTACTTTTTTTATTTTGCCAATGTAAACAAATATACGTTATTGTTTCATCAACTGTCAATTTGCAACAACCAAAACTGTACAATCAATGTACATTATAACCTTAAAATGAAGACTTAACCTGAAAATGCCCTCAGTTTTGTAATGCTCCTAACCGTGATAAAGAAATATATTCAATGTCTGTTTAATTAAGAAAATAATTAATCATTGTAGTCTAGTGAAAAGTATCGATCATAACACGGGTGGAAGTGGATCATTACATATTATCAACCATATTTAAATAGGTTGATAAATCTCACACTTCAAACATGGTATCAAATATTTCATTAGGTAGTGACTTTCTACTCTTGTTATGAATTATACTAATTGGACCAGGTTGTGAACAAATCATTTTATCAATTTTAAATTAGGTTATTTTTAAATTAGGCTGGCCGGTATGACGGTTCCACACACAAACGTTGCCAGTGCTCGATTTGTAAAAAATGGGTGCTGAAACTGTTACCTAATTAAGGTGATTAGTACCTATTTATGCTGACCTAGTTATATACTTCACAGTTCTACTATATAATTTGTCCATTACTTAAACTGTCCTTCATGTAATATAACCAAACACACTTTTCCAATGGGGCTTGCTTACCATAATTTTTTCTTGGTAAAAATCAGCAAGTGTTATGACACTTAAGTAATTGAGTAAAAGACTCTAAGAGAGACAAATGAAATTTTGTTTCAGCTTACCCCCCTCCGTCCGGAATTATTTTACGAGGAGAGCCTGGAGAGCCAGGGATAGACGGGATACCAGGGCGTCCCGGATGGTCGGGACAGAAAGGGGCTCCTGGGGAGTATGGCAGGGATGGACCAGATGGAATACCAGGACCTAAGGGATACAGTCCTAGAGGACCAAAGGGTTTCAGAGGAGAACCAGGTGAAGTACATCTTGATAATTGATTATAGTAAGTCTTCAAACTCTGTGCAAGAGAGCCTGTTGTGTTATGCTGAGTTATAGCATGAATAAAATAATTAAATATAGACTGACAGCAGTGCTGCGGTTAGCATATATTCTGGGGTTCACAGCTCCGTCAAGTAGTTTTGGCGCACACCACTACAGCGTTAAGCAGTAGCGAGCATTGCCATAACAACTTGGTAGTCGGAGCCAGTGTTGCCAACTTCTCGGGAATTCCCTGGGATCCGGGGAGTTGAAGTTTGTTTTGTTATTTTTCGAGTTTATAAAATTCAGAGATTAAAAAAAATGTCTTTTTTGTTAAAATTACGTGATTGAAGAAATTTTGTGCTTTACCCATATTGAACAGTGTATCTGATACGTTGGTAGCAGTTCGTTTGCAAGGGTGGTAATGCTGCTAGCAGATGGCGAGTCGACGGCGGCAGCGAATCGACTAACACTGAGCACACTATAACGGCACATTGGGGAACCTTCCTTTGTCAGTCTATTTTTAACTCTTTTGACTATGGTTATAGGTACATAGATAGAAACAAATCGACTTTTAAAAATACAGTGTACCTGTTGGAAATGTTTAACTTAGTCTCCTATGGATTATTTTTGAACAACACTTTGGGAAAACCATGTTATTAGTTTTCAATTTACATATGTCTGAATAATGATATAATTGTGTTTTTATTAGAAATATAATAAACAAAATGTAACTTTTAAAACTGGTTTAATTAATTTTACAAGAAATCTTTTTAATTTCAGAGTTTGGTTACAGTACCATTAGAATTAAAAATACGGACAAAGTTGACCTGTTTATGTAAAAAAGGGACCCATGGTAAATTTAAACCACCTCTAACTGAAAAAGTTATAGTACATGAAGAGATATTTTTTGACTGAATTTGTTGTGCAGGATACACAATCCCAGGAACTCCAGGATTGATGGGTGCTCCGGGGCTGGATGGACTTCCAGGATTACCCGGAAATAAGGGGTTACAGGGAGAACCAGGATACTCACTGACAAGGTAATTCAATTTATACTCTAATTTTTCTGGTAGATTGAAATGTAGGTTCATTGTGGATAGTAGCCTCCGGATTGCCAAATAATATTAAAAAGGTTTAAATACCTGCTATAAAGCAATCCATTTAATTGCAGTTGCAAAAAACTTTAAGTAAGTAAATCAGCAAGTAAATCAATCCAGCAAGAAAAGCAAGGTTCGAATATAATCTTCATGCGTAAAAAATCTATAAATCTTATGACAAAAACAATATTACAGTCACCTTCAGAATAGAAAACAAACTTGGCTCATTGTTAAAGGAGCGCAGTCCTTCATTGACGCAACCTTTGGACAGATCTGGCGTATATAAGATCAATTGTACCGAGTGTACTAAATTTTACATCGGCCAGACAATGTACAACACATTGTCACGCATATTGTCACATCGGCACGCTCCTTTACAAAACGTTTCAAGGAACATCTCCCAAAAGTGTCAACAGTACACCAGACATCATCTTTTGCAGAACATTTAATTTCCCAAGGCCACAATTATACCAGCATTAGTAACAACATGAATATTTTACATTTCTCTAGAGACAGATTTAAATTAAACACCTTAGAAGAGTTTGAGATATATAAGGCAGTAACATCCGACCACGAAAATGTGCTAAATGACCAACTAACGTTTTCGTCCAATTTTATATATGACACTGCCATAAGGATACTGGAGAGTGGAGGTGTGTTAGACAGGACTAGGACGTAACCTGAGGTGATAAGATAACGGACGTACACTACTGCAATGTCCACCCGCAGTCTGGACTTAAACTCCGCCGGGTTAGCGTCGTCTGTTGTCGTAACTGATCAGTAAATGTTTTGTGTCTTGTGTAAACGTTTATTTATTTTTACGTGTTAAATATGACGCTCTTCATGTGAAGAAAGAAGAAGTCCTTGTGCCGCCTGAAGGTGACTCCACATAGGAGTCGAAACTAGTTGCAACTGAAATTAAATGGATTGCTTGATAGCAGGTATTTAAACCTTTTTAATGAAATGTAGGGGTTGGTTAAAGGCGGGTCTCAGTTAAATGCATTTTGGTACCTTGCTTTAGGAGTAGCTCAACCATGTTCTATTTCTCTAAAAGAATTGCTACAGCTGGTCTATATGGATAGGACACCTGCCTTGGTATTTGAAGATCAATGCTAAAAGTTTCTATTTCATAATAGTTTTAGTTGGTATTTTCAACTCTTTATTTTTTTTTAATAGATCTATGAATATTATGATAGCGATCTTTCAATGGATGACAGTATCGATATTGATTTTACTTCATTATAAACTAAACCATTCCAATATTCATCACTGTATAGATCCGTGCCACTCTCACCTGATCAAATATTAGCTCACCCTGTCTGCTGCAACATCCAGGGTGGGGGAAGTGTGCACATTTTTTTATTCAGTCTATAGGTTACTTTACTGACTTCAACTAAACTTTCGTTTGGACCATTCAAATAAAATCTTCCTTCAAAACAGAAACTATTACTTGTGGTAGTCAGGAACTACAAAATGTCTCAGCACCTTTAGCTGCATGCGTACTAGTTTTGACCATTGATACAACCAGACATTCCATCCCCATGTTAAAGTTGTTAATGTTAAACCATCCCCTGTTTTTATAACAAAATTAACACATTTTAAAAATCAAAACTAAAACAAGAAATTAAAGTGAAAAATATTAATCATAATATGTTTCAGTCCAAAGGGTATTCCTGGAGATGAAGGCCTGACAGGATTAATCGGAGATTATGGACCGAAGGGAGACAAGGGTGACGCTGGATTACCCGGACGCCCAGGTTCTCCGGGAGTAGACGGATTCCGAGGACCTCCGGGTCTGGATGGAAACCCGGGTACACCTGGATTCCCAGGCCTCAAGGTCATTAACTATCCTGGTTTCACCAAAACCATCTCAATTATATATTGAATCCTCAATTAATCTATAAGAAAGCTAATTAAGCATCGCAAACATTTAAGAAAACTGTAAGCCTCACACCTATCAACCGGTTGAATGAAAGGTCTCAATGTGAAACTTCCCCGAAAAATATCAGTTTTTTGATAAACTCTCTCTCCAAGGGCACGAAACCGAACCTCGATTAAAGGGCTTTATATATTCACATTTTAAATATTGAAGATGCATCAGCTGTTAGATTTGTTCTTATTTATAGTTTTTGTTTGTTTACTTTTTTCTTGGGTTATGGATGTTTGCATTACGATAAAGTTATTAGTTTTGATTCTGACAAACAGGTTAATGCAAATTGCAAATACATGGTTTTTCATTAAATAAGCTTAATATTAATATTGATTGAGCTCTGTCTGTATGATCCTTGGTAAGTGTGTAAGCCTAAATCTACTGTTTTTTTACAGTATATTTAGAGACCACATTATTCTCTAAAGTATTCATACTTGCCCCGTTGCGAAGCACTAGCAGAACAACTAATAAACTATTACAAGTAATTTATTGTTAAATTACTTTATTAATTTAATTTATTGATAAATAATGTAATTTATTGAGTTTAACCCTTTGAGCTCCAACTTCTAATAGTAATAAACCTAGTATGCAAGACTAACATAACCAAACTTCTACTTACAACTATCCATTAAAGTGTAACTCAACAAAAATGGCTTGGATCTATATAGGCGAATGACATGTGCCACAAAGTTAGAATCAAGTTTAAAACTAATACACTTGGATTTCATTAGTGATGTTGAATTTAGTAGACCAATTAGTAGGTGTAATAAATGACTAATTGGTATTATATTACCTGTCATTGGTACCAAATTGCAACATTCAACATGCTACACGTTTGGCAAGCTGCCAATTTCAACCACTATACAGTCCAGGAATAAACGTGACATCCGCTTGGATAGCTATGTTGATGCTACACGACACATACATTTAACACGCAACATATAAATAAATACTTTTTGTTAGATAGGTCTATGACGGGTACGCAACATTGCTGTTACACAATCGGGAACAGACATTTGCACAGACAAGAGAAGATTGCATTGAAGAGAATACATGAGTTATCTACCTAGTTTTTCAAAAAGTTACTCTGTTTAAAAATATATGTAGGCTAGGTAAAAGATGCCACATCAGTACTTAATTTTATATTCAGAAGTTAAAGAGTAATTGATGTGTTATTTTTACAACAGGGCCATAAAGGAGACCAAGGCGAGACTCCGTACTATTTTGAGGACGCATTGAGAGGATATCCTGGAGACAAAGGAGATGATGGAATACCAGGTAATTGAATAATACCAGCTCCTTGGTGTGATTCGTGGTCTGTTAGGGCAAAACACACCTGTTCAGGCCGGCTTTTAAAAACGGGGAGACTGGGCATATGCCCACTGCCCAGGACCACCAGCGGTTTGGGGGCGACCGCTGGGTGTCCCCCAACCACCGCCCGCCCGCACTAGGGAAAAAGGGAGCGCTGCTTTTGGGTTTGCCCAGGGCTCCACTGACTTTTAACGTGGCCCTGCACCTTTTTACATGCCCCAGTATATTAGTAAAATCTGATTTGCATTATTTGCATAAACTACAATTGATTACAAACCAAAAAGTCATACAAGCGATTGGAATGAGGTTGGACGATTGATCAAAATGTTTACAACCATCAGATTGAAAGGCTGCATGACTGGTGTGTATATGTATAGGTATGTACAGCTGCTGACACATAGCCTAAATCAGTGTTGTCACTCAACAGTTTACTGTATTCTGCAGTACATGACCGATTCTTACACATTTTAAAACAAACTCATAGTCATGTCCCGGAGTTTGATTTTTTTGGGGCAAATAAAAAAAACTACTCTGATCACAATAAAAATGATCTTGCTATACAACTGAAGTGGAAATGTTTTTAAAGTAAAAAGAGAAGTAAGTCTAAAAGCAAATCCTTTGGTAATTTATTCTTGCTAACAGAGAATAAAATATGATAATAGTACTTCCTTCAATGACCATAACAGGTACTGGCATTTGCAATTGCTAGGAAGGTTTCAGGGAAAATATTGTAGTGCAAAACATTGTTTAAAACTTCTCAATATAGTGTCTAGTATTACGGAATATTTAATTAAAATTTCAAATTACATTTAAATAAATAAAAGACAGCTTTCATTTATTACTATATTGTTTGAAGAAGCAAAAAATATGTAATTAATTTGAAAACCTCTAATGCCCAAATCAAATAATTTACCAGGATACCCAGGACCTCCTGGACAACAAGGACTGCCAGGTCTGAACGGACTTAAAGGAGTTCGAGGGGACATAGGATTCCCAGGACCTCAGGGCTTCTCGGGTTTCCCAGGAAAGAAGGGAGAGAGAGGTTTCCCAGGAAATCCTGGGCTTAGCGGTTTACCTGGAGAGTTGGGTAAATAATTTTTCTAGCTAAGGTTTAATATAAGTTAAATTGTTGTGTGTTGTAAATGGGCATTTTAAAATCATATCAGCATTAACATATTTCATCTCCATAGCAAAGGCTCTCTCAGGAAATGAGCGGGTATTATTTCAAATGTAACTTATCAACTTATTGGTTGTAATCGGTGAGTCATCGGTGGTCGGTGAAGTAAACCCTATAAAATCTATAATCTGCCGGTGAAATTATGGGTCTGTTCATACTAAACATCTTGGTTGTAACTGTATAACATGTATTTAGCTTGCTTACTATATTTTTTTGTTTAAGGGTAATCTACAGCTTGGTTAATCCACTCGTAGATATTCGGAAGTCTACTGGAATTTTACTTTAGGAGCATGCCGTGTTGTTTCTTATCTAGCAAACTACATTAAATACAATAACTACTCTATTTATTATGGCAATTATTATAGTTTACTTAATCAATTAATAGTCTATTGTTTGAAAATGGAACAAACAACTGTTGATTACCAATCCACGTTAACAACATTAATGTTGTAAATAAAAATTCAAATGAAATAAGTAGTGTGTACTAAATGGTACAGCAATATATTCCAGTTGGTACCAGCAATTTATTTATTGATACAGCAGACAACTCTTAATTCAATTTATGATAATCTATTGGTTACATTCCGCAGGTAGGGCAGGAGAGCCGGGTATTCCAGCAAAACAACGCAAGGAACCTCCTAATAGAGGCTTCTTCTTCACCTTCCACTCTCAGTCCGATCTTATCCCGGAGTGTCCTACGGGAACCAAGATGATGTGGGGAGGTTACTCCTTGCTGCACTTCATGGGCAATGCTCACGCCCACGGACAAGACCTAGGTAAACTCACTGTTTCACTAGTCACAAGTTTTCAAGAGTTTTGTTTTTATAATTGAGAAGTATTCAGAAAGTCACCTGAGTGTTGAAAGTTCATTCTGAGAGAGTTCAGTATCCTTTGAATGGTTCAAAACTCCTGTCCTTGGCCGTTGGGCTCTCCATAAATGGTCCTGACTAAACAAAAATCAGTCTGGTCTTTTTCTTTTAAATAAAAAAGCTACAAAAGACATTTCACTTCATCCTACAATAATCTTTCAATCCATTCTGATTACAAAACATTGTGCTACCATCTCAACAATATGATATAAGAATTTTTACTGGGATAACAGGATTATCTATGAGATAAGAGTCCATTCACCAGAGACACAAAACAATTGCATACTAAAAAGTTGGATATTTCACGATAACTGACAGAATGTTCAACTATCATTAACCATACAAATGTAAGATAATTTCTTGCTCCAAAGATGGATTGCTGCAAACTTTCATCAGTTTGAGAAAATATGCATAATTTATTAATTATTGTTTTGATTCAACATTTTGCTAATTCATTGTCATGCATCGGTTTTCTCATAACCTTCCCTTTTTACCTTGCAAGTGTCCGACTAGTAACATGACCTCTTGCTCTCAGGTGCTCCGGGCAGTTGTCTGCTAAAGTTCTCTACAATGCCATTCCTGTTCTGTAACCTTAACGAGGTATGTGACTACGCGAGTCGCAGCGACTACAGCTACTGGCTCTCCACTGAGGAGCCTATGCCTATGATGATGATGCCAATACCTTCTGCTGAGATGACTAGATATATCTCTAGGTTAGTGCAACCGTATACACCAGTTAAAAGACTTATTATTACTTTTTATAACAAATACCAATTTTTAAGAGCCACAAAAAATAGACAGAATTAGTAAAGCACAACTGTTATATGCTAGCACTCTTATTTGACTTATCCCTTTTTGTAAACAACAACTTCCTGGTCTACAATGTGTAACGGGTCAAATTTGTAATGGGGGGAGGGGGGGTAAAATCAGACCGTACTGTAACCAGGTTAAACTATTAAAGACCTCAGTTTACCTGGTGTTGGCAGAGAGAAGTATTTATTTTATTAGTTGATAAAATATTGTTAGACACAGAACATCCTTTATTAAATTAACAGCTAGACATCGGCTGCTGGCTGGTATATGACAACTAGAACTAACTAGTCTTGTTCCTTAGAACTTCGTCAAGTCATTGTATGCAACCACATCATCAATGTATTAATACATCGTGGTATGTCAAAATATCCTTTAAAATACTGCCAAAACCAAAATAGTCAAAACTAGTCATTTAAATGATTAAAATGGAAAAGTTTTACCAAAAAGTTTCAAGCTTGATGTTAAAGAAGAATTCACAAAGTATACAAAGTTAAAAAACTCGACCCATTAAACATTTTAAATGATGAGACTTCTTTTCAGTCAAATATTATAATTGATAGATATATTGACAAGCTACAAATCATAGAAGTATAAAATAGAAGAACAAAACAAACTGAAATACAGGTGGCACTGGTGAGAAGAAGACACCTAATGATTCAGTCAGTTTTATTTAGCCAGTGACAGTGATAAGACAGTGCTGGCCAGCCTTTACAGTTTTAACCAGTTTTATCACTTTTTATGCCATTTTAATCATTTAATCAACATGACTAGTTGAACTATGGTGGTTTTGACAGTATTTTAAAGAATCTTTTGACATACCACAATGTTGTTCATGTTGTTCAAAGGTTTATTGCAGACATTTTCCATCACGATTGTAAAAAACAATACACAACGTCGGGATCTGGAATCTGATCTCATCCTCAGGTTAAAAAACTTAACGAACACATTACAACTAACAATACACAAACGCTCAACCTAAGTTGGAATACACTACAGAAGGTAGCAGTCAAAAATATGCACTGTATAGCAGTCAAGTCATGATACAACATGCAAATAATAACCAATCACGAAACACTATAATCTATAAAAGGTGTAACGTAAAAAGCTCACACAATGGAACACTAATAGCACCGTTCGCAATGACTCCACCAATGAGACTGATGCAATATGGCCGACCAATCGGAAACACGGAGACAACAGAAATGGCTTCCGGTCCCTGGAAAAGTAAAACCAACAAAATGGCGGAGTGATGTACGATGTCGCAAGTTGGGTGTTAATTCTGTTTATTCCTATCACGAGTTTTACTACGAGTTAAGATAACGTGCAAATTTTGAGGAGAACTCGTTATTTCCCTATTTATTGAACAATTAAGTTCCCTATCCTTTAGTTCCTTGTTCAAAATGGGTAGCCAAAGTGGCCTGATTTCAACCGATGACTGACTGATTGGTTGAGTACCACAATGTATTAATACATTGATGATGTGGTTCCATACAATGACCTGACGAAACTAGTAATATACCAGCAACTGTGGTTGGATAAGGTAAAGGTAATCCTTTTATTTTATCAAAATCATGGTTTTCCAAGTTTAGAGCAAAAGTGTGTAGAAAATTGTAATTACAATTGTAAGCCCGTTTCAGATGTGCCGTGTGTGAGGCTCCTACCAGGGTGATTGCGGTCCACAGTCAGTCCATGTCCATTCCCCCTTGTCCTGCCGGATGGGAGGAATTGTGGATTGGATACAGCTTCATTATGGTAAGCATCTATGGATCAACAAACTGGTTTGAAATTTCTATAGCGTTTTATATTAAACATACAAACATTTTTGTAAAGATGTGTGGCAATATTTTTATTCGAAAACTGGTTCATATAAGTAAAATTAAAAATAGAAAAATAATTTTATTTTATTTGTTCTATTAATGGTATTGAAAATACAACGTTCAAAAATACAAACACATTCTTGTGTCAGGAGGGACTTTTTTCTGTTTAGGTTTGTTGTCATCTAAAAGTAAGCCTTTAAAATCTAGGTTCTTGTGTTCTTTGTGAAATCATTAACCTGTTATATACTACATTATAACCTATGTTTTGCAGCACACAGACGCAGGCGCTGAAGGCGGAGGACAGTCTCTTGTCAGCCCTGGCTCATGTCTAAAGGACTTCCGACCAACACCGTTCATCGAATGTCACGGCACCGGCCGATGCAACTACTTCACCACAGCCTACTCTTACTGGCTAGCAACCATAGAGGAGAGGTGAGACCGAATAGAATCTCTAGTGGTTACAACAATTCATATTTAGTCTGTTCAGTTATTTTTTTTATTATGTTTTAACACATGAAGCTAAAAAACCAAAGATCATGAACATTAAAATTTGGTTTCTTTGATCTGTTTGTATTGTATGAGACTTTTTCAGCCGACAACAAAATTTGAACTAATGTAAAAATGAATAAAAGAAAAGTAAAAGTAAAATATGAATGATTGGTAATACAAAAGGACGATAAATAACTCAACCGCGACTGGATTTATTCCAAATTAAATTAAATAAACATGCTCAAGTGTATGAAAGAAACAGTCAGGTAAACATCTGAACCTGTTAGTTTAATCACTTCACTCAGAAAGTGACATACTTTGTGTATATATTTTAAACAGAACATAAATGCATAATAGTATAGGATGGAGTGGATGCACTGTGTGGTTTCATTACTAAGATCAACTGTTTCATTAGCCAGGATCATTTATTATAAGCACAATGATCAAGGACAGCTGGGTCCAGTTTCAAACCATCAAGATTGACTTTTCTAAGGATAAAGCTTGCGATCTTATTGTTAGATCTTCTCGTTGTTCTTGGTCAATAATAAAATACCTTTCACGTTAAAACTAACACTCCCACCGCAGCTAAATTGTGAAAAACCTATTTTTACCCCATAAAGACCCCCATACAACCCCGTTCCCATGGTCCAGACATGCTGGATTGCAAACTCGTTTGAATAAACGTAGGTTAACAGTGTTAACATGTTTGTACCAAAATTCATTAAATTCGCATAGCTTTTACTCGAGTTGTTGCGCTAACGGACACACACACCATATATATGAATTTGAACAGATGGTGTTTTTGACCTCTGAGGACATTGAACGAAAAAGTAAATTAGTCCTAGATCTTACCATGAGAGCTACAGTAACAGCTTATTCCCTACATGGGAAATTTGCTAAAAGACAGTGATTCATGATTTAACTTGTTTCAGGGATATGTTCCGCAAGCCCCGACAACAGACGTTGAAGGGTAACACGCTGCAGTCTCGTATCAGCAGATGTTCTGTATGTCTACGCCAGAGACAGAGTAAGAAAGCTCCAAGTAGACTACAGAGTTGGAACACCAGAACCAACACCAAATACTGGCCTCGGCCTCGGCCCAACTACTAGTCATTGTACCAACCCGACAAACGCTAAACTGTGTGATAGCTGAGTGAAACCTCCTCGTGACAGTCGTGAAAGCTCAAGCACCCTGGGACGGTTCATATTTTGACTGTCATCACTAACAATTTGATTTAGCTTACAATCATATTTTTACATTGTTCTGAGTTATTTGGTTTGAAATTTGTAACTAAACGTAGAGAGATCAAATGTCTATAATGTATGGAAATTTTTTTAGTTCCCACCAAGTCAAATTTCCCTCATATGTAGAATTATTTTGGTATGTAAATCAATGTAACTAGATTTGATTTTCATGTAGTAATTATAAAGTTATAACGTCTTAGGGCTTGTTTGAATAAATTTTGAATATTTTGTAATGATTAACTATAAGACATTTAAATGTAATTTTGTTAGCTGATTTAGTGTTTTTATTGCTTGGAGGAGTCTTTACTAGGTCTATATTTATAATAATTGTTATTGAGTGTTAGTGTTTTACGAGTAATATTAACAGTGTATAAAGTGTCATATTTATAAGTTAATTACCATATAAAGTTACTGAGAATGTCTATTGTATTGTAAATAAAATGTATTAAAACAAATTAAAATTGTAACTTAAGCTTAGTGGTCGTAGACAGTCTAAGAGAAACACTGCCACTGTAATATAGGATAAAGGACCAATGTTTTATAAATAAACGTAGAAAGACTTTGTCATAGTAAAGTATATAACCTTTATTCATAACATATATGACTTAATAACACATACATATATGACACTTAAATTACAATAAAATATCTCATCTAAAAAAGTAAATTTGTAAATTCGATCTACAAAGTGATCTTAAAATAATAAATAATAAAACAGTTCTGAATAACTAAAATCAATAAGATGATGATGATGACGATGATCATTTATCGGTTGTCTTCTATGTAGTGATTATACAAGGGTAACGACATATTCTGTACATCTACTTTACAAAAGGCAGGACATATGAGCATGGAGTGGTTGAGTCCATTGCACTAGATGTATATCACAAATTCATTAGTAGCGTGGTCCGAGATGGTTTCATTTTGCAAACCCTGGTTTAAGTTCGATTGTGTCATCAAACTGCATGTGGTTGTCAATGATCTGGAATAGCTCTGGGGGTTGGGGGATTCTACCGGTCTCTAGTTTTGACCACACTGGCATGTCTGCAACATACAACATGTATATTGTATAAACTGTATATCAGATTCACTTAACTCAAAATGAAAGCCAATGGTGCTAGGTCGGTAAGTTAGATTAGACATGCAGATTGTTGGAAAGAATATGATAAAGTCGTTGAATGTGTTTTCCATTAAAACCACCATTTCTATTTTGAAACCATCATCGAAAATAAAATTGAAAACCTTACAATATAAAAACACCACTACAAAATGTCCATTCAGCCATAGTTGTCTGTTCGTACTGTGACTAAGACATGAGGAATAGCAGAGAATAATTTTAGTGGTGCAATTTTTAGTAGTAGTACCGGTAAAAGTCATGTAGAATCTAATATGAAAATCTCGCTGTTGTTTAATTTTTGGTCAATTCAAAACTTAAAATTGATTTCTAAAATTGTTTACACCAAAGTTGCAGAAAATTTATGATCATCTCTCACAATCTCAGCAAATTTGAAGTCATCTCCTTAGATCAAGAGGTTCTCCTTCCTAAATCACTAATTTATTTGAATCAGGTGTGAAAAACAAAAATAATGGTTCCTAAATGTTCACAATTTTACTAGGGCAGGTAAAAAAGCTCCCTTAACTAAATTTCTATTATAGATTGACTCCCAAATTTTGAATCTTGAGTCTAGCTTGTTCGATCAACATCACTTAAGTGAATGGGTTTGCTAACCAATGATTACTTACCGTTTAGCGAGATTTCAAAAGCTCCGGTGGACACCAAGTGACCCTCTAGTGCATTGGAGAGGAAGAAGATCATGAGACAAGCGTAGAGTTTGTTCTCCACACACCACACCCACCACGAGGGAGGGGCCTCTTGGCCAAAGTATCGGAACAAGTTTATGCCCGACAGGATACAAACTATCACCAGTAACTTGCCCAGGCCCTGCACAGTGCACAGGAAGAATCAACAAACTTCCATAGATATGTAAAATGAGAAATTATTTATTAAGTCATTAAACACAACAATTAATAAGCCTAGTTAACGAAAAAAAATGTAAATGGTTGAACTCTTTTATAAATGAAGAAACAATAATAAAGGGAGAAAAAATTGCTGAACTATACAACCTCATAAAAACCCACCACTCTAAAGAAGGTAGGAACATTACAGAAAACGGCTTAGACAAAAACATACCCACCAACTCAATATTAAATGACAAGGCAAAGCAAAACCACCCAAACAGTGGGCCTACTAAAAACGAATCAGAAGTACTGATACTAGGAGACTCCATTGTTCGAAACATTAAACATTACACGGAACACACACCAGATATTCAAACACACTGTATGCCGGGAGCCAGGATACAAACACTGAGCAAGCACCTATCATCACTCCAAACCCTACCACATACAGTAGTAGTTCATATAGGCACAAACAATCTCATCCACTCAAAAACTCCAAATGATGTCATGAGACCATTATGGTACACCTTAGAATCAGCAAAAAAAAAAATTCAAAGATACAATATGGATAATAAATGGAATTCTCCACAGAAGAGATATATCGACACAATATGTGAGAGAAGTAAACGAGGCACTAAGATTCATGTGCGACAACCTACACCTAGTTTTTAGAGACCCTAACGAAGAAGTGACAACCCGAGGAATCGATAAAGACGGACTACACCTAAACCCTCTAGGCGACTTCCAACTGGCAAATTTCATCCTAAAGGACCTTGGCCACACAGCACCCAAAACACTACATGTGGATCATAACAATCCCCCACCAAAGGAAGAAATCGACATAAACATGCAAACTCCTAGAACATCGAACGACTCTTTATCTCCTTCAAAAAACCTCCAAAAAAACTCACTAGGCCCAATGCAAACCCAGGAAGAAAAAGCATAACCTACAACCATAACAAAAACAAGAATACCGGAAAATTCACTGAACAAAAACTCAAAATTTTTCACCTCAACATACAACGCGGCCTACAGAATAAAATTGACCAATTGAAATTACATCTTGAAGAAATAAATCCACACATACTTATGATAACTGAACATGGCCACAACAAGGAAACTTTGGAACAGATCTACATGGCAGGATACAAACTACAAGCACACTTTTCAAGAGAATCCCACAAATGGGGAGGAGCCTCAATCTACACTCGAGAAAATCTAGATTCGAAAATACTTACCATCAATACAGCAGACTACACAGAAGAACTAGTATGCGAATTAGCGGCAATTGAACTCAAAATTGCCTCTAAAAAAATCATAACCATCTGCGCGCATCGACCAACATCAGGGAAACCACAAGAATTCCTAAACCATCTAGACAACTTTTTACACTCCATCTCAACAAAAAATAAACAAATCATACTACTAGGAGACCTAAACATCAACACACTTGAGAACTCTGAGGCGCTAAAAAATCTCAAAAGCATACTACACCAACACAACTTAAAACTGGAAGATCTACCCCCAACAAGAAAAGCAATAAACATAGAAACGAGTATTGACTGTTGTATAACAAACTATCTAGGACCTCAAACAAAAGTAATAGATAATATAATATCAGACCACCACGGAATAGAATGCATCATTAAAACGAAAATTAAAACCCAACGCCCGAAAAAAACAACCTCTAGAAATCTATCAACTGAAAATATGGACCTAATAAAACTACAATTAAAAAAAGAAAGCTGGCATGAAATATACACTGAAACAAACATTGAAGAAAAACTAAACAAATTTATCGGAATACTTCAATACCATCTGGACGTTATAAGCCCACTACAAACTAAAACTATCGTCCAAAAAAATACACAGCCCTTCCTCATGACAAAAGAACTACAGGAACTAAAAAAAAACACACTAAAGGCTAAAAACAACTTTCTAGCCACTGGAGGCCTCAAAGATAAAAATGACTACACGATACTGAAGAAAAAATATGATCAACAAGTACGTGACGCAAAAAAAAAACAAAATACAGAAACAAATAACAGAAGCAACCAATCCTACAAAGGAAATATGGAAGATTATAAACGAAGAAAGAAGAAAAAAGGTCCCAGAAGACACCAATATAACATTGAACATCAACGGGAAACAGGAAAATAAACCCCAAATCATAGCTGAAGCTTTCAACACCTATTTTTTATCAATAGGCCAACAAGATGAAGGAACTCAGATACCCATACAACATCATCTACCAACTCAAGACAACAGCATCAAACTAACTAAATTTGAAACAATTTCTGAAAAAACCCTTTTACAAATAATAAAAACCACAAAACACAACAACACAGCAGGAGCGGATGGAATACCAGGCAAACTTCTTCTGCACTGTAAGGACCAACTCCTGAAACCCCTTCTAAACATCATTAACACATCAATACTAACAGATACAGTACCAACAAAGCTGAAAACATCTCTAGTCTACCCTAAATTCAAAAAATCCAATAAACAGAACATCGAAAACTACCGACCAATTGCGATACTGCCAACCATATCAAAGTACCTTGAGAAGGCAATACATGGACAAATTATGGATTACTTAACTTTACACAACAAACTCCACATACACCAACATGGATTCAGAAACAACAGATCAATAAATTCAGCCATAGCAGACCTACTAAACATAATCACTGAAAATTGGGAAAAAAAACAACAAGTCTCAGCTGTATTTCTAGATCTACGGAAGGCGTTTGATTGCCTAAACTGGGACACCCTTCTAAACAAACTTCAAGAAATAGGAATTACAAATAAAGCACAAAAATGGATGAAAAGCTACCTATCGGAAAGAAACCAAATCGTTGAAATCAAATCAAATCAACAAAATAACGACAGAAAATTTAGATCAAAACAAAAACACATGAAGAATGGGGTGCCGCAAGGGTCAGTCCTTGGCCCTCTACTTTTCTTGATATATATCAATACAATACCAACAAAATTGCCAGCATACTCCGAATGCATTATGTTTGCAGACGACACCACCCTGATAATACCAGGACAAAACCGCAATGAAGTTGAAGAAAGAATAAAATCAACCATGAAAACAATAGAAGAAGAACTTAATACCATCAGCTTAAAAGTCAACCACTCAAAAACATTTCAAATCAATTTCACAGCCAAAACCACTCAACCCCAAGAACCGCAGGAAGGAAACATTATTGCAACAGTTAACCATACTAAATTTTTAGGACTCCAACTAGATAGCACACTAACTTTCAATAAGCACTCAGAATTCTTAATCAACAAACTATCCTCAGCCTTCTATGCAATAAAACGAATAAAAACCATAGCAGGGAAAAATCCAGCACTAATAGCATACCACTCACTCATGGCATCCCACATCAAATTCGGCCTAATAGCCTGGGGAAGTGCACCCCAAACATACATTGAACCAATCTTAATACTACAAAAAAAAGCTTTAAGAATAATAAATGATCTTCCATACAACACACCCTGCCGACAGCACTTCAGAGAAGACAAAATATTAACAGTTCTATCCATGTACATCTGTGACACCATTCAATATTCCATACAAGAGAACAATAAGACAAGAGCAGAAATTCATCAACACAACACAAGGAAGAAAGAAGATATAGACCTCCCTTACAAAAGACTAAAGAAGGCACAGGACCAACCCTTGTATACTGGCACAAAATTCTATAACCACCTTCCCCAAAACATCAAATCCCTAAAACCTAACAAAACCAAATTCAAGCAAACCCTAACAAATCATCTCACACAAAATCCATGCTACACCAAACAAGAATTTTACACCATCAACAAAAACAGATAGACTCACACATACACCAAAACAAGAACCCAGGTCAAACTTTGACCAACAATAAACTTCCTAGGGCCTTGCCCAAAGAAGAAGACGTACCCCCTGTCTTAAGGAGAGTGGCGGTGAAGAAGAAGGTAAAGGTAAAGGTAAAGGTAATGCAAAATTACCACAAGACCGATAAAGTTTTAAATTGTCTGTTTATAAATCACTCAAGTAGGGGTTTAAGGGGGTCAGTTAATGAACATATAACAAGGATGAGAGCCTGTTTTATCCTTGCATTAGTTTTGTGTTAACTTAATGGGAGGTTGCACTGTTTTGATAAGAATTATAAGTACCATAAGATACTAATTTTAATCAAAACCAGTTTTTTTCAAAGTCCTATTTTTTATATTTTAAATACAAAGTACCAAAGTAGTGTAGTAGGGGTAGAATGGGAAAATAACATTAGTTAATATAACTTTTAAACCGTAATTTATATACCAATGTGAGTTACACAATTTTGTTCCAAATTAGTACCTACATACCAAATTTAATCCAAATCAGACAATACGTATTAAAAAAATTCTAGGGATACTATTAAAATAGGTACCTTTTTAGTCTTTTACAAAAAAGAAAAAAAAACATTAGTGACAATGTACTTTGATAAACCGTTACTCAACAGCAACTAACTGTTGTAATCCCCTTGTTTAGGTAGGCCTATAGACTGAATAGCTTAGATTATAATGTATTTGAACAGGTGGGAAACACACTCAGAACTTGAATAAGGATACAAAATATTTGTAGGTAGGCCTACACAATACAAATTGAGAAAATTATTCATGTGACAACCATAATTCTTTGAAGCTGCAAGTATTGTTATAAAAGATGACGAAAAACTTTCAAATAGAAGTCGTAAGCAATGAATTTGAGCTGAGATATTATAATTTTATTGCTTACTGTACATAGGTTACTTTATTTACTAAGTGAATGGATTCTTTCATGCAAGAAGACATTTCAATCTTATTTTGTGCAAAAGTGCAAAGGTATAGTTTAAATTATATTCAATTAAGAAGGGTCACATTATTTCACACTGACTGTACTGCAGGAAGAAAACTTATCTCAAAAAGCCCTCTTCAAGTATTTCTTTAAGAAGATTATTTAGCTATTACTTAACAAGATGGGGAGGGATCAAAACCTTGAAAGGAAATGCTAAGCAAATACTACAGCCATTGATCAATACAATCTTCTTAAATCTTCACTAGAGTTAAAGAACCCAGGCTACATATCGAGATGAAAACTACTTTCGATCCTTTAAGCAGGAAATATTCATCCTGGCTAAATTGCATTTAAATAAAACTATAGCCTAATATTTAACATACCACAAATTTTGCAACGAACATGCTGTACCCAGGAGGTTCATAATTGCCTCCTTCGATGCTGATTTCTGGATATTTCTTGTGTAGGATAGCAGAATACTCATCAAATGCTTTCCTGTACCCACAGGAGTAGCTGTAACAAAAAAACTAGGATTAGCAAAATACAAGCTAGTCCATACCATGGGGGTTGGTACAATGTTCAAAATTCACGTAGTGATTCCTTGGGTCAAAATAAAGAGAAAATCAAGAGTAGGCCTAAAACTTTTCCAAAATCGTTTCGTTAACCAGATCTAGGCTATCCATCTTTTTTTATTATAAAACATTTTCATCTTTTGATTGTTCCGACCGATCTTTATGAAGCTGGGAATGTTGATTATCCAAAATACAAGCTAGTCTATACAATGGGGGTTGATTATCCAAGAGCCAGTCATCAGAAAATTAGTTCCAAACCTTTGATTTTTTTTATTTTACTCGATAACGTAAACTACTTAGTGCCTATTTTGTACCATGAGAGCAGTAAAGGATAACGATGTTCCTCTAGTAACCAAAGAATAGATCAAATTCTATTCCTCTAGCAATAGAAGCAGATCACATAACGTCAGACTACCCTCTACACTTTTTTTAAAATGTTCAAAACACAACAATTTGGCACTTTTCAAGACAATGTTAATGTTACTCCTCTCTTTATGGGTGCTATTTAAACAACTTAAATTATTTTCTGGATAGGCCTGGTTATTAATTGATTTCAGAAGACATCTACAAAGGTTGCGTAGAAATTGCTGATCGAGAATCAAGAATCAAGATTTTATTCCATTAGACATGTACATGCATTAGGATACGTTAATAAAGTTGAATATATGCTGCAAAAACACAAGTCAAAGATAAATTACAGTACATAACAAATAAGGCATAGACAAAAAAATCAAATAGATACAAAGGTCATTTAGATGTCACAGTCAAGACTACGGTATACTTACAGAAAAAATAGATAACAAGATATAATTTAGTGAAAAAAAAGAAATACTTAGAACAAGGCAGTGACTAGATTAGACTAGACTAGACAGTGTACAGTCAGCCACAGAAGAATGCTTCTGTAGCTTCGATAGCTTCACAATCATGGGAGATAAGCACAACTGACTTTAAAGTTAGGTAGCCTAGTTTTTATTTTATTTCATACAGGTTGTTCAAAAAGAGTAGGGACAAAATGCATGTAGTGATTACTTGGGTCAAAATAAAGAGAAAATCAACAGTAAAACATTTCCAAAATCGCTTCGTTAACCAGCCTATCCACCTTTTTTTATTACAAAACATTTTCATCTTTTGATTGTTCTGACCGATCTTTATGAAGCTTGGTATGTATGTTAAGGGGAGACTGAACCTTTTATGTCTTAAAAAATAAATTTTTGTTTTTCGTCTAAAATTAATCTCCATTTCTTCCTGATTAAGAAAATATATAATACTTAGAATATTAGAAAGCTTCTTGTGATAACAATAAATAAACAAAGCTAACTCTACCGAGGTTTCGGCCACACTATTCTTATGGCTTTGAGTGTGTGCTGCAAAGCTTTAAGTGTGTTTTTCCGAAAGTTAGTTTTTTTATCTTTAGGTACACATAGTTCAAAATCTGTAATACATAGAGACTTAAAATTTGCATGCATTAGTCTGGGTACTTGTTGAGTATTAAACCAATCATATATTGATTAGTTATAAATTTTCATTTAAAAAATAATTTATTTTTATTTTTAGAATAGCCTATCGCATAAAAATTTGTATTTTTTAAATTATTGAAAATAATTTTTATATTGATAGGCTATATTTCTTTAAAAAGTGGTTTAACGTAATGATATGGATGTGATAATTAAGTGTGCAAAAAATCTGTATGATAGGTTTAGTAGTTTACGTGCTATATGTACTTGAACTTGTAGAGAATATCCATTTAAAAAGCACTGAACCAGAAAAGGTACAGTCTCCCCTTGGTAGAAGTGACCCATGTGAAATAAAAGAAACTATCTTGGTCCAATTAAAAATTTCGAAATGGCGGCCATTTAAAATTTTTAAACTTAAATTATAAAAAAATGGCTGATTTTATGAAAAAAAAGTAAAGTAAGTTAGGTAGGTATCCGGTACCGGTACACATTTATTTAGCATTTTTGATTCCCTATAAAATGGCACCAAGTTCAAAAAGGTTGAATAAAAAATAACTTAACTCAAATATCATGATTATTAGTTGTAAAACATGGATATCTATGTGGTTAACGAAACGATTTACTTGACTAGCAGCTTAGTTATAGGCTACACGTGCTTCGCGAAGGGAATAAGTTCCCGTAACAATCAGTTTCATATAATCAAAGGCATAGATTTAGAATAAATAATAATCTATGATAGTTTTAGATTAAATACCTACAAAAATTAATCCTAACTTACTACGTAGCTGTATAAAATATATTTAATTTTTTTTATCAAATCTGTCTGAAATTGTGAAATAAGTTTAAGCATTATGGCATTTCACATTGGAATGTCAATGCAAAGGTTAACATTATGAATTTTATTGTGATTCCATGGAGACAAATTAATGTTTACTTTTGAAAACCTCCCCTCAAAACTTAGGACATCCAAGGGGCGTGGCCCGAGAAGAACTCAGAGATGTGAATAGGCCTTGACATTCCTAGATATGTGGACCATCTCGGTGCTTAATTTCGGCTGTATTGGTTTAGTATTTTAGTTGTGACAGCTGCCCAGACAGACACCACCTCAATTTTACTACTTAGGCCTACTATAATCAGACTAAGTTACTACTTTTGATAATCTTAAGCTTATAATCAAATGTTTTCATTAAGTAGACTAAGTAAGTTAACTTATAAGTCAATTAAGTACCGGTAGGTAAGTTAAGTTATACATAAAAAAATGAAAACCTCAGTTAAGTTAAGTAACTTAAACCAAAGTAACCAAACCATATGATTGACTGGTAATAATAGGCTACTTAAAATACTACATCCAATCAATAACACGTGCTTATTAGATCAATTAAGTAGGCTTGATATGAAAAATTCCACGATAACGATCTTAAATCTCAGCAGTGGAGTTGTAAGTTCGAGTAGACTTCCGTTGTTGTCAAAAACAACCAAATGAAAATATCGATGGATATATCGATTATTCGATTGTTTCATTCAATATATTGCTTGGTTAGTTAGGTTAACCTAAACCTAAAAAACTAACCAAATGATGGGTATATCAAAATAAATAATCAATATATCGATCGATATTTTCATTCAGTTGTTTTTGACAACAGATATGGAAGTGTACCGGTACTCGTAAGTTCTGCCAGTCGTCTAACAACTTATTACACCCCAATTGGGCTGCCACTTTACTTTAGGCCCTACACTTATTCGAATGAAACAGTCGATTAATCGATATATCAATCGATATTTTCATTTGATTGAGTGTAGGACCTACGGTTAAGTGCAGCCCCCAATTGTAAAAACTGGTTAGCCTACTGTACGTTTACACAAAATGGGAACTCCTGACCTATGTTACAATCATTCCCTACACGTCTGATTTTTAAAACATTGACTTCCTGACTGCCTAGGCCTAAGTATCTAACCAAACTTAAATAGGCCTATTTTAGTTGATTTTTCTTGATAGGTATATCATTTAAGAATGGAAACTAATATTGTAAGAAACTGGATGATATAGGGTAAGGAGACTCAATTTTAGTTAGGCTAAAATATGACAAATTAAAAATAATATCCTTGGTTGGTTACAAATAATGTGATAAAAGATAGCAAGGAAATTACTGTACATCAACGTAAACAGTCTTACCAGTAATAAAATTTCAGCGTGGGTCCTATTTTAGAAGATAACCCGACTTTGGTAACAGGAATTTCTTTTTCAGCACTAGTTTCTACAAAAATTTCTTTTATAGAATAAATCAAAAATATTGAGAAAATAATGCCACAGAACATTCTTCCACTATCCATTTTGAAGACTGAATAACTGACTTATAAGAAGTTATAACATAACACAATGACAGACAATACAAACACAAAACTCACTGAACGAATTCGTCTGTCTGTCAGTCTGTCACCCAATCCGATCCTATCTAAAACAGAGTGAGAGTAGTGTCTTTGACAAGCGTCGGAGTGGAGTGACGTCTGACGTCGACGTCAACGACGTCTGCGGTCTGCTTCATCATCATAGCAAACAGAAGACATAATATAATATAACCTAAATATTTTAAAGAATTGACTAAAACCACGTGAAATAAATGGGTAGGTACCAAACTTATAAATTTTATATTTATTTAGGCTAAAATTCAATAGTTTTGTTATTGCCTTTGCCCATAATAAGTTAATGACTAGGGAACTTAACATGGTCATCTTCGTGACTTCTTTTTAGATGGGCAGCTAAGTTGTTCTTGTAATAAATAAATAAATAAATTCACACAGGGGTACACTTTCATATCTGTTGGCACAAACAACCGAATGAGTAATATTGATTATTCTATTGTTTAATTCGATATATCGGTTGGTTAGTTAGGTTAGGTTAACCTTACCTAACTAACCAAGCGATATATCGATCGATATTTTCATTCGGTTGTGCCAACGGTAATATAGGCCTACTGAACTTATACTACTTTACCTAACTAACCAAGCGATATATCGATCGATATTTTCATTCGGTTGTGCCAACGGTAATATAGGCCTACTGAACTTATACTACTTTATGTTATATTGCATTTTTTTCCTTATCTACCTAAATTAGACTATTTTAAGGGCTGCACTTTACTGTAGGTCCTACACTCGGTAATACTGAACTTATACCAGGCCTACTTATGTTATATTGCACTTTTTACGTTAGGGCCTATCTACCAAAACTAGGATATTTTTAAGCACTTTTTACCTTTGGCACTTTTGGGGTAAACGACTTAACTTATGTACTCCTTGTCTGATGTTATTTCTAGGAGGACCTTTTATTTAATGGTATATTTCATCACCATTATAATATTGGGACATATAGGATACATGGTGAAAACCTAAGCTAAGCCACTTGGTCAAGTCATGAGGGATAACAATGTGATAAAATAAATAAATATACATAAACATGTTACAGAAGAAAAGTGAGTGATTAAAGGGTAAACATCTGGATGGGTGGGTGTGTGAATTGAGAGGTGATGGTGGGGCAATGGCGTAGGTGGGTGAGCGAATTGAGAGGTGATGGTGGGGCAATGGCGTAGGTGGGTGAGCGAATTGAGAGGTGATGGTGGGGCAATGGTGTGGGTGTGTGAGTGTGAAACAAAATGATAATAAGTGGTAAGAGAATGAGTTATGTGCGTGATAGGGTGGGAGGAAGTAAGGAAAACAACATCTATGTATTGCCATATATTACTTTTACATCAGGAAAACAGAAACTAGGTAAAGTTGTAATACAAAATAAATACTACAGTATGCTGGTTTATGTGTGGACGATCTTATGAAGATAATTATGACCATAATATCAGTTGAAACAAACGGGTACAACCATGATATATTTCAATTTTAAAAATATATAAACAAATATACATATTTTATGAACAACAAAACATTTTTAGCTATAATTATAGTTTACAAAAAATACCTAGAGTAATAATATTTTGAGTTAACTGATTATATGAATTCAAATAACATTGTTACTAGAGGTTAAAATACCTTAATCTGTCAGTGTCATCACCACCAATGATAAGCGGCGACCGGTTTTAACCCAGCAATGGGGTCATCCTCAGGAGAAGAAAGACATTCAAATCACTCCGAAGAAGACGTCAGAAAGTCCAAAAATACATAATGAAGAACACTACATGTTTTACAAAAACGTGTGGCCACAACATATGCAGAGGACGGTACGCGTACGTTGAATTCTTCGTCTTGAACTTTGCCTGAGGATGACCCCATGCTCGGTTGTAACCGGTCACGGCTCATCTGTGAAGTTAATACCATTGACGTATTAAGGTATTTTAACCTCTAGTAATAATTTAAATTGTGATCAAGTGGCCAAAAATAACAAATTTAAATGAAGTAACATTTAGTTAAATAACAACACTGATTTCGTTGGTGTGTGATTTGTAATATTTTATGGGTACTTTGTCATAAGATTTTACAGCATGTACAGAAGAGAAAAAGAATCAAATCCAAATGTTTCATTTTGTAATAAATTATTACCTACATTAGAAGAAAGGATAAAGTCAATACATAATACCTGTAATTTTAATATTCTCAATAAGGATTACCGATTATGAACATCTTCATCCCACTCTTCATATTTAACACTTTGTCATAAAAACGGTTCTAAAGCATCTTCAATTGTTAATATTTGTGAGACATATTATATCAATCAATGAAAAATTACAATCCAGTAGATTTGACCAACATAAAATCTATTGGTATTTATATATAAACACCTCAAATTGGTATTCTTAAGTTAGTTTGGTCCAGGGCCGTATTAAGAATCTATGAGGCCAATTTGGCAATCCGGCGGCTCTCACCAGAGAGGCCCCTCTATATTCTGATTCTACGAAGGATGGAATTTTACGAAGCATAGAAATACACATGGTATTGCTTTAACTCGATGAATCGAACCTTTGTTTCCAAAATCCGATTGGCAAAAAGACGTAGGAGACTAGCTAATAAATGAGTCTATTATTTTTTTAAATAATAATATTAGGGGTCTTTTTTTATTTTTTAAGTCGGGGCCAGACATTTTTTATTTTTTTGGGAATGAGTAAAAACATGTTGACCTTTGGCAAAGGATCCAAATGGGTTAGTTTTTTAAAATAATTAATTTTATATATATTAATTGATACACTATAATCTAATATATAAAATTCTCGTGTCACAGTGTTTGTCTGCAAACTCCTCCGGAACGACTTCACCGATCGTTATGAAATTTGGTGTGTAAATTCTGTAGGTATGCGAATCGGACGTAAACTTTTTTTTTTACTATTTCCCGTTTCGAAATTCTTAAAAGGGCTCCGCCCCAGTGGCTCTGGAGTTTCCCATGTTAACCTTATGAGAAATGGAATTAATGAATCTTAACAGCTGTTTCAATTAAACAAGTTGGTTCTGTTCTATGATGTTCAATAGCATTAAAGTTACAAGGATTACCAACAGGGTGCAGCACTATTATTTCTTTTACATTTATGACAACAGCTAATTTGCAACCAAAAGGTGAGTGAGCGTAGCGAACGAACTTCAACCTGGAGGCGATAGCGTAGCGAACTAGCTAACCTGAAGGCAAGTGAGCGCAGCGAACGAGCTCCAACCTAAAGGTGAGTGAGCGTAGCGAACGAGCTCCAACCCAAAGGTGAGTGAGCGTAGCGAACAAACTTCAACCAGGACGTGATTGAGCGATGCGAACGAGATCATCTTGAAAATTAAACGTAACGGTACTTTCTTTCCATCGGTCTGTCTTAGGGGAAACCTATAACTTAGGCGATACGAAGTTCGCCGGGTCAGCTAGTCTTTTAATATAATTATTGATGCTCCATATCCATTATCCAGCCTAGAAGATATTATTGAACTATGTAAAACTATAGTTTGACTTAAATTAATGGATAAATGAATGTGACTAATAAATTATTATCTTTTTTCAGAAATGACAATCCATGAGACCAAGTATAAGAAAAAAGAATGTCAGTTTATAGCAAGGAAACTAATAGAATTCATCTCTGACATAGTTGTTTGAACAACAGCTAAAAATGATACTTATTAGCCTATACTAATCTTCAAAGAACAAGAAGTAATTAATTAACTAGAATGTAAAACTAGAATTTAAATTATTATCATTGTAAAAAATATGAAGAAAAACTTTAAGAATTAATATGCTATTATGTATCCTAAAATACTAGAGAAGACAGAAAAATCCCTCAAATATGTTGTAAAATCTCTGATATGCATAACAGTTTTATGAGCAAGAGACAATTTAAAGTTTATCTTGAATGCTACATGTATAACCGCTAAACATTTAGCTAATCCAAACTAGGAAGATATTTCAATTGACATACACGGTTTTCTAACTAGTTGGGCCCTCCGAATATGATAAGCAAGAAAGGACCAAGTTACAAAAATACCAAAACACATTAAAATGCATACTATCAAGTGTCTATTTTGCGGAAAAATCTGTTCAAAACAATTGTCAAAAGCTCATATATTACTACATACTGGCGAGCATCCCTTTAAATGTTTGGTATGCGAAAAGACCTTTGTCCAAATACATCAAATAAAGAGTCACTTGTTGAAACACTCTGGGAAGTGTACTTACAAATGTACTACATGTGGAAAATCCTTTGCATCCAAAGGCTATATGAAGAGACACTCATTGGTCCATTCAGGAGCGAGACCTTTTAAGTGTGATACATGTGGAAAATCCTTTACAACCATAAGTGATATGACGATTCACACAAGGGTCCATACTGGAGAGAGGCCTTATAAGTGCAAAACATGTGGAAAATCCTTTGCATCCAAAAGCTATATGAAGAGGCACTCATTGGTCCATTCAGGAGCGAGAGCGAGACCTCATAAGTGCAATACATGTGGAAAATCGTTTGCATTTAAAAGCTATATGAAGACACACTCATTGGTTCATTCAGGAGAGAAACATCATAAGTGTTCTACATGTGAAAAATATTTTGTGACAAAATACGTTTTGAAGAAACATCACAAAATGGTTCATGCTAAAGAGAGACCTTATAAGTGTTCTACATGTGAAAAATCTTTTGCAAGGAAAGACATTTTAAGGGGTCACCACAAAAGGGTTCATACTAGAGAGAGACCTTATAAGTGTTCTAAATGTGAAAAGTCTTTTGCAACAAAAAGTGATTTGACAAGTCACACATTGATATATCACAAAAGGGTTCTTACTGGAGAGATGAGACCTTATAAGTGTTCTATTTGTGGAAAGAATTTTGCAAGGAAAGACGTTTTGAAGAGTCATCTCACAAGGGTTCATAATAGAGAGACACCTTATAATTGTTCTACATGTAATAAATCTTTTGTAATGAAAGGTGATTTGACATGTCACATAAGGTTTCATACTGGAGAGAGACCTTACAAGTGCTCTACATGTGAAAAATCTTTTAAAACAAAAATAGCTATGAAGGAACATCACACAAGGATTCATACTGGAGAGAGACCATATAAGTGCTCTACATGTGAAAAATCTTTTGCTACAAAATATGGTATGAGGTCTCACATAAGGGTTCATACTGAAGGGAAGAGACCTTATAAGTGTTCTATATGTGAAAAGAATTTTACATTGAAATATGTTTTGAAGATTCATCACACCACGGTTCATACAGGGGAGAAACCTTACTAGTGTTCTATATGTGAAATATCTTTTGCAGAAAGACAAGCTTTGAAGGAACATCACACTTAAGGGTGCACACCAGGGTTGCCACTCATCCCGATTCTGCCAGGACAGTCCCGATTTCGGTTCCTTATGCCCGTATTTAAGCCTATGATAATCCGGGGAGAGGGGGACCATGTCCCGATAAGACACACGTCCACATTCTTTTCATTTGTTGCAATGAAATACTTAACAACAGTAGTTTATTTGTTTTGTTGTTAAGTTTTGGGTACTTTAAAAATTTTTTGTCTTTAGCCTGACTTATTTGTTCATTGGTGGGACCCATTACTCAAGATGAAATGCTAGGTCAATGTCATGACATGTTTTTACAAATAGCAGTGTTTTATCTTGAACTGTTTATTTCTTTAGTTGTATTCTAGAGGTTTTAGCAAATTTCCATGATAGTTTTAGATGTTGGTAGATGGCAAGGTAACAGTGAGACCTGGGTCAGATTAACTTTTTGTTTTGTTGACCCCAGAGAGAACAAAATTGTAATGTTAAATTGTCACGTTTTTGTATATATAGATGTATAGATGAGATTCATAGCCTAAAAATAAACAACCAGATAATCAATATAAATTTTCTGTTTGTCAAAAAAGTGGTTGAACCCAAATTAACACATTGTTTTTTTTAACAATACGCTAAAATTGTCATATTTTTTGTCAGATTATGCTGAGACAAAATTAAAACAAATTTGTTTAACAAGTTTAATTTTTTTCTTTCATACCTATAGAGCACCTAGGCTCTTTGTTAATACATAGGTTTGGTAACACACCACATTGTAACTATCATATCATACACTAACGAGTTTATGTTTATGTTGTTAATTTAAATGTTTTTTTTTATTATAAATGTTTTTTAATTTAATTTAAATGTTAATTTATGTTGTTAATTTGCCGATGCTTGATGGCAAATCTGTGCATGCATACCTTCAATTTGAGACCTATTTCATGAAAATTGGTCGAATAGAAGAGCCAAACGAACTCGGAAAAGAGAAACAAAATTTAACTCCCATAAGAAATACATGGGGAGCAAATTTTGTTTACGTATAAGCCGAGTGGGATTATAGATAAACATATGCCGATGCTTGATCACAAATTTGCGTGCATACCTTCAATTTGAGACCTCAACATCAATCATGAAAATCGGTCGGGTAGTAGAGCCAAACTGACTCAGAAAGGAAAAGAAAAACAAAATTATTTTACAATACGTGGTAGGTTTATTTAATCTAAAACATTATCATATATTATTAACTAGCTGGCCCGACAGACGTCGTCCTGTCCTATTGTGGTTTTATGTCACATGCTCGTTCATTTTTAAGATGAGCTCGTTCGCATGGCTCAATCACGTCCTGGTTGAAGTTCGTTCGCTACGCTCACTCACCTTTAGGTTGGAGCTCGTTCGCTGCGCTCACTTGCCTTCAGGTTAGCTCGTTCGCTACGCTAACTCGCCTCCAGGTTGAAGTTCGTTCGCTACGCTCACTCACCTTTTGGTTGCAAATTAACTGTTCTCATAAATTAAAAATAAATATAGTGCTGCACCCTGTTGGTAAACCTATTAACTTTTTAATGCTATTGAACATCACAGAATCAAATTTGTTTAGTTGCACCAGCTGTTAAGATTCTTTAATTCCATTTAAATATGAGTACTCATAAGGTTAAAATGGGAAACTCCAGAGCCACTGGGGCGGAGCCCTATTGACGGATCTGCACCAAACTTCACACAAACCATCCTTGAATAATGCTTAATAATGCCTGAAAGTTTCATTACAATCTGTCGAGCGGTTTTGGAGTCCATAAAGGACAAACATACAAATATACAAACATACATTGGATTTTATATATATAGACTACTCAATTCTACTTATTTATTCTATCAACCCAGGCTCTGCTTTAGATTTTTTAGTGTCTAGAAATTAATGTTATTACTAGATTTTCATGGAAACAGTATGACAATTACAATGTATATTTGTTTAAAGCCTTTTTTTACTGTCAATTTTTGGCTAGTCCTATGCTCTTTCATTTCATATTGTATCTGTTTTCTTTCTTCTAAAGCATCTTCAATTGTGAATATTTGTGAGACATATTATATCAATCAATGAAAAATTACAATCCAGTAGATTTGACCAACATAACATCTAGTGGTATTTATATATAAACACCTCAAATTGGTATTCTTAAGTTAGTTTGGTCCAGGGCCGTATTAAGAATCTATGAGGCCAATTTGGCAATCCGGCGGCTCTCACCAGAGAGGCCCCTCTATATTCTGATTCTACGAAGGTTGGAATTTTACGAAGCATAGAAATACACATGGTATTGCTTTAACTCGATGAATCGAACCTTTGTTTCCAAAATCCGATTGGCAAAAAGACGTAGGAGACTAGCTAATAAATGAGTCTATTATTTTTTTAAATAATAATATTAGGGGTCTTTTTTATTTTTTAAGTCGGGGCCAGACATTTTTTATTTTTTTGGGAATGAGTAAAAAAATTTTGACCTTTGGGCAAAGGATCCAAATCCAAATGGGTTAGTTTTTTAAAATAATTAATTTTAACCTATATATATTAATTGATACACTATAATCTGTTAATATAATTATACAGGGTGTCCCGGAACTCTCTACCAATATTTTAGGGCATTGATCCTGGGTAAGAAACGTACCTAAATATCATATTTAAATTGTCCGGAAGTCCTTAGTTACTCACACAGCCGCCATTTTGTTTTTTTTCAGTTATTATATTTTTTTCTAAAGAATGGTTAAACATACGAAATGGAAACTTTGCACAAACATTTATGACAACTAGACAAAGCTGCAAAAAAATATGAAGATTTTTCAAATCCATAAAACAAAATGGCAGCCATTTAAAATTTTCTTTCTTAAATAACTTAAAAACCATTGATTTTACAAAAATTTTAAATGGCCGCCATTTTGTTTTATGAATTTGAAAAATCGTGATAATTTTTTGGTAGCTTTGTCTAGTTGTCATAAATGTTTGTGCAAAGTTTCCATTTTGTATGTTTAACCATTCTTTAGAAAAAATTAATAACTGAAAAAAATAAAATGGCGGCTGTGTGAGTAACTAAGGACTTCCGGACAGTTTAAATATGATATTTAGTTATGTTTCTTACCCAGGAGCAATGCCCTAAAATATTGGTAGAGAGTTCCGGGACACCCTGTAGATGCTCTATATCCATTATCCAGCCTAGAAGATATTATTGAACTATGTAAAACTATAGTTTGACTTAAATTAATGGATAAATGAATGTGACTAATAAATTATTGTCTTTTTTCAGAAATGACAATCCATGAGCCCAAGTATAAGAAAAAAGAAAGTCAGTTTATAGTAAGGAAACTAATAGAATTGATCTCTGACATAATTGTTTGAACAACAGCTCAAAATGATACTTATTAGCCTATACTAAACTTCAAAGAACAAATGAAGTAATTATTAACTAGAATGTAAAACTAGAATTTAAATCATAATCATTGTAAAAAATATGAAGAAAAACTTATTTAATTTAAGAATTATTATGCTATTATCTATCTTAAAATACTAGAGAAGACAGAAAAATTCCTCAAATATGTTGTAAAATCTCTGATATGCATAACAGTTTTATGAACAAGAGACAATTTAAAGTTTATCTAGAATGCTACATGTATAACCGCTAAACTTTTAGCTAATCCAAACTAGGAAGATATTTCAATTGACATACACGGTTTTCTAACTAGTTGGGCCCTCCGAATAGTTACTAGCTTATCTGATAAGCAAGAAAATACCAAGTTACAAAAATACCAAAACACATTAAAATGCATACTATCAAGTGTCTATTTTGCGGAAAAATCTGTTCAAAACAATTGTCAAAAGCTCATATATTATTACATACTGGCGAGCATCCCTTTAAATGTTTGGTATGTGAAAAGACTTTTGTCCAAATACATCAAATAAAGAGTCACTTGTTGGAACACTCTGGGAAGTGTACTTACAAATGTACTACATGTGGAAAATCCTTTGCATCCAAAGGCTATATGAAGAGACACTCATTGGTCCATTCAGGAGCGAGACCTTTTAAGTGTGATACATGTGGAAAATCCTTTCCACTCATAAGTGATATGACGATTCACACAAGGGTTCATACTGGAGAGAGGCCTTATAAGTGCAAAACATGTGGAAAATCCTTTGCATCCAAAACCTATATGAAGAGGCACTCATTGGTCCATTCAGGAGCGAGAGCGAGACCTCATAAGTGCAATACATGTGGAAAATCGTTTGCATTTAAAAGCTATATGAAGACACACTCATTGGTTCATTCAGGAGAGAAACGTTATAAGTGTTCTACATGTGAAAAATATTTTGTGACAAATTCCGTTTTGAAGAAGCATCACAAAATGGTTCATGCTAAAGAGAGACCTTATAAGTGTTCTACATGTGAAAAATCTTTTGCAAGGAAAGACATTTTAAGGGGTCACCACAAAAGAGTTCATACTAGAGAGAGACCTTATAAGTGTTCTAAATGTGAAAAGTCTTTTGCAACAAAAAGTGATTTGACGAGTCACACATTGATTTATCACAAAAGGGTTCTTACTGGAGAGATGAGACCTTATAAGTGTTCTATTTGTGAAAAGAATTTTGCAAGGAAAGACGTTTTGAAGAGTCATCTCACAAGGGTTCATAATAGAGAGACACCTTATAATTGTTCTACATGTAATAAATCTTTTGTAATGAAAGGTGATTTGACACGTCACATAAGGTTTCATACTGGAGAGAGACCTTACAAGTGCTCTACATGTGAAAAATCTTTTACAACAAAAATAGCTATGGAGGAACATCACACAAGGATTCATACTGGAGAGAGACCATATAAGTGCTCTACATGTGAAAAATCTTTTGCTACGAAATATGATATGAGGTCTCACATAAGGGTTCATACTGAAGGGAAGAGACCTTATAAGTGTTCTATATGTGAAAAGAATTTTACATTGAAATATGTTTTGAAGATTCATCACACCACTGTTCATTCGGGGGAGAAACCTTACTAGTGTTCTATATGTGAAATATCTTTTGCAGAAAAACAAGCTTTGAAGGAACATCACACAAGGGTGCATACCAGGGTTGCCACTCATCCCGATTCTGCCAGGACAGTCCCTATTTCGGTTCCTTATGCCCGTAAGCCTATGATAATCCCGGGAGAGGGAGATCATGTCCCGATTTTTCCTTAACCTAAGGTGGCAACCCTGGTGCATACTGGAGAGCTTTATAAGACCTTATAAGACACACGTCCACATTCTTGATTCTTTTCATTTGTTGCAATGAAATACTTAACAACAGTAGTTTATTTGTTTTGTTAGTAAAATGTTGTTAAGTTTTGGGTACTTTAAAAAAATTTTAGTCTTTAGCCTGACTTATTAGTTCATTGGTGGGACCCATTACTCAAGATGAAATGCTAGGTCAATGTCATGACATGTTTTTACAAATAGCAGTGTTTTATCTTGATCTGTTTATTTCTTTAGTTGTATTCTAGAGGTTTTAGCAAATTTCCATGATAGTTTTAAATGTTGGTAGATGGCAAGGTAACAGTGAGACCTGGGTCAGATTAACTTTTTGTTTTGTTGACCCCAGAGAGAACAAAATTGTAATGTTAAATTGTCACGTTTTTGTATATATAGATGTATAGATGAGATTCATAGCCTAAAAATAAACAACCAGATAATCAATATAAAATTTCTGTTTGTCAAAAAAGTGGTTGAACCCAAATTAACACATTGTTTTTTTTACAATACGCTAAAATTGTCATATTTTTTTCAGATTATGCTGAGACAAAATTAAAACAAATTTGTTTAACAAGTTTAATTTTTTTCTTTCATACCTATAGAGCACCTAGGCTTTTTGTTAATACATAGGTTTGGTAACACACCACATTACAATACAACTATCATATCATATACACTAACGAGTTTATGTTTATGTTGTTAATTTAAATGTTTTTTTCATTTTAAATGTTTGTTAATTTAATTTAAATGTTAATTTATGTTGTTAATTTGCCGATGCTTGATGCTTAAAAAAAGCATGCTTTAGCATCTTCTCTAAAATCTAAAATCTAAATCTGTGCGTGCATACCTTCAATTTGAGACCTATTTCATGAAAATTGGTCGAATAGAAGAGCCAAACAAACTCGGAAAAGAGAAACAAAATTTAACTCCCATAAGAAATACATGGGGAGCAAATTTTGTTTATGTATAAGCCGAGTGGGATTATAGATAAACATATGCCGATGCTTTATCACAAATTTGCGTGCATACCTTCAATTTGAGACCTCATTCTATCAACCCAGGCTCTGCTTTAGATTTTTTAGTGTCTAGAAAATAATGTTATTACTAGATTTTCATGGAAACAGTATGACAATTACAATGTATATTTGTTTAAAGCCTTTTTTACTCTCAATTTTTGGCTAGTCCTATTCTCTTTCATTTCATATTGTATCTGTTTTCTTTCTTTATTTTATTAGTTAAGTCTTAGATTAAATATTACTTTAGAAATACATTAGTTTGATAAGTTACAATCATCGATCTCTATTACTATACTGCTGTTGTAGTAAGAGATCGATGGTTACAATATGATATTTATTAGAGGAATTACAAATAGAATTGATTGAATTTAATGGAACCAACAATAGGTTTTACATTACGTAGGTTTTACAATATGGCGGGGTTTCCTCAATTTGATGATAAGGTTCTAGTTCTAAGTTACATATACTTTGAGTTCTCTTATTACAGAATATAAATCCAACTGGTTAACGGCCAGGGTCCATGGTGGTGAGTTGTCCTCTCTCCAGCCTTTAACTCCAGGCCTGGTAGAATTGGCAACGTCGCAAGTAGGTTTTTTAGTGTCACACGTCCCATAAGATAACATGGCAAACAGGTGAACTCAGCTCATTAATTCACACTTTGTTGATTTAATTTAAGTTTATGAACATAAATTTATTAAAATGAGCCATTGGCCCGTCCTACGTACGGGACTCGAGTAGTCCATTAAAACTGTATATAGTTTTATCAATATGTCTAATCATTGACTATACACAGAAGTCCCTAATTCAAGGGATTGTTGTAATAAAAAAACTGCCAAGATGAATTAAAACGTGTGATCATTGTTAATTTTCCCAACCTTTCTTCAAAAAGTCGAGTAGAAAAATAATTTCCATAAGTTTTCTTTTGAAGACTCGTGAACTTCGAATCGTTTACAGCAATGGTTATAGAATCTTACTTATTTCCTATAATCAATGACAAAATCACAGAGTAAATAAACTAATCTCATAGTTCTATAGAATATTTTTATATTCAACCAGCTGTTAGTTATAACAAATTATATTGCATTGTATTTGTTATGTACATTTTGTAAAGAACAAATACCCCCACCGCAGCAAACCTGCAGACTAAGCGAATTTCCATTTGCCTGATTGGATTAACACTAAAATGTCTCCTTAAAAATATCACATTTATTCCCTATTTAAATCAAATCAGTTTAACACATACTTAGGTTTGCTGCAACAGGGAGCGTTAAAGTGTTTTTTAATGTAAAATGTTAATAGTTAGTAAGAAATAAAAACATTTTCTAAATTTGGGCAAAATATGTTAATAAATAAGCAAACTACAACAGTTTACTTATCCTCCATAAGAACAACATGGGAATTTTAAATTTACAATTTTTTTGAATTTTCTCCGCAACCATTAGGCGCATTATAACGCTTCAATATACTAAATTATTTGTTTTTTTAAGCTCTACAAAATAGTTTGGAAAGAAATTGCAAAAAATTAAGTTTTTTGGGTCAAAAATGGGAAAAACCCATTTTTACCCCATAAAAGCCCCCATAAACCCCTGTTCCCATGGTCCGATCATGCTGGTTCGCGAACTCGTTCGAATAAACGTAGGTTTACACGTTTGTACCGTACCAATTTTCATCAAAATTGGATTATTTTTGCTCGAGTTATCGCGCTAACGGACACATATATATATATATATATATATATGAATTTGAACGGATGCTATTTTTGGCCTCTAGGGACCTCAAAACAAAAAAAAATCGGTCCCGGGTCCAGGTCTTACCATGAGTACTACGGTAATAGCTTATTCCCTATATGGGAAATTCGCTAAAAGAAAAATACTCTCTGACTTATATATTTAAATATACATTACTCTCCTTGCAATATTCTGAAATGATTTTCAACTGATTGGTTCTTTACAAATCTTGGTTGCCCCTGGGTTGGAAGAACAAAGTGAATAAAAATAAACAACAGAGCGTTGGCAGTGGAAGCTTGATGTTAAATAAAAATTGAGTGGGCCCTGTAGAATAAAATTATTCCCAGAAGTCCTTAGGGGACGTCCCTGGTACTGTTTATAGTTCTTCCAGTGCTGAAAACAATCTTAAATCTACACTGACTCTACTTTACACACTACCTACCACACTAATTTTAGTGTTGCACTTCAAAGGTGTATCCTTTGTAGTGGCTTCTTACTTGCTATAATTACCAAAACTCTATTGAATGAATTTGTATTGTACCAGAAATGAAATACCAAGGTTATTAAGAATTTGATAAATATATAACAATTCGATTTATTAAACAATAGGTACCTAATTATCTAAGTATCAACATAGCAACAATTTGTTTTATAATTTAATCTCTATGCTGAATATAACTCGAACAGTAATTAAAATAGTGAACACGCATACTGCTGCACCTTCATAAAACCTGTTTCATCGTTATTTCCATAAACGACATATTCAAACAAGTCCCCCCAAATCAAACCTCAAGACCATCATAAAAATCATCAAATCAAGCAATAGAGACATTCTAATTTCAAGCCTCCCCCCGCCCTCAACAAATATCCACACTATCAAACTCAAATCAGAAACATCAATGTATTCATCCAATAGTTTCATAACCCGCCCAGAATAAAAGTTCTTCAATTTCATAAATTTTTCCAACCGTTAACTGCAATAAAGCTGAAATATTTCAAACACAAATATTGTAATGGCAGAATAGATATCGTCCATCTATCACGAGAAGGCTACCGTATGCTTATCGCATCACTATCACCGCTTATCAAAACGGAACCAACTGTTGCGCCACCCCACCCTGCCCAGTCACTACACTGCTCAGCCAAATAGACAACAACAATGGATCAGCTGTCCTACCCCTTCACGCACTCACTTAATGTCGTTAGACGAAACATTTCGCTGTTGCTAATAGTTTTTCAGTGTTTGCAACGGAAATTTTGTTTCCACCTGAAGTCGGTAAAGATCAAAGGGAGTTGCAAACTTTTGTTTGCAACACTAGTTTCGGTCACTATGTGCCGTTGAAATACGAAACAGAAACATTTTCTCGCCATCCCCTATACGCTGCCACCTCCACTCTCACTCACGTGATCACTCGCACCACCATGTGTCTCGACTCAACTCAAGTGTCATTTACCCTGACTGGACTACTACTAGTTACCTCCTGCTTGTTGTGAGTGATCAGTGGTGAGTGACAATGGAAAATTTACTGAGTGAGATGGAGTGGGGAGATGACAAAATTCTAAAGTTAATTAGCTTGTACAGTAAGCAGCCAGTCCTGTGGAACCAAACTATTTCCGATTAAAAAAATAAAAACATGAAAAACTACACATGGAATGACATTTCATTCACGGAAGGACTGATCCCAGGAACCAGAACATAGGCGAGTCATAATCAACGTCGTAAGGGTTTCAAACTTTTTGTTTGAAACTTCGATGTAAACGCGGCTTTACAATTAAAAGCACAACTTAAACAAACTGTCCATTTTTTTGTAATTATTATCATAAAATAATTTTCCTATAAAATAATGTAAAAATGTTTACTTTCAGAAAAATGGTGCTAACTAACTATATTATGATTATGAAATTTATATTATAGACCTAGTCCTTTTAATTGTAAACAAATTTTAGCAGTTTAGCCAATGTTAAAATTGTCAAGCTCAAAAGTTAATATAATTTTTGTGATTTTCCCTATAGAAACCCCACAGGGAAAAAATCAGTGTTTGTTTGCTAATACAGTTTATTTTATTAAGAGTAACCTAGAGGAGGGGGAAAGTGGCCCCTCTGCATGTGGCCATCTATATATTTAATACGCGACATGAATCTTTGTGAACAATAAGGCTTTTTTGTATTAAGATTTAACCCTACATATTATATACCAAAATATTCGTCTAGGTGTGTAGATGTGCAAACTGGCTTTAGATTTTCGAAATATATCTTTTTAAGGGCGTAGGCTGCCCTCAAAGTTTCTTCCATAAGGATAACATTGTGACTGATTTGAATGTTATTCTATTCTGAACAGATGTCAATACGTTAGTCAAAAAATTAAATCCCAGCTGTTTTGTTTGGTTTTGAAGTGTAAACAGTTTTCATGTTTAGAAACCCGGCAAAGAAATGTTACCCATAATAGGAAACGAAGGAATAAAAGTTTTACATTATATTTTTGTTTAAACATGCCAAGGACCCGACGACATAAGAAATATTGCCGGTCGGACACGGCGAGTCAACTATATACTTCGATGGTCAACATACGGCAAGCAATGCAAAACGTAAGGAGCCCAGACGAGGAGCAGGAACAGTTAGTGGCAACGTGTACTTACACTGACAAATACAAGAACTCAGCAGCATTCACTTGGCGACATGGCATTAAAATGTCAGAAATGTGGTGCACTACATTTTAAGAACAAAGAGGGCTAGGCGAAGGATTTTCATCCTGCTGCCATAAAGGAAAAGTGAATCTACCACCATACCGATAAATCTATTATATCCAGAGCCTACTAAATGGAGCAAATCATTTGAGCAGAAAATACAAACAGAATATTTAGATCGTAGAACTCTGTGCTCGCAATGGTCAGCACTCGAGCTAAAATTGAAGAACATAACGGTGGAGGGCCTTTCATGTAAAAGGTGCACGACACAATTTATCACTCAATTGGCTCCTTTCAACCGTAAGAAGGGGAGCATCCCACACATGTCCAAATTTATATCTACGAACGTCGAAACCGCTGTTCAAGTAAAAAATACCCCCGCCGCAGCAAACCTGCCGATTAAGCGAATTTCCATTTGTCTGAATTGATTTTCAGTTAAATATATTTTAATAACATTAGGTTTAATGAGTACCTAGGTTTGCTGCTACAAGGAAACTAATAAAGTGTGTTTTTGAGTAAAATATTGATCACTTAGTACAAAATAAATAAATTTGTCAGGTTTGATCAAAATATATCCATAAACAAGCAAACTACAACATTTGACAATATTCTCCATAAGAATAACATAGGAATTTTAAATTTACAATTTTTTTAATTTTCTCCGTTACTAATCACCGAACAAAAATACTTTTATATACTAAATTATTTGTTTTTTTTAAGCTCTTTAAAAAGATCTAAAGAGAAATTGGGAAATTTTGTGTTTTGAGGGTCAAAAGTGAGAAAAACCAATTTTTACCCCATAAAACCCCCTGTAAAGCCCCGTTCCCATGGTCCGATCATGCTGGTTCGCGAACTCATTCAAGTTTATCCCGCTTTACACATTTAAACCAAATTTCATCAAAATCGGACCAAAATTACTCAAGTTATCGCGTTCACGGACGTATATATATATATATATATGTATAAAAATTTGAACGAATGGTGTTTTGGGCCTCTGGGGACATCAAAATGAAAAAGTAAATCGGTCCCGGGTCTAGGTCTTACCGTGCCACCTACGGTAATAGCTACTTCCCTATAGGGAAATTCGCTAAAATGCTAAACAAAGATCAGGGCTCTTGCAGTACTGAACTCAGGCACATTTTGACTCAACATTTTGTTGATATTATTAATCCATACGCGCAAGTTTTCAGCATGATGAGCTCCGTCCTGCAAAAATACTCCTACTGAACAGCAAAAAAAACTTAGAATGCATATAGCCAACGATCGAGCTCAAGACCAACGTCGATACAACGACGCAACTTCTAACGACGTTGCTATAATATCCTAATTTATTATTCGTGCGAATTCGCACGGGTTCACCTAGTCCTGACTATTACTGTAACAAAGTTAAGTTTAGAGATTCTTTGCAATTAAAGGAAAAAACAAAAATAGTAAATAGGACTCATATTTTTAAAATATTTATTTTAGTTACAAATAAATTGCTTTGCATATCAGTTCAACATTCTTATAACTATTTGGTATATAGTAAACACACCGTCAACAAATCACACAAATACAACTCAATGGAAAATAAATAAATTAACCTAAAACTACTTGAAATAAATTCAGTTACTGTATTTACAAAAATAAATTAATGAGTAATAAATTAAGACTTCAAACATTTAACTTGTAAACTTAAAGCAAAGACTAATAGGTAATTAATTATTTTATTCACACAGTAAAGGCACTGACATATCAAGAATTATTATTTGTTTCAAGGAATGCATTACTTGTATAAAAAATAACCTTGACATACTCAATACACACTCAAAACACAAACATGGGAAAACGTTTGTATCACAGCTATCAATTCAGTAAACCAACTGTTACGTAGCTACCTTATTGGTCATCCTTGTTTCAAACTACATCTACTGACTATTAAACAATAACACTTTATTGAATCATCCTCAAGATATTCATTTAAGTTTTGAACATGAGCTAAACTCAGGTCCCTTTAATAATTTAACATAAATGTGTAACTGAAAATGAAAACACAAAATGAGAAGGCTTAGGTATCACATTGTTAAGTGGTATAACTAGTCCGTATCTCTACACCTTTTCCACATTTATTTGAGAAGTTAGTAATTGTATTTGATTATCATTACTTGTATTTGAGAAAATATCAAATGTAAATTTCATTAGTCAGTTGAATTCCATAAACGACAAATGTATTTGAGAATAGTCAATTGTATTTGAGAAAGTATTATACGGAGTTGAGAAATTAATTGTTAATTTCATTTCAGAATGAGGGCTTTTAAGTTTTAACTGGAGAAGTTGGCTATACATAAATATAATTTACTGCTCTTAAATTAATTTGATGCCTTCTCAAATACAGCTGAATGTTCTCAACTTCATTTATTTGATGTTTTCCAAAATATGTTTACTAATCTAAAAAAAAATTGATATGTTCTGAAATAAACACAACTGTTTCTCAAATAAAATTGGAAAATGTGTAGTTAGTAGTAACATACTTTTAGTTATAGAAATGCCTTTGACTATTAATAGACTCTAGACATTTTTTTGATCCTCAGCTTTTAGTAATGTCCCTCAACTTAATTTTTATTGTGACTCCCTTTCATTTTAACTTCTAAATTATTAACTAACCGAAAACATAAAATATTTTTATCACATTTTAATTCCTTTTGATCGGCTTTTCCTGGATTTAAAAAGCTGGAAAAAATAGGGAATATAATAAGTTTGATTTACTTAATCCTATTTTAATGTTATTTTAAGCCTAGATTGAGTACTCGCTAAGTCAGATAATAATTGAGCTCAGCTGTGATAGTATTTATGCTATACAATATTGGCACGATCACAGAGAATTGTAGCTTGAAATAAAACTATTCCTCCACAGTGTTTCCACTTAAGGAAAACAAAAACCTCTTACCGAGCTGAGGAAATCCTTTTTTATCCTTCTTTTATCTTTATGTACTGAAAAATCCTGTTTTATCCTGCATGAATTTTATAAAAAATGCAGCTTTATCCTGAGTGATCTTTATGACGTATCATGTCAATTAAAAAAACTGTTAATCCTTGCTATCATGCTATGAATAATATGCTGTAATAATATGAATCACTCACAAATAGACTTTTCATCCAATTATAAATTCTGAAGCTTGATTTATGTTGATGAAGTTGAACACTAGTCTTCACAAAATGTTTTTCTCTTATTTTAGAGTCAACTTCATGATTTTTTTTTATTGTTTGGGCATAAGTCCAGAGGATGAGATATTGTTTATAATTAGATCGGATTCGGTTAAACCAGTTTTAAAATAAATAAAATGACAAGAAACAAATAATAGCAAACAAAAACACTATCTCCACATGAACCAGACAGAACTAACATAGTAAGTGTCTTCAGCTGATTCATAAAGATGACCTCCAAGAGAGTACAGTATGTTTAATCTATACCTCTAATATCAATTAAACCTTCAGACTATTCTGATCTTTGAGGCGACATTCAATAAAAAGCGTAAAGACAAAAATTCAACATTCTGGAACTCTTTTAGAATTTTTGCTACATTTAGAAGACGTCTTGAGCATTTGAAGAGCAATTTTTAACACGTTTCTAGAGGTATAGCTCCAATAAAACCTTTGATAGTCTCTTCTAATCATTCTGTGTCAAGTTGTTGAACTGGCGCAGCACGCCGATATCTGTGGGAATGTACAAGTGTTCACCGTCCTTGCGCCACTTCACCATCTGATGGTCCAGAAACTCTGTCAACATTGTCCGAAGTGCCAGGTCACTAGTCACCAACATCTCCTCCCGGCACCGGCCGTACAGCTCACTGAATGCCATACCTACAACACACCACTTTACACTTCATTTCTGTTCAAAGAAATGAACAGAACTCGTTATTTACGAGAGAGAGAGAGAGAGAGAGAGAGAGAGAGAGAGAGCCACTCAAACTTTTATGGGTATGTCATAGATTGAACCTCCTGCACTGAAGTCTGAGCTGCTAACCAACAGGATAACAACACTCCCAAATTGAAATCATCACAATTGTTTGGATCGGTGATGTGTCAAAACTTTAAATAAGATCCGGTTTTGATTTAAAAGTTTAGAAAATGAAGATTTTGGCAGTTTTGGCTTAGAAATTGCTGATATTTTTAGACATTATTATTGTTTATAAATATCAACGTTCATTTATCAATTCATACTTACTGAAATTGAAAAAAAAAAAATACTTCAATACTTTATTTATACATAAACAAAGTATAAATAAACACTACAACACCAAACATAAGTTTATTAATCATCCTATTTTATGGTTGTAAAATGGGTTAACAAATAAAAAAATAATAAACATTCCCCATTCATGGTTAGTTCAGGAAGGGATTTTTCTTAAGCATTGAAAACTTTAGTTTATTTTAAAAAAGTAGGTAAAAACAGCCAAAGCTATGCAAATGTGGACATCTAATGTAATCACGGTAAATTTGTGAACATCTGCGATTAAAAGACAAAATACCATCGTTACTTGTGATTGCGGATAAATTGCTGACAGTTGGTGGAACAAATTTCATCTTAAGACTGGAAATAGATATTCCCCCAAATTTGGGATTGGTCCATTCCTAATGATTATTTCCAAGTTACCAAATGGTATACAAAATATTTTCTTCAGGTGAAGCGGTATGCCAGAAAAAAATGTTGGGAAACACTGGTGTAAACCTTCTATAGGTCTCGCCTTCGCCAACCTAAGTTGATGCAGCCTAATCTGACCATCATTGGAAGGTCCTTTGCGACCCTTATACAATCCTATTAGCCAAGCTGAGATCTCTAGTTCAGTAACCAAATTATGATCTGATATACTGATTCACCACTTTATATTAATAACATCCATTTAACAAACATTTTGGTTTTCGTCCCTTTTGAAACAGACAGTTTTCATGGTTAATACACTAAACTAAACTAAAAACTATTAGACTTCATATTTATTTTGTTTATGGTGTAGAAAACTGTAAAAAAGGTCTGTTTACAAGAATAAGAATAAGAAACGTTGAATTGATGTTATTAATATAAACTGATTAATCTTTATAGGCCCTACTACTTATGTACAATACTACATCACATACTCGTAATTTGATTTATGTTAAGATTGAACAAGGGCGATCATGAAAGCATTGCTAATAGGATTAAAAAACGGTTGTGAAGGTTTGTTTGCTATTGAGCCTATTGAAGGTCCAATTACGCTGAATCTACATAGGTTGTCAAGACCTATTAGTTCTAGTTGTTTTCATCCTTATTTTCACAGTATCTATCTTACAACAGAATGGTATGAACTAGCCCAATTTGTAAATGTCTTAAAAGTTAAAAGTATACAGTAATTTAGTCAATTTTGATATATGCATCAGCAATATTTTATTCATATCAGCAACTTAATGTTGACATAACATTCCATACCATTATATTTAGCGTTGTTCTCGTCCAGATGTTTCTGAAGTATGATGCGGAACACACCACGAGAGTTGTGAGTGAGCGAGCGATATACATTCAGTAGAGAGGAGAGAGCGAGAGAGCCGGAGTTGTGAACCATCAGAGACGTCTCGTAAGAAGTCTCCTCCTGGTAAGGAAGGAACGACGTTGTATCCTCCCACACAAAGTTGAAAGCGCTCAACTTCGCTTGGTCCCATACTGAAACAATAATCATAATAAGAGCAATCCATGGTAAGTAGTGGTAATTGTAATAGGCCTAGAGTAAAAGTTCTTATTGTACAAAAATGTCAAGATGGAATAACCATCAGAAATAATTACAAAAAAAATGAATGTAAGCTTGGGTCGAAAAGACTTACTTTAGGCCCTAGTGACGGATTATATTTTTTTGTCATATTGCACCATTATAAGCAAAATAAGTTCAAAACGATTTAAATTTGAGCATGCAACAAGTAGCTGTTAAGTAATAGATTCAATCATTTTTTCTATTATGATTGTGTTAGTGTACATTATACTATTGATTTGTCAAGCTATTAAGAAGAATGCAAAAATAGGCTACATCCGATCAAAACAATTGATTCATACTTTTGATACATGCAATTGCTTGCAATCAGAGTTAACTACAGATGACTCCCTAAGAACTAAAAAAGCCTTTTACTCCCTTAGGAGAAAAAGAGATACTTTATACCAACAACGCTTGTACTAAAAACGGCTGCTTTGCTGCAGTAGGATGAATATACTTTTATAAAGTATCATGTGTGAAAAAAACATTTGAGCAGCATTATTACCCTAAACAATAAATGCATAGAGCAAACATCTGTACATACCAAGAGAGTGCAATATGAATAGATAGTGGGTATTATTTTACTTAACTATTTTTTATTCAAGTACGAAATTAATTTTTACAAATTATAGTTTCCAATAATCTACTGAAGCCTCACAAGACTTGTTCTGCAGCTGCATGTTAATAATAATCATGTTCATTTTAAAGTTTAAAAATGCATCAGTCAGCATCATTACACTTCACTCTTCATCCAACAAGCTACATGAATTGTAGCCATAAGTATGAATATAAAGTTAAGATAAAGAAAAAATAAACATTATAGCACTGTATTATGATAAAATTCCTTACTACACTTGTACGAATAATATCTTGAGACATAGTCACTACCAAAGTGTGAAGAACAATTTGTCTTTTGTTCGTTTATGTTTAGTTTATAAATTAACTACTCCAAGTAAAATATGCAATTTATGACCAAAAAAAATCAAACTGGTCATCCAACAACAAATACAATGAAGGAATACTTAAGCTAATACTGTTTTGTAAAGCAACAAGCGTCAAATGAAAAAAGGTAGTTATTATGAACTATCAACGCCGTACTCTAATAATTCTATTAGATAGGGATACTATCTACTAGTTATGTAACTCACACAGTGGACAGTTGATGTGGTCGATGCTGGCTATGAGATGCACCCTGGGTAAACTAGCAAGGTGAGCGAGCAGTTGTTGTGTCTTGTCACAACGTAGCGGCTCAGCGTCAATGTTGTGGATGACTAGAAACACTCGCGGGGTCCAGTGACGGCTCTCGATCCACTCAATCACAGCGTGAGGCGACGGCAGCGAGTGTTTCAGCCCCAGCAGATCAGTGGCTATGGTGTCCACAATCTGCACAGAAATTGGCTGTAGTGGATTGAGCTGTCTTGTATTTTACAATAGTAAAATTAAATTTGTATTGTTCCATCCTAATTTAATCACTTGAAGTCACTGTGTTTTCTTAATCTGATGGGTGTCTTTGGGTATTTTGGTGAACGCAGTAGGATTAAATCACTATTCATCAAATGGTCATTTTTGTTTTCACTTGGTCCATGTGTCAGTCCAAATCACATCACCAACTATGAAATTTACCAACCCAAAATGCTTATTGATTTTAGATGTGGCATATTAAAAGATACATTTTTAGCAGTTTGATAACGACAGGTGGTGTCTTTGACCAATAAGACAAAGTAGCAGGAAAAATATTCTGAATTTAGATCAAATTAATAACCTCGGTTGCCATATTAAAGGCAAATTGAACTGAGAACTAAAACAATGGAAATTTACCGTTTTTGAGATTAAAAACGTATGTCAGGTGTCAACCTGTGAAGATCTGAGATTCATCAAGGATGAATTTTAAATTTCCCTAATATTTCGCATTGGGTAGTAGCAGTGTATTATCAGGAATTAACTTTCGTCAATAATAAATAAATTAAGTATTCAAATCTTAGCTCAGGCTTCCTTTATTGAATTTTGTTTCCCTCCACAGTGGTTGTTACACCACTGTTTTCAAAGCAGTAGGCCTATTATTATTGGTTCAAACATTGTGTGTGTGGAACCCTTACTGGCTTGAACACAGTACTCTTTTACCAAAAACTTTCAAATTGATAGGCGAGATTCATAACCATTAAGCTACCCAGCCATAAAAATAGCTAAATAAACAGCTAAATCTTGGTCAACTTTAAACACCCAGGTTTATTTAACTTACAGTTTATTTTAATGTTGAAATCTGATAGTACTTTAGATAATGTAACTTACCTCTTTAATGCTAAGACTTGGAAAGAACCCGTTGACGACTAGAACATGACTGTCAGGCAGCATTTTGCAGTGAAACTTCTGAAGAATCTTGTATTTTGAGCCTAGACCGTAAGCGAGTATGCTAAAACCTTGGCTGAAAGTAAAAAGGCAATAAAGCCAGTTAGTATTTATTAGGTAAAAAAAATACAAATGCCATGAACGTTTATTTTTGGTAAATCGCCAAATCATCTGTTACCTATGGAAACGGGATTCAAAACATCAATCTACGGTGCTTTCTCCATGCCAGAGAGAATACCTTAGACCGCTTGACGGTTGATCACAGGTCAACCAAGGCCCAAGCGTGGTTCTCAACTTGACTCCTGGTTTGCAGCAAGTGACAAGTTGGCAAACAGCTCAAAAAGATTGTCAAGTGGAAATTTGAATTCGTTACTTTTGATGGTCGAGCTAGAGGTAGAGCTCAAGGTTTTCAGGGTAAGTCACAAGTCATTTATTTGGCCACATTTACATCAATGCATTGGCTAAGACAAGATACATTGAATTTAAAAATAAAGTTTGTCTAAAAAAACTATAACTATTATTTTAAACAATATTTACTTTCGATTAATCAATTCGTGAACAATAAAGCACAGCATATGCCCATGACTACCAGTCAGCAATAAAATCACGGACACGGTAGTACGTGTTCCTGTATTCATTTGTATAACTCATTATAAATGGATGAATGTTAAAAAAATTTACCGAACGAGTATTCTTGGTAAAGAGCTCTAGGTCGAAATAGGTTCGCTTTTGATAGGAAGAGCCTGTACAGTGGGAAAAAATTATAAATACATCATGAAATATTAAAATGTTGTGTGTATATATAAATGTGTTTCATACCGAGAAACTCATCCACTTTTCAGGTAAGCCTGCTCTCCCTATCAATATCGAAATAACAGTTTTTTCGGAACAGTTTTCATATCTTAAAACATTTCTCTGCCTCACCTAAGAGCGATCATCCACCTCTCATACATGGCCATGTCGTCCTCCCGGCGCCGCGCGAGGACAGAGCAGTGCGCCGGAGTCATAGAACTGTCCTTGAGCAACCGAAGCATTTCAGATGCATCCAGCCGTGGAGTGCGCAGCTTGCTGAGCACATGGTCTGACGTCTTACTTTTGGTCGACTTAGACTCAAAGTATTCATCAGCCGTGAATATCTACAGCATTAAAACATGAGGGTTCGATTTGTCAATTTCTTCATATCATCAAGCCTAACAGGTCATCTGACTTGGTTATTATGTATAGATTATTAGATTGAATCGAAAACTGATATTGTGCAGCATTAAATTAATTAAAAGACAACAGACTCTTTAAAAGATAGCAGTATTGGTTGTATGTTGGCTAAAAGACTGAATATATCATGAATCTTAGATTCCACTCACATAGTTGATGTCCTTCCCTCGCCTTTTGGCTGTTGGAGTGGCAGACGGCTGAAAGCGTAGAGAGCGTCGACACGATTGGCTCGGACCTTCGCTACCTTTGCCTGAGTCACTGTCAGACTCATCAACAGCTTCCTCCGACTCACTAGACTCACTTCCACTGCCTTCAAAATCACTGTCCTCATCTTCACCTGCATCACTGTCATCACACTCCATCTGTCTTGTGTGCACCTTGATTGCTGTGTACCAGAAAATGGTTAAGTATGCTTTAAAAGGAAACAGTCAAGTAAAGAACACATGAAGGGTGCCAGATTGTAAAAAATTTATTACCAAACATAATGATAAAATTAATTTATAGGAAATAAGTTGTCAACCATACTCCAACCATCCGAAGTCCAACTGACCAAACATCAATCATTCGAATCGCCAATTATCTTGATTACCTCAAGGAGAAAAAATGAACTAAATTCAGCCGGAAAAATTAAGTTATTGCAGCTTGTTACTGTTTACAATAAGCTGTTGCCTAATCTAATATAAGACATTCAGAAGTTAAAGTTGGTAATACTTAATTTTTAATAAAAAAAAAATCAAGTAGCAAAGAAGAAGAGGGTAACAAAGAGTTTTAAAATCTCTCATCTACCACTTTTAAAGATCTTTCATTTAGAAGTTTCATATATCAGTACAGTTAAGTAAAATGTAAAGTTTTGCCCAATTAACGAATAATTAGATGGTAAAACACCTACTTAATACATAACTCACCCTTTATAGTTTTTGCTCGAGTGTTATACGGTGTTTTTGGAATAGAAATGCAGCTCTGAACAACATTCCTACTTGGGGTAGCATTTTGTTTTTTTGGAGTCTGTTTTGAAGGAGTCTGAATAACTTTAGAAGAGTTTCGAGGCCGGCCTCGTTTTGGAGTTGCGACTTTAATTGGAGTTTTCTTTGCTGTGGGAGTTCCAGAACTGTCCTTGCTGACTGATTCCTTCGCCTTTTGTAACATTGCTTTCCTCTTTCTTGGCGTTCGGAAAGAGCACATTTCACCTCCTTCGATATCATCTTCATAACAAATATCTAAATGACAAGAAACAAAAACAAATTAGCTATAGAATTGTATAAAAGTTTTATTTTATAAAGTAAACATGTATTTAACAAAACAACAAGCTTTAAATCTAGTTGGTAAAAGATTTCTGATTGATTTACTAAGACAACAAAACAAGAGTGAGGCTATAGTTCGGCCGCTTAGAAAGCGACCTGCGCGCTAATGCTAAACCATTGCTAGAGGAGGTCGCTTTCTAAGCGGCCGAACTATAGTATGTAAATACCCAGCCGCAATAAACATATGGAATAAGCAAATTGCTATTTGTCAATAAGTAAAATCTTCCCATTTACAAGTCATATTTATTCTCCATTTAAATATCATTAGATTTAAAGAGTACCTATTTAGATTTGTTAGCCTACTACTATTTATTTTCCAGATCCCTTACATAGTTCTAGGCCCTTTAGATATAAAAAAGTCCTATGGTCACTTTTATTTTTTTGGGACATGATTTACTGAGAAAAGTAATCATTAACAATTAATTTTATAATTAATTAGTCTTAATTAAATGGGGGAATTAATTTAAATAAAAATGAGAACAGTGTACAAGTTGCATGAAGGACTATGATTTAAATTACTACAACGAACAAGTTCGTTCTATTCATAGTACTGTAAATCTAAATCCAAAGGAACTCGAGAAACCTGCCGACTCGACTCACAAAACTGCATTGGTATTAGCTGATGGCAAGTCCAGCTCACGAAACACTCCAGCTATTGGCCGAAAGTGAGTCAATTGACAATTAGAGATAGGTATTACTCAATTTGAAACTCATTTGAAACCAGAAATTCAGAAGCAGCCGTGATCAGTCAGAATCGAGTCTGACTTCACTTGTAACTCGTCGTCACATCACTTATAAATAACTCAACTAAAACAATGCAATTTTAAAAATCCAATAGGTCTACATAAGAAGATTTTGATCCAAACAACTGATAGTGGGAGATATGAAAAACAATAAAAAAACTAACCTCTTGGTTTTTCACATTTCTCGTCTGTACCAATCACAAAATCTTCGGAATTTGATTCTTCTTCAATTGTGTTTATATTTATAGCAGTAAGTCTTCTCTTTATGGGTTTTCTATTTGATTTCGGGGTGTTAAGGCCAGATTCCAGAGGCTGTGCAGCCCCTAAAATACAAATTGAAACTTGTATAACATACACATCCTTAGGTCAAAATTAATTTATGCCTATAATACTTAACCTTAGTTAAAAAAAAATTGAACAGTAATTAATAGCACCTAACAGTCGCGGGCTAACCTATTACATTCCCGTATCTCCTAGTAAACATTGTGTAATTTGTATATTTGGACACCGTTTGCTGAGTACTAGTGCCTAAAATGCTTTCCTAACAATCAGACCGTTGACGGTTAAACCTAGGAAAAGTCAATAAAATAATGATTCAAAACTGGATCCTGCTATGCTCGATCACTGAATCAAGTTAACACTTTAAGCCTTAAGCCTAGTTTTTATTTACAGTATAAATTATTTCTCTGTTCATTAATTTTTTATGTTTTATCCTTTTATGTTTTTTTATCATATAGGCCCTAGGCCTACATTTGTTCAACTTGATTATGTAAAAAAACTTAAAAGCAAAAAAGAAATTCTGTTTCCTCCTCCTCTATAGGCTACTAATGTAAAAAGAAACAAAACTGGTGTTGTGTGCAATCCCAATAAAAGTTAATGCGGTAAACTTTCACCAAAGCCGGTCATTGTTTATTTAAAGTGTTCAAACCACACCAGCTCTGAGGCCACACATTATCAAGCCAAATATGAATTGCACGTGTACAGGATTTGAACCAGCGCAAATAGAAAGATGTTAACGCTACCCTCCTCAGTGCGACTGAGCTACCATGCCACAGTCGACCGAACATGACAAATTAAAATTCCTAATTCACTCACAAACACTTAAAAAGTACAAGATAGGAGTGTCGTCATGTTAATAAGTAAACTAATTAATATATACACACAACTAAAAATAATTATTACAGCTGACATCAAGTAAAAGTTACCATTAACTTAAAAAAACAACATATAAGATAGGCTAATAATAATGCTAAAGTTAATAATGTCATCTGGTATGTATTCAACAGAATTTGGTTTGTAAAATAATTCTTGTCCGTTAAAAAAACATCAGAATAAAAATCTTCTAATTTTATTATTGATCATCATTTTGACAAGTGTCGCTAGGCCTACAAGCACACTAAGTAAGCACTCGTATGTGAGCTTCAACAACTAAAACACTGAGCTATACCTGCGCTTAGGTTTGTACAGTAATAATAATTGATGAACCTGGCTAAAGAAACAGGTTATCTCAGTAACAAGGATCATAACACTCCATTCTGAACTACAATTCACTTTTATTGTTTTATAATACTACACCTATTTGCGTAACCATCTTAAATTTTTAATGGAGTGATTTTCCCGCACCTGATGTACGCAGTGCTGGTTTAAGAATTGAAACTATTTGAAACTAACCTAACATAACTAACCAAACTTGCTGTAGGGTACGTTACCGTTTCAAAATTCTGTTTGATAACAGAAAAGGCATATGGGGAATAGGCTATCAAAACGGAATTTTGAAATGTTACAGCAAGTTTGGTTGGTTAGGTTAGTTTAGAACAGTTTCATTTCAATATAATATTTTTTTTATTGTTTGTTGATACTGAACAATATTTATTTATCGTAGCTGTCAGCTGATAAGTTTCAATTTTTTAATATCAATATCGAATAAAAAAATAAAATATCGATATAGCCTACCTAAAAGACATCATTGATAATAATGAATGTTCCCTTTAACAGGAAAGAACCTAATTCTCATCTTAAATTGCCAGCTCACTCAACAACATTTTTCAAGAGACACTTCCGTTACAATGGCATTAAACATTTTGATCTCCACCCTCCCGCCCTTCAGCTGGGGTCGGACTTGAACAGCTTTAAAAAGGAAATCAAAAAAATACTCTAGGCCAAGGGTTACTACAGTGTTCAAGATTGTGTCGCTGATGGATTTAGTTGGTTAGTTTTTTTAAAGGAGTATAATTGACATAGTTTTATTGAAGCACCATTGTTGTAAATTTTTAATTTTAGGCTAGTTCTAAGATATTAATTGACATGACCAATGCAAATTTTGTATTTGTTATTTTGGTTCAATAAATGAGTTATTGAGTTAATAAGTTAATAATAATACTAATACTGGCCTAAAGCAATGTTTACACGAGCACAGCAGTAGAGCAGGCAGGTTACTTGCCTGTATTTTACCTGAGGCAAGTAACCAAACTGGCTTTGAATCTGCTAATTAATTGTGTAATAATGTGATAAAAATTAATCTTAAATCTTCGATGTCTTCACCACAATCCGTAACTGTGGCCTTACCTGATCTGATGTCTTCTATGTGGATAATCTGCTTAACATTATCATCGCTTATAAATTTTACATTAAGTTGGCAGGAGTCTTTTTCAGGCGAATTTCTTGACTTCAAGCTTAAACTTATCCTTGATGATCTCCTCGTCGACATCGTTACTAAATTTTCTTCCTGAAATATTTGTTTTTCTACGTAATATAGGCCTAGGTCAACTAATTCAATGCATATAAAAAAATATTTATGAGGGTTTAAGCTCACATTTTAACTACATCATATAAACTCTGACTAGGCCAAGCTTTTGATTTATGATCTTAAATTCAGCATTCTATAGTTCACCAGAGAAGGTGAGAAGGTTAGACCCTAAAAGTTTTGTGACTTTTTAAACATACTGTGTCACAAGTTGTGCAATTTAATAAGCATTTAAAACCATAGGTGTTTGAAGATGACACCATCGGCAAGTGAGGTTGTATAAAGTTACTTTCATAATAGGGTTATGTAGGCTACGCCCAATGACTGCTACCTTTGTGGTGATTTAAAACCATTAATGATAGTAAATAGCATTATGAGATATTTACACTAAGACTTCATGAACTTAAACCTTAAGCTAACATACAGCCTAGCATAGACTAAACAACACAAGGCAGTAGGCTAAGCCTATAACTTAACGTACCGGTACCGGTATGCAAAAATATAAGGAAACAAAATAACTGCCTTGTACAGTAAGTAAATAACTTAAGATTTTACTGGGTTTACAGTTTCTTAACTGGGCTACACTAATATCGATTGAAAATATTGATTCGATTAGTAAACCTTCATTCGACTTTTTTCACTATCAGCAAGTTTGGTTGGTTAGATTAGGTTATAACTGTTTCATTTTATAATTGACATAGGCCTAGGCTAGTTTAAAAAATCGAAGGTCTACTAATCAAATCGATATTTTCAATAGATATTAGCGTAGCCCAGTTAAAAAAGTGTACCCCAGCATTCTTTGAACTATTTGCAGGAGTGGTTTGCAAGAAACCGGCTAAAACTCAATGATGAGAAAACCCAAGCCATCACCTGCACTCTGAAGAAAGGTAATGACGATGAGGCACTGAGGCAGTCAAACTTCTTGGCTTTTGGATTGACTCAAAGATCAATTGGAGTCAGCATATTGAGAAGGTATGCGTTAGATTGAGCAGAATTCTATTCCTTGTACGAAAACTAAAGTACCAGATCACTCGTCCCTATCTGCTAATGGTCTACCACTCTCTCTTCCATAGCCACATAAACTATGGACTGGCTGTGTGGGGACATAGCCCCGCTACCCAAAGTCTGCTGCTACTTCAAAAGAAGGCCGTACGTATAATAACATCGTCAAGTTCAACTGACCATTGTCGGCCTATTTTCAAGGAGCTTGGCATCCTGACCATTCACAGCCAATACGTGCTTAACATCCTAGCCCTCCTGAAAGAAAATGAACCATCCTTCATAACTAGAAGCGTACAGCATGATTATGGGACGCGCAGAGCATGTGATCTTGACCTGCCCCGCTGCCGACTCAGTCACACTCTTAACTCCTACCCATCACTTGCTATTCGGCTTTTCAATACACTGCCGATAGGAGTTCGTGCTCTTGACAAAAAGAGATTCAAGTTGACGCTACGCCAGAGTTTGCTTAGTAGACCGCTTTACTCCTGGCAAGAAATCTTTGACGAGCCTCTGGTTTTTGTAAATAATACCGCCATACCCGCCATTGTTGCTTAGTTGTATATATATGTTTTGTGTTTAAATGTTTTTAATGTAAATAAGACGCAATCTACCCAACTTTGTTGGTCAAAGATGAAGTAACCAAGTATCAAGTAACCAAGTATCAAGTAAGTAAGTATTTTCCATCTCCATCCATCCGGTTTTGAGAAACTTAACCTTGTTAACTAACTACACATGCACGTCATACATTCCTAATATTGCCTACCTAGCCTACATCAATATAAATAAAGCTGAGCAAACATTAAAATTATTATTTGAAAACAAATTATAAATTACCGGAAACAATTATTGTTGTTACAACTGTATTTAAATTAAATTACGAACAAAATTCAATCAGTTGAAAAGATAAAGTTATATAGTACTAGTAGGCGAAAAAGTGTTTAGTATAGTATTTTGTGTGTGACATATGTGTTGTGTTTGTTTGTTTTGTTTACTCAGCAAAGTACCAAAAACATTTTCCCGCGTAAATCCTCTGTATGGAGCAAAGAGTATAAAAAAGCAAGAAATTAAGAAGGTGGCTATGGGACACGGCCACCTTTAACTCCACTCCGCTTTAAATGTACAGACAGATTATTTTCTATTCATTATTGTCTTAGTTTTCAGTTCTGTATGTTTTATTTTCAATATTTTAATAAATTTATGTTCATAAATTTAAATCAATAAAATGCTAATTAATTAGCTGTCTCCCATGTTATCTTATGGGCCGTCTGACATTAAACAACCCTTTACTAGATATGGGACTAAGGCTAACATATCTTGTAGTGTCAGCGTTCGACGCTAGAACTGCTAAGTTGAAAAAATAATTATTTTTTTTAGTTATAAAATTAACTTTTTAATTATAAAACATTGTTTTACAATTATAAAATAAATTTTTAATTTTTAAAATTAAACTGTCATAACATAACCTAACCAACCAGACTTGCTGATAATATAAAAACTATAAGATAAAAATCTAATTAATGATTACTTATAATTTTTAATTAATTATAAAATTAATTTTAAAATTTTGTATTATAAAATTAAACTGTCATAACCTAACCTAACCAACCAAACTTGCTGATATGAAAAATTTGTTGACAAAAAGTTAGTGCTGCCAGCGATATTTGAACCCGGGACCTCCTGAATACCAATTCGATACGCTACCATCTATGCCACGAACGCCGCTAAAATCACATCGTTTCGTTACGGTAATCGTGTCGCCTCAAGAGAAGACATTAGCCACTAGAGATATGACGTCACTAAAACTTTAGCCTTAGTCCCTCCCGTGTGCCCATTCCCTACTCGCGACGTTGCCAATTCTACGAGGCCACGGCCTGGAGCACGGCCACCTTTAACTCCAGGCCGCGGCCTTCAAAGTGGCAATGTCGCAACTGGTGTTGTAACAGCTGTTTTATTTGGAAGCAGCTACAGTAATGGTATTTGTGTATTTACGAAAGATTGGTTACTGGACTATGACAATATTGACTCCACTTAATATGTACAGATATGGATTTTTAATTCATATTGTTTCAGTTTTCAATTTTGTATGTTTTATTTTCAAAATTTTAATAAATGTAGGCTACGTTCATTAATTTAAATTTAAACCAATAAAGTGCGAATAAATGAGCTGGTGTCACCTGTCTGCCATGTTATCTTATGGGACGTCTGTCACTAAACACTACTTGCAGTTTTAGTCGTGGACCCCGTATTTAAGGAGATATAATAATACAGTGTATTGCATTTTATTGATTTCTAAAACTTTTAACTGCCATAGGTAAATTTGTTCAGAACAATAAGTTTAGTTTAATTATGTAATTTTAAAATTTTCGTATTAATGCAATAGTATTATATTTTTCACTGAATATTTTTTTGTATCTGTTCAATTAATATTGAAAGCACACATACGGTAAGTGTAAACAACCTGTAACATATTTTGAGTGTTACATTTCATTATAGGTGAAAAAATTAATGGAAAACTTGTTTTCTAGCACTATATTATTAGACTCGGGTTAATTTACAGAGTGCGCGGATTGTGCACGTATTTTAAGGTATTGTGCGCGGATTAGAGAGGAAAAAGCGGGATTTTCGGTACGATGTCATAGCTTATAATGTCATAGCTTATAATTGCGAATTTGTTGCATAGCTTATAATCTTGAAAATGTGGCATAGCTTATAATGGAAAATTTAAATTGTTCCATAGCTTATAATCGTAGAAATGAGGCATAGCTTATAACGGTTTTCTTAAAATGTGGCATTACTTATAATGGCATAGCTCAAATGTGCTGCAGCTTATAAAATCTCGTTTGTTCTATAGCTTATAATTTTAAAAATGTGGCATAGCTTATAACGCGCGGAAATTACGTCATAGCGGATGGGACAGCTGATCGATCCTGAGTAGACAAACAAAATGTCGTGCAAAGGTCCTCAAATTATCGTATCGACTAGCAGCCGCTACTCGGCAATAAGAAGTCGCGTTAAGTGCAGCCAACGTAGCAAAACCAAAAGTATTTCAAGTTTTTTTTACTCCTGGACGACATATGTAATAGATGTATATATTAAATGGTGTTTGTTGAATAATAGAATAATTTGTTGTATCTGCTGTTTTACTTTAATTATGTAAGCTGAAATATATTATCATAAGTTTGATATTGCTCGTGTTGCTTATTTATACTATGCATGATAACTATTGTATAGGTAATATTTATTTTGTAATATTGTGTAATACCGGTGTAAAAATACTTTTTCATAGATAAACCCGTAGACTATGCAACATAAGTAGACTTCTCTTCCCATTGTTGATTTTGAAGCTTGTTTTTCGTGTCTATTTCAAGTACGTCGACACTGATCGCTAGTGTAAACGAAATCTTGTTTCTATTATATTAGGGTAATTTTATGATTTGTGCTTTACTGTTTGGTTATATAACTAGGAGACCAGTTATTTTTATGATTAGATAGTTTTATTTGGTTAAATTAGGTTTTAAATAACTGAAACAACAATATTAAGAAACATATTGTAAAAAAACACAACCTCTACAGTTGGCATAGAATAGCAATAAAATTGGCTTCAGCTTTTCAACAAGAATGACAAATCTTCTAAGGGACTTAATGTTTGATCTATGATCAAAACATGTTTAGTAGATTTGTCATACTTATGGAGCAGCTTAAGCCCAAATTTTAGTTTTATTTCTGTACGGTGCAATGTAGATTATAGAGTTCATGTTTTGTTTACAATTTGTTTCTTATTATTTCACTGTTTACGCCTTCATTTAGCCAAATAAAACGATCTTGTCATGTAGCGGTCAGTGTCACAGGACAAGAACTACAAAACAGTGCAACCCCCATTTCTGTAAACATTATGTTTCAAAAGTTAATGCAACTTTTCTGTTAAAAAGTAACCCAAGCATGATTTTTTATTGCAAGAAAAATTAAAATATTCTTCCCAAAGATCGGAAACATACGTTAGACAATAGTTTTGTCCATTGATGTAATTTCTGTAATATCAAAAATGATATATCCAAGTAATTATAAACAGTACTAAAATTCTAAAATCCATACTGAACTCGACTACGTCATTAGCAAAACTTGACACAAGAAGGCACTTAGTTACCAAAATAGTCATAATGTAGTAATGTAATAAGTTCATTTAAGATTTTATTTGTATTGATTAAATGATTCAGTACTAAGTAAAAGTGTAAAGAAAAAACGGATTTCTAACAAGATATTTAATATATAAATATTCAAATATATTTTTACTCGTAAATACTCTCAAATGCCTCTCGACAGTCTCGAATGACTGGTTCTTTACAAATTGGTTGCCCCTGGGTTGGAAGAACTAAGTGAACAAAAATATTACAACAGAGTGTTGGCAGTGGAAGCTTGATGTTAAATAAAAATTTAGTGGGCCCTGTGGAATAAAATTACCCCCAGAAGTCCTTAGGGGACGTTCTTGGTAGTGTTTAGTTCTTCCAAGGCTGAAAACAATCTTAAGACTACATTGACTCTACCTTGCACACTACCACACTAAACAAACTTAGTGTTGCACCCAAGGTGTATCTTTTGTAGTGGATTCTTATTGGTTATAATTACGACTCTTTGAAAGAACTATATTTATGCTAGGATTGAAATACCAAAGGTTAATGGTAATCAGTAAATAAATCACAATTCTATATTTTTAAAAACAACTTCAGTGGAGAATATAATTATAATATAACGATGACACAAGGTGATGTGTTACGAAATGTATGGCTTTTTACCCTAATATATTTGCCATTATTGTTATCACTACTATATGAGTGAAAATTTAAAAACGTACGTTTTCAGGAAAAGCACTTTGCAAATTTTTTCCCCCTTTTTTCAAAACTTTTATTATTATTTTTATTTCATTAACATTTTAAGTTTCATAAAATGTCCATGGTAACGCAATATCTTTGGTAGTTTTTTTTAAAAGAGCATCTTTAGTGGAAAAACACAAAATCCTGTCACGACCATAACATGAATAAATATTAAAAATAGTTAATATTATTTTTAGAACTATGTTTTGCTATAAACTAATTTAATTTTATGACCATTATACAATAAAAAGGTCACTGAGCTTTTGGTATATTTGGTCTTTCTAGAAAAAAATGAAAACTCAAAAAATTGAAAAAAAACATTAACATCTTTTTAAGTTTGTATAAATCCGAAAAAACTTACCTGAGACCCGAAAAATCTTTATGTTTGTATAGAGGTGTGCTTCTTTTTTGTATAAAACATAAAAATATGACGATATTTTAATTTTTTAAATTAATTTATGATAGAAATCATAAACGTGATGGTCAGGGACAAGCGGTACGGTCGTGAATTTTCTGAAATAATCTAAATCTTTCTAAACAATCCTTCAATAATTATACTGTTAGTTATAATAAAAATATGTGTTTCAATTGAACTAAACTGTTCAATTTACAATTATATTACAGTTATTGTCACGACCAAACACACTATAATCCATAAGGCTAGATTGGTCGTGAAAAAACCCGCGATGGTCGTGAAACTTTGGTCGTGGAATTACGTATTATTTGGCTCTGTTCTGGCGGTTGCCCTGCACCTCATGTTCGAGGATACAAAGTAGACTTCTAGATTAATCTAGCAATTGAAATATCTCATAAACAAAAATTAACACCATGTCTACTTCATCGAATGACTATGTACGGTCATGGACACACTAAAATTACAAAAAACACAATCTTTCCTTTATTAATCTTGTAATTCCTCCTTTCAACTCGAAACGACCGGCACTACAATCCTGACGTACACCCCGAACTAGTCTCTAAAACCAACTGACTCCATCGACGCCAGGCTTGCCACTGTCGTGCTTCAAAGTAGAAAATTTTTCCCAAATGGTCGTGACGCCAAATCGAGGGACAGACTTATTTTGTCATGGTAGTCAGTTTGCAATGACAATAAAATTATAATGTGCTCCTTTTTTGTAAGTTGAATAACCATTGATGACATAAAAATATGGCTTTATATATTTCGGCATGAATAATTAGCCTAATAACAGCGTGAAAGTTGGAAAATGTACCCTAGGGACACGGCATGGTCGTGAATTTCGAGACTTTAACCCTTTGAGTGCCAACGTCCGGGGAACCGGACGTTTTTAAAACGAGCCAAAAGTGCCAACGTCCGGCCGACCGGACGTTTTTAGAACGAGCCAAAAGTGCCAACGTCCGGCTGACCGGACGTTTCGTAATGATCGAACAGCTGTCTTAACAACCGAATAAATACTCGGATTCTTTTAACCCATATATTAACATTGAGTCGAAAGTTGCTAGATGCAATACATCGATTTTCGTTGGTCGAAATATCGAAAATTCGATTTTTACGAAATTTTAACCTAAAAATCGCCAGATTGCGCTCGGCATTTTTAGCGCGACCTTCGGGAAAAATCATCGGCATTTTTTGAGCGTTACTTTTATTTCTCGCCTGGCACTCTAAGGGTTAAAAATACGAAAAAATACCTAGAGCCTATTTAAAACCAAATAAATGTGTGTAACATATTGCCCCCGTCCCAAAAATATTAAAACACATAATAATAAACTACAAATCCAGTATCTACGAAGTAAAAGGCCAGGGACATGAAAACGTACGTTTTTAAATTTTCACTCATATATCGAACCTCTCGGTAGAGGAATGAAGTGATTGGCGCGGTTACAATATAGCCGCGACAGTGACATTAAGGTTTGAAATTTTAATGTTTGAGACGTTCCAACACTCACAAAATCCAAAGACAAATGCTAGTTTTTTTTGTCTAGTGAAATCACATTGAAAAATTCCCTGACTTTTCCCTGGCGATTCCATGATTCCCACAATGTGTCCCTAGGGTTGGCAGCGCCCGGAGCAAACGTGGTTGTGGCGCTCCCTCCCCACCAGTAATAATAGTCGCATTCACATATTTTAATCAATTTTATGTATAGATAATGAGAAAAAAGTTATAAATGAACATAATATTTGTATTAGCAAGCCTATTCTTTAAATATAATAATCTTAAAAATTTGGTTGTCCGGATGCAGATTAACTCCTAGGGAGGAATTTGGAAATCCATTATGTCTTACTGGGATAATTATGAAGTACTTTTATTTAAGGACTGGTCTTGGTTGTGTTACTTACTTTTTTTTTAAGTAGAAAATCAATATGATTAGGCTCAATAATGGAGTGTATTTTAATGTTTCATCAAGAATAATAGGCGAACAACATTAAACATTTTGTTTTATAAAATATTTTTTAGATAAGGGTAAGGACCTTAATAAAACACAACAATGAATCATATTAGGTAGTCTATAAATTGGAGAAAGTTTTACTGTTTAAAAAATACTTCTTACAACACAATTGAAATAAATAAAGATTATAAGGCGAAGTTAATAGCTGAGCAACCCTTCTGCATTCTTCTGTCATGATATCCTGAAACAAATAAACAATAACTCAAAATTGTTATCAAAACTAAATAGAGAAAGGGGTGTCTTGTTAGCTTGGTGGTTAATTTGTCCTGGACTTTGCTGCAAGAGAAATTGAGATTGACTTAAAGGATCCTTGCACAAGGTGAGAGGATTCAACATAATTTTTCCATGGATATTGCACACACTTGCCCAGCACAGCACAAACCTGCTAACAGCATGCTACTATTAAAATTAAAGTAAAGTAAAGTACTGTAGAACCAAATCAGATTACGCTCTTGTGTCCACCTGAGCACTATAGAACACCATAGAGCACTAAACGGTTTTCATAGTCTTTTATCAATTAAGTATTAAATGTATCCATTCAAATACATACAAATTATAACCCAGTGAATGATTGAAATACATGTCATGATGAAACCATACAGCGGTAGCCCAAGTACGGCTTCATAAAACCATGTGCTAGTTGGTCTGACCATACTGGGCAGGAGTAGAGTGGCCAGCTGTGCTGCGGTTAGCGTATATTCCGGCGCCGACCGCCAGGGGTAATGTGTAGTTACGGCGCACGCTGCTGCAGCATCAAGTGCTAGCGACCGTTTCCATAACAACTTGGTAGTTGGGAGTTAGTGTTGACAACTTTGGAGGAATCCCCCGGAATTGGAGTTTACTGACTTATTTAATATTAAGCAGTAAATTAATTTAAATGCCATCTTTTATTGTATTTTTTTTAAACATATATTTGTTATACTTTTGTAGTTTCATTACAATGATTCAAAGTTTTTCTTTATTAATCCATAATTTTAGGAAGTGCTTTATTGGAAGGTTTTGTTTTATATTTGCAAGGTCAAAATAAAATTTAACCAGGATGTCTAGTAGTCAGGGAAAACGGGAAAGTCAGGTATTAGTATTGAATTTCAAAATGGTCTTGAAAAGTTGGGATTTAGTCTTTATTTTGATATCAAAGTCGGTAAATTTCATGATTTTACCTCAATCGCGCTAGACAACGATCAAGTTTCCGTGACGGCACAAGACGATGGATGATGTGTCCATACGACCGCGGGAGATGTGCTTAAACCGCGACTGTGCTAGACGACGTTTTCGTGACCACGGACCACGGGAAAAATGATCACGTCTTTTCTGCGATCGCGCAAGACGATTGTATATACGGCCGCTGAAGATGTTCACAATTTTGCCGCAATTGTGGATGAAAATGACGTTTCGTGACCACGGCATTCAATGATGATGTCTACACAGCCGCGGAAGATGTTCATGATTTTGACGCGATTGCAGAAGATGACAATAGCGAATAGTAATCATTTCGTTTGCAAGAGTGGTAGTGCTGGTAACAGCTGGCAAGTAGTCGACGACGACACTGAATCGAATACTGATAACTGATATCAAACGGCAAAAACGCTCTAGCGGCAGATTGCAAAACCTTTCTTTGACTGTCTATATTTACTCTATTGTCTATGAATATAGTATTACACATCTACCATAGCCATAATGTTCTACCACCTCACCCAAACAAAAGAAAAAAATTAATTATTAAAGATTCACAAAATATCACAAATTATTCGTGAAATTAACAAACATAAACATAACTGTAAACAGACAGTTCTCATTGTGTATCACAGTTTTTTGTTGCTGCTTAGTTCAAATTAGCTGTTTTCATAAATGAAAAAAAAAATAATAGTGCTGCATCCTGTTGGTAAATCTTATAACTTTAAATGCCTTTGCATATCATAGAACCAACGTTTTTAGTTGAAACAGCTGACTAAATTCTTTAATTCCATTTAAATATGAGAACTCATAAGGTTAACATGGGAAACTCTAGAGCCACTGGGGCGGAGCCCGAAAGGATTTTTGAGATGAAAATATGCCTCTATGTTAATCGTGAATGTGAGCTATCATCATACCAAATTTAAGCCCAATCCATCCAGTAATCAACACGTGATTGAACTTCAAACACACAAACAAACGCACAAACTTTCACATTTATAATACTAATAAGATAGTAGCCTTTCTCATTTCACATGATCTGACAAGCACGGTGTCTCATCAAACTAGTATAATTGTTTTTGTTCAAGCTCCTATGTATGAGCAATCGATGTACCTATCTAATTTCATTGTTGATGTTAGCCTCCGGATTACGTTGAAAATATGTATCTAAGGTTCTATTGATATGAAGGTATCTATTGATGTATCTAAGGTTTAATGGGTATTGGGGAAAAATAACTAATTTAATTCTGTGCTGGTATTAAAATTTTTTTACCACAAAAAGATGTGAAACTACTTTATTGTTACCAGTTGTGTGGGGGCAATAAACTATAAACAAATAACTTGGTCTTTCCACATATTTAGACTGGTGTAGTTGTACAGCGTAAGTCTCCAGTTCCGAAGATAACGGATTCACATCCTGGAAATCACCATGACAATTTGACAGATGGCCACCCTGTGCGTTGCTCCTCATGAACGTTGGTGCAGCCATCTTTAAATGCCCTTACCACCTGCGTAGGTACCATTCCGCCACTCATAATTTTCTCCCCATACACTTCACTAATCTGTCAATGAATTTAAATGGCTTTCACACCTTTAGCACTTAACAATCTAATTACCGGTACAGCGCAAACTTCACAGGCGACGGCAGTCTCAATTGGCGGCACCGTTTTGAATGCTCTAAACCGGATGTAAACACAGCCGATTTTTGCCGAATTTCCAGCGCAGGATTGCCAATACATGCACATACACAGCACAAATGTCCAAAATGCCAATCGCAGCACTGAAACGGAGAAATTTAAAAACAGTACTTACTTAAATAACATGCCTTGTATTATTCTGTCACCATAGGTAACTCTGAAACTTGAACAGTGCTGTAAGTTGATTAAAGTGTCTTTTTTCCCAAATATAAAAACTTAACCGCCACAGCACATCATAAGTTAATGTTAAACAAGGACTGAAAACGCTTCTTAGTCATATTGATAGCTTAGCCAAACTTACTTACCGGTATCTTTATTGCTTCCGATTCTTTTCCAAGAAAATTTCCCTCCTTCTTATTTGGCCCCAAATAAGCAGACAATTCATCAATATTGTTTACATGTGAAGTACTCTCATACATTAACACCAAACATTTGTAATGCTCCAAGCCTTAAACTAGAAAATTTACCTGGAACAAAAATAGGCAGTGTACATTATTCCAGCCTTCTTCTTGTTAAAAGTAATTTAAAAACAGAATATAGAAACAATGACTCAAGGTAGGGCATATTTTCTTTCCACATATATTTGGATTGGTAAATAAAAACTTAAAAACTCGAAGGCCACTGGTTCTCTCGGACCCAAGTGTCATTACCCAAGTGGAACTAATAAAGTGTGTTTTTTATTAAAACATTAATAGCTTAGTATAAAATAAAGCTATCAAGTTTGATTTATAAAAATAAATATATCCTATATATTTATATAGAGTAAAATATAAATTAAGCTTTTTGTTGGTTGCAAAACATAAACAAATAAAAAGTAGAAGAATGTAATTCTTAAGGGACAAATTTAAAAATGTATTTTTAGGGTTTTATAATTACTACTGAACGGAATTGTCTAAATTTTACAGTGTCTTTCCATTGGTGTCATAATTAAGATTTGTGCAATTTTTAAACACTATAGATGCAACGGTTAGCTTTGAGTTTTTTATGCGAACACTTACACACACACACAGTCAAGCGGACAACTAATCCACGACTCCGCTAAGTTATACACAACACGATACATAGATGACATATTATTTTTTTTATTTCTTTAGAAAGGTCTAGAGAATAATTGATAAATTTTGTGTTTTAAGGGTAACAAATTAGAAAACACCATTTTTTGGCCTAAGCCCCTTCTCTGCATAAAACTCATTAAAACCCGGACCCATGGCCCGATCATGCTGGTTCGCGAACTCATTTAGATTTATCCCGCCTTACACCTTCAAACCAAATTTTCATTTGATTTTACGTTATGAAACAAACATAATTCAAGGATATGCCTTTGCCAATTACAATCAATTGTAAGTATGGTGGGCTAATATGTTCTCAGGTACTTAAGTTATGTGTCACAATTTCATTTTCTCAGGTACGTGTTTTTTTGCCATAAGTTAACTGCATGGTTTGCTGCGTTGTTTACTGTGTGAAATTAACCTAACTTAAGTTTTGTGACGTTGCCTATTGTAAGTTATTTTAAGCCTATTGTAAGCCTAGGCTACTAAATTTCCATTCATACTTGGCTTCCTACCTAATATGTATGGTCGCCATTTCATTGAACAGTATTAACAGTATTAATGGTAGAATAAGTTAAAGGGTACAGTTTCTTAACTGGGCTACGCTAATTTTATTGAAACTATCGATTCGATTAGTAAACCTACATGCAATTTTTTCACCATCCAAATAGTTTGGTTGGTTTACTTAGGTTATGATAGTTTAATTTTATAATAAACTTAGATATATTTTAAAATATCAATTATTAATCACTATTTTTAATTCGATAGTTCAATAAACAATATTAACTTAAGTTAGCGTAGCCCAGTTAAGAAACTGTAGGCCTACCCAAGTTAAATCTCTTGGCTCAGTATTATCACGCTTACCATTTCTAAGGTTACACTTCCATAAGTTATCTGTTAAGTTATCTGGCACAAACAAGCGAATGAAAATATCGATCGATATACGGTATCGATTATTCGAAATATCGTTTGGTATCATTATTACTCATTCGGTTGTTTGTGCCAACAGATATGGAAGTGTACTCATTTCGAACATAGCCTATGCTTACTATCAGTAAATTCAAGCATCCATAGGCCTAGTAACCATTTTTTATATAGGCTACTAAGTTAGGCCTAACCTAACAGTAACTTAAGTTAGTTAGCCTATATTTCTTATTTTTAAGCACGCTGCTTCAAAAACAGACAATTCCTAAGTTAATACACCTACATCTTGTTTAAGAATGTAGGCCTAAGTCATTAGTTGAATAGGCTGCACTTTAGTTTACGTCCTACACTCATTCTAATGAAAAATATCAGTTAGATTATTCGATATTTCAATTAGGCTATTTCATTAATAACCAAACTTGATAGCCTGGGAATATAGGCCTACTCGAACACTTGATACTCATTCAATCGTTGAATACATTCACTGATATTTTTTTTAAGTTAATTGTTTATGCCTGTCACAGGAAATCTGCAACTTAAGTCACAGCAAACTTAAGCTTAAGTAGGCTAGACAACTGTACCTACTAACTTAACCTAATAACACTCAAGCAAATAATAGCAATAGCTAGTGGTGGGAATCACCGAATGAAAATAACCAAATCAATCGGTTATTGATGCTGAATAGACTAATTCGGTTATTTTATCCTGGTTCGGTTAAATTAGTCTTACCGTGAGATTCGGTGATTTAGTTATTTAGTTGATTTAGTTTGTCACATCATCAGCTAACTAAAATTTATTCGGCGATTCGTTCGACTAAAAATCACCGATTGACGCTGAAAGACTAAATGCCATTCAGTTTCCCATAGGATAAAAATTAGTTGTGGTTTGTGATAGTGAATAATGACTAAAATTGATTCGGTGATTCATTCAACTAAAAATAACCGATTGACGCAAAAAATAACTGATTGATTATTCGGTCATGGAAACCATTCGGTTATCCCATCACTAGCAATAGCCTACTGCATTTTGTTAATTTTGTTACTTTGAATAACAAGGCCTAGCCTAGGAACAGGATGAGATTAAAACACAACTTACTGGATTTCAACATAGTTCCACATTAGTTTTGGAATTTTTTGATGTTCACAATAATTTATTAATAATATTATTGTTCCTCTTCTCTATCTTCTGTCAACACCAGCCGGACCATTGACAAGATTCATTAATTTTTAATGCCGTTATCCTTCACTTCACTTCATTTTTATATCTTTTAACTTCTCACTATAAATATTTCTTGCATTTTCATTGTCCTATAGCATGTAATTGTTGCCATTTCTCGTATAAAAATCGTGTATAACATTTAAATAAATAAATGTTTAGGTTATAAAATACCATATCGCAGTTGTCAGTACGGTCAATTACAATAATTATCGTATCCTACCATAAAATATCGTATATATGGTAGACCTGACTGAAGCGAGCAGCTGATGCCATTCCCACAATGCAACATTCTCCTCAATTATAAGCTATGCCCCAAAATCAGAATTATAAGGTATGACTCAAAATCAGGATTATAAGCTATAGAACAGATTTGGAATTATAAGCTGTGCCACTATTTGACCATTATAAGTTGTGAAACTGAAAATGTTTCATACCTTATAACGTTTTAGAGAAATTGTGGCATAGCTTATAATTTTTCGTGAAAGTGTGGCATAGCTTATAACTGATTATAAGCTATGCCACATTTTCAGCATTATAAGCTATGGAACAAATTCACGATTATAAGCTATGACATTATAAGCTATGACACCCCACGGGATTTTCATGCTTATGAGGACGGTTTTTTCCGGAGCTGTGTGGCTGTGGCAACACTGGTGCCGACTGCCGAGCCGAGCCGAAGCGCCCGACCCCGAAGCCGAGCCGATATCGAGGTTAAGTTTTACATGACACATCACGAAAATAACAGCAGTATATCAGCTTAAAGTACATTCTCTTATTCAATTACTAATTGAAATTACTAATTAAAATTATTAATAGTTTAATTTATTTTTATGGCACTCGCCAGTATGTGATCGTGATGCCTACACTGACAGCAACAAGTGTGCTTTAATTAAGTCACTGTCACTGAACTGCTTCATTTTAGGTTATGAATAAACCAATGTAATTTACTCTATTAGCAACAGAATAGAATAGACTAGTCAGGTCTTAATATTAAATATGAGTATTGCAATGGATAAAAATAAACTAAAGAAGGACTCACCTGGGAAGTCACCAAGTGCCAAAATAGAAAAAATCGTTAACGGGAAGAAAAATTTGGAAAAGAAAACTGTTGAACAGAGTCCTAAGAAATATGAACTAATCACAACAGAATCTATAACAACAATAGGAGAATCTATTGGATTGTCAGAAATCTCTGAAGATGCTCGCACTGTTTTGGCGGAAGATATCTCATACAAGCTTAGAGAGATGGTTAATGTAAGTTTTTAAAATTATTTCCAATGTGTTACGGTATAGGCCTAAGTTATTAAATAGGCTAATGTTAAATTAATCGTAACAGAATAAAATAACTTTCCTAGCCTATTCTTAGCTGGAGGTCTCCTCAACAGTTGTAACTTAATTTCTTCCATATAAGTTAATAACCTTGCTAAGTATCTGATTTTAATTTAAACAAACCTGACCTGACTCAACCTATCTGTCTTTGGTAGACCAACACTTCTAACTTACGTGGAAACTGATTCGGCAAACGTCTCAACAAACAAATCCAACATGCATTCCCTTTTCTGTAGCCTGCCTAAAGTGGTGGCCCACTCGCACAATTTTTATTTCAGCTGCAGTTTTTAACACGGACAAAATGAGAGTAAAAAAATGAGAAATTAGTAGGCTTAGGGCCTACAAAAAAAAAATTTGTTATAAAACTAAGAAAAAAATAAAATTTTTTTTAATTAAGTTAGGCCTATACCGTAGCCTAATGTTGGCTAAGAATATTATTTTGGCCCAAACATAAAATGTTGACACTTGGATTGAACTAAACTATGACTGATTATTAATTGAAGTGTAGTTCACTGGTTTTCTATTATAAGGCGTAGACTGAGGCATATATATATAAATATACCAAACATTGTGAGGGTGTAACTTACTGTCCAGGCAGTTAGTTGCCAAGTTTAGGTCCAATATTTCAGAGTAAAATTCTATTTCATCCTTAACCAGCCAATGCTCAGAATGGCAAAGTATAGGTCGTAACTTATTAGTGAGCAGCAAGCCACAGAGTTAAAAGTAGCCTTCAATAATTTCTTAGGTACACCCTTCAATAATTAGTGTGTTGGTTCCTGCTTTGCAGCCCAATGCAGTGGAGTTTACTTGTTTAGTAAGTTAGCTCATGGTGTCTACCGGTCACTGAAAAGTCACTGATTTCATCAGGGAATCACAAAAGTCATTGAAAAATGAAAAGTAACAAATTTTCATTTAAAGTCCCAAAACTCCCTACTGAAAAAATCAGGCCTCACCATAGTAAAGTTTCCCAGATCTGTCTTGTGTTGTATCTTGCTGTAGAGGCAATAACTAAATTTGGTAATGCAGAATCAGTGAGAGAAAAAAACATATTTTGGGAGCATGCAACCAGCTCAAATTGTTACGGCACAAAAAATATTGCGTGTCCCTACTATAGTTCAAATCACTGAAAAGTATTGTTTTATTGGTACCAAAGTTCGTAAGTTTTGATAGTTTGCGTTTTAGTCCCTCCCATAAGTTACTGAAATTCAATTTGATCCAACTGGTAGACAACCTATTGGATACTCACTCCATCTTCTTATTATTTCTAGTAATGATTTTTTACACTAATCCTTCATCTGCCTTCAATACTTATTTGGTTAAGCCTAATTTGTTACATTTGTTCCAGAACTGTGCAATACTACTACACAACAACAAAAGGAGAAAACTCCTCACAGAGGACGTCAACAGAGTTCTAGAAGCCTCCGATTGTCCCATGGTGTATGGACATTCAGCGCCTCATGCGTTGGACTTTATACATGTTCCGAAAGCTGAAGTGTTTGTGGAAAATGATGCAGAAATGGACATTGTAGCATTGTCTAGTCTGGCAACAGGATTTACAAAGTTGGGCGATGAATATGTTAAAGGTGAGGTTGAAAATATCAATATAATATAATTGTCTGTGAGTGGCCGAATGGTCATAGTGCTTGCCTCCTATGGTGCTGGCTTGTTCCGAAGCAAGATATATTCCGAACCAAGATTCTATTTGTCATATGGCCATAAAAAATGATAATATCTGTTGTTGCTAGGCTTGTGGCTGCTGCCTGACCCGGTAGACAAGACCGAGCCCCCGAGTGTCAAGGATGAGCCGAGCTCTAGCACAGCCACTCCACCCAGACCACCCCAGCGCCCAGACGACCAACCCACCCAGGCCAAGCCTCCTCCTCACTTTATCAACTACTACCTGCAAGTCGCCCGTGTCGTCATCGGAGGCTCCGAGCCCCATCTCAGGGTGAGTGACTCGGATAGTTAATGGTCTTGGCTAAAGAAAACAGCTGATCTTAGCCAGCAACAAAGCTAAATAATACACTCAATGACTACATTGGGATTTTAATAAATTAGCTAATCAACAGCTGATCGTGTTCAGTAGCTACAAACTACATCCACTCCATTGTGCTTTAAATGGTCCTGGCTGGAGAAACAGCTGATCTTAGCCAGTAACACAGCTACATATATAATCCGTACCATTGGGCTTAAATCGATGGTCCTGGCCAAGGCTAATGAAAGAGGTTGCCTCAGACTCGCGTGCTGTGTATGACGTCAACCGCCGACAGGGACGGTGCTGCTTTTAATTCACACAGCTGACACCTGGTATGTTGTTATTTGTTTATTTTTGTGTAAGTTTTTTTTTGTGTAACCAATAAGTGGGCCCAGTTATTGGTACTTTTAATTCTTGGAAACATAAGATTGTTTTGAATTGTTGTAGGTAGCTCTAGCTGACCTAAGGACCAATTCCAAGATAGGTTCGTTGGTGCCTTACTTCTTAAACTTGGTTGCATTGTCTGTCAATAAACTGCAACGCAACGGCCGACTAACAGACGCTCTATTGCGGACCGTGGAGGCGTTAGTGGACAACCCTTACGTTGATCCAAGCTCACAACTTGCTGTAAGTGAAGTGTTTTTTGTTTTTTTTTAAGTAAAGGCCCTATGATAGGATTGTAATTTGTAGAGTAAAGGAGTATCATCTAGCTTATCTTAAAAAAAAGTCCAAGTACCCCGAAGAAGACACAGGAAACCCAAAATATTTTGTCCCCAGGGGCACTTGGTGCGGTGTAAAACAAGAGCTCTTTTTCCACCTGATCTGAACTGTATTGCGCTTTAAGGTCTTCATCCCGGTTTTTCTACATTCAAGAGACAAAGTATCAAATTATTGTGTGTTATCTGTGTATTCTGTACTTACTATGGCCTACGTGGACTTTTTTAAAGGTAAGGATCCAAAGTTTTCGATACAGTATACTTAGTTTAATTGATATTGTTTCTTCATGGTAAAAGTGACATATAAAATAAATCTTTACAGTAGAATTCTAATCAGATAATCTCCAACCATCCAAACTTTAAGCTTGACCACAACTCTCAACTTGTAGAAATTAAAAATGGCATACCATAGGGATCAATACTCTCATATTTATTTTTAAACCTTTACCTGGCAGACATACCAACACCCACTGGCATATTTAAACTGGAGGGTAAATTTTGTAAAAATTCATGTTGTTGTCGTGTACTTGTTGACACTGTTCAACGTACTTGTAAATTAAACTCAATGAGTAAAGATTTTGTTGAAATGAAAATTGAATCGCTAATTATCAGAATCGAAAGATGTTTAAAAACCTAAAACTACAGTGTAATAAGAATCGCTTTTTAAGAAGGCAGAAGCTCTAATCCGCCAAATCCTTATCATCTCCCGTGGTCAGAAAAACATTATTTTCTTTCATGATTGTGTCAAAATCTTGAATATTTCTTGTGGTTGTGTGGACCCCATCATTGTTTATCACGTTTACGGAAACATCGTTTTCCATAATAAAAATCTTGAACCTTTTTCTCGGTCTTGTAGTTGTAGAATCATCATCGTCTCACACCGATTGTCCTCCGAAATGGTGGCAAAAGCTTGAAATTTCAATCTAGAAATCTTCACAGAGAATCTCAGCTTGACTCGGTGTATTTTCTATAAAATACCCTAAATTTTCTGTATAAATCCAATCATCCGAATGTGGTATGACCCAATTGATTTGATTGGTTGGAGTTCTACCGTGTACTCCAAATGCACTCTTTCTGGATGTTTCAGCTTTGTAAACTCATGAACCAATAAACCTCCAATAAGCATCTTGTCTGTGAACTGTGTTCTGATGAAGTTTCTTAGATTTGCAAATGTGTGTTGGATGTGTGTGTGTGAAGTGATGTATGCTTATTATGTATATGACTAGGAACATTTTATTCTGCAGTTACTAGGTTATTTATCTTTAGTTCTCAATTTCTTATTTCATTTGGTTATTTCAGGTAAACAGAGCAGTGAATGCTCTACTGGTGGTCGCTATTGAGCCTAAAGCTGCAAAGAACTGTGATGATTTACTTCTCCGTAAAAGAGCTGCTATACTGCTTGCTAAGGTACAGGATTAGATAGCTTAGTGTAAAATAAATATATTTGCCAAGTTTGATAAAAATATTTCCATAAACAAGCAAACTAAAACATGTTACAATGTTCTCCATAAGAATAACAAAGGAGTTTTAAATTTACAATTTTGGAATTTTTTCCACAACCAATAACCGTAAAAAAACACATTGATACACTAGAGCCTAAATTGTTTGTTTTTTAAGCTCTTTAAATGGTCTAGAGAGAGAAAATGGGAAATTTTGTGTTTTGAGGGTCAAACATGAGAAAAACCAATTTATCAGAATCTTTAACCCCCCTCCCCAGTCCTCCCTGAAAGTTGCGTTGTTTTTCTACTTTAGCGATAAGATAATTCTATATTATATTAATAAAATAGCGGCTGTTTTCAGAATTATTATTTTTTGGGATAAATGCAAAATAACTTATTCTTTGTCACATCCTTCTGGAGATAAATGTATGGTTGCCATCGCCGAGCTTGGGCGTGGAAATGCCGAGATCCTAAAAAGCAGCAACTAAACCGAACCGTTCTCAAAGCAAGGTCGGTTAAAACAAACTGTAATATTTTACAATCGAGGGCAAATAATCCGATTATCAGTTAATGCGAGGTCAGTTAAGAGGGGCTCTTCTGTATTAGTTAAATTGAATGGAACGAAAATGTTTCTTTATTGTGGCTAACAAATACCTATAGTCAGGACCACGAAAGTTTGCAGTTGAGGGAGGAGCCTATTTACCACGTGACTTCAGAGGAGCCAATTAGGACAGTACGGTGTTGCTAAATCTAATAATACCAGCTGATTTGAAAATATTGTTTAGTATTTTAATTAGTGTCGTCAACGAGCGACATGGCAACGTCGCACTAGTCTTGTCTTGTGATTAGCTGCTGCCAACTGCAAACTTTCGTGGTCCCGACTATAATGGTCACTAAGCGCTTACAGTTAGCCTATAAACAAATAAATTTAACTTAAGTTGTACGTTTATTAAGTAAATTAGCAAATATTAAAATAACAGAGTATTTTTTTTCATTTTCATAAAATTTACTCACACTCATATACACTCTCCGCTGCAACCAAGAACAGAGCCTAACCCATGTTACGGCCATCCGGTTAAGGTAAATGTTTTGGTATGTTGCTTGTCATTAGTGTATTAAACTTAATAAACTTTATAGTGTGAGAGTAATACACTGATCCCTGGCATTTCCACTGAAATTTGAGAGGTTTAGACCAAATTCTCTTAAAAACTGGGACGGGTGGCGTCATCCGGTAATCCAGCTACTAGGAGGTCACGAATTGTGGATAATTATAGGGATGCACTGTGGATGCGATGCTACCTGGTGTGGATTAACGTCCGCACTAGTGAGTACTATGACTATCCGCTGTACTATCGTAATAATTAGACCAATTCGTTAATTACGAGGATAAAATGTGGTTCGGATTCCACAATAAACTGTAGGTCCCTTAGTTGCCATTAGCTGTATGGGCTATTAATTAACAGCTGTGTCTAAGGAACATGTCGGCCTTAGTCATTAACAAGACTACAAGATCGCACCACTCATCCTACACTCATATTTGGGTTAAAATACGCACATAGTGGCGTCCCCATCTTAAATAATTGATAATTGATAATAAACGTTTGCAATTCTCTCTTACAAAGTTTCCCTGGCGTGGTCACCAAAAGAAGTCATTTTCTTCCAGGTGCTGGTGTGCTGGAGTATTGAGTTAAAGCAGCAGATGGACACAGTGCGTCAGTTGCTGCAGCTGCTACTAGATAGCAGCCTTAGTCTCAAATCACACTATGGAGCTGTCGTCTGTCTCACGGCCCTGGGTCAGCGTACGCTGGACTCATACTTCTGGCCGATACTTGAACGCTACATCTCAGTGTTGGAGGATCACAAGACATCGCCAGCCGACGCGCAGGATGTGCAGTGTGTCAAAGGGGCAATCATGGTAGGACTAAATGGAAAACAGTAATAACTACTGCATGGTTGTTATTTAAAACCTAAATGAACATACAATAGAACCTCGCTAATCTGTCGCCTACGGGACCGGGAGCATGGTCAGAACAAAATGCAAAATGCATGGATTATCAGAGGGTTCATTGAACATCCAAACACTGAAACCTTGCCTAGAATGGTACCGGTACCTATCTTTGACAAATTATTTGCAGTGGCCTATATTACGGACCGTGGCCCACTAGGTTGGTAACGTTAAAGTTGTTTTTTTTTTTAAAGGGGTTGGCGGCCTCTTTTAACCTTGCATTTGCCTGTCCACATAGACTACAGATCTGTGCGTGGAACGTATCCAGCAAAGCAAGGGGTATAGTACAAAGGTGAACTGTACTGATAAAAGTTTGTAGCAGTGACCAGGATCCGAACCCACGACACTACTGCCTTGGGCCCGAAGTCCGCGACGCTACCAACTGAGCCACCATAAATATCATGACATTTTGGCTGTAAAAATGACACAAAGAGAAGAATTAATACTATTTAAGTAACTACTGTCATGACAGAAAGGCCATATTCCTTTTAAACTAGATCACATCACCCTTTATAAGATACGTTAATTAACAATGCATTTAAACGTCAATATTTACCTAACAGCCAATTTACAGTATTCTTTGCTTTTTGGAAATGCCACTTTGCTATGTCATTTGCATCATTTGTTGCCAATGAAGTCGCACGCCCATATAAACGAAGAGGCCCCTAACCGTCGATTTCGACGGGTTTCTCCTAGTTAATTATTATTTAATTAAGTTACCACTCACCACTCTACAATAACATCAGCTTTTTTTATAGCACTTGAGCTTGAGACATTTTATCACTTATCCGCAGGTGGCTGTTGAGAGAATGTACAGAAGAGGCAGAAATCATCTGAAAGGTGAAGATGTCAACAGAAGGCAGAAAGTAGAACAGAGACTTAGCGAGTTTTTGGGAGACGCTCTCATTCCAAGGTATGTTGTACTAAGACTTAGCGAGTTTTTTGGAGACGCTCTCATTCCTAGGTATGTTGTACTAAGACTTAGCGAGTTTTTAGGAGACGCTCTCATTCCTAGGTATGTTGTACTAAGACTTAGCGAGTTTTAAGGAGACGCTCTCATTCCTTGGTATGTTGTACTAAGACTTAGCGAGTTTTTGGGAGACGCTCTCATTCCTAGGTATGTTGTACTAAGACTTAGCGAGTTTTTGGGAGACGCTCTCATTCCTAGGTATGTTGTACTAAGACTTAGCGAGTTTTTAGGAGACGCTCTCATTCCTAGGTATGTTGTACTAAGACTTAGCGAGTTTTTAGGAGACGCTCTCATTCCTAGGTATGTTGTACTAAGACTTAGCGAGTTTTAAGGAGACGCTCTCATTCCTTGGTATGTTGTAGCAAGACTTAGTGAGTTTTTGGGTGGTGCTCTCATTTCTCAGTGTATTGTAGTGTAGATTACTCCTTACAGATTTATCACCTTTATAGATTAGCTTAAGACAATCTTAAAGTATGTTACTCAATAGTTGATGTTTAGGGCGTTAGTTGTTTACTCTTAGGTTTTTAATTGCAAATTTTAAAATGATTCTAAACAAATATAATAATCTATTTGTAAATTGTTGGTAGTTCTCTGGTATCATTAACCAGAGAGTTGGTCATTGTAAATCCGTCCTAAAATAAGACACATTTAATAGACATCAGCGAATTAAAACCTGCATCAAGTTTGTCCAATTACTACTACTCTTTCTTTACGGAAAGTAGATAAAAATATATCTAATAACTCTTGAAACAGATTTACACTTTTATACTTTTTATTTATACTTTTTACTCACAATGTGGTAAATACATATAAAGATGGTATGGTAGAACTCCAATCATCCGAATCAATTGGGGCCGGACCCCATTGGGATAGTAAAAAATTTGGATAATTGGATTTTTACAGAAATTCTGGGTATTTTAATTAAAATAGGCTGAGGCAGACGCTTTCATCGGAAAATTTATGCTTACAATTGCAGCATCTGATTTTGTTTTTCTGTGACCAAAGGAGACGATGATGATGTCTACAAGACCTCGGGATATATTTAAAACTTTACCGCGATAAGGAAGATTATGACAATGTTTCTGTGACCACTTGAGACAATGATGATGTCTGCACAACCGTGGGATGTATTAAACATTTTGCCGCGATCACGGAAAACGATGGCGATATTTCCGTGACCGTGGGAGGTAATTATGATGTCAACACAAAGTGAGAAAGGTTTTGGATTTTGACAAGGTCACTGCCTTCTTAAATGACGATTCTTATTACTGTGTTTTGAAGTAAAAAAACAAATATTTCTGTAAGCAATTTGGATAATCAGCGATTCAAATAGTTGGAACTCAGATAATTGGAATTCTACTGTAATTGGTGATCCATTTCTATTGGACACTTTAATCATCATCGGACTTAATAGGCGAATGACAAGGAATCTGAAAAGCATCCCTACTAATAAATTATCTTGGCTACTGGAAGTTTTGGGCAATAAGTTTAAGCAACTAAAACTAATACTCGCTTATCATTAGTTTTAATATTTATATTTTTTAAATTTTTTACAAATACCTTTTTCTTACCATTCATCACATTTCCTTTCTTTTTAGAATTCCTTAAAATACAAATATTTGCCTCCATTTTCCCTAGTGAGTGGCCAGTTTTTAACAAGTGTTGGGGGACATTTTATCTTTCCGGTTAGTATTTTCTCCTTGCAGACTTGAGGTTTTCGAATCATTTAACAAAGTTCACAGTTCATCCAATATAAAAGCTACAACAACTGTTAGCTACAATTTATTCTGTAGTTCCCCAAAGCGTTGAGTTAGTTACAATTTCTATTTGTGGATGCAGTATTTTCTCCTCTCTTTTACAGGTACAATTTAAAACCTCCTGGCTCAGCATTCCCCGGAACTCAAGTTGTGCTGAGTGACTCAGACAGCAAGGAGCAGCATCCGTTTGCTGATGTGGATCTCAGCATTCGCGAGTCGTTGTTGAAGACCTCCAACCAGTCGCTGTTCCCGTACCAGCCAGACACTCGAGGCATGATGCCCAAGCTACACATGTACTCTGTCTTCTCTCTGTCACCTTGCGCCTTTAGACAACCCAAAGAAATCCTCTTCAACTTCATCGGCTCCAATCAGAAGCACCCCTCTATGTTGAAGCGGCGGAAAATCGGCGAGCTGCTACAGAAAGACTTTAAAAGCAATCATTACCGATTTGCTCAAAAGTGGCGACAACAGAATATTCTGAAAAAGACTCGAAGCACCAAATATTGTTCTCCGTCATACAAAAAGTCGAGTGTGGGAGATTTGTTTGGTTTTTTATAACGTTTGATTTTGTCGATAGCCTGTCTGTGATAAAGATTAGATCTTAAGTTAGTTTGTAGTCAGAAAACATTTTACCTCATGATTGGCAGGTGTTGCTAGTAAAAGTTTGGAACCCTCCAATGGTAGTAGTTCTGATTTAAGAATGAAAATTAAAATAATATATTTTTCTATGTAGCCTATACCATACTTGATGTTGCTCTACAGGCATTTTATAAATATCATCCAACAGATAGAGGTATTCATAATAATCTGAAAGTTGAAATAATTCTTATACCACTCAATTGAAACTCAGTTCTTGAGACTTGAGCCTACTGTTTCTTGATTTAGATATATTGTGCCAAATAGTTTTTACTGTATTGTTTATTTGACAAGTGACTCCTTGCCTTTTTGATGCCCTGAACCATCACTTGAATGCTGAAAACAAGTACAATGTCGATCAATATAAATATTTTATTTTAATACAATGTAGTTTTTGTACTTTATATCATTCTCAGTATCTGTACTAAGTATTATTAGCAAAGATAAAATAGTTTGTATACAAATTCATGTTATAACTTATTTAAAGCTTTATATACTAACTGTGGAAAAATGTATTTAAGTCAGTTATGTTACTTGTACAAGTGTAGTAGTTATTAGACTTATTTTAAAATTGATGTAATTTGAATTACCTGTAAATAAAATCCTTGTTGCAAACCATAATGTTGAATTTATTTTTTTAACGTTGGTTCCCTGTTGAATAAGGAATTTAATTTTGACACATCTTTCTTGTTATAGTATTTTAACAATTGTTTTAATCAAAGGTACACCATCTCTGCATTTTAAAATTACTAGTTTTTCGCTTCCATAGCTTCTGTTATCCTCGATGAAACCAGCTCAGTCAGCCAGTCACTTTACCAAGATCATTGAATTCCACCTAGTCGTTTGTTGTGAGATCAAATGTCTTCCTAACACCTGATTCCTGATTGAGTTTGTAGGAATGAAGCAATGAAGCTTCAGTAAAGTCCGATTCACTGTAACTATTTGAAGTAGGCGCCAAGGACAAAACACGCATGCGCGCCGACTCCCGGCATGCCTTGCCCGTCAAGCGGCGCCATTAGCCTTGTTATTCTTGCTGAGTGCTGTTTATAGTGCCAGTTCAAAATGTTTAAGACAATTGATTGACCCGCCGATTTTGAAGTAAGGGCAGTGATATGGCTGCAAGAAACGTTTCAGTGGCAGAAATTCATCGACAGATTACTGAAGTATACGGTCCTAACATAATGAGTGACAGTTAAGTGTGCAAGTGGGTGCAAGCTTTTAATGAACAACGGGAAAATGTGCATGATGAATCACGGTCTGGCCGACCATCAGTTCATCAGAAGATTTGGTCAATACGATTGACCAAAAAATTCGTGAAGATCAACTATTTCAGACCTCTACTTGTTTTCCACCTTTTGATTTCCTCTTGTTCTGGTACGAAGGAGTTAGTTAGTTGGCGGCAAGCGCTTCGTCACGGATGATGAAGCAAAAGAAGCAGTTAAAAACTGGTTATCTTAGCAGGCGGCCGATTTCTACGACTTAGGCATTCAAAAGCTTGTTGAGATTTGAAAAATGTTTAAATAAGCATGGAGATTATATAGAAAAATAGACAAATATGCAAGCAATGTAGATTAAACAATTGTTTTTGAAAAATTTTTATTTTTAATTTGCTTTTCTTAACCGGACCTTACTTTTAGAATAACCCTCGTAACTATTAGGAGATTAAAATAGTCTTAAAGGGCATGACGGGTAGTCTGTTAAGTAGCTGTTTGGCAAAAGTTTTAGACTGTAAACATGAACATAAACAGTGACACTTAAATCACAGTTAGAACTTAGCCAATTTAATAAAAAATAATTTTCCATCAAGTTTTCTGTGGAATATACAACAAAATATATTATTTATTTGACAATTGGTTATAGATGACTGTAGTAGTTTTCATGGACGACCATGGATTTTGTGATGGCTTCTATTGAAGAACAACCTGAAACAAATTAATTTTTATCAACCTACGCTTGTTATCATGGGAAGATAGTTCTTGAAAGACCTCAGGATTGGTACGGTCAGGGAAAACCTGGAAAAGTCAGAGAATTTTGTTGGTCAGGAAAAGTCAGGAAATTATGAAAAGATTCTGGAATTTCTTCCGAAAGACAACCATTTGACAGATATGCTACATTTGAGTCTAAACATGTTTTTGTCAGGGTGATGACTAATGGCAAAAATAACGACATAAGCACTTATGCATATTTTTATATCGATAATTAGTAATCGGTATGGGTAGGAATCAATATGTATAGGCCTATAGTTTGAAAATAGTTTTGTGTTTGGGAGTGATTAAATGAGTTGAATATTTACATTTTTTTCTAATATTTCTTGATTTTGATTGGTCGATATCAACTTACGGTATACCTGGAAAAAGTATAATGTCAGTCTGGAAAACCTGGAAAAGTCAGGGAATTTTACATTTTAAATTTAGTACCAACCCTGAAAAGAGGTTAATTAATTTGGAATGTTAAAGTATCTCTGTTGAAGCATCAGATAAGTACTTGAAAAGGTGATGCAAATTTCTAGCCAAGTTTGAGTGACAGATAAGTGGTTTTTGTTGTCTTCGGAACTTTAGTAATGTTTGTTGTCTAATTCAGCTCTGTTGTCTTGTCAATACTGTGTCAACGAGTCTTTAGTTTAACCCAATCATCAGCACTCACCTTCACCACTTAATTAATATAAAAACAGGGGGGAATATCATCATCGAGCCATACTCTATTTATTTGCTACAAAGGGTCAAAACTTAATACTTTTAAAGGTCGTAGAGAGAGCAGTGGCGGCGCTTCAATTAGGGCCAAGTAGGCCGGGCCCACCCAAAATAGTAAAGTATATTCTTAAATACTTTATAGGTTATTTGGTTGATATTATTCAATAAATTTCAATATAAACTAATAACTAACTTTCCACGGGTCATAACTTTTGTTGAAATACAATGCAATCATATCGTAACGCATTGGAGGGCCATGGATTTAAGGCCCTTCTAGCCATTTTTTTTTTTTCGTTTTGTCATGAGAGCAAGAAACTCCCTGACTGCTAACCCGGTACCTATAATTAAACATACCCGGGCCCCATGATGTAGGCCGAAGCTTTCGCACCGACCTTTGGTACACCATGGGAGGATGACTTAAGGTCATCAAGCTCACCGGCTGCCGAAGCAACCCTTCGGAAAGAGGGTTGCCCCTCAATCCTAACCAGGGATACCGGCTACTTGTTTAAGCGTCACTTCACCTGGGTTCCCCCAGGTACGGAACCCAGAAGGACCATAGTGAAATGCCCTGACGCATTTAGTGCAAGCAACACTCGGGACCTATCCAATCCCTGACAGGCAAAACCCGCCATCAAAGCCAGGAAGAAGGGGACCAACCACCCATTTACACCACTACCCGATCGAGGCCTTACCCAGTTGCTGGGAAACCAGAGGTGACCAAGGCGATAGACCCCTGAACACCCCCAGCGGGCTTGAACCCAGCACCCGATCTACTTCATTTGCCCATCAAGCCCAACATCACTGCCAGGCCGTCAGGGTTTCCCAAAAGGAGGCAGGAATAGAAGTGGGTCCCACCCGGATGAACCTATCCACCAAAGGTGGCGACACCCTTTGCTCAATTGAGGTTCCAGGGAGAACCCCCCACACTCTAGATAACCATACTTTCCGGTCTCAGAGACAGGGATTGGCTGATGGAGTGCGCCCAGCCGTTGCCCTCACACTGCGGAAAGTTACGTTCCCCTAGAGTGTCCCCGTGAACTGACGGGTACTTGCCCGATTTCACCTCCAGGAAGGCTACTTCCAAAGTCGAGGATTTGCCACACTGAATGCCGGTCGCACATCAACAAGCGGGCCGGAGCCCTTCTAGCCACCATAAGAACGTAATGTACAAGGCAACGCCAGCCGGCGGCGCTTGACTATCAGCGAACAATACATTGGCATAAGGAACAGGGTGGGCCGATTTGAGCTGGCCCACTGGACATTGATTCTCAATATTCTCGCTGGGAGTGCTGAGCGCTAGTGTAGCTTTTTTTACACCCCCTTTACCTTTTTACATCCCGCAGTTTATATTGTACACCAACCGGCAAACGGGTTGTAGTTGTAATATTTTATGAAATAATAAGTTAACAGTTTTAGTTAGTTTTGTAATATTGTTTTTAGAGATTTATTAGAGTAGCCATATTACGGTTTTAGTGATCATAAAGTTAAAGGGGTGATGGTGATAAATTTAGAAAATAACATACCATTTTTTAACCAACCCAACTTCTAATCAGGTGCCTCAAATGATAAAAACCCATCTAATTTATGTCAAAAATTTTAAACAATTTCCGGGGGAGGACCTTCCCCCCTCCCACTACACCCCACAATGTCCCGGCCCACCCTACCGTTCAGGTAAGTAAAGCGCCGCCACTGGAGAGAAGATAATTTAGGGAGGTAGCGGAGAGAGCTCCCATTCTTTGTTGGGTTCAGTTACATTAACATTTAGATTATGACCTTGAATCAGTATCTACTTGTAGGCACTGTAGTAAACTGATTTTTACCCGTAACAACTTTCACATATTAAACACCGAGTGTTATGTTTTACGCTACAGCTGGCCCTTGCCCACACAGACGTACCTGCCAAAGCCATTGTTGTGTGAAGTTCTTTCTTGAGAATGTTGAGTATTCTCTCCACCCCCTGCTGTCCGCTGTGTGTCAACCCCCACAGTGCTGGCCGGCCCACAAATACCTTCACAAACCACACTTTGATTAGCTTATTAATTTGAAGAAGCAAAATCTATGTTGGAAGTATGTAGTATTGTTAATTTATTGTGATATTGCTTTAGCCTTATGAAGGGGAGATAATTGATTTACTTAGGACTCTTTAATGAGACAAATTAACACAAGTAAATTGCACTGAAGGTTTTTTTTTTTCAATTTGACTTAACTCTATAGCTGACTGAATAAGCCATATGATGTAGGTACTGTATAAATACCAAGAACTAAATTCCTATTTGGATTACATCTTGTCTCACATGTGGACAGACTAATTCAAGGTTAAGAAATGCCACCAATCCACCTGTATATTATTTGATTTCCAAGTTTTATCTAGTTCTTCACATTCTTACATGCTTATATACCTACTAAAAAAAGGTCATCATCTCAATCAACATTACAGTACATAACTGCTTAACGCTATCCATTGCTTGGCTTACCATTCTTGCTCCCAGAGCAAGTGCCTTGAACACATCTGTACCAGTTCGGACTCCTCCATCAAAGTATATTTCACATCTATCTCCAACTGCTCTTACAATTTCAGGGAGCGCTTCTATCTGTAATACGAATATTCAGTACAACAAAATAAAGAAATGATTTCAAAAATATTAAATTAGATTCCTGTAACCACTACCAAATTAGGTAAGTTAATTTTTTTTCTCTGATTTTCCTGTTAAGATAATAATACAGATTAAAGTACAGTAATTCACTACCAACTCCTTTGGTGTTACTGTATGTATATTTACCATCTCATGTTGCAGAACAGTTTTGTGTGGCTTAAGTATAAAAAGGTTGTCCGTAAATCAAATTAGTGTTCAATCAACCACAAACCTTACAATAAACAATTCATACTTGGTGGGGCCTTAAATTTCCCCCTCATTATTATCGCTACTATTATTTCTCTGAAATTGATAGTTGCATAGAGATAGGGACACTGTGTAAAACACAGTGCTGGTGTTTACAGAAAAACCTCTACTTCAAATCTCCACTATGCACCAATTTCATTTAGATTCTCTTAGTAAAAAAAAAAACTTTTTATGATGATGGGATAGGTGTAATGTTTTCTATAATCAGTTACCGTAGCTGGGACAGTGTCAAGTTGTCTTCCACCGTGGTTGGACACTTGTATGCCAGCCACTCCAAGGTTGGCAGCAATGATAGCGTCGTCTGCTGTCAGGATCCCCTTTAGTACGATCGGAAGCTTGGTGATACTGTCAATTAAGAGTGTTATTAAGTTTTTTTTTAAGATTATGGATAATATATACCTACCTTATATATGTATCTCTCAATCTATTGTATTGTTATGGAAGCAAGGTGGTTTTTGCATGTCCGTCTATTTGTCCCGGATGAATGTTAAGACTACTAAACCATCTCAATGAACCTTGACACAAATAAATGTAGAACATATACCTGGCCAACAAATAAGCCTATCTATGTCCTTCAAATCCCCTTGGACTAAACCTGGTATACATCCAAAGTTTCTTGGTAGAAATCTTGCAAGTAAATATTATTTTAATCTCCATGGCATAAAAACTATAATGTCTACATTTTACCAGGTAATTTACATTTAATTTGTTTACATTTTTATTTGATCATAAATAAACTAATTTAATTTCATAATAATTGTTTACTTTAATTCTATTTCCAACTGAAATAAAAATAAACTAAAGAGAATTTTGTAATGGAATTTAGTTTCTGTCGCCAGTGTAACTGTTTCCATCGTAGATTCAAGAACTACCTACCTGTACATTTATACTTTGCTACATCCTTGTCCTATTGTAAAACACTAAATTCCAAGGGTTTTATAATTTTTAAGAGCTATTAATTAAAAAGGCTATGTATAATTCTACCTTTTCAGCCACTTCACATCATCCCAGGTAACTCCTTGATCAAACAGCGAAGCAACATACGCACCCAGACTTGACTGATTGTCCTTCACTTCATTGATTTGAGTTGCTTTTTCATCTACAAAGTTTGCAAGCCTGTAAGCAAAATTTAATTAGAAGATTATTTTACATCACTACCATCAGATGTAGGGTAGCTGTGTTGTCGGGAAGTTGTACATAGTTAAGTGGTTGAATTGTTATTCTAATAATCAGTAACCTTGGTTCAATGCTGAGGTAAGCCAGTTTATTTTATGGTTGAAACTGGATCCGGCTGTCAATCCTTGATCATTGTACACACTTAAAACATTATCTCAGATAAAACAACCTATCAAAGTCGGTAACAAAGCTACCCAGCATCTTACTCCATTCTACTCTCATTCTTCACTAAAGATTTTACTATGACAATGACGTTCCTATGCTAAAATTGTATTTTTAGCTAAAAATAGGTGAATGTAGAACCGAATGAGATAATCTGTGTTGCGTTAAGCATTGTTACTAACAAAGCCTACCAGCTGATTCTGTATAAAGGTGGGAGTGACGAATGAGAGAGATGACAGCTTTGTTACTGTACTGGTTTAGATCAGCTGATTTTGCTAGGACCATTTAGGACAGTTGGGTTTATTAATGAGTATTTAGGTTTTCTGCAACAGGAAAGTTATAATAATGTGTGATTATTTAGTGAAATGTTAATAACTTATACTGTAGTTTGAAATAAAAATACATTAGCCAATGCTCATCAAAATAAACAAGCAAACTAAAACACTTTTCCTACAGTTACCTAACAATGTACATGTTCTCTCACTGATTTGAGAAAGCAAAGTGGCCAATTCGCTCATCAGTAAGAAAATGTTAACATTGTCTCACTCTAATTACTTTGTCTCACTCCAGATTTGCAACGTGAAGGCACGAAATAGTGAGCGCGTAACATGCAGGCAACGTCGTATGCGCGCGAAATACGTTGGCAGCACTGGCTGTAAATCAGCTGGTCAGCTGTTGTACTGTTGTATTTGTCACTTCACATTAAATGTTATATTAAAAGTTCACTTCTGTGTAAAAAAAGGTTATGTTTCTTCACCAATTTATTTGTTTTATGGTAACTGTAGGAAAAGTATAATGTGCAACTCGAGTTCAAAGTACAATTACCTCACTCGAGAAACCATTCCTCACTCCCCTACGGCTCGTGAGTAAGGATTTCTCTCGAGTGAGTCAATTGCTCATTTTCTCACTAGTTGCACAAATAACTATTGTCTTGTCTCCATTAGAATAACACGAGAATATTAAATTCGCAATTCTTTGGATTAAAAGATTTTCTGCTCATTAAGCGCACAACAAAGCTCCAATATACTAAATTATTGGTTTTTAAAAATCTACCACAAACATGTCAGTAGTAGCCTATATACCAATTGTGTGTGTTTTTTTAGCATTTAAAAAAATATATCAATTTGAATCTAAATGAAAAAGTGGATTGGTCTTTGGTCTAGGTCTTATATTGAGACCTACAATATAATACCGGTAGCTTATTCTAAATAGAGGAAATTCGCTAAGAAGCTACCGGTAAAATAATGGTTAGTTACGTCCTCATCTTAGTTGGGGATATGAAGATACACGATTGTTACTTTAACCACCTATTGTGCAATGGTAGTAAAAGAGGATATTTTATGTAATGAATCTCCCAAACAAAATTTGAAATTTATACTTCATTTATACAGTTACTACATGTAGGCCTATTATATTTCTATAATACCTGAGATGTGGTGGTAAACAGAACTGGTTTCTCACATCAGGGTATCGGATGCCAAAGATAGGTGCGTCTACAGTCAAAACCAATGCTTTGAATCCATTATTTTCTGCACGCTGGACTAGTCTCTTTGTCACTTCCCTATCAACAAAAAAAAAAAAAACACGAAAAATTGCCAAATGATTATTTTGTGCTAGGATAGGGATCAGCCAGCTTACCTGGTAGATCCATTTACCAATAAAAATTGGTAAATATTTTGGAGGATGTGATGTGATAACAGCAAAATTGCTCACTGAGAATTACAGTGTGAATACTTGCAGTTTGAAATTAAAGTTTAAAAAAAATAGCTGCTGCTATCACCTGTATTTGTGTTCTTTTGGGTTGTAGGATGACTGTATTTATGTCCATGGCTTAAGCAGTGTAGGGCTTAAACAGGGTTACTTGCCACCCACAAAAAAATGAAACCATTAGTAATGACCCCTGGGAAGAACTACTGATAAAATCATGTTTTTCTCTCGGAGTGTTTTTTTGGAACAACTGGTTTCTCAAAACTATGAGTCAAGACACCCTTCTCTATGTTTCGTACAAAGTATGATTACTTATTTTCGGAATCAAGCATAAACTGTACTATATCCTCTGAAAATAAGTTTCCAACGAATTCCAGCGCCTGTCTAATTGCCACAAACTGATCAAAGACAAAGATATGAAAGACGATGATCTTGTGTTTCCCTATTTTGTGCAGATAGATCATAAAATATCATCACCTGTCTTTGTAGATATACAGCTGGAACCATTTGATAGTCCGAGGAGCGTCAGTGGCTAGTTCCTCTAGGCTGCTAGTGGCTATCGTTGACAATGTAAATATTGTTCCCAACGCTCCAGCCGCTGAAACATCAGCAATATTAAAAACTTGAACATGACACAAGCAATGCTATCACGGTCATTAAACTCTGACACTACAAACTAGGTTTTCTGGGTATATATTCGTGCCATAGAAAAAAACTTCATTAAAATTTGATGTTTTGGCCTTGTTGCACACATCAGCCTCCAGTCGTCAGAGAAGTTTACTGGAATACATGTCAGGCACTACTTACATATTTAAATCTTTCATCCATCTAAATTCAATGTATATGTTCGGTGGTTTTCGTAGTGAGGACCTCTCAAACTTTGGATACTGGTTTTAATAATTTTGGGTTTTTCAGTCAGGTCGATAGAGCTCACCACTGTTTTTTCCTAAATTTAGAAAGACTGCAATTTGGAAAGAAAATTTTGAGTGCCTATATTTCAGTATTTTTAGTGGGACATTGTATTTTTCCTACAGTCACCCGACAAAGTGGGCTTCCTTGCACAGATTATAGTACAGAAAGCCTTACTTTGGCGCACACCAGTATTCCAACCAACCAACATAAAACAGCGTGCTTTTACTATGCACGTAATCCGTGTACGCTTGGAAATAAGTTGGCATTACTTAAAGATATTACGACTATGATCAGCTGGTGAAGCGTTTCCCATTTTATTCAATGTTTGGATTTAACCTAACCGAAAACGTGTTGTAAAGTGTTTGAAAGACTAATTATTTATATGATTTATAGTACGGTAACTGTAGGAAAAATATAATGGTTAACACAAGTGCAAACTGCCTTTGCTGCACTTGAGAAACTTTCCACACTCGCCTATGGCTCGTGCGTAAACATTTCACTTGTGTACAGAAAAGTGCCAGCCCAATAGTTACACAAAAGACTACTAGCACAAAAAATCCATCCAGGTGTATAATACATAGATTAAAGGAGTAGAAACTTTTTTAATATCTATGATAATATTTTAGACGTTGGACTCACTTTTAGCAGTGAATACAAAACATATGGAGAGGCATTGTTAGTTCAAAAATCTGCTGAGGTTTGAATGCGCAAGTTCCAGGTATTACTTATATTAATTAATGGTAAGGTAGGTAATATAGGACTGTTAAACAGGGTTTAGTTGGATACCTTTGGCATTGGCACACTCTCCGAGTGGATGAGCCATTTTCTGCATGGCTGTTGGAGCAATGCCAATGGGTAGCGAGACCCTCTCCCCCAGTACTGTAGTGGACATTGTCAACCCCGTCATGTCTATCAGCATCCTTGGGCGAATACGCAGCCTACATCGTACAATAATGTTGGATTACATTAATACATCATCAACACACCAGGGTGATTATTCTTCATTTTGTGTTTCTACTCCATTGGCATTTTTATGTTTTTTGTCAGAAAACGGTTGAAACCCTGATTTTTTTACTATTTAAGATAAAAATCAAACTTTTACATTACATGTATTGATAGCCGAATGGCATGCGTTATCTGGTCCCAAAAATGCTCTGCTTGGAATTAAACCAGCAACCTTCAGATTTGAAGGCAAGCACAATTGAATGGCTCCCTGGAAAAACGTTCCATGCGCCGTTTTGTAAACTTTACAGAAACTAAAAAAACGTTAAAAGAGTAATTTTTAAAGATTATTTTTGGATTTTTTTTAGATTCTACTTGATAGGTCTAGTCAAAACAATGTTGTAAGGATTTTTTTCAAGTAAAAATCCAAATTATTAAGCTTTTGACATTTTAAGTGTAAATGTAGTGGAAAAACGTTGCTTGGGCGTAGTTGATATTCACAAGCAACGTTTTTCTACTGAAACATAGCATTCTACAATACTGGCGTTTGGAACGTTTTGTAAAGAATAATGTTTTAATAGCTGCAATAATTCATTATTTTTATTGCTTAGGTACAGAAATTCTCAAACTGCAAGTGAAAGATTTTTTTTACAATATTGAATCTTATTTTACTAAAAGAATACACAATATCTTGTTAATGAAACGTACATAACCCCTAGCATTTGCTGTATTAAGCTGATATTGTTTGTGTGCTTGGGACTTACAATATTGCACTTCATTTAACTAAAAGAACACACCAAATCTTGTAAAAAAACGTATTATCTTGGTACAGTATAAGTCAGTCACAAAAGGTAAAGTCTTGCAGCCGTTGTGTGTGCAGGAACATGAGAAATCCTTAAATAAATCAGCCCATTCACTTAACAAAAATAACATATAAGACAGTAAACAGTAAATTAACAACAGCTAGGTTGTAATTTACTAATAATAAGTATTTAGAAATGGAAATTAAATTCCTATGTCCTGGTAAATATTCTGGATCACAAACGTTTTAGTGTTCAACTGTAGTGTGCATTGTAGCACAAGTAACGTTTTTCCAAATACTTCAGAAATAGGTACTTTTTCAGGCACTACTTCATTTTTCTAGTTTTTTTTACTCTTTCCCGCTATTTCTATGACTCTTCTCAACTTTCTTCTTCCAAAAATCTATGTTTAACTTTAGTTTTTTGCCTCTATTTAATTGTTTAATAAGGCTTGACACTGGTGAAGACATGGTCTTGTCTGCCCAATACGCTGCACAAGGAACGTTCTTCCAGGGAGTGCCAAATTCCCCTACCCATAATTCAATGTTTTAGTTATAAAATCGGCCAAAAGATGTCACCACTTGATAGACAAAAGCACAAGGAACGTTTTTCTATCAAAAACCTGCAAACTCTAATTCTGGCGCTTGGAACGTTTTTCCGGGGAGCCATTCAATTACTGTTAGATTTTACATGTTAACAGATCAGAGGTAAATATCAGCAAAGTGTACAAAACGCTTCTTCAACCTTGTTTATCAAAAAGTGGTAGACTCCCACCATTGTTTGCATTGTTATAACCTTAGTATTATTGGAACGCAGCGGAGCGGAAGTCTGGTACCGTAACTCTCTTTCGGAAAGATAAAAATATTGGCATAAATCTATTCATACAGTATTTACGTACAAATCACATTAGTTCAGGCACCTAATTTTTTACAAATCGAGCACTGACTGGATACGCATTATCCAAGGCATTCTTTCTCTAGGGGACTTGTAAGAATAAACTTTTAAATTCATGAGAAACAAATATATTAACGAAAGGAATCCACACTTATTTAGATCACACAAACATAAACACAACAAAATATATAAAGTATTAAACATATGATCTTGAGACAAATGTACATTCAAACAGTTCAGGGGCAAAATTGTCAATGTTCCAATAAGTATTGTACCCTGGTCAAACTAATACAGTCAATATTATTATTTATAAGAAATAAATGAATAAGTTTCGTTTAACTTAACAGTCATTATGAGTGCAAAAAAAGTGAACCAAGTAAACGATTCAGTTGCAAACATTTACCTCAATCCCATATTCACCTAACCGGTACAACAGCATAGTATCAAACGTCAAACCATATGACCATAGACTAATAGAATAAATATAGACTGTCAAAGGAAGCTTCCGGCACCCACCGCTAGGAGTGCCGTATAGTTACGGCGCACACCGCTGCAGGCAAGGAGTGCAGGAGCCTACCTGCAGCAGTGTGCGCCGTAACTACACGACACTCCTAGTGGTGGGCGCCGGAACATATGATAACCGCAGCACTGCTGCCGGTCTGTATTCATTCCATTTGTCTATGATATGACATATCAGTTTGGTCAGTTCCCCCACTGAAGAGAATACACGGGGTATCCCACTCCACACTATACTTTCTACAGTAAGAAATTCAAACTTGCATTACATGCAGTAAATTAAAAAGTAGGCTAGAATGCTTCTAATTTTCCAAGTCATTTTACTATTACTTATATAATATTACCCACAAGTAAAATAGGTGTTTACCTTCGAAAGGCCTCTCTATTGAGACCCAAAGTGTGGCCATGTTCAGCTCCACTGCTGTAGTAGTCAGCTGCAGGTTTTGGCAATGTTGATAACGCAAAGGTTTCAAAGTCATCAACACAGCAAAACTTGTCGCCTGACATATTCTGACAAAAGAATTACTCCTGTACAAGGGCGGTCCCTGGGGGGTGGGAGAAAGAAGAGAAAGAACTCGGTTTTGATTGAAATTAGCATGATGGTCCTAATAATTCTTAACAAAATAGTTCAACAAGTAAAATAGCAAAATAGTTGAGCTGTAAATAGTTCATTGCTGTAAAAATTATGGTTCACAAGTGAATGCAACTTTTGTGATTTTACCTACAAGCTGGTTTGTAAAGAAGAGTGTGATACTTGATTTGAAAACTTATCGATTAAACATTTTTGAAATTTATCTCATACTGATATCTATTACAATAATATGCAGGTATCTGAAACTAAAGTAGTCCTGAGAGCTAGTAGGGTACAGCAGACATGAAAATTATACCAAAAGGTATATTCAGTTTGGAAATTGTTTTGTCGATCAGCTTGTTAAAATCAGCTGTTTCATTCAGTTGACTGCTATAAATCAGCTATGAACAAGAGATTACAAGAAGCTAGTTGGCAGCTTGATAGTGCAAGTTAATTTTCCTCTTATTCTACATTTGTTTATTTAGCTGAATGCCTAGATAAGATAACAATACATTGTAATGAGATACTTCACTCCTAATATTTTTTTCCAAATATTTAAATTTTTAATTTTTAATTACCAAATAATACAGCAGAATACTTTGTAAAAATCTATACATTTATTTATATTTTATCATAGCATTTATCATTACTAGCATTTTTTTCGTTCATTTGTGCCACCAAAGTTTGCATTACTGTAGAAAATGGATATCTATCAAACATCAACTATAATATAAATTCAGATTTCAGTTAGTTGTCTAGTTTGTATATTTTTCTAAATGTAAAATGATTACATAATTTCTAGACATTTTGCTTAGTATATTTAACTTTAAATATACTAAGCATTACTTTTAAATGTTACTTAAAAATCAAAATTTTATATGCTCATACAACAAATTACACTAAATCAAGAAAAATAAGTTAAATAAAGCTAAAAAAGGGGTGTAAATACACACAGTGAATGATAAAACACACCCACCTTCAAATAGGTATACTGACTGCTACTGCAAATGTCTTGTGAAAATCAGCTGATACAGAGATGATGTTGGAACTTGTCCCCTTACAATCAGCCTTCTTATCAGACAGGGCCACTTTTGCAATTAAACTGTGACCAAAATGCTGCTTTAAGTAGTACAAATGTTCAAATCACAAAACTAATCACCCGTTTTCAAACTAAATTAAATACATTATTTTAACATTATTATTTCAGTATTGTTAACAATTAATTTGTAACATCTTGTAAGATAAAATAGATAAAATAAAAAGTTGGTCTTATCTGTGTGCAGCAGGTTTCAAAAACCCCTGTGTACATATTGGCCCTAAATATAACACTTAAAACCCTTAAAAGTAAACACCTTCTGTAAAGGTACTTATTATCAAACTGATTCGTTATCATGGTTGTCTATATACATACAAATTCCCGAGAACGTCCCGTAGTAGAATGAGTGCACTCTTTTTCATCACCTTCACCTAAAAACCAGTATGTACTCTTCTATTATTTTCTTTCTTATTATATTATTCTTTATTATTTTTTAAAAGCACGACCTGCCGGCCAAAAATTAAAAGAAAACTAAGGCGTATTAACATATCATACCAACATATTCCCTTTGAAGTGAATTTCTTTACGTTTATAACCATTAAGAGAATGATATCTAAATGCTAATACAGCATAATATTTGTTAATTTATAGTGCATGCCATACCAGAGATTAACATACCTTCTTTAGATTTGTTATCCTTATGGATCAGGTCCGGTGCTTCTAGGATCGGTAAGTTCTTGCACTTCACTCCTAACAACTTCATCCAAATAAGATTTATTTAAATTACGAAATAATACAGAAGAAAACTTTGTAAAAATCTATACCTACATTAATTCTATTTGTCTTGTAGCATTTATTTGTTCATTTTTTTCACCAAAGTTTGCTTGCATACTGTAGGAAATGGATCAAACATACTAAACTTTTGTAAATTCAGATTTCAGTTAGGAACTTGAAACAAAATCCCACAGTGAATGATAAAACACACCTACCTTCAAATTAGGTACTTATAAAAAAACTACTTATAAATTATTAGGTAGGCCTACTTATAAATTATACTTGTAAATGGTCCCTGTGAAAATCAGCTGACACTATGGATGACCTTGAGACTTGTCCCCTCTTTTACAATCAGCCTTCTTATCAGACAGGGCCACTTTTGACAAATAATGGAAACTGCTTGGTCAGACAATCCTTTGACATGCAGTATATATGTGCTATATGTATCAGTTATTTAATCAGTTGCTTAATGGCCAAATAAATCATTGAATCATTGAATCAAATATCTCTCCCCATCGTCAGGCTAACAAAAGCATCCACTTGATGAGTCACCAGAACAAATAAATAAAACACATTTTACACAAAACATAAAACCTATAATAATATGTAAATCAATTGCACCATTGCTGGACATGACAGGAAGCAGACAGTCTGCTAATGAATGAATGAGAGTATCAAAATTAATTTTAAGGGTCACTTTTCCCATCAAACTGTGGCCGAAAAGCATTGCTTGAAGAAGTTCAAGTTGTAAACCTTTTCTAATGAAACTCGAAACTGTTTTATATAACTAGCAGAGTATACCCGTCCTTCGTCCGGGGTTGACGTATGTTTAAATAAATGGTGCTTTTTGAAATCTGAAATGAAAAACAGTGTAAAATAAGATTCAATTCCAATAAATGTACCTATCAATAACTTATCAAAACACATTTTCAAACTATAAAACAAATAAAAAAAAACTCCAAGCTTTTACTTACTTTTAAATGATAAAATCAAACATAGATAAACAATCATTTACAACATCTGATTAATATTACAGTTTGAATGAAAAGAAACATGTGATCTTGGTTCTAAAAAGCATTGCTCACTTAGCATTGATTAAACAAAATAACTCATTATATATACTATTCGAACAAACAAAAACATTAACACTCAGTCCTACTATTTATAGCTCATACTATTCATGCACCAAAGGAAGGTGCATATACAACTTAAATTAATTTAATACGATAGTTTAATTTAAATTTATACACAGGTTTTAACGTGCAATAACTTAAATAAGTTTTTGATATAAGTCCTTGAAATAACGGATAACCCCAAATAGGCCTGAATAGTATGGTTAGGTTAGAATGAATTGGAATTTGACAGCATCCCACCAACCGATCACACGGCCAACCTAACAACACGAAACACCGAAAACAAACCACCAAAAACAGTGGCACGTTTTCTCAAATGCTTAACCAGAGAGTAGTTATTCCAGTTATTATCTATCTCAATGGTCGCTAATAGCGAACTACAACTAGCGGCTCGCCAAAAACGGCACACGGAAGATTTCTCAGGTGCTGCGTTTGACGTCACTAACTGCTGACGTCACTTTGAGGAAACACCATTACCGCAACGATACGATTTTGAGCCACCGGCCTGGGACGGGTGCCGTCGTCCTGTAATCCAGCTACTAGGAGGTCACGAATTGTGGATATTTATAGGCATGCACTGTGGATGCGATACTACGATAGTACTACGACTATCCGCAGTACTATCCTGATAATTAGACCAATTCGTATATACCAAAGAAAAATGTGGTAGCTGTATGGGCTATTAATTAACAGCTGTGTCTAAGGAATGTCGGCCTTAGTCACTAACAAGACTACAAGATCGCGCCACTCATCCTACACTCATCTCCATTCATACTTGGCTTAAAATACCTACTATGTATGGTCGCCATTTCATTGAATAGTATTCAACAGTATTGACCAGTGGTGTGATGGATAGCGTGTTGGGCTGATAATCCGTATGTACCGGGTTCAAATCCCGCTGGTAGCACTAACTTTTTGTCAAAAATTTTTTTCATATCAGCAAGTTTGGTTGGTTTGGTTAGGTTATGACGGTTTAATTTTATAATTAAAAAATTATGAAATTTAATTTCAGGCATTTATAATTTTATTTTATGAACAAAACTATTTTTTAGGTTAGTAAACCTTCATTCGACTTTTCCATTATCAGCACGTTTGGTTAGGTTATGACAGTTTAATTTAATAATAGAAAAAAATAGAAAATTGTCTGTTTCTTCAGACGCAGCAGTTAGTGACGTCAACCGGCACCAGAAGAAATCTTCCGTGTGCCCCACCGGCGACTCGCTAGGATATAAATTTCGTCCTTGTGAGCTCTCTACCTCACGTTCACGTTGGTAATATTAGTCTTGGAGTTTGCTACTGTAGTGTAGTTTGAACCCTGCATCAGATTAGGCACTGTTCTCAGTTCGAGCATAGATAAAACATGTTCGAGGCAGTGCATAAAAGATTCTTGACACCAATATTGGATGTTATTCTTGACACCCATATACCAATTATATATGATATATGGGTTTGATTCTTGACACCCATATACCAATATGGGATGTGGACTTGAGTGAAATAAATGTATACCGTCTGAACCTTCCACCTTTGTCTGCATGAAGAATACTCTTCTCGAGTATTTTTAAGTTGTAAATTAATAATTAATTAATATGCAAATTTTTAATAATCAACTTACACTGTGTACAGTAGCTGGACATTGTTTCTGCTGCCACCAGATTTGTAGTATTAATTGGTGTATCATGGTGTATCACCGTTCGTAAATAAATAAGATAAAATTACAATCTGACAATTACAAATTAACCTTAATTATTTATTCTAAACCCCCCCCTCCCGTATAATTTTTGTCGTATAGGTAAAATAGTTAAAATGGATTGGACAGCCACTGCAAAATATTATAGCACGCAAGCACGGCCACCTTTTGTTTTAACTCATTATAGTGATCGTTTCAGTTTTAACTTATTGGCCGCACTAAATCTGACAACATGGTGAACATATCGGCAATCCTGCATCTACACCTGTAGCCAATCACAGAATTGCGCTCAATTTGGCGTTTACTTGTGTACTAAAGCGCATCTTCTATTCGTCAAAGGAATAACGTACTAGTTCGTCAGACCAGATGCAGAAAGGATGGCCGTGTTGTTGTTCTGCAAGGAAGCTCACTGTTGCAAAAGCCAGAGCTGGTTCTCCAATGGTGTTTTTAGTTGTAAAATATCACGGGACTTTATGTGACATTGTTTAAAGTGAACACTTTAAAAGACTAAGGCGTTTTATGGCCTAGTGAATGAGTAATTCTTTATTTTCGTAAATTGTATGTCAGCAAGCTCACCTAGGGTTGGCTTATGGTGGCGTCTGGTGCGGATTTTATTATAAGACTTTGAATGTAAATGTCAAATGGGTGATCAGACAATTGAAAGAATACCGATGGATCTAGCACCTACGCCAGTTTTGAAGGTTGAGCCTCCAAGAAACTCTCCAGGGGTAAGACACATTATCAGCCCTTTTGTTCTAGTTTCACCTCATTTATAACTGTAATTCTTCTTTAAATCATAATTCATGTAATATCCAAGTATCTCCATTGATTGCACAAAATTTTGCCTTTGTTCAAACATTTACGGTCTAGGCTTAGGTACAGATCAAGGCTAGGTTTAGACCAATGGATAGGCCTAGGCCTAAGTTACTTACATCATTAGATAATTTTTTGTAGTGTTCATCCTTGAACTCTTTGTAGGATCAGTGTAGGCTAGTAACCAATGTAGTTTAACTTAGTCAGTTATAGATAAGTCTAGGCCCTACAAAATGCCCCTATTCAAGTAGTATGGCTCAAGCCAAACATTTAAAAATGTGTGTAGGCTAAGTTAGCTCAATCACTCCTCAAGATAGGCTGGACTGGGAAGTCACGAGCTAGGGGACGGTTATGATTAATGCTCATGGTGCCTAACAGACATCTTAGTCTTAGAATTAAGTTTAATTGTTGAATTTATTTCAAAGCCAACTCTTAAAACTGCAGGGAGACCCCTTTTTCCAGTCCAAAACCATTAACTTAAGGATTATGAAACTTAGGCCTAACTTAGATGTGCTGGAAATTGAACCCGTCTCACCCACACCGAAGTCAGAGATGCTATCTTTTACTAGGCTAGCAACACACACGATGCCTAGAGAAAGGGCGAAAGAGGAGGCCATATGGTTAACTAACAACACTTTGCATTAAGCTACTTATTCATGTTGGGCCTAAATGGAAAATAACTAGGTGTGAACAGGTTAATAATAGATCACAATATAATGACATTAATCTCACTTAAAGTTATATCTGCGAAACCATAATCCTTACCATCCAATCCAATCGCAACACAACCACAACACCAGAAGTAGGGTACACTTCCATATCTGTTGGCACCAACAACCGAATGAGTAATATTGATTATTCGATTGTTTAATTTGATACCGGTACCTATATCGTTTGGTTGGTTAGATTAGGTTAACCTTCCCTAACTAACCAAACGATATATCGAATAATCGATAGATCGATCAATATTACTCTTTTAGTTGTTTGTGCCAACAGATATAGAAGTGTACCCCAGAAGTAAAATAAACATAGACATACCACAACACAGACTTAAAAAACAAACAACACAATCACATACTCTTGGAATCAATGTTCTATAATCAATTACCCCAACATCTAAAATCAAACACAGACTCAATTTTGGAAAAAAATTAAAATTGTACCTAACTGCAAGGCCATACGACACAATAAAATATTTCATAGAGGAGCACACACACACAAAACATAAATAACGAAACCTGAAACACAGAAAACCTCAAAAAAGGATAATAGTTGACGACTCCCCGATCAGACAATTGTGGCGAGGACACCGTAAGTAAGAGAGTAAGTAAGGTCGAAAGGGCCGTTTGCCCTGCTGTATCCAACATTAATTAAATTAATCAATTTTTGTTTTAAAATATGCAAGCATAAAAAATTAATTTACAGTAAGTTAGGCTAAGTTACTGTAGTGGAAGGATTTTTTAAGAACCAATAGGTAGTCAAATAGGCACTTTATGAAATGTGTTACAACACCAAGTTGTTAAGTGGCAACTAGTAGGCATGTAGGCAATGAGGTTAGGCCTAGTTTTATGTGGTTACAGTAAGTTAGTAATACAAAGGACACTAACTTAATTAAACTTGTAACTGCTGGTTAATTTTCAAAAACGCCACAGTTTGCATGTCTAATTAAGTTTTTAATTTAAAAATATTATTCATAAGGAAGTTGTAGGCCTACCTACTAAGTTATTGTTTTTTTTTTTTTGCAGAAGGAGACACATAATATTAAGCTTAAATTAGTTCTAAGCTTGCATTATTTGTGTAATGTACCTACAATCTAGAACCGCAATTTAAACTTAGCCTATTACCTTTTTATAATGTGTTTATTATTAATTTTAGTTTAAATGACTTGTATATTTTTATAAAAATTGTTACGGGCAATAGCCATAAAACAAAACAATAAATGATAGGTTGTTTAATATAGGCCTAAGTTTAATTACGGTACTACGGTAGGCAGGCCTACTTTAGGGAATCTTATTTACTTTTTGGAAATAAATACCGGTATTGTTTTGTCCTACATTTAGGCCTTCCATAAAATTTAATTTTGTTTGGCTGTGGGAATTTTCAAGTCAACAGACAAAGAAAATAACTCTTCAACTGTGCCAACCATACCCTCCTCAAATACAGGATGGCTATTGCCTTGGTAATAACAGCAATAATGCTTAAACATAAACAACAGCTGGTCAAGTATGGCAAAAATGTGGTGTTGTCACTTTTGTTTCGCCATGGCCATATTCTAGAGGATGCTATGTCCCGACCCAAAAAATATTTTGGAAAACTTAACAGGATAGCCAACATCTTTGTCAAACATCCATGCCTAAAATTAATAATAAATCAATCTGTTGATTATGAGCTTTAAAACCATCTAAAATAATGGACCAGTCATTTTGTGACCGATGGCACTACCTACAGAACAGCCGTAATCAGCCATAAAATGACCGATTAGCAGTACTAGGGTTAAACTCCCAATAAAAAAATGATGTTAAAAGATCGTATGGATAAAATACCATCAGTTGTGCTGCCATTAGAATTAATAATTTTTGAAGGCAGCTGCAGCCTATTACAGTCTGTATTTGCCTTGATTATTTTTAAATCTATTTTCAATTTAGATTCAATGTATATAACACTTTCTATGTTACAGAAAGTCATAAAACAAACAGATTTGGACAGAAAATTAATAATTAGGCCCAATTTAAAATAAACTTCTTAAATATTCATTATTGGGCAAATTTGAACAAATGAGCTAATCTAACAGCTGATTTATGTAGTGTGGAATGCAGAGTGAAGGCCCTGGGGGATTCAAAAGTGAAAGTAAGCCTGTGTGTAAGATAGGCCTACTATTAATATATCTACAGTATCTAAAACTTGAATCTCAATTGGCTCTTAAGTTTGGTGTAGTCAGGAAACAAACACACAAATAGACCCTCTACTGTACTAGATTTTATCAGATAATTTAAATTAACGTATAACCTACCACAGGAAGATAAAACTACCTATACTGAATAATGACCAGAGACAAAGTTTCAACAGTAATAACTTTGTTTTGTTTGTGTCCTTCAAAACAGTGAGTTGCGGATTCATTTTATGTTAATGGTTCAAGTTCAAGACAGTGATGCATATTTTGTCATTTATCAGTTTTTAAATTAATAGTCAATGATTAAAATTAAAATGCCTATATTTTGGGGTTTAAGTTTGAATCTTGTCTGAGATAGTTCTGTAAAAAATAATGTGAGATTGTGTGGTTGAGTTAATAGTAAATCCTCATTGATTAAAACTAATAGGCTAAGCGTCTCAAGTTGTTTGGATTAACTTGTAATTAATTTTTGTATTATGTGAAAAATATCCTAATAAAAAATACAAAATCAGGTTTTTTTGGTAAGGTACCCTGTAGCTAATTAAACACAAAGGTAGGCTGCATATTTAGAAAAGGGCTTTAACCCTTTCCTTACAGAGTTATTTATTTAAGTATCATGCAGTTAGAACTGAGTAAAAAAGGACCAATAAACAATGTTTTAGTAAAAAAAGTCGCTAAAATGTAATTTATGAAATAAATGCCTAACTTGTGTTTAAATCGATATACATACAATTTATTTTCATATGACACTAATTTTAAATGTAAAATATTTTATAGCAATTTTCAATACATATGCATTTTTTTATATGCATAACTTATAAAAAATATTTTTTGAAAGCAAGCCTTGAATTTTTTTATATCAGGCCTAAGTAACTGGAGCTCCAGCTCCATTGATTGAGAGCGTGAAGTCACTTGGAAGTCCAAAACCAATGGTGGGATTCCGGCACAAAATTGCTAAGAGGTTAAGGACCTAAAATTAACAATACAAGAGCTGGCTGGACACAAAATATAAATTTATTCAACAAAATATAACATTATTTAAATATATAACAAGCTGGGATGGGCACCGCCCGTCTTTAGGCGGCAATGGGTTAAAAGATAATTAAAATGAAAACAGTGTATTCATCTACTAAACTGTAAAACAGTAACTACACTCAATATGGATTTCAAACTTAACCTTTAAATGCCTATGCCCAACTTTTTAGTTAAACTTAAAATAGGTATTATACCTTCTGCAAAGATTCGTGGCAGCTGAGGTATTAGGACGGTCGGGTGGTGTCCCAGCCCCTAAATTAGCCCTCGCTCGACTGCTCAGGGTTTTGACCATGAGTCACCCACTAGGCTCAATGCATAGTTGGAAGAATTTTATTATATCACCATAAAGTGTATTAAATAACGCCAGTTTTGTAACCTGCGTCAAATAACAAGAACATTTAGCCCAAACAGGAAATAATTGCAACGATATTGAGTATACATTTGGTTTTAAAATAATAGACAGTTTTCGTGTCATGGTATGCTTAATATCATCGCAATTATTTCGTGTTTGGCCTCAATGTTCTTGTTATTTAATGCAGGTTACAAAAATTACGTTATTTAATACACATTACAGTGATATACAATCATTTTACCAACTATGCATTGAGCCCAGTGGCTGACTCATTGTCAAACCCCAGAGCAGCCGAGTGAGGGCTAATTTAGGGGCTGGGGCACCACCCGACCGTCCTAATCCTTCAGCCGCCACAAATCTTTGCGGAAGGTATAGTATTAATTAAAACAAAATACTGTTAACAAACACAAACACCGTTGTAGATTGTAGTAATATTTGTCCAGTCATACAAGAGCTTTCAACACATTACATCAAACACTCATTAATCTAGACCCCTTATAGACTTTGCTTAGTTCGGACAGCCCTGTGAGAATTTTTATACAAATTTTATTCATTTCAGTTAAGAATGTGCTATTTCAGTAGCACATTCTTAACTTAAAATTTGTATATTGCACATTACTACAATCTGCAACAAAGTTTGACAACAGTTAATAGTACAACAGTTAACAGTGTTTACAACAGTGTGATTGATTGATTAGGTAAAGTCATTCTTTTTACAGTTTTTTTTATCTGTTAAAACCTAAAATATTTCAGTCTACAAGGTAGCAAAAATCTATAAATAACTCAGAAAAATGAACATAAATATAAATACACATGCAGAATAGTTTATTTCAGTTTAAGGAAATAGTGTTTATATCAGTGTCTAATCTTAGATCTACACACCGTTGTAATACATAGGCTATGTTTAGTATATGATGGGTTAACTGAAAATTTTGTATCCGAAATGGCACTCCCCCCTTTATTTTGGTTAATTCGGGTTCCACTATATTTTATTTTTAACTATATGCACTATGCCCACATGAAAATAGAAGGATAAAAGGCACTTAGCCTAAATGAATCTCTTAGAAAAACCAAACATCCACAGGCATATTGATTTCATCCTTTTTTTACAGCATAATTTGTGCTTTTACAAGTTGTAACTGAAAAAATATGAAGTTTTAGCGAATTTCCCTATAGGGAAGTAGCTTTTACCGTAGGTCTCATGGTAAGACCTAAGCCCGGGACCGATTTACTTTTTCATTTTGATGTCCCCAGAGGCCAAAAACACCATTCGTTCAAATTTTTATATATCTATATATATATCTATATATCAATGTATGCAGAACACATATTAGAAAATAATCACAATTATGGCAAATTAGAAGAATGTGTCAAAATTCTAAATTATGAAAAAAAGGGTGAAAAAATTGACATAAAAGAAGAGATACAAATATACCTTCACTCAAAAGAATACGGCGACCACATTCTCAATGTAATGCAAAAACAAAAGCAAAATCCAATACATGAAAAAATCAGACAAATCAGGGAAGAATCTTGCACATTTACATGTTAAAAAATACACCTAACCATTTAATCAAAATTTAATATGAATTCAAAACATATGTTATTAACTATTTATTTATTTTATTTGTTTACATACTTTTATATAGCTCATACTATGATCATGGCCTTAGTGCCGAAATACGTATCAGTTTAAATAAAAATGAATTTCAGGGTACTCTGGTTTTTATTATTTCGCTTATTAATTGAAAAAGTAGCCCTAAAAAGTGAACAGAACTATCAAAATATATATATATATATATGTGTGTCCATCCGCACGAAAACTTGAGTAATTTTTGTCCGATTTTGATAAAATTTGGTTTGAAGGTGTAAGGCGGGATAAACTTGAATGAGTTCGCGAACCAGCATGATCGGACTATGGGAACGGGGGTTTATGGGGGGTTTTATGGGGTAAAAATAGGTTTTTCCCATTTTTGACCCTAAAAACACAAAATTTCACAATTTATTCCTAAACCATTTTGTAGAGCTTAAAAAAACAAATAATTTAGTGAAGCGTTATTATGCGCCTAATTGTAACGGAGAAAAATCAAAAAAATTGTAATTTTAAAATTCCCATGTAATTCTTATGGAGAATAAGTCAACTGTTGTAGTTTGCTTGTTTATGAACATATTTTGATCAAATTTGGAAAATATATTAATTTCTTACTAAACCACAGTACCTTTTAATATTTTACATTAAAAAAAACTTGTTTACCCTCCCTGTTGCAGCAAACCTAAGTACTCATTAAACTAATTCTGTTAAAATAGGGAATAAATGTGATATTTTTAAGGAGACATTTTAGTTTAAATCCAATCAAGCAGATGGAAATTCGCTAAGTCTGCAGGTTTGCTGCGGCGGGGGTATTTAAGATATATTTAACATTCAGCTTCAAAAGCATAAACACATCCCAGTGATACTGTAGATCCAAACCAAGACAAGGTCTCTTCTGCAGGGTCACACAATTACTGGTACTAGTTGCTCTGCCTGTGCTTCACATCAGGGCGAGAAGTTAGAGAATAATGTGGTTCTTGAAATCCTCTGTAAAAACCGTTATAGGTACCGGTAACCTATTAGTGATTACAAACTCAATTGTAGGCCCACTGCTTAACAATGACTAGCGGTACTGGTATCTCTTTCTCTTTGGTTTATGTAGCCTATTTGAAATCAACACCGTGGCAAAATCAAAACTAATAACTTTATAGAAATGGGAACATAGAACAACTATTTCAAGAATAATTTAAAGGTTAAATCAGAAAAGATGTAATCAAAATAGTAGCCTAAACAAAATAAAATGCAACTGTTGATGCCTATGTAATATTTTAAATTTTAATAAAAAGCCCTTTAGTTAAGAGAGGGTTTAAAAACTAAAATTATTCTAGAAAATTTCTCAGCAATACCTTTCATTCAAGTAGGCACTTTGCAGTTGATAGGTTTGAGAAACCCCTTGAGGTTTTCACAAAGGTTCAAGTTCCTCATTAACTTTATTATTTTAATTAGCTTATAGTTAAATCCTTAATTTAACATTATTAGTTAAAATCCTGTATTTACGTTATGTAACACTGTAGCTACTGAATTTAAAATCTTGTACTTACAGCATACATATCACCCTTATATAGTCCAACGATATTGTCGTACAGGATGTAAAAAATGTTATCAGTACCGGTAGATAGGTGTTGTTTAAACAGAGTGGGTTATCATATGGTTGTTGTCTAGCAGCTGTAAATTGATTTTATCTATGATCAGCTGATATGCTCTGTGGTGATCATGTTACAGGCGGCTCTGTTGAGAACAGTCCCGTTACCTCAGCAGCAGAGATATTTGACAACGAATATTCAGTCTTCGACATCTTCAGTTTCTACTCCAAGTCCTGCTTTGGTGAAACAAGGTATGTGCTTTGGTTCTGTTTTAAGTAGTTTGTGTTGTAATTGTAAGGCTGTAGCATGGTTTTATTTTGGAATCTATTGTTTTATAATTAGAAAAAATGTTTTGTCTTTCACTAGAATGTGGACATAGAAAATCTAGTTTTGGTTAATGGCCGCTATGCGTCACACATTATACCCAATTTCTTGTTTACCAAGCAGTAAACTAAATAAAGGAGATCTAGTTTTGCTTAAGATTACTGGCAATATCATGTTTGTCGTAAATCTAGGTTGCGTCAACTATCCTCACAACCTGTGGCGTTTAAGCTACGATATTGGCGATTGTTGTCGATTGATTGTTATGACAAAATCGTTGGTGTAGGAAACGACAACTGAACACCTTAACTTAACCATAGGAGACAATTTACTGAAAATCACAGGCCCAAAGTCCCAGCTTTGATGATTATTAATATTAATTTAAACATTTTAACTACAGAAATAGTATAGTCTATCGCTTCAAAAATCTCAAAATTTTATTAGTTTATGGCCAATATGTTTTTGATTGTATATTATATTTTAAAACAAGCTGAAAATCATAAATCGAATCTACACACCACTATAACACATGGAGGAAATTTGGAACAAAGTTAGAGAATCACAGATTAGAATTTTATAAGAAAAAAACCACCTACATGGGGAACAAATTTCTTAAAGCACTACCAGATGAACTAAGATTAGAAAACAATGCAAACAAACTTAAGGCAAAACTGAAAACGATCTTAATAGAAAAAAAATATACTATCTTCAGGACTTCTTTACTTGTATGTGAGTTTGCATTGAGAGCAGTGTAGGTTTGTCTGGGGTTGGTGATCCTACAAACTATGTTGATGGTACAGTATATTAGGTATATATATATATACCGCTGGAGGTTAGATGTAGTGCATGCCGAGGCATGCGGCCTAAGTCTGCCACAACAATGCAACTGTCTACGTCCGCTTTGCAAGTTATTTTTAAACGATTTTAGATTATTTCAAACAATAATAAAATATTACATAACCCCAAAAGTGTCTTTTTTTCAATTATCAATCATTAGGATGGCTTAAAAATTGCACACCTATTTACTGTTTTTAAAATTCACACCAAACACCCTAATTTTTTAAATGCACTACATCTAACCTCCAGCGGTCACGTATTACTAAAGCTGCCATATCTCAGTTAATATTCATCCGATCTTAAAGATTAAGGTTTCAATCGATTTGTATTTAGATTATCTTAAAAAAGTTATTCGTGTAAATTTTTTGTAAACTCAACGGTTTTTGAGTAATTTAAGAAACAAAATGTTAAATGGCCGCCATTTTGTTTTTGAATTTTAAAAATGTTCATAATTTTTTTGTAGCTTTGTCTAGTTGTCGTAAATGTTTTTGCAAAGTTTCAATTTCGTATCTCTTACCATTTTTTAGAAAACAATTAATAAGCGAAAAAAACAAAATGGTGGATGTGTGAGTAGCTAAGGACTTCCGGTCAATTTAAATATGATATTTGGATTTGTTTCTTACCCAGGAACAATACCCTAAAATATCCGACACAAATTCTGAAACACCCTGTATATATATTTAGGTGACATTTTTATTTGACAAGATCAATCCAGACATCTAGTCAACGATCAAGTTGGTAATGGTAATGGTATTATGTACATGTGACGCCATTTCTTGTATTTATGTACAAAGACAAATAAAGATGATTGATTGATATATGCAATAATTACTAATCAGACAACTGGACACAACGTGCACTAAGGAATTTAAGGGTTGAGCAAAATATTGATATTAAAAGATGACACTTGAAATTACATTAGGCCTAAAGTAGTTGATAGGTGATATCTGAAACGGATTATTTACTGAAATATATTAGTCTAACACCATACCTCGCATGGGGCCTTACCCCCATGCTCGTGGATGTGGCAAGACAACCCGGGAGCTGCTCGCTTCTCCTGATGTGGCCGTGCGCATGCGCGAGCACTTTGTCTTCTGTTTGACAATGGCTTGATCTACTCTACACGTTTGCCTTCTTGGCGGGACATTTAAACCGTTGTGGAGGTTAAGCTCCACAAACCCTTTTGCAGGTGGCAAAGTTAATTTGACATTTCTGTAATTTTTGTATATGTTGTGGAAGATGATTTGGGTATATTAGGATATATCGGGTTTCTTAATGATTTGTACTTTGACTTGGACAGTGAAAATAAGTATGGTAGTATGTTTACTTTTATCTTAGATGTTGTTACATCTAAGATAAAAGTTACAAAAGCAAAATACAACATGGGGGAGCTAACATGGATAGTGGTAGAGCGCAGGACTTCGGTTTCTGAGGTCCCGGGTTCAAATCCCGCCAAATCACTTATGGATTTTATCTTCCGGTATGTGATAATGCCGCAACCCCTAGGTCAAGCCTGAAGTAATGTGAAATACAATTCCTGGCTCGTGCCTAGATTTCAGGGCAGGAAAAAAAGCCAAATAACAAAATAAATTTGTTTTAATGGGAAAATAAGATCGTATCACCTTTGAGTAAAAACGAGGATACAATTTTTTCACTCCCCATGTGATGTCAGTACAAAGTAAAAGTAAGCATTGCTCAAAATGTTTTTCTTGAATTTACATTTTGGTGTATGAATTTTAATATTTTAGCTGGGACCTACTTTGGAAATGAGTAGGACACTATTTTGTTTTGTGCTCTGTGCAATGTATAGTTAGTTAGAACTGCGTGTTGTGTACAGGTGTGTCAGGGTCCACTATGGGGCCAGCAGTCATCAATAGACTGACCACGATGCCTGTGTCGGCCGGTACTACCTCTACCTACCACGTACCTCGAGGTCAGTACCCTACAATATAAGATAATCTTAGTCCTAAAATAATTTACTATACAATAACATCTTCATCAAACAGCTTCAGACTAACAGATTGTGACTTGTATGTTTACGTTGCTTAAGAAATTATGTCCACCTTTATTTAGTAATCGTGATATAAATCGAGCAATTATCTCTTAATAACATAACTCACCATCACCAAAGATTAACTTCAAACAAAGAATTGTATGTTTACTCTGCTATGGAGTGTGTATGAGTCATATACAGGTGGTTATGGGATTATGGAACCATCAAAAGTCCAAACGAATCAAAGCTGAACTAGAGGAAGTAAATTGTGTAAACATTTCTACTGTTGAAAATTTGCTCGGGTTATAGCTTGCTAACCTCATTTTTTTAAAGTACCATCAAATTATAACTGTTAACGTATATTTGTGTTGTTATACCAGTTTTTTGTTGATAGGAGCCGCAGCAGTGGCTAACATTGCTGTCCCAAGGTCTACGCTAGCAACTCCAATAATCAGAGGGTCCTCTACATTACAAACCATCGGAGTCGCCACCTCGTCCAGCCAACAAGGGTAAATTGTGTATTTTTGTTACACTGGCTTTAACTACAGTAGAACCTCTTTAATCCTGTAGTCCGAACTTCCACTAATCCGAACGCCTCATTGCTGTTCTCTATACAGTAGTTCATTATTGAATACTGTATTTTTTATATACACACCATAATTGTTTCTATTGTAATGTACAGTACTGTTTATTCACTATGTTTACTACTGTATTAAATAAACACTGTATTTTACTTTGTAAAGCATTTTTCACTCTTCTCGAAACAATTACGATCCATTTTAGCTGTTGTTATGTAAAAACAACAATATGTTCTGTAATCCAAACTATTCACTAGTCCGAACAACCCCCGGTCCCAATTAGTTTGGATTAAAGAGGTTCTACTGTACCTTTGTTTTTGAAAGGAAAGAGGTTCAGCTAGCTCAACTGAGAGAGTCCAGGGGCTAAGTAGTAGATAAACAAAATTAAAGGATAAACATAACACATATTTGGCCGCACCATCAAAACCCCTCCACCTCCCTCGATCTTCTGTGTCATCCTGACTTTCCATCCTTTATTAGGACAAAGTGTCACAGCTCCAAGGCTCTGATTTTTCAGGTAAGCTAGCTGGACTCTATCCCTTTTTAACAACTTCTTAGGCAGTAACTGGAAATAAAATTGATTTTTTTTATAGATGGTATCTACTTTACTTTAATACCAATGAAATGGCGACCATACAAAGTAGGTATTTTAAGCCAAGTATGAATGGAGATGAGCGTAGGATGAGTGGCGCGATCTTGTAGTCTTGTTAGTGACTAAGGCCGACATATTCCTTAAACACATCTGTTAACTACTACCCCATACAGCTAATGGCAACTAAGGGACCTACAGTTTATAGTGGAATTCGAAACAAATTTTTGCCTTGGTATTAAACAATTGGTCTAATTATCAGGATAGTACTGCGGATGTTAATCCACACCAGGGAGTATCGTTTCCACAGTGCATTCCTCTAAATATCCACAATTCGTGACCTCCTAGTAGCTGGATTACAGGACGTCGCCACCATCCCAGTCCATAATAAACGTCCATAAAATACTATGTCAGTATTTGTGTGAATGATAACATAAACTAGATCTGAAAAATTAAATGATTGAGATATACAAAGTGTGGTTTAACGTAAGCTTTGTAAGTTTTTAGTGTTGGTGTTGGTCTAAAGAACAAGTTTGGAACAAAATTGTTTGATTTTGGTTGCATAACTTTTTACCAACAAAACATGGTCCAATGCCACAACAAAGTGCACAGTAAAATCTTCCAAAGACGAAGTTGTGTGATGAACAGTTGATAGTTACTTCATTGATGCTGTTTGTCTGCTAGGTTCATGAGAGCCGTGAGCCCGGCTGGTAGAGGAACTACCTCCTGGGTGGGAGTCACCACTCACGCCACTGTCAGGCCTACCAACAACAACAATATCACTCAGAACCGCATGGCGGGTAAGACTAGTTATACAACAGTTTAGGTAATCATTTATAGGCTTAAAATTTTTTTTAAAGCTTACAATTTTTTTATCCAAGCTGAAGACAGTTTTACATTTTTGTCTGGTATTTATGGTTCTTGTTTGCACCTAATATTTTTTCTTATAGCGGGTAAAACTAGTTTTTCGATAGGTTAAATATGCTCCTTTGGATTGGTTTTGAAAGGCACTAGACTATCATTGTTATTTGTAGAAAATAAACTTAATTTATTATTTTTAGATAGAAGAAAGAGATAGCTGCTATATTTTCTTAGAAAAAGTCTAGGTAGGCCATAATACTGACTCACAGAAAACACACACTAATACATTCCCTGATAGTATTTGTCAAGTGTAGATGTTACTGTATTTGCTGTTGCCACATTTGTGGTGTTGCCACCAGCATCACAGCTAAATTGTGAATTTCCAATTGCTAAAGGATATCATACACAATTAAAATCCTGCAAAAAATAGTACTATATAACAATGTTCTTAAATTTTTTGGGTTTCCCTAAAACATTATCTGACCTATCAGTATTACAAAATTTATACAAATATAATAGTATAAAACAGGAATTTAATTTTAACAAGTAAAAAGCATTTTTTTAGTGGCATTCTGTATGAAAATAGGCCTAAATAAAGTGTTTTAAGGGAAAGCAGTTCAACTCCTCAAACATTTCGTGGATATGTCATGAATCGAACCCGTCCCTCTCGTACTGAAATTCAAGACGCTTGAGGAGCATCACACCATGCCCTACAAATTTACTATTAATTTCTAGATGACCTTGGTGTGATAATATTTTGTCCAGTCCAAATTATTTAATAACCCTGAGTGTACTTCATGATAGAATTGAAGAGTTTATATCTGTAGGATTTCAGTGATATATGAGTGTTATGTATTGTAGTAACTACAAGGATAGGCCCTGGTACAACTGTCAGTACGAGACCTGTCTTACTACAAGCTGCTCCTCCTCACAAACAACTGTCCATCACTCAGACCCCCAACCAGGTAACTGACTCACCTTAGTTGAGACCTAATACTTGTTTGCTAGAGTATGTGTAACATCTGTGATTGCTTCACTGTCTGTGGGCACTTACGATCACATAGGATATAACTATTGACCATTGGCTACTGAAGTAGACATCCCATCTATATGAACCAGCTGTCACCAATATTTAACTAAAAAAGAACAACTAACTGTGTGAGCCAATCACAGAATACGCTAGAGTCTAAAATTCAACTTTCTGTCTTGTTTTAGCGAATTTCCCATATAGGGAATAAGCTATTACCGTAGTACTCATGGTAAGACCTGGACGCGGGACCGATTTTTTTTTTTCGTTTTGAGGTCCCTAGAGGCCAAAAACACCATCCGTTCAAATTCATATATATATATATATATTTATATGTTTATATATTTATATATTTATATATATATATATATATTTTGTTATTGTATACATCAATGAGGGCTACTTTAAATGTTACTAAGCAAATCAAAATACCACAGTACCCTAAAAAAACCATTTTATTTTATATTACTTACATGTTTCGGACATTAATGCCATGATCACAGTATAGTATATAACCTATTAGTTTCTTTTATTTACAAACAATATTAGATATTTCTTATTAAAGAACAGGTGATAATTTTTATGTTAAGGGAAGGAGGTGTTTTCTTTAAGATGTATAATTTCATTGAATATTACGTTTTGATTTTGAATTTGTGTCAAGTTTAGTAAATTGTCTTTGTCATTAATATGGTGAGTATAAATATAAAAGTCTTCCTTTGTATTCATTTTTTCTCCTTTATTTTCAATATCCAGAATGTGCATGTTTTTATTCATTTCTGAGTATGTATGGTCGGTCTGAAGTATATGTTCGGCGTATGAGGATTTTTGTGTTGTCATATTGTTTGATCTGATTGCCTGTATATGCTCTTTGTATAAAAAATACTATAAAAAATGAATACAAAGGAAGACTTTTATATTTATACTCACCATATTAATGACAAAGACAATTTACTAAACTTGACACAAATTCAAAATCAAAACGTAATATTCAATGAAATTATACATCTTAAAGAAAACACCTCCTTCCCTTAACATAAAAATTATCACCTGTTCTTTAATAAGAAATATCTAATATTGTTTGTAAATAAAAGAAACTAATAGGTTATATACTATACTGTGATCATGGCATTAATGTCCGAAACATGTAAGTAATATAAAATAAAATGGTTTTTTTAGGGTACTGTGGTATTTTGATTTGCTTAGTAATATATATATATATATATATATATATGTGTCCGTTAGCACGATAACTCGAACAAAAATGATCCGATTTTGATGAAATTTGGTACAAACGTGTAAACCTACGTTTATTCGAACGAGTTCGCGATCCAGCTTGATCGGACCATGGGAACGGGGGTTTACGGGGGGTTTTATGGGGTAAAAATAGGTTTTTCCCATTTTTGACCCAAAAAACATAAAATTTAGCAATTTCTTTCCAAACCATTTTGTAGAGCTTAAAAAAACAAATAATTTAGTATAATGAAGCGTTATTATGCGCCTAATGGTTACGGAGAAAGTTCCAAAAAATTGTAAATTTAAAATTCCCATGTTATTCTTATGGAGAATAAGTAAACTGTTGTAGTTTGCTTGTTTATGAACATATTTTGATCAAATTTGGAAAATGTTTTTATTTCTTACTAACTATTAACATTTACAAAAAAAACAAAAACAGTTTTACCCTAACTGATGCAGCAAACCTAAGTACTTGTTAAACTAATTCTATTTAAATAGTGAAAAAATGTTATATTTTTAAGTAGACATTTCAGTGTAAATCCAATCAGTCAAATGGAAATTCGCTTAGTCTGCAGGTTTGCTGCGGCGGGGGTATTTTTTTTTGTTGATGACTAAGTAAATGGGTCTTGTGTTCAACAGAAATTTGTAATTTAGATCAGCACAATCTTTTGATGGCTCACCTCAACTACAACGATTTTGATCAAACAACTGGTGACAACTTTAACATGGGGATGGAATGTCTAGTTGTATCAATAGTAAAAGATAAAACTAAATTTCATGATGGATAGCCTCTGGATCATTAAAATTAGCAGAATATGGTTTACTTTACCTTGCCTAAAATGATCCTGTGTAGTAGTCAAACACGACAGCCTTTTGCACGACCAACAATTTGCCAATGGTTACAACACCTCGTTAATTGACAAATTGATAAGGAAGCACAACAACAAAACCAGACAAAGCAATGCAACAGATAACAAACAATATGTCAGCGCTGAATTTGGCACAGTCCTAAATAACACCCTAAATAAACAGATGGCCCGAAATAATATTACGATAGCCTACAAAACTTCGAATAAACTTTCCAACATCCTACAACAGACCAAGAACAACCCCCGTAGTAAAGAAAATAGTACAGGAATTTATAAAATCAAATGTGACAACTGCCCACGTTTTTACATCGGACAAACTGCTCGTTCATTCAAAACCAGAAAAAAAGAACATTTACCGAAAAGAAACAGCAAATCCGCTTTCGCCGACCATCTCATCAACCACAACCATAACTACACTGATATAGAAACAAATCTGGAAGTCATGCATTTTTGCAACAACAGGAGGCGCATGGATACAATAGAAGAATTTGAAATCTATAGAGCAGCTAGAGAACATCCAGACCATATCTTGAACGAGCAGCTGTCATTCAAATCAAATATTAATATTATTTATAACACCGCCATCCGCATCATGAACTCGACCAATCAGCGTAAGGGTCCTGATAAACAACAGGTGATGGGGAGGGAATTGAACGTCTCCGATACCACCGTGACCACGCGCCAGTCATGACCTACACATTACCGGCGCCGCGTCGCGTGTTCGCGGTACTTGGCCAAGTGTTTTAATATGTTGTGTTTGTGTGAACTTCATGTACTTTATGTGTTTTTGACGTGCTCAACCGCGGGCGAAATGTGTTGATTTTGTATTTCTTCACTTTGAAGATGTGCTCATTGTAGCACGAAACAGCTGTCGTGTTTGACGACTACACAGGATCATTTTAGGCAAGGTAAAGTAAACCATATTCTGATAAAACTAAACCCTTTCATTAGGATATAATTCAAGTAAATTCACTAATAATGAACTACAAAAATCAACCTCTTGTGGATGGAGTTATTACACATTGTTTTATATTGTAGAGTAGAGATAAACATATATATTTTTAAATTATTTGTCCTGGAAAATAAAAAGCTACGGGAGGCAACAGTATTACTATATATTTATTATCTAACTACATGATAGTTACCGTGGTGTATGTTCAGGTACAGATAACAGAGAAGAAGATGGTCAGTAAGGGCCCCGGTGTGGGGAGAGGTGTGAGACTAGGTGGGGCTACAGGAGGCCCCCGCATTACACCTCCACTCCGCCCTGTAGTCAGTCTACACCCTACGGCTGTGTTGGTGTCAAGCCCGACACCCCCTCCACCCACGCGTCCTGGCACTGGTGAGTTGTAGCTATTCTCTTTCAGATTAGGATTCTTTTGAAAAGGATACAGTTGTGCTTGCTTTTCTAGGAACATTAAACCAGGGTCTAATAGATACACAAAATAAGGCCACAAAACAAAACTATAATATTTTGTACTGTTGGACTTATTAAAGGAAAAAAATCTCTTCTAACTTGCTATCCGAACACGTCCTATGTAACAATAAAACATCAGTGTATTAGATACAGTGTATTCAAATTTTGGCAGGTGAGCTAGCTGAAATAAATTTTTGTAAAATCTTATCAGTCACTTGGCTTTCCTTTTAAAATATCTCTCTCAGATAAGTGATCATTTTGTTGCTGGCTTGAACCTTGACAATCTGCCAGGGACACAGGTGGGTGTCAGCAAGCTTGCAATACGGTTGGATTACACAAATGTTACCGTATTTACCCTTTATATAAGCTATCTTGTATCTGAGAATGAATAATTGTCAAGTATAACATAATACTGAATTAATTTAGGCCTACCTAAATTTTATATAAACACGCTAAAAGGCAGGTACTTAAGTTTAGTTAACAAATAGGCTAATAAAACAAAACGTAGTAATGTTATTATTCCACCCAATAATCACTACTTTCCCTGTTAAATTGCAGAAACAGAAAAGACTTGTCAAAACACACGTTAAATTCCATTTTTGTACAAGTATCAGTCAATGACTCACTGCATCATCAGATTACAGAGTTTGGCGGAATATAGAGAGCCAAACACATATTTGTTGTCTGATTTGTTGCTTTGCTATTGCTTACTAATGTTTTGATGTAGTATCAGTGCTGACGAGTGCAGTAAGAGTCACGTCGGCACCACCAGGCTCGGGTGTCCAAGGGTCAAAAGTCTACTGCCAACCTTCCGAAGGCTCCGTGTACATCCAGGCGACACACAAGCCTGCACAAAGTACGCCATTTTTATCTATCTACACCAATTTTAGGATTTCAATGCAAACTGATGGAGCTTACACAAATTAATATTGAGAGAGACTGGCTTTTTTAATGAACTTTTGTTGTTATCGCTGTATATCTCTATTAAAATTAATAAAAGTTGAACAGCTGTTTGTATAATGAGCACAGTTTAACAAGAATATCAATTTACAGTAGCAGAATAATAATTGTGATTTAAACATATATTATGAGCTGTTGCAAGATATGTTTTGAGTAAAACAATAATCTTTAGGATACTGGAGTGGACATCCCATATATTTGTACCAGCTTCAGCCAACATTGTCTGAGTAGTTGAATAAGCCACCCTCAGAGTGTTTTGCAGTCTAAATCTCTACTTTCTCCAATTGGCTTTTGTTGCTGTTATTGTTAATGTTATCGTAAGATATTTTTCAGTTAGTTTTAATGGTAAACAAGTGTTCCATTAATTTTTGCTTGGTCAATAATTAAAAAGTTTGATTTTTTGACAAATGTCGGTAGTTGACATTATCAGTGAGCTAATTAAACAAAATTTTGATTAATTTTAAAACTGCTTAGAAATCTAACATGGAAATGTGATATCGACTTCTATCAATTTATTAGTCAAAGGTGAAATGTTCTACTGAATGACTGAAAAATTTAGATTTTCATGAAAGATAATTGATTGTGTCTGTCTTAACCTCATTGGACACACAAAATCTAAACATTTCAATTTCTTTCAGTTTTGCGTTTTCTGATTCTAGGAAGTGGCCTAATTGTATTTTTTAAATTATATTCAAAACCTGCAATTGATTCAGGTGCCAACGTGGTGAGTATACCAAAGTCACTGTACAGTTTACCAGCCAACAGTTTCTACGATACTTCCACTAACTTCAGAACATTCACGACGGCGCCTGTGTCCACTACTCCTGCCATACAACAAACTAGGCCGACGTTGACACAAGTACAAGGTATTAATAGAATAGGTCTGTAGATGCATGGATTATGTTAGAAATCTAAAACTTTGTAATTTTCAAAACATTTAATTTACCATTCATCGACTTGCGCTTACATCGAGAAGTCAGACTGATGGTAAGTATGTATCTATTTTGATTTTTACATCGATGATAACTTCTATTTAGGGCTGTGCGGGTCTCAAGTGTTGGGTGTGTACCACAACTGAAAGTACACGCGATTTTGCTGCCATTGAATTAGCAAATTCCTAATTTCAGCAATTATAGTCCTGTTTCAATGCTGGGAGTAAAAACAATTGTTTTAGATACACTTAACACCATAAAGTGTGTTGAGTTGGTTTAAAGTAGACATAGAATATTACAAAACTTCATTTTATTTCTAAAAAGGTTAAAGTTTGTTGTATATGTTTAGTATTATTGCACTATCAACTAAATAAATTGAGAAATTATATATTTAATAATAAATGTTCATAGCGGTTTTTAACTTCTGAAAGAGCTTATAATAGCTATGATGGTAAAAATTTACCTCTTACTTCCTGCTGTTATAACAAATATATTACCAGGAATATGCAGCCAACTGCTTGTTTTCATATCCATGTTCATGGAGTGTGATTTTTTCAGCAAGTATAAATGGTGAAATAAACGAAGTAGAAATTTGAATAGAAAATTATACCGTAGTGATACGTTTCTGATTCAGATTAGGGGGTTATAATTGTTAGGTAGAAGTGGTGGTACACTCTTATTAAAATTTACTGTCAACAATAAAGCATTAGCAATAGAATTAGAATCCAAGAGTGTTACTTATTAAATGGAGTACCATTCATGGGAACGGTTATCACAGGCAATCTCTTGTGAGGAAATGACTCGAGGTGGCAATAAACAATGGTTTAGGAAATGTTTTAGGTAATTGAAAGAGGAAATAACTAACCTCTTGCGCTCGGTTGGTCGTTGATAAAACAGTGTGGAATTGTTTAACATTCCCGCCTAAAGACGGGCGGCGCCCGTCCTAGCGCGTCAGGTTACGAAAGACGCCCGTCCTCAAGCATTAATGCATTATTATGCGTTGTTATTAAACCTATTATGGACTTACCTAATTTTCCCCATTTTTTTATTAGTTGCAAAAGTAATATAATCATGCTTAGAATATTATTTTCAATTTATTTCAATAATCACAACACCAAAAGTTGGTAAGGCCATTAGGCCTAGGCCTATTTTGTCGTTTTGCAGAGTTTTACAAAAACAGTTATAAAATGAAGGATTTTATACATAAACAAACCAAATAAAGTTCTTTGTGTAAGGAATTGAATACTATTCACAAATTTGACCAAAAAATAGATTTAAAAAACAATTTAAAAAAAAATTTTTGAAGTCGGCTTAAAAAAAGTAAAAAAAATTTCTATAGGCATATATAAAAAATGCCACCACTGCCTCGATTATGTCACTTATACTGTAACTAACTGTTCTTTACTGTCTTTAGATTACCACTGACTAGCAGGTTCATCAAATCAATCCAGACATAAAATTTGGAAAACAAATGTGAAAGCTTTTTGAGCTTCTGTGCAAAAGACTGTGGCCATTATAGTTGGCTACCCGATCAATTAAGACAACCTAAAATATGATTTCTGATCGCAGTGGGTCAAATAGCATATAGGGCACTGTGCTGGAAGGACTTTTATTACGACTGAAGAACGAATGATCAATGGTACTCCGTCTAATATGTAAGGAGTTAACAATGTCTGAAATTTCAGATGTGTCGGGTTTGGGTTCTACTGTGCCTATCCTTGCTTGATCCCTGCTTTTATTAAATCCTATTTTTGGCTCGCAGGGAGGGAGCTGGGGACCCAGTCGCCCCCGGGCCTCTATCTCTCTACGGCCAAGGTAAAGGTACGTAAGGCTAGTACCTGGGTACCTCAACAGTAATTGGTACGCAATTGAAGTTAAATATGTTGATGTTGAGTGGTTATTTGTGTGCGGCGATATTATTTCTTGAAACTCCATTGAAATTACTCCATTGGTTAGTACAGGTAAGATTTTATGAAAAGTTTAGACATTTATATATACGTTGTGGTGCAGTTAAAAGGTAAATTTGGTGTCAAGGTCAATCGGAGAACCCGCACAGCTCTATCAAAATTATTTTTTCTGGTTTTTATACTGTTTATTGGCTATACCTAAATTGAATTTTATGTGATCAAAATTGTTTCTAGCATATTATCTGCTTTATAATGATATAGGATGTGTGAATTTTATATTAAATGTTTAGGCAGTTCAAATAATTGTTGTTTACAGGTGGGATATGATTTAAAATACAGGACGTTTTTAAAAGAATGCCGGGATTTTAAATGGTAATTGTTTGGGTACTATTCAAGGTAACTAAACGTTTTATACGTCAAATTGAAGCTAAAATAACTAAGTTTTGTTTCCCGAGTAGCAAGGGAGAAAACTTTGACACTGGCATGCGCAAAACAGGTGTGCGGTGGAAGGCCGCTGTTGTGACTCATACGCCTGATGTACGACGTTTACGGCGCAACAGGAGGTACAGATTGTAATCTTTAATTCGCAAAGTTTGTATTCATTGCCAAATTTAACCAAATTTAAATCTACTTTATGATAAAAAAACTTGAAGCTGGTTTAATGAGTTTTGTGACACCGAAGTGTTTTGAAAAGACATTCACCTGGCCGGCTAAAAACAAGTGATGACATAGTCGAAAAGATCCGACAATTCAAAGCCCGAAAAAATCGTAAGTCTTCAGTTGAACGAACCTAAATTGGCCACTTTATGATGTTATCTATAAAAGAATATATAGAGGCTTTGTGCTGAAAAATATCCAGTTAAGACATCAGATAAACCCGCCGATCGCCCTAAGCGTACAGACTTTGCCAGTTTTACGCTCATAAAGGATTGATGAAAATATGAATTTTATTAAATCATTCCAAATTGTATCAAAGAATGAGAAAAAACTTTATTACCTTTCAATTTGACATTTAAATCGTTTAATTATATTGAATAGTCCCCAAGCAACAACCGTTTGAAATCCCGGCATTTTTTTTAAAAACACCTTGTGTAATGAAAGATGATATGATTAGGGGTCTGCGGATCAGGAGTTTTTACTTTAGGTTAAAAATTGTAATAACTTCCCTGGTCACTGAATCACAGGTACACAATCGTTGTCTCCCACAATTGCGACTGAACCCTCCACATCACTCGCAATCATGGCACAATCGTAAATTTTCTATTTTCTAAAATTTGTTTTTGGGTTGTGGAATTGCCCCTGGACTGGTTAGGATCTAATATAATGGTTTAAATACCTTCAGACTCCAGTTTCAAAATAAGTCGGTTACTGCGACCTTGGTTTCAGCACGACAAGCTATCATCAGGCGTTCCAGTCAGAAATGTCCAGTCCATTGGACTTTTTTTGGTCAAAACTAAATACAGTTCACATGCAAAAAATACACATTTACAGATCGCTAGTTACTAAGGAAGAACGAATACATTTTGTAGAATGCCAGCCGCGATGAGTGACATCCAAGCCACAACCGATCCGTAAATGTGTATTTGTTTGAGTTTGTGTCTTGTGAACTGTATATAGTTTTGTCCAAACGACGTCCAATGGACTGAACATTTCTGACTGGAACACCTGATGATAGGACAACGTCGTGCTGAAACCTAGACCGCAGTAACGGACTTATTTGAGACGTAGGAATTGGCTAACTCAGGAACTCGCTAACTCGGTCGTGTGGCGGAACTGGCTAACTCTGGAACTGGCTAACCGTCTCAGTCAGGAATTGGCTAACTCCGGAACCCGCTAACACGATTTTGTCTCGCGGCGGAATTCGCTAACTCTGGAAGTCGCTAACCCGGCCGCGCCCACTGCTCGGAGCGTTGCCAACCTTGTACGACAAAATAATCGTACACTGCCGTATTTCAAAATGTCAGTGTCTATAAAGATACAGTAAATGTTATTTTTTTGTTATCAATTCCACTTTTAACAGATAACTAGCCCAAAGTAATTAAAAGACAATTAAAAAATCATGAAAAAGTGTTTTTTATTAAACTGTACAATGGCCAATTAAATGTTTATGATTTCGATCATAAATATAAATGCCATCAGTAGAAAAGAAAATAATAGAATAGGAAAAATATTCAAAATTTAGTTTAATTGGTAATAAATAATTAAACCTCTACGAAAATAAGCTAAAATACACGCAAGTTCTTAAACACGGAAAACAGATTTAATTGTAATGTCGTAATAAACCAAAACCATTAATTAATACAGTCATCAACCATCGTAACTTTCATAATTAATTCATAGATTTTAAATTAAATGTTCGTCATTGAACCGTCCAACTTACGTGTACAAATATGATGACATAGACTAAGTTTTTATCTAGGCCTAATAGTTTGAACCAAAGCATTGTAGGCCTACTAGTAAATAGTTGCCTTATTCTAAAATGTGTTGAATTTTTTAGCAATAATGTTACATGTTTTTAAACAGTTTTTTGATTGTACACCTAAGCACCACTAGTAAAAAATAGGAGAAGATATAATATTCATATAATAAAACGTGACAGGGTTATTTTAATTCACGATTTTTAATAAACTAATTGACGGATTTTCCTGATTTGAGTGTTGGGTTTCCTTTATATTGCTTTCACAAACGATATACTCGTAAACTATACCAAGCCATTGCTCGGTTCACCGTTCCCCAGTACTGAGCTACACAATAGACAGTAGCTTTGTTTTTGGATAAGATAGAATCAGCCTGGAAAAAAACTCCAGACTTTTAAAAAGTAAGCCTACTGAAAGACGTAAAATTAATATTAATTCAACAAAATTAAGATGATGACTCAAAAGATTCAAAAGATTCAAAAGCTTTATTTGCCGTTCAATACAAAATGTACAATAGGCATTGTCTCATACATTAAATAACTTAACTGCTAAAATAAATAAATAAAATCAATTCCAAATAATAAATTACAAAATGCAAACTCACACAGCAAACCATGCATAAAAAACAAAACAGCAAGCCAAGCAAAACAAAATAGCAAACTTACATACCAGTTACAGGCAAAACCATCCAGGTGAAATGGGCTTAGCCCTTATAGCCTCAAAGAAATCCTCAGTTTTGTAAAGAGGATTTAATACTAACCATTTTCTTGTGACCATACAAAATTTAGAGGTACACAAAGACCGTACTTCAATAGGCAGGCTGTTAAAAAATTTTATGCCTGAAACAGGAAAACATTTCTGAGTCAAAGTTAGCCTATGACTAGTCAAATGTATGCTATTGGAACTTCTTGTATCATGTGAGTGTACCTCCTTGTTTAAAACAAAGCTAGACTCCTCAGACTTGATGGCAATTAAACATTGATAAATATATACATTAATAACTGTCATAATCTGCAACTGTACAAACAATGGCTTGCAATGTGCAAGATAGTGTGCCCCACATATAACTCGCACTGCCTTTTTCTGCCATATCAGGATTCTCCGAACATGAGGGGAGTGACCCCAGAGCCTTGTCCCATACAAAATGTGGGACTGGAAAAAGGAGAAAAAAGCGAGTCTCACAAAATTAAGGGGAACTTCACACATGAGCCTCCTAAGCAGATGAGTGACTCTACTAAGTTTAACGCAAAGGGCATCGATGTGATCACTCCACCCAAGTTCAGAGTCCAAAGTGAAACCCAACAACTTTACTGTGTTACCCTCAAGTACTTTCTTGCTTAGGCTAAACAATATGCCTTGTGTTTTTCCCTCATTAAGTGCCAGCTTATTACCAGAAAACCAATCTGAGGCTGCATTAAACAACACATCAACATTATTACATGCAATATAAGGATCAGTATGGTTCATAAACAAAGTAGTGTCATCCGCGTACAACAACATGTCATGAGAAACACAATGATACAGATCATTCATGGCAACAATGAAAAGGAAGGGCCCTAACACTGAGCCCTGCGGGACTCCACATCTGACCTCAATGGCACTCGAGTTGCTACCATTCCAACTTACAATCTGAGACCTATTGTCTAGATAAGACTGCACCACCTTGAGGGCACTCCCCCCAATGCCATACTTCTTAAATTTCTCAATTAAGTTGTCATGAGGAACAGAGTCAAACGCACGAGATAAATCGCACAAAAGAACAGCAGTTGACGACTTGCTCTCAAAAGCTTCCAAAATTACTTGAAGGAGAGAATCTACAGCCGTAACTGTAGACCTTCCCCTCCGAAAACCATGTTGAATAGGGGCAAGGAGGTTATTCCCCTCAAAGTGGTCGCAGAGCTGATTCAACATGATCACCTCAAATACTTTACCAAACACCGGTATTAAAGACACCGGTCTAAAACTCTCCATTACATCCCAAGGGCCCTTCTTGTATACTGGCACTGTTCTAGATACTTTCAGTACATCAGGAAAAACACCCTGCAGAAGGCAGGAGCTAAACAGATGGGCCAAGATTGGAGCAATCAAAATGACAATCCTTTTCATAAAATTAGCCGACATATCATAAATATCCTTACTATTAGAGGATTTAAAGCTATTTACAGTATTTACAATATCTAAGGCATTCACCATTCTCCACTGGAAATTTACATGGGCCAATGGAATGCTATCTATGTAATTATACTCATTTACAGGAATCCCGCTCACAATATCAGCCACTGAGTCTACAAAAAAGTGGTTGAATTCCTCAGCAGAAGCAAACTTGCCATCAACACCCAAGGAACCAGCTCCATGTTTATTGATCAGGTCCCAAGCAGCCTTACACGGGTTCGCAGCCCTGGATATTTTATCAGCCGCTGCAGCCAGCTTCGCCTCTCGTAGCTTTAGACGATAGTTTCTTCGCAATTCACGAAGATAAGGAGTAACACCGGGTCTACTTTTGGTCATATCATGAACAAGAAGTATGTGCCTTTTTAAGTCAGCAAGTTCATCAGTGTACCAATTACTAACATGACACTTTGCAGGCCCGTCCTTACAAACACCGTTACGTGAAGCTACTGTCTTGCGTTTTACAGGAAAATAGAAATCAAATTTACCCTTAAAATTTTGAAAGAAACTGTTAAATGCATCATTTGCTGGGAGTCCACAAGTCTCATTAAACCACACTGCTACTTGACTCGCAATGTCGTCACAAAATACATTCAAACTAGTCTCGTTAAATAATCTGAATGATACAGATTTTGTCAGATTGCTTGACCGATCCTCCCGAGCTATAGGCCTAGTACATTTAAGCTGAAGGAAAATGTGCCTATGGTCAGCAATTATGTCATCACTGACAACAACAACATAGTTCCAACTGTCAATATTTGTTAAAAAAGAATCAATGGATGATTTATCCCTAGTAGGCACAAAAACACTACTGTAAAAACCAAAACTACGGAGGGTATTTAAAAAGTCCATTGAATCCCTTCCTGTCTTAAGTAGGTCTATATTATGGTCTGTACCTATAACCACCGACAGGCCAAATGTAGTCAAGAAAGCTAAACAGAGTTCAAGCAGTTCAAAAAAACGATCAATCGAACCATTAGGTGACCGATACATGGCAACTATAATAAGATTCAAATCATGTAGTAATACAGCAGCAAACTCACCCTCGAAATCCTCACAAAAATTGCTTACATCCAAGCAGGTGAAATTCAGCCCAGATTTCAAAAATAGGGCAACACCACCAGAATAGGAATTTGTCCTACAGTAATGGGAGGCAAGCTTGAGGTTCCCAATACCACTATAAAATTGAACTTCATCAGGTTGAAGCCAATGCTCCATTACACAAAGCACATCCAGGTTATTATGTGCACACAGAAGTTCCAGTTCTAATATTTTATTTCTGATACACTGGATGTTTATCGAGCAGAGATTTAGATTCACTACCGGTACCCTGGATTCATTTGAGGTCTCGGTAAAAAAGTCTTAGACTTAATAGGTCTAGAAGACTTTACGACAAACTCCCTCACAAGGGTCCCAACAGGCCAAAAACCACAGTCAGCAATTTTAGAATAGTCTTCAGTCTTCACGCCTAACTTAAAGGACTTATAGGAATCATGTTTAGGCTTTAGTTCAACACAGTCAACATCAATGTCAGTTAAATAGCTCTTTACATAATCCACGATGTCATCCTTATAAACTTCAACCGATAACCTCGAAACAAACAGCCAATTCTTCCGCTCAGCAGCACGCACCTTCGTCGTTATTGCTAAGTCAGTCCTTGTACCGATTTTTGGTTCATTTAGCTTCCTTTTCTCAGTACTACCACGACCTCGATTTCGCCGATTTGGGACTCTTTTCCAATCCGAATTGTCTCTAATCCCATCCTTATTCACTTGATGAATTGGTGGAAATTGCTCATCATAACTTTCGTTTTCGTTGTCAATGTCAAATGGATTCGGTGCTACAAGTGAAATGGATTCAGATTCAGTCTGATCACCCTTCGGCACAAGTCCTGAATCCAATTCAGATTCAAAAGTCTCAGTCTGATTCACTCCTGAGCCGGATCTGACGTCCACTGCTGAAGTCAATAACGAGCTGGAGTTGCTACCCCCAATTATACTCTTGACTACCGTAGTCTCAGGTCCATCAGCAAGATATTTACATAACCTCTTATTAGAGTCAGATAATACTTTAATCGACCTATTTATATTTTTATTGTCAGAAACTAAGTCATTTACAGAGTTTACTAATCTATCAACACATCCACGTAAGTTTAGGATTTCGTCAATTAAAGTAGCGTTGGCAATCGCCTTGTCCACCTTACCCGAGCACGACTTGCAGTACCACTTCACTTGTTCCGATAATTCACTTATTTTATCATAAATGTCTTCGTTAACATCAACACAAACTGGGTGATGCCATCCTGCACAAAAGCCTTCACAGTATATACCCGGACAGCCGCGTTTAATTAGTTTATTACAACTTTTACACGGAGCCGGCGAATCGTCAGTACTATTGTTCACCATGTTCAAACTCGCAACCCGGGTTCTATAACCTGGGTTGTGTTCGTAGACCCGGGTTCTACACTAATAGCCTACGATAAAAGAAATTTACAAGTTGTATTTATGCATAGACTAACTTTTAATGCAATCCATGAATACATTAGGCCTACCACTTTATAATGTATTGATAAATATTTATTTAAATTCAATAGCTCTATTTAAAAATACATAACCACTACAATGTAATTCTGTAATGACGTTTAACGTGTAAATTTTATTATGATTTATGATTTAAGGTTACTACAAGCCCAGTATATAAAATACGAACTCAAAAATTTTATTTGCAGAAGTTCACAAAATGGTATTTATTCGAATAAAAGAAACAAATGGCGGACTACGAAAATAGATATTTCATAACATGTAATAGATCTAAATTAAATGTGCATTTTTATCTTTTTCATACCAATAAACTACTATTATGTAAGAAACCCACATATAAAACATACTCCCTTATATTAGTACATTTCTCATCCTTATGGATGATCTGAAGACAGTTGTATTGTTAGTTCTGTCCGGTGTGCTGTCTTTAGAGGTCGTGTTTGGTTTACAATTGTTTCTTGTTTTCAGTAATTTAAAACCTCGTTTAACCAAATAAAACGTTCTAATCACAACTAATAACACTTCCCCTAGTTATATAACCAAACAGTAAGGAACAAATCATGAAGTTAACTATAAAATAATAGAAACACAATTTTGTCAACACTAGCGATCAGTGTCACCGGACATGAACTAGACACGAAAAACGAGCTTCAAAGTTTACAATGGGATGTAAAGTTTACTTGTGTTGGTTAGTCTATGGTAAGACTATAATGCATTTTCCACCCTAATAATCATAAGAACTTCTCTGTGGTTAAACATACTTCAAAATATATTTATTTTATCGACTACGTTGCTCTTACTCCTAATTAAGCGTAGGATACGACATTATGGTGCCGATACGATATAGGTACTACACTTTCGGCAACACTGGCCAAAAATATTCGTGCTTGGCTCCCATTGGACGGCCCGCGAGGCTTCTGATTGGGAGTTAGCGAGTTCCGCCGAGGGACCGAGTTAGCGACTTCCGTACGAGGACGGAATTCGCTAACCCGGCTCTAGAGCGGGTTAGCGGGTTCCGGAGTTAGCCAATTCCGAAACCGAACAAGTTAGCGAGTTCCTCTCATCGACCAAATTTGAAGATAGGGCATTTAACATGGGGTTAGCGAGTTCCAGAGTTAGCCAATTCCGCGGACCCACTTATTTTGAACTGGAGACTAAAGGTTTTTTAAACCGTTATAATAGTAAATTTTCTATCTTGCATCTTTGCACACGATTTCTGCGATCACGGAAATAATCTCAGCTCAGCCCAATCCCTCACAAAGTTATCAGGGACCTGCAGATTCCCTAAATTTTTGTACCTGTGGAGAGGGGTTGGAATTGAGAAATGCCATAGCTGAATCCACGATAAAAAACAAAATTAGTAATATTCAGAAACTAAACTAGATTTAATTGCTGAATGGTTTTCTAAATTCTAGGGGACAAATAGTCCAAAACTGTAAGTAAAGTTGGTAAATACATTGTCTTAAAAATACGTAACATTGGACAGTATAAAAAATACAAAAATTTAACATTATTGTTAAAAATTAATTCCGATAACATTGTTTCAGCAAACGGCAATTTTCAATATCAATCTGAAATTATCATTTGGCGATTTAGGCTCGAAATGTACTCATCATGAATCAATTATGATTTTCGGTATTGTAGTTCAGTATATTGAATCTGTATTTACAAAATAACTGACGTACAGTCCTGCTCACATTGTGTGTCCGGCTAGTTTCTACAAATCTTGTTCAAGAGATGGTAGCAGCTTAGATTGTATGTTTCAGGTCTGGTTTCCACTGTTCCTGTCAGACTGTTCAACCCTAGAATGGCAGTTGATTCTACTGTTCACCCTTATGTGCCTAGCGAAAGTGAGTACCCGATGGATCTTACAATTTTCTAAAGTGTAATTTTTATTGTGTAATGAATACATACATGTTGTTGTGTTTATACACAAACGGCTATGCTGTCTACTTGACGGGTGCTATTTTACATACACGCCATTCATTATTACATTATATTGTGATTAATACTAGGGGTGTGCGATGCATCGAAAATGCATCGAAATTTCGATTCGATTCGATTCGATGCATCGAATCGCGATTCGATTCAGTGGTGGTCAAAAAACGATTCGATTCACGAGGGAGTCAGTATCCATATACGAAAAACGCCTGCAGAAAGTCAATGCAATACCCGCAATACAGGAGCGCGTTGCTGTTGCGTTTCCTTTACGAAGGCGTTCTTATTTAATACATTCTTTGCATTAAATATAGCTTTAATTGTTTTATATTTTTTTGTTTTGACATTGCAAATGATTAGAGGTTTGTTTTTTGTCTTGATGTAAGCAGTGTGTGAAATATTTTACTACTGTGAACCTAGCCAAAACAAGGTAGGTTACTCCAAAATCATTTTAAAAATAAGTCTGAAAAATTGTTACTTAATACTTAACTAGTAAGATTAATGTTATAGACTGATTCATTTGGTATTTTTGTTAGGTGTCTGCCGGTCCCCGTCCCCGAATTTTTGTTGGGGCAAAAGAAAAAAAAAGAATAATTTATTTCCAAAGAAACACTCTTATATTATTATATCTATTATTACAGAGGAATTAAAATGTTCAAATGAGAATTAAAAATTAAGTTGGCTCACGACCTTTAAGAATAAAGACACAACAGAGCAATTGCCGCACTGCCACTAGCCAGAGCCAGGTCTAGTCGTCTACTGATAAGAGTAACAAGACAAAAGCCGTGACGCAACACTAACAGTGCAAAGAAAACAAAGTCAAAAGAATAGAAAGACTATTTATCCAGACATACTAGTATAATCATTTATTGTTTATTCAATACCTAATTAAAAATATATTTTATTATTTTACATAATAAATTATAAACAAAAGAAATATCTGATATAGTGAACAGATCTGTATCTTGGTTAGATGGGGTTAAAAAAATATATTTCTAAGATCCAATACAATATTTACAACTCACAAATTACATTGAATTAATTTCTTTGAAAATAATCTCTAACAGTTTTGTGTTTTTGAATAAAGAAATATATTTCTTTGTCTCTACTCCCTTGTTTCATCACTTGCATTTTGTCAGCAATTGAAGCAACTGGGTAGCAACCGGGTGGTGTAAGAGGGGAGGGGGAGGGTCTATGACCTTGAATTCACACATCGTTGCCCGGGCCTGGCTGGTGAGACTGATTCATTGTTTTTGTTGACATACTACTACCCTTCCTTAAGAGAAAAAGGCCCTGCTGTTCCAAAAACATTGAGGGTAGTTTAAAAACATTGACCTGTGTTGCCAAGGGCACTAGGCTAGAAGATAGCATTTAACTTTCTTGTCTCTTGATTTAATATTATTTTAATCTTCTATATATTATTTAAGAGTTACTTTTCGGGTACCTAATTAGTTGTGATATTGTTTGGCTTTATTTTATGGATTTTTAATTCTTTTCATTCATTAGCTATCAAAATCAGTTGTTTTAGGATTTTAATCTCTTGCAGTAGGTCTATACTACTGTATGACATGATATGCATTTTTTAGTCCTTATTAATTAAACCATAAACAATGTTTGTATGTTATTTACTGTTTTTGAGTTTTATAGGAAATTAGTTTACACAATATCTTTTCTTCAATGAGTTCTCCACTTGACATGTTGCTTCTAGCCTATTACTATTTTAGGCCCTATAAAAATAATGCCTAGGTAAAGCTGTAGGCCTACTGATGCCAATAATAATTCTTTATTTATGATGATGTAACAAATAATGTAAGTGTGAGGTTATTATACTAAGGAGGTTAGGAGGCAGGGAATGAATGATACATATTGCATGGTGGAAACATATTATTTTTATTTTCTTCTTGCTTGCAGTCCTGAAGCGGTCCACAGGCCCTAAACTTGTGATATGTAAATTTATTTCTTAATGGTCTTTTTATATTAAGTTCCATTCAAATTTGTTGTAATTTAGCTACCGGCACCTATTTAGTTATTTAAACAGTTATTAAAATGAGAATGAATGTCTTGATAAAAAAAATATTTTCTTCTTTCTTGCAGTTGAGCCAATTCAAGTAAAAATTATGAAATAGGCAAGTAAAGCAGCTCACTGGTATTTCCAGCAGTTATTCTAATACATATGATTGAAAATAAATATTTTTTCACCTAAAATTCATATGTTAAGTATGAAATAGGCCTAATACCACATCAACAAAAATTTGTATTACACAAATGTGATACATTTTAATTATTGTTAATCCACTCAATTGACAATTATGAATAGAAAAATACCGTATTGCTTCGAATCGAGTTGCATCGAATCGAATCGAAAATCTTTTGAATCGAATCGTTGCTTCGAATCGAAAATTTTTTGCTGCTTCGCACACCCCTAATTAATACTATTATGTTGTGTCGTTGTGTTTGTTAAAAAATGTAAAATAACTTTGCTTAAAGGTGTTAGTTTTGTTTACAGTATCAAATAGGCTAAACATTATTCAAACTTTAATTTATTTATGCTAGTAGGGATTGCTAAATAAACTTTCATTGATGGGACAGCAGTTTATAAATAGTCTACCTTTGTGGGTAGGAACTGACCAATAGAATGCAAGCATTCATCAGGTACCTGAACATTTGAATGTAACAACTCACTTGTGTGCGCAATATTTGACAAATCCAGATAAAGTGCTTTGAAGCTACATAAAACATTTTTAGCTTCTAGATAAGACATGATAAATGGTCCTTGCTTGACACAACTTTGTGGTGTGCAGCGATTTGTCGACACACATCTACTTGCATTTTAACCTAACCTGTATTTTCCTCAACATTTTTTAAACCCATAAAGCTTTTATTATTGGTTACTTGCAGAAACACAAACATTAAAGCTGGAAGGTTTTATAAACTAAGCATCAAATAAGGTTACAACATGCCATTTACTTACATGTCCTTTAAGCCTAAACCATGCATTCTGTCATTGGACTCTGATTAGCTATTTTGTTGTAACTATTAGTAATTTACATCTATGTTTCTTCAGGTGCTCAAACAATTCAGTCATCGGAGAATTGCAACAACGCTTCAAATCTGCAACCTCAACCCCAGCAGACGGTCCACAAACAGAACGCCTCACCCAGACCTAGTATACTGAGAAAACGGGATCCTGAGGGGTGAGATACCAAATCTTAATACTGGTCTCATCCTACATGAGAATAGCAACAGCGCAGAATTGCTACAAAGATTTAAAATTTCTCTCTGCTGCTCAGCTGGCCAATACTATGGCTGTCTTACTTCGTATAGCTCAGCAGACATCGTTCTGTACTCTTTGCAACCCTATCAGAATTGTTTTGATTTAAATGTCACTCACCAAGTATCACACTACCAAGCAGACATCCAAACCACATTTTGTGAAAAAGTTGTGATATTTGGCCCATGCTGCTTTACTTTCAAGAGTTTTTTTGTTGAACAATAATCGAGGCCAAGATATGTAAAATTCTTTCCATAGCTAACTTGGAAATCGTAAAGGCAGCTGCATTAAGAGGGTTCCATCCGCCGGCTGGTTACCACGTAAACATGGTCCTTCAAAAAAGAACCTCGCGGCATTCAAATGTTTCCAGTTGAAATAAACTGTAAAATATTCACAAAGATCCAAACTATGCCCTGGATGAACTGAAACTTTGTAATCGTTTCTTTATGTATTTATTAAATCATTTTGAAAATCCGTAAATTAGTCTTTTTCAAATGTGTTTTTAGCTTCTAAATGATAGTTAAAAATTAATTGATCCTTATCCATTGCAAACTAAGATGTGTTAAGAGCACTAAAAGCACACAATCATTGGAAACAAATTAGTTTTAGAGTGTTTAGAACTTGTTCCGCAGAGGCATGTTTAGAAACATTAGCATGTTTAGCCGCCATCTTGAATTGACCGGGTAGAACCCTCTTAATATGGCCTTAAAGATTGATGCTTGTTGTTAGGTTAGGTTACTGCAATACAGAATACATATTTTTGTCCCATCCCTAGAGACATGAATTATGTAAATTGACCTTTCAGAAGGACTGGAAGAAAATAATTCTGGTTAACAATAAATTAAAATAAGGTTTTCAATTTTTATAAACTTTTTGTAATTAACTTTACCCAAAAGACTTATATTATAATAACTTGCATTCTTCATGTTTAAAATATTTTCAGATTTTCCCCCTACATCACTAAGTGGCCCAATCATGTTTCAGAACACCAGGCAAGGCTGCCAAGAACCTGAATCCCCTGTTCAGCACACTAAGTGTGTCGACGCCCAGTTCTCCACCTCGCCCAGAGTCGCGGGGGGCAGGTGGGCCTCAGAGCTCCGGGGGCTCCACCACCATTTCCGCCACCTCATCCCCCGGGCTGGGGACTGACTCTCCCCCACTCAAACCTGACAACACCGAGGACGACCGGCCTCTGGAGATGAGTCCTAGGAAAAAACCAAGGAAACAACAACTGTAAGTTCATTACTCTAATACAATCTGCAGAAGCAGAGTGTCCACCGACCAGGAAAACCAGGAATTATGCGTGAATTTTGTATTTTACCGGGAAATTTCAATTTTCCGCAATCGCGGAAAATGATGATGTGTCCGTGACCGCGGGAGACAATTTAGATATCCAAACGTCCGCAGGATATGTTAGTGAACTTTCTGCGATCCCGCATGCCAACGATTACGCTTCCGTGACCGCAGGAGACGACGATGACATTTCCGTGACCGTGGGAGACGATGATGATGATGTCTAAACCCCAAACGGCCGGGGGATTTTTTAATGATTTTGCCGTGAATGAAAAATTTCAAAATGGCACTCTTCTAGAAAGTTTTATTTTTATATTTTTTGTAATATCTTAATTTACCTTTAACGTGTTAGATATTTAATGTGTTTGGAAGGGTTTAAAACTTAAATTGGCTATGTGAATTATTTGTAATTTCTGCAATTATTATTTCTGTAGGCCACTTGAATACCAACCCATAACTCCAAAATTACATGCTATATAACTTACTTAAAGATAGTAGTAATCCTTACAGAAAATTGGGTAACATTAAAATTATCAGTATTAAGTATCTATTTTTAAGGTGTCGGTACGGAGATATGATAATTTTTTTAGATGTTATTGATAAATTGCAGGTTTAAGGATTAGTTTTTAATTTTCTGATTATTTAATCAGTATTATATAAAAATTGCATACTTGTGTCAGGCAATATTACAGTAATCATAAATATGGTTTCTTTAACTGAGAATGCTTTTTCCGATAACTAACTAAAATAGCAAACTGTGTTAGGGCTAAAACGGCATTGCGGGATTTGCGCAAAAACGCGTTAGAAAGTTTAGTATGAAATGTATAACCTGAACTACCTGTAATAACTCATGATTTTTTTCTGGTTGGCCTGGTGGACACCCTGAGAAGGTGAATTTGACTCTGTGAAGGATAGTTAAAAAACTTTTGTTATCTTGTGTTTATCTACGCCTCATTAAGTTAAAGGAACATTAATTTAAAGCTCAAAGTTTAACCTGAAGTAAGAATGTTAATGTGACTTAATTAATATGAATATTAATTTTATTCTGTTTTTTACTGTAGTTTTTTTTTTTAAAGTAGTATGTATTATATATAGATGACTAGGCTGATAATCATATTAATTTTGTTTCAGAACTGGAAATCAAATACAAGAACCAAAGTACAGTGAAGAAGAAATGGAGTTTATACCTTCTGAAAAAATTAAAAAGACGTCAAAAGAAGGTTAGTATGGACATTCTAAAAACTTATTATTAATCCTAACATTATTATTCTTGTATACAGTGAATTCTTTTAATCAACTAATTAATAAATTATTTTTATGTCAAATACAAAATCTCACATTCATGATGACTATCCACCTTGCTTAATAATCCAAGAGATTTTCTTACACAGGAATCACACTTGAAGCAATGGTGAAGCCTGCTGCCAAGCGACCTGTCATGTCAATGCTGCGGACGTATCGGCCGACGTGGAAGACGAAACACAACCACTTTCTGAGGTATTCTGACGTCAAACCTAGCAAAGAGAAGAGGCTGACCGTGTCAGACATTGCGTCACAGAAAAACGTTATGCAGAAGTGCAACGGCTGGAAAATATACCATCTGGCGGCGCAGATGACGGAAATCGTAAGTTTCATTTTACATAGCCTATAGCATATTTGTAACTCAGGATTCAGTATATTCCCACTAACCCCTAAAATGTGGACCAGTAAAGTGCAAGTTTGAGGAATGGTGGGTTATTCAATAAAGGTCAAAAATTAAAGTGAGGCATATTTTTAGTTAAGGCCAAGCTTGAAAGAATTTTGTGTGGATATGATGAACACTGAACAGCAGGCTTGTCTTGCTGAAAAAATTCAGTTAAAAGTACATATAAACACTGGAGATATAGAGTTTCTGGATCTACTACTATTATTTCTCGGCTGTAGAGCATTTTTTTTAGTTGTTAATCTACAGCTAATCAAAACGTTATCCTATATTAACACTTTTTGCGATTAACTCTTCATACAACTATTCAAAAAAAAATATACCAACCCTCTCTTTAGACGAGCTTGTATCTTCCCCATTTCATATTATGTACATGTATCGTAATATTTATTTATAATTTTGGTTTTTGTTTCAGTCTGACCTGGAGATGGATGTTTTTGATCAATTGACCGCAGTTCTGAAGGCATCAGAGAAGAAGGCCGGGAAAGATGGTGACATTAACAGGGTCAATGAATTGATAAAGGTAAAACAAGTAAACTATAATTTTTTACTGTTAATATGCTAGGAATCTATTTTCTCTTTGTACACTCATATTAGGATTAAAATGTGCTTAGTTGAACCCCCATCTCAATGAAACTTAAAAAAATATTTTATTGAACTACGAGGCCTGCTTGGCCATCTTATTGCTCGTTGTCCCTCAATATATTTAAGTTTATATTAGCTTACTTTTAAAGTTTGGGACCAACATCATAGTTCTCAATAAAGTTTTCTGAAATTTTGTTTTTGTCAGCATAAGAGTGGAAATCTTGTTAATCCAGCATTTTCCTAATAAATTAAAATCTTATATATTTAAAAAACTTTTGCAAAACTTATGACAGCTAGCCTGACCATACTACTAGATCGATTTACACACGTGTTGTACCAAAAGAAAGGTTATCGGTCCTATATATGCAGGTGTTATTTGTATTTTGAGAATATATATGTTAATTGGGTTAAAAATGGAAATTAGGTTATTCAAATCTGTTGTGAGGTCTAAAACGTGCAAGATTAGTATCCACTTTATACAGTAGACCCTCTCTTAACCGACCTCGTATTAACCGATAATCGGATTATCCGCCTTCGATCGTAAAATAATACAGTTTGTTTTAACCGACCTTGCTTTGAGAGCAGCTCGTTTTAACCGCCGCTTTCTAGGAATCTCGGCATTTCCGCTCCCACGCTGGGCGATGAGAACCGAACCATAGGCTTATCTCCACAGGATATGACTAAGAATAAGTTATTTTGTGTTGATCACAAAAAATATAGCACAGCCTATCGTCAGTTTGTCATCATCATTCGTAGCTCGAGCGCATCTGATCTGTTTGTTATCTGTGCGGCAATTTTATAACATCATAAAGTGTGTTACGATTTTGAGAACTGATTATCTTATCGCTGGAGTAAACAAACAACGCAACTTGTAGGGAGGGCAGGGAAGGGGGGTTAACAACTCCAAGGTCAAGATAGTTTTTGTGCCTCGAGCCTCCAGTGAGAGGCTATAAATAAACGTCCTGTCTTGTAACAAAATAGTTGCTTGTATCTTTAATTTTGACAAAAGGTTCTGTACCTCATTACGATGGATTTGTAAAGCATCAATTAATAAATTACAGTAGTAAAGTTATTAAAATAGGAATTTTATTGACTCTTGCCTAGTATTATAATATATTCCACTGAAAGTAGGCCTATTTGACTTAACCGTGTTTTGTGTTTATTTGTGACTTTTCTATCAATAGGAAAAAGGAGATAAGAGTAGTTTATTTGATAAATAATGCAATTAATTATGATTCCAAAATAATGATTATATAATTCCAAATGAATATCACTTCATTATGTTATGATTTTAGGGATTGTCCGTTTTAACCGACCTTTTGAGTTATCCGACCTAGGTCCGGTCCCATTAGGGTCGGTTAAGAGGGGGTCTACTGTAAACATAAGTTATTTAGACACAAAAACTGTAAAGCTGAAGAATGAAACAATCAAAATTAGAAGAACCCAATTCAATCGTATCAAGCAACTTAATGATACCACTTACTTTGTCATTCATACCACGCAAACTGCTTGATCGTTAAATGTTGTCCATGGTTCAAGCAAATGTGTGTCTATTGTACTTGTATGACTTAGTCAAGGCATCACTAAATAAACAGGCCGTAATGCTCCTCTGGCATGACGTCATCGAAGGCAACGGCAATGGCGTAATTTTTGCCTCTTGTGATCAGCTGCTTGTTTTAATATTTTCTGGGAAAACAAAAATATAACTAAAAAATAACATTACACCATTGCCGCTTCGCCTATGATGACAACATGCCTGAGGAGCATTATGGCATATTTATTTAGTGTTGCCTAGCTTTAATCTATGACCAGCATGATTTTAAAACTTGGCCGAAAGTAAGTTGTACTGACCTCATCTATAAATACTTATCAGCTATTTGGAGAATGATTCTGTACACTTGTCACTGAAATGTGAAAATTTATAGCCTCCTCTAATACGAGGCTGCGGCATTGGTGTGTGGCATGCCTATTGCCATGGTAATAACAGAAATAACAACTGTTTTGGTTTGTCGGGACAGCGGTGTTGCCACTTTTTGACTCGCCACGCCCTTGTATTAGAGGAGGCTAAGGCTATGGAAGATTACTAGTTATTAACACATTTATTTTACTAGCAAATGAATGATTGATAACAAGTAATAGGGTTTTGTTGAAAGAAGTATTTATCATGGTGGTACTGTGACATTTGTTGTATAGTAGTCATAAATAACTACACTAGTCTTGTGTTTTTCTCTTCTCAGTGCTCACCTGTTGTGAAGAAGTAAAGGACAACCAGTATGTAATATAAATTGTTGTTTCAGGGTAACATTCAAAGAAGTAAGGTGATCACAGACCAGCTCGCGGAGGCAAAGTGTCAAGTGATGAAATTGTTTGATCACAAGTGCCAAGTGACGGAAATGTTAAATCGTTTTTCCAGTAGACGTTCTGGTAAAAAGAGAGAACGGGTATGAGAACCGGAGGATGAAAGTGAATTAATCTCGCCTTTAGTGATCTAAGCACAGCTATTTTAATCTGTATATATTTTTAATGTATATTTTTTGCATGTATGATAATGTTGTAAATAAGGTGCAAATGCAAATCAAATTTTATATTTCTCATGATTATTTAATAATGGATTGTAAATGTGCAGAGATGAACATATGTACATATCATAATTTTTAATTAGTAATTTAAATTTCAGTACAGATTAATAAAAATTAGGTATTTTTAATGTTTTGTTTTAATCAACCCATACCGTAAAATCTTGGACAACCCCACCAAGTAGTTGTTTAATCTATGGTTGCACTTACAGCATACTTACCTTGTTATTAGCGAAGTGAGCTGGTCTAATGGTAGTTCGTGGGACCAACTTCGGGCTGGAGCTGTAACTGCATAGCTTAGGTCTATGTCCTAGAATGTAGAGGAGGGACAGTAAAAACACATACTTTCCTTTGTAAGTATTGGACAAGAACAGACAAATATGATATTTAGGAGACACTAATCTTAGCTAGGGCCTATAGCAGCTAAATTCTCAACATTTGCCACCATTCGTGGGCATGGGTACATTGTCATCTTCTCCCACCAGTGGTGAAATTGTGGTCATCTCCCTTCTGTGAAAAACATCTTTTTTGATCTTGGAAACATCATTGTCTCCTGTAATGGCCATACATATTTTTATTACACGTCAAGTAGACAAAAAACATACTATTTCGTACATTATTGTACGATTAAAGGTACGATGAAAATTCCAATAAAACTACATTAAAATTACCATGTTATTCTTCTTATAGAGAAACACTTAACTGTTTTAGCTTGCTTGTTTATTATACAGGGTGAGTTTTAAATGTCCCCCCCCCAACTTTTTTCAAATATCAATCCCAGACCACTTCCAAACATTGTTGGGTAGTAAGTACTTCATTTTGACAAGGTGGTCATTTCCGGCCGCCATCTTGGATCCGCCATATTGGATGCAAAATTTTTTTTCAAATGTAAAGGTGGGGTTGTGACCCATTATTTCGAACTAGATTTTTACCCTGATGACAATGCTGCAAACTGTTTTTAAAAATCTCGATTCATTCTAAATTTATGAGGGCTTTTTAAAACTTTATTTTTAGCCCATTTCAACATTGCACATTTACAAACTAAGACCATAATCTCAAAATAGTGTCAGATAAAGATAAGTATACACTACCAGTAATTGTCAACCTATTTTCACTCGGTTATGACTGATGTATTTTTTTCGGCCGCCATCTTGGATCCGCCATTTTGAAATGTGATAAATTATTTTAAATATGAAGGGGGTGTTGTGACCCATTATATCGAACTACTTTTTTAAGCTTAACTCAATGCTGCAATCCGTTTTTTGTTATCAAGTTTTATTTATGAAATATTGAATTTTTTTTGTAAAAAATGTCAAAATTTAAAAATCAAAAAATGAAAATGAAAATGAATTTTTTATATTTGAAAAAAAAAATTTGGTATCCAATATGGCGGATCCAAGATGGCGGCCGGAAATGACCACCTTGTCAAAATGAAGTACTTACTACCCAACAATGTTTGGAAGTGGTCTGGGATTGATATTTGAAAAAATGTTGAAAAAAGTTGGGGGGGGGGGGCAATTAAAACTCACCCTGTATATTTTGATCAAATTTCGTGCCATACTATTATAACATTGATTAAAAAAAATTGCCTGAATTGATTTTCAATTAATCTATTTAAATAACATTAGGTTTAACGAGTACCTAGGTTTGCTGCTACAAGGAAACTAATAAAGGGATGTTTTTAAGTAAAATAATCATAGCTTAGAATAAAATCCATAAATTTGCCAAGTTTAATCAAAATATATGCATAAACAAGCAAACTACAACATTATACATTCTCCATAAAAATAACCTGGACATTTTAAATTAAAAATTTTTTTAGTTTTCTCCGTAACCAATATCCGTACAAAAACACTTTGATATAATGAATTAATTGGGAAATTTTATGTTTTGAGGGTCAAAAATAAGAATTTTTACCCTATAAAACCCCGTCCTCTGGTCCAATTATGCTGGTTCGCGAACTCATTCAAGTTTATCCCGCCTTATACCTTCAAACCAAATTTCATCAAAATGGGAGGAAAATTACTCAAGTTATCGTGTTCACGGACACACACACACATATATATATAACAATTTGAACGAATGGTGTATTTGGCCTCCAGGAGCATCAAAATGAAAAAGTAAATCGGTCCCGGGGCCTAGGTCTTACTGTGCCACCCACGGTTAGTTCCCTATAGGGAAATTCGCCAAAAACATATTTTTCCTTTCCTGTTGCAGCATACCTAAGTAATTTAAAATAAAAACACTCCAAAATGGAAAATTTTAAATAAAAGTACACTCTACACTACATGTTTTAAATATGTATAAAGCTGGCATCTGGCATTCTGGCCTTGAATTACTTCAAAACTACATCCACAAATTATTTTATTGCTAGACTAGGTTGGTGTTTTTTGTCCGGTCACAGAGTGGGTTTGTCAGTGCCCCAAATAGGGCAACTAGGGTTCACCTCCACTTCTGCCCAATGGATTTAACTCCGGTGAATTAAATTACAGTATTTCAGTACCGATTTCTTTTAAAACACAAAGTTCATAACGGAGTCAAATCGACCTATTCTTACGTTAACAATTTTCTTCCGATTCCTAGGGCTGTGCCCCCTGAGAAAGCGTATAATAGCAATGTAAATTAAATGAATCTTTGAACAACTGTCATTTTGCGCAGGATCAACCTTTTAAAGTGCAGTTTGCGGCATTGTATTCTACTAAAAAGACCTTTAATTTGATGTGCATATTGACCTATGCTTCCATTTAAGATTTTCTTCTGACTCCTTGTGGGAGGTCCCCCTGAAGAATTATGGAATCACTGAATATGTGTTAAAATAGAGTTTTATGCCCTGTAACTTTGTACCAAGTATTTTAGCTCTATCTGCATTATTTTTTAAAATATTTAACCGTTCCAGGACTTTTCTACCACACTAAGGTTTATTCTGAGGTCTCTTGTATGTAGTTCGTAATATTATTTAACAACCAATAACTTGATGGTTTAACTTAATGCACAAAGGTGTAACACATTGTTACACTTTCAGATTTCTGTGAACTGAAAAAGGTAGGTGTTAAAGGTAAATAATGTACCCATAAAAAAACCTACGCTCACACGATAGTATATAGACATAGTTAAAAAGACTAATATAATATCAAGGACAAGCATTCAAGGTTTAATGGCTAGTCTCCAAAATAAGAACTTAATAATATTTAAATGCAGCAGTTAGCAAATATTGTCAAATAAACAACATAACCCTCCGAGTGTCATGCGTCGCTGCAGCGACGCGTAACGCACTTTGTATAGTGTCGTGCGTCGCTGCAGCGACTCGCGAACACTGTTTACGGCGAAGGCTCTATGACTAACTGAATCGGACTGTACTGGATTGAGTTAGGTATCGTTCTGTCCGTAATATTCTAAGCTTTCTGCAGAGGTCTGTCTCTAAGCACTATTCATTTTAGTTCCGAAAATATTGTAGCAGACAGCTGACTGAGTTGACGTGCGTGTATTTGTAAACAGCTAGGTTACCCTCGGACCGATGACTGATGTGTTTTATTACGTTTATCATTGTTTTAGTGTTAAAAATCAAAAGTAGTGATATACGTGGTGCATTATAAGAAGATTTAAGTGGTTTTGAAGTGCTGGTTGATGATCCTGAAGAAGTAGGTAGTGATATTGATGTAAATTATCAGCCAGATTCCTAGCTATGGTTGGGCTATGCATTCTTAGCTAAACGCTATGTACTGAAATCTGTTTTTTGCCCATAACTTTTTTATTTGCAAATCTACTTCCTTATATTATTATAGATTTGTAATCCTCATAAAATTTAGAACAAAGTGGCTATTTTCAAATATTTATAGGCCTATAATTTATACAATTTCATTGAGCGCAAACTTATTTTTTTTTTGAAAATTTTCGAAATTATACATTTTTTTACCTAAAAAAATTTTTTTTTTTAATCTTCCTTATGTTTTATATATAATATTGAAGCCCAAGATTTTCCAAACAAAATGGTATATAGAACAGTATAATTAACATTGTTTTTAAGCTTCTCAGATCAGTTTTAATAAAACCTTGCAAATGAGCAAAAAATAGGCTGACATTAAGGCCAAAACACGTGACACTCGGAGGGTTAAAGCCTTATAAAAATAGATATTTCATAAGCCGTAAAAGATCCAAAAATGCACTATCTATTTAAACACGCATAAACTGATATTCAAATAAGCATATGGTATTCCAAGCAAATTATAATACTAATCATGACAATAATAGCAATAAACGTACATCTAAATCTACATTTAATGTATTTTTTAAATATATATATTGCTCATACTGCTATAATAATTTTATGTTACGACATTGTAGTACGAATAAGAATGTAAGTGCAATACTCTCGGCAATAATAGTCAATATTTATCGTGCTTGGCTCCCATTGGATGGCATGGGCTATCTGTAGTTCGCCAGTTCTGTACTCGGGTGGATTTCACTAATCCGGCTCTCGAGCGGGTTTTGGAGTTGGCCAATTTCGCGTACCCATCTGATACCAATAAATTATGCTTGCATAAATAGTTAGTAAAGGTTTTGTTATGTTACTAATGATAGCCGTTATATCTCCATAAACCTAAGAAGGGTTAAGAAATTATTTTAATCATTTCCCATTATTATTAAACATGCTTTTTCCAGTTACCTAATATATTTTATTTCCCAATAATTCATTTTATGTCAAGATCAGTAGTTAATTAAGGTAGTTAACGCAATGATATTTTGTCATAGCTTAAGTAAAGAATTTAACTTACAATTGAAGAGAAGCTGCTGAAAGAGAAGTCCAAGAAGTCAAGCTGAAAGTTATTAAGGAAGGATATAAACAGGTGAAGGCACACACATGATGAATCCGCAATTCTTTTTACCCTCAGTATAACTGGTATATTCAGGTATATTTACAATTATCATATTTTTAAGTCCAAATACATCTTTAAAAGTAATTATTATCTTCACAAAATCAACTTACAACTGTATTGATCATACAAACTTCCATGCAAATACATTTTTTATACAAACATTCAATCAACAAATAATGTTCTTATAGTACACATAACTTTTTAAGACCTAGGTCTAAATACATCAAACTAAAATAATTTGCTTAACAGATTCAAAATTGAATAAGAAGCCAGTTCAAATTACTAGGATCAGGTTAAAACTAAAGTTAAAAGACTAACAAATTTAAAATTCAAATATTAAAAAATCAATACTGTTTATTTATTTTTTAATTTGTTTATGTTGAGATAAGATAAAAATCCCATGTACAAATTTAAGATAGAAATTTTTGACACAGTTCTACTGTAAATTATTAATTTATATTCTATAAAAGGCGAATATCATAATAAAATGAAGGTACTTGACACAATTGCTGCAATATAGTGTTATTGCAACAAAAAATACAGTAGGCTTACTACCAAAATTTTAAAAAATGGGACTTGGGACACCCCCAATTAAAGTGTTAATGCTCGAAAAGTCTCCAAGACCTTGTTATGTAAATGTTAACTTACTTAAGAAATAACATTTTTGTGATAGGTATTTGAACTTCCCTTGCAACCTCAGGAATATTTTATTAAAAATTAGACTAACTTGCAGTAATTCTAGCTTACTGAAAAATTAGCAATGTTTATTAATTAATAGACCATTTCAAAATACAAAACATTGGGGATGGATTGATTCTCCATACCACAGAATTAAATCAATATTAAGAATCAGTAATAGATTGACATAATAAATTGCATTATAATAATTTGCGAAAAAAAAACTATTTTAAAGGTACAGAATGGGGATACAATTAAAGAATTATCCTAATCCATTGACAGACACATGAGCTTTTTATAATTTCTTCATCACAAAATGGGAAGACAATGTACATTCTTAACACTTTCATAAAGGGTTAAAATGCTTTGCTTTTTTGTGGTTGGTCCAAGGTTTTACATGTTATTTTGAAATTAAAAATAGTGTCAAAGTATGCTTAAACATCAATGGTATCAATAATCATCAACAAATAAAGATGTTGTAAAGTGAAATATTGATGATATTTTAATTTGACGGAAAATTAACCTTTTAAAACAGAACGTTAACAGCTAAAAAATTCTATTAATGTTTTGCACATTTAATTATTTTTTAGTACGTTATAACAAAAATAGTAATCAACTGGGCGATAAAAAAGTTAAATTAGCACAAAATTAATCCTGAACATTAGCACCAATAATATTTAGATTTTTACGTTTAAAATTTCAAATTTCATAAACATTTGAGGATGTATTTGTATAAACCTACATCTTTGCCAAATAAATATTAAACACATTTGAGACCTTTTGATCTTTCAGGTTCGGTCTACAAAACTTATGATCAATCAACAATGATTAAGGATCAACAAACAATGATTTAGGAATTGCCATTTAGGCTGAGAATTAAAATAATTCAAAACAAAAATAATGCATTCTCAACCACTTCATTTCTTTGAATCCCCATGATTATACTGCCATAAAAAGTAGCCATGATAAAAAAACTGATACTTGCAATGGTAATCACTTTAGATAATCTAATTAAGAAAAAAATCACAACAAAATACCACAAAAGGAATGCAGGCTTAATACTAGCGGAGAAAATATTTACAAAAGGTGTATGGAACACTTTAAAACCACAGTTTATAGTATCAACCGTTATTACCATTCACACTTTTCCTACGTTATTATCTCCGAGGCCCTCGTCCTCTGGGACGGAACCCTCTTGAGCTTGAGCCTCCCCCTCCCCTGCCCCTTCCCCTCATCCTCCGCCCTCTGTCAAAGCCACCCCTACCTCGCGGACTACCTCTGTTCCCTCCTCGAGGTCCACGAGGGAATTTCTTCTGGTAAGGTTGGTACTGCCTCCTCTCTCCCCCCCGGTACTCCTCTTCCCCTTCTTCCCCTTCCTCCATCCCCTCCTCATTCCACTCGTAGCTCCTGTTGTTGTATTGTTCTTCAGGAGCCCACTCCCCTTCCTCTTCCTCTTCGTATCCACCGTTTCCTTCGTACCCTCCATTTCCGTACCCCCTCATATCCTCATCCTCCTGGTTGAAATTCCTCCTAGAGTCCTCTTGGTCGTTCCCGAACCCCTGGTTTCTCCCACGAAACTGAGGAGGTGGATTTTGCATGTTAAAGTCCATATGGAAATTATCATTGCGGTTTCTGCCCCCGTCGTTGAACTGTCCATCGCTTGGACCCCTGAACATGTCTTGTGGAGGCCGGCTGAAGTCCCTAGGTGGTCCTGGTGGTCGCATGAACTGGTTCTGCATGTGTCCTCCCATGTCTGGGGGGAAGTTGGGCCGGAAGTTGTCTGGCCCCGGGTGACGGAACATATCTGGGGGGCCAGATGGAGGTGGCGGGGGCATCCTCTGGTTCTCCATCCCCATGAAGTTGGGCGGAGGCTGCATCACCAGCTGCCTCATGTCTTGGTCTTGGTTACCTGCAAGGAATGTACTTAAAAAGGCTATATTAAAATACGAAATGTTGCTTAATTACATGGTTGCTTTCACTCCAGTTGGGTATAGATTATTTATCTCCCAACAAAGATTTTTTAAACATTAAAAATATCTTTTTTACCTGGAGATAACAAAGCTCTTTTATTTGTTTCAAACCATGGGGTACAAAGTCAAAAAAAGTTTCTAATTTCTATCAAATAGTCTTGCTTGAGTTTAATTATGATTCAACAGCAAGATTGCTAAATTAGTAAAACACTTACCTAGGTTACCATGAGAATTCTGAGAGTCATCATTTTGGCTGTCGTCGTCATCCTTGTCTGCCTGTAACCAGTGAAATATAATTTATAGGCTTAGTCAAATATTTAGTTGTGAATGAAGGAAGATTTTGCTGATATCAGAACTGCATGGATTCATGCTTCTCCACACATGTCACATTAATATTGTAAATAAAAATTAAGAACTCTGGGAGGAAGATTACAAAGTTCTCAATGATCCTAGAATTCTTCCAAAGACTATTCAATATCAAAAGCTCAAAAATAAAGATTCCTATCAGAATTTAATCATTGTCTTAGTTGATCTGTAAAAAAGTGAACAACTTCAATCACGTTGCAGTGAAATAATGCTTATATCAAATCAAATCAAATCAAATCATATCATTTATTTGTCTTTCGGATTTTTACAAATCATTGACAAAGTCAACACATCAGCCTATGAATAGGCCTACGTCATATACATACATACTACACATCTAAGTATCTAGAGGATGTAAAAATTAAAATGATAAATTAACTTAACTTTTTTCCTTTTACGCTATCTATTAATAAAACATAAAAACATTTGAGAGCTTAGTAAATTTCTTAAAATGTAGGAAAAAAAAAAATAATGAAATAATATTAATTAGGAATAGTTAAATTCCAACAACAGTAATTAAATACAAACAAAAGTTTTTTTCAAGTTTTTTTTTTTTTTGTCAAGCAATCAAAGAAGTTAGACAAATTTGTGTAAATCATTTAAGAAACTAAATTTTAAATACCTCTAAAAATCTCATGTAAAATACAATATAATAATATTAGAAGATAATAGTAATAACATAAATAATAATAATAATAAAATAAAATAAGTGCAAAGATTACATTATGTTAAAATTTGATTTCACCAATTTTTAAAAAGTCATCTAATGTATAAAATGGGTTATCTAGTAACCAATTATAGAGTTTGTTTTTAAATTGATTTATTGAATATTTTCTAATCATAGGCTCAAAGATATTGTAAATTTTTAAAGATATCACCACATGGCTATCCAACGATTTAGTTAAGCGACAATATTGAATCACTGCTTTAGTTTTGTTTCGGGTATTATAATTATGAATTTTGTCTTTGAATTTTAATAGATGAGAGTTTTTTAATATATAAACTGCAATTTCAAAAATATATAAGTCTATGACGGTTAAAATCTGAAGCTGCCTAAAAAGTGGTTTGCAATGTTCCCTAAAATGTACTCCAGCCATAATTCTAATCACCTTCTTTTGGAGCAGTAAAATGTCCTGAATTCCTGAGCAGTTTCCCCACAGTATTAAACCGTATCGAATGATAGATTCAAAAAAGGAAAAGTACGCACTTCTGATGTAATTTTTAGGAATAATGTTTATAAGGCGTCTCATAAGATATATTACTCTTGATAGTCTCGTACTAATGTAATCTATATGTGAGCTCCAAGTTAAATGATTGTCTAAATAAATACCTAGAAATTTAGCATTTGTGACTAAATCAAGATTAAAATTATTTGGGTTGTTTTTTAAACTAAAAAGCAAATTTTGTGTTTTATCTGTATTGAGCAGAAGTCCATTGCATTGAAACCAATCAGAAGCCTGAGACATTGTTTTTGTGACTAATTTATTTAGATCATTAATATTGTTATTAGAATTAAAGAAGGTTGTATCATCTGCATAAAGTGTAATATTAGAATCTACCGCAAATGGTAAGTCATTTACATAAATTAGAAAAAGGAGAGGCCCTAGGACTGAACCCTGTGGAACGCCCCATCTTACTGTAACCTCATTAGACCATTGTCCATTAACCAGCACAGTTTGCTTCCGATTACTAAGATATGATTTGAAGAAATCTAGTGTTACCCCTCGGAATCCATAATAATTTAATTTTGTATTTAATTTATCTTGATCCACGCAATCAAATGCTTTGCTAAGGTCGCATAATGTGACCTGAGCTAAATCTTTATTTTCAAATGCCGATATTATTTTTCTTATTAAGCTATCTAGAGCATCAACCGTGGATTTATTCCTTCTAAAACCAAACTGATGGTTACTCAATATATTGTTGTTTTCTAGAAAAGTATAAATTTGATCATAAATTAATATTTCTATTAGTTTTCCAATAACAGGTATGACCGATACTGGTCGATAACTGTTTGGTTGGTCTTTTGGACCTCTTTTGTAGATGGGACGGACTCTAGAAATTTTAAGAATATTTGGAAAAATCCCTTTATTTAACAGGCAGTTTATACAGTAGGCAAGAGGCTCTGCCAAACTATGTACTATGTTTTTCAATAAATTGTTTGATAAATTATAAATGTCACGACTATCTGATCTATTCATCTTTTTAGCTGCATTTAAGACATCTCTAGGTGTGATTTTCTGCCAAGAGAAGGTGATGAGACTGTCAATTTTTCTTCTGTTTAGAAACTTAGAGCTTGATTGACTATTTATATTAGGGCTATTCCCAATTTCCTTTTTAATTTCATCAATACAGTTGATAAAATAACTATTAAAGGTTTCAGACTCAATTTGAGTCACAGAAGTGTTTTTGGGCTCTGTATACTAAATACTAATGCATGGGATAGAAAAAAAAATCTAACATGATCTTTAAAAGTACATTTCTAAAAAGATTTTCAGTTGTACCATGTTGGAGTCCTGATCCTCAGGGTCCACCTCAGTTTTAGGCACCTCGTCGTCGAGGTCAATGTAAGGTCGGACCTCGTTGAGTTCCTCCACAGCCCCAGAGTTGATGTATCTAGCCAATGCCTCGGATCCCTTCTTGATAGCGTTTGTCAGATCCTCATCCGCTAGAAAACATACATGATTTTCATAAAATATTAATAAGATTTTAATGGTCTGCAAAAACATTAAAGTCAAACAGCTATTGCTAATATCTTAGAATGCAGAGGATAGTTATTTGAAACATATTTTTTTAAACAGCTGTGTTGGTTGCAACAACTACTTAATTGGTGACCTTTTAAAAAAGCTTCAGGCTGTTTCCTCTTAAAATAATGTTTTTGGCTCAATGAGAAATGAGTCATATTTAAAAAAATATCAGAATAAGAATCATTTATAGTCTAGTCGTTAACACCAAAATGCAATATAATTCATTTTGATAGCCCCAGGATTGCTTTTAGCGAATTTCCCATATAGGGAATTAGCTATTACCATAGTACTCATGGTAAAACCTGAACCCGGGACTGATTTACTTTTTTGTTTTGAGGTCCTTAGAGGCCAAAAACACTATCCGTTCAAATTCATATACCGGTACATATATATATATATATATAAATATCCAATTTTGATGAAATTTGGTATAAACATGTAAACCTACATTTATTCGAACGAGTTCACAAACCAGCATGATCGGACTATGGAAACGGGGGTTTATGGGGGGTTTTATGGGGTAAAAATAGGTTTTTCCCATTTTTGATCCCAAAAACACAAAATTTCACAATTTCTTTCCAACCCATTTTGTAGAGCTTAAAAAAACAAATCATTTAGTATATTGAAGCGTTAGGAAATATACATGTAGGAAATTCGCTTAGTCTTCAGGTTTGCTGCGGCGGGGGTATTAATGACTGATAATGGTAAAAACGTACCTTGTCAGACAATCCTTAACATGTACTGTAGTGCCTTTCTGTAATTGTTTTGTGTTAAATGTTTGTTATGTATTCTGACGATACCTGCAGAAGTGGATCCTTTTGTAACCCTGACAATAGTGGGGTTAAAGAATTGCCGAAACATATGTAGCAAGTAAAATTTGACGCTACAGTACATGTTAAGGATTGTCTGACAATGTACGTTTTCACCTTGATTAGTCAAAATGCAAAAGACATGGTCAGCATTAAAGCTAGGTTTATTAAATATATATTTAAAAACTTAAAAATTATAATTACGACAAAAGATTTACAATTCAGTCAAGTATTCAACATTAAGGTTAACGAGGACATGCAAAACCAATCATAAACCAACTATTAAACGATGTTTACTATTAGTTTGTGGGGTAAAAATTAAACATATAGCTAGCGTGCATCTGGCAAAGATTGTAGAAGAAACAAGACAACAACTACCACCAACATGCAGACATGAAGCTTCAATAACCATGAAGTCTTGTACTTACGTTTCAGAGAAATTCCCCGTGTGTAGTAAGGTTCAAAACCTTGTTTACACTGTGAACCGTATTTTTGTTAAGGTACTCATTCTCTGGGACAGAACCTGCTTAAGCTTAAACCTACCCTACCCCTTCCCATCATCCTCCTATCTTTGTCAAAGCCACAAGTCTACCATTGCCTCTTCTTGATTCAAAAGGGAATTTTCCGTAAGATTGGTACTGTCTCCTCTCTTCTTCGCAGTATATTCTCCCATTCTCTACCTCCTCATTTCCTCTTCATTCTACTAGAAGCTCCTGTTGTATTCAATTATTGACAAAAAAGCAATCCTTCACCAGATTAGCTGCATAGACATTGTGATAGTACTTTTATACTGTTTACTGATTCAAGCACAAAATATCGCATATGCAGGCCTACAGTATTTGTATTCTTCAAAAGTCAGGGCCTGACTCTCTTGCACCCAGGTGGATGATAAACTAAACGGAAGTCTGTTGAACATTACATGCCAAAAACGTATCCCCTTGTATCCTTATCCTCATAATTAAAGTTTCTCTTAGAGTCCTTTGGTTTATTCCCAAACTCCAAATTACTCCTTGGAAACTGGGGAGGAGGGGTTTGAAGGTTATTCAAGTAATTCTACTTCCCAACAACAATTTTTCCAATCTAAACTCTAAAGGATAATTAATTAAGCCAGAGAGGAACAAAATATCACCTAACTATTAATTTTGTTTGTGTGGTGAATAATATAACACATACCGTGCACCTAGCAAAGTGGAAGAAAAAGGTAAGACGACTACCACCAACATGCAGACATAAGACTTCCAATGACACTGAAAATCGCTCAGGAAGTACTTACGTTTCAATGGAATTTCCTGTCCATAAATAATCAACTTTTCTGGCTCAATATCAGCAAGAGGAATTACTCCAGGCTGGTTGACTATCAGCTGATTAATCAATTCAATAGGGTCGAATCCGTCTTTGTCATCTGTGAAAACCTTTGTACTCAGTCCAAGGCATTGAATTATTGCTGTTAGGAAGACAGATAGGGAAAAGGAGAATATTGGGAGCGAATTGGATAAATAAAACAAAACGAGAATAAGACATTTGAACATGAAACTATGAATTCACATTTTTGGGAAAGGTACATGGATAGTTATTAACATCAGCAGGAAAGAGAAATCAGGAGAGAAAAGAAACCATACATGGAAAATCAAACTAAGGGTGGGTGGTAAACCTAATACTCAAAATTATAGAATAATCCAAAGAAACAAAAGGGATATAGATAAAATTGACAAATACAAGGAGAATCTAAACCAATAATAAGAGGATGGTGATTAAAATGAAACAAACAAAACAATAGGAGCCAATGAGTAACACGATAAATCGATTCCACAAACAGTTTGTCTAATTGAATAAACATCAGTAGCTATACTGAGTTTTATAACAGGAGTTGTAAAATCTTGTAATTTAAAGTAACAAAAAAAAACTATATAAAACAGTTGACAAAATATTGCAATACACAAGTGTTTTGAGGGGGAGAAAATTTGACCTTAAGAAGGCAGTCAGTGATAGTTATAAGGAGATCTCATATGTGGGAATAAGAATTGGAACAGAAGGAAAAAATATGAGCAAAAGGACTAGACCTAATGAAAAAAAAAAAAATTACCACACTAAGTGGTAAAATAATGTTTTGTTTCAATAATAAAGAATGTGCAACTATATCATACAGTAGATTCATAGAACAGCATTATTCTTTTATGAGTTTTCTTCCCCTTGCAATGCATGGACATAGCAGCTAGTAAACATTAAAATCACAGTATTATTGAGCTGAATAACCGTTAAAACTGTAAAAACCAAATTTTAGGATCCATAAAAATTTTAAAAACAAGAACTTAAAAAAACTAGTTTTTGCTAAGGATTGAACTGGATTCATAAGAGTTTCTCGTAAATTGAAATCCTCAAGTGCAAGAAACAGTAGTTACTACTATGTATGGCCCAAAGTGGCGACTTCTCTTAACAAATTGATCACTTTTATGGGTCTTATTTTAGTAATCCTTTAGAAAACTACAAAAAATGTCACCACACCATCTCCAACTGTAGCATTGGTCCAGTGAGCTTGGAAGTTCTTGGGAATCGGCTTAGAATATGGAACCTGAAACAAGACAACATTATTTAAGATATTTGTTCTTCGAGCATTGGTTTGGTAAAATTCCTAAAGGCAGGTCTGTACTTGCCTAAACACAAAAGCATGAAAGGGTGTTTGTCTACTTGTAATTTAGCAATTGCCAACAATTGCCGTTTCTCTCTCTGCGTTGAAATCACATTGTACAAATATTTTACATTCTCATAAAACAGATTGCTCGGAAAATGACAAATGTGTGATCTTGGATATCAGCAAATATTAACTCAAGAAGTTTGCACTTGTAAAATATTCAGCACTTGGCAAATTAAGCATGTGCGGACCTGCCTTAAATAAAATCTACTATTCTGTATGAATAGGTTTATCTTCTTCACTAACATATAAGAGGATTTTTTTTAAATCAGTTACAGATATAAAAAAATTGTTGAGTTTTTTTAGTTTCTACACTAGTGCCAATTTTAATTTAATACAATTGCTTTAGAAAGGGAGCAGTCCAAACCCTCGAACTTTTTTGATTTTAAATATATCGAGGGATGAATCTATCCCTTTTACACCGGAGCCTAGCCTGACTAGGCTAGCAATACACCCAAATGTATTCACTTCACATCCAAATTTATTCACACCTAAGTAATGATATTATTGATTGTTGTATGAGTACCTTTTTAAGGATGACCTTAGACTTCTCGTCGGTGGAGTCAATGTCCAGTCCGGGTATCTTGCCTTCCTGATCTACAGCAGTGCTCAACAATTCTACTTTGTCTTCCGGACCCATGCCTGGGATTACACTCAGGTCATCTGTCAACATAACCATGGCCATGATACTAAACAGTTATAACATCAGGTGTTTTAATAACGTATTTCAAGTTATAATTAACATTTGGACTTGACGCTTGCTAATTCAAAACGATTACTGAGTCAAGTCTGAAAATAGCCGATTTAGTGGATAAAGGGAATACCATTAAAAAAAGAGTCAAACTAGGTCATCAAAATTCACGTACAATTCCCCGTTTTCCCTGTTACCAGGTCGGCTGGACACCGTCTTCTGTAATCGCGAAAAATCTTGAATATCACCTGTCCTTGTAGACATCATCATCATCTGCAGTCACGGAAACACACATCAATGTATCCTGCGGTCACAAAAATGTCATCATCGTCTTCCACAAAGTGTATCAAATATCAGTACACCAAATTTTGGTAAAACCCCCAACTATCTTAGTTTTTTTACTATCCGAATGTGGTACGGTCCCAATTGATACGGATGTAGTTTTTAACCAATTTAGACTGAAAAGTGTCAGTTAAGTCAGCTCCCTCACCCAGTTCGCCGTCGTCCAGCCCACTCATGTTGGCAGGTAAAGTGTTGAGGTTGTACTTGTCTCTCATTGCGTCCCCGGGCCTGTTGCGGGTCCAGAACTTGCTGGAGTGATCGTTGCTGCCACTACAAAGTATGTGGCCCAGCGGGTGCCAGGCCAGTGTCCACACAATGCTGTCGTGAGCCTGTTCTATGGCACCTACCTCCTTGTCAGCCCTACACAGCAATATTAAAGTTACCACATATACAGGATTGGCTTTTAATTTTTACTCCCTTATACAATGAAGTCTAGATTACCATTGCAAATGACAATAAAAATGCCAAAAAAGTAAAATTGCCATTATTGCAACAATAAATACAAGATCATGCCATTCTCATCTATTCAGCAACATGTCTACGTTTACGCCAAAATAAAGAGTTTAGTTTATTGTTGCCACTGCTGAGCGTAGGAGCAGAAATGTCGAGATAAGCGGCTGCTAAACCAAACTGCTCTCAAAACACAGTCGGTAAAAAAAACAGTAATATTTTACGAGCGAGGACGGATAATCTGATTATCGATTAATGCAAGGTTGGTTAAGAGGGCCCTAACCCCTACTATACTTGCATTCAAAACAAAACACACAATATAAAATACAAATACAGACCCGACATGCCAGAATAGTATAGCTCCATCAGAGCCTCCACTACAAAACAGTCCCTCATGGTAGGGATGCCACGCTACAGAACTGCTCTCCTTTTTGTGACCTCTGAATGTCTGCACCTGAACATAAAAAATTCATTGGTCAAGTTACAAAGTATTCTGGAAATAATAAAGGAAATCAGGTAGGTACATTAGGAATTGGTTGGGGAATACTTTCCTTTATTAAAGGCAGTCCATAAGAGTTAACACATTTCTCTCTATGACCATTACCAATACTAACCATGATAAGAACACAACTGGGACACACAATGTGGTGATTTAGTGTGCTAATGTCGACTAAATGATTCCCTCTATTTAGGATGGATTTTACAATCCATGATTTATTCTTTAGTTACCCACAAAATTTTACAAATAAATTGTTAAATTCAGTTCAAATGTGTTTTAAAATTGGTTGAATAAAAAGGAAGGAAGAATAAATGACACACCTTTGCATGGGCCTGACTGAACTAAAATTAAAACTGTCTGCAGCTGGCATGTAGTATTTTAATCTATGGTGAAACCTGTGTAATATAACTAAAATCGTACCTCCATGGACAGGTTGCGCACATCAAACAACTTGAGCAGGTGGTCCCGAGACGCAGTGATTAGCCAGTTACCATTGTTGTTCCACTTGACGTCCATCACAGTGGACTTGTGTGCGTGTCTGTGAGATGAGAAAACATTTCACTTAGACATAAACTTCTTCAACAGAAACTGTTAATTTTAATTTCAAACCAGTTTTCAAGACACAGGAGTGACATGAAATTCCCATGAATGGAGATTATGTTGCACAACTATGATTTGATTAAAGGCTATAGAGATACAGTAGAACCTTTGTTTTTGCCTTAGCTTTTCTGATCCCTTGTTGGAACTCAAAAATAAAATGTATTTCTTATGGCACACAATGGAAAGACTATAGCACATCTCACAAGCCAGTTTCTGACGTAGCATACAAAATCAATTTACAAACCATCCAAATTTATTTTATGTTAAACTAAAAACACTACTGCTCTGGTTGAGTTGTCTAGCGTTTAGACAAGCTTAAATTACCTTGGTAGTATCTTAAGACTTGAATTACATGGGTTATTTAAAAAATAAGCTAAAATAAGATTTTAACCTCTTTTAAAAGAAATAAACAAATTACACAAGGTTAAATGGAGTTAAATTGCTTTTTTTGATGTCACTTGGTCAATCTGGTTTAGGATCGAATCTGATGTAGCTTAAAATGAGGATTTCTACCGTAAAAGCAATAAGGGCTATGGTAGTTTTGTAATGTTAAAAAAGTTCCAAATTTCAGCTACATAAGAAATACCAAACTCAATCAGTATCCCAATGTAAATCAAATCCTATTAAAATTTCTGTGGACACTAGACTGCTTGACCTTGATAGGACAAAAACTTTAAACATAAGTAGGTAAACACGCTTAATGTTATTAGCCTTTTAAAAATGTTGGACCTTCCTTAATAGTTTTGCCACAAGCAGGTTAACCTCACACTAAACAACAATGGTCAACCAAAAGCATGTAGTAGTTGTACACTTTTTCAGAACTCACAACGTAGCCAATGATTGCCCGGTCTTGGGGTCCCACAGTTTGACAGGTTGTTGGTTGTCTTTGCTGCCAGAAACAATCAGTCCCTTCTGAGGATGCCAGTGGACACACTTGACATCTGCTCCGTGACCTACAAACATGTTCATTCTAATATGCGTACATAATACAACCTATTCTTTTTGCAAGAACGTATCAGACCAAAGCCTATGATGAAATAAAGTCTTCACACCATTCTCTAGCAGTGGCGGTTCTAGGACCTTGTCTTGGGTCTATTGGGGAAATGAATACAAACCCTTTAAGAAGCGCCTTTATAAAAAATTCAGTCTGGAAATATTTGAATTTCGGATAGTTCACGTAGCGGTAGACTATTGCGAGCGCGTGGCCAAGTGAGCTGACTGAGTGAGAGAGAGAGAATGAGACAAAGAATCAGCTTGGAGAGAGAGAGAGAGAGAGAGTAGCGTCGCCGCTGCGCGAGCGATCGTAGTGGCGGCCTCACAAGTCACACCCCCAAGAAGCAAATTTGGTATTTTAAAAGCAATTTGGTGGCTTTCTAAAGCCATTTTTAACGTCTAGAACTGTGACGAAAAAACTCCAATACATTTAGAGGACAAAATGAATTTATTTTTCCAGGGTCCAAGGGAGGGGCTTTAGCCCCTATACCTCTGGATCCGTTATGGTTCTTAAGTCAATAGAAATCAAATCAATTGGTACATGTATTGGCAAATTGGTAGACAGAAACTTTGACTATTAAGTATACAACTAGACATTCCATCCCCATATTAAAGTTGTCGCCAGTTTTTAAAATCAAAATTGTGTAGTTGATGTGCGCCACTGACAGATTGTGCTGATCTAAATTACTAATTTCTGTCGGATACACAAACTTGTTTACCAAGTTAAACTAATGGAATGACTAGTTGTGAGCTATAGCAAAGCAACTGTTATGACCCATCAACTTGGTCGGCAACAAACAATAAGGTAGAGAATTGAACTTTCAAAACTAGCACATTCTGTGACTTGCTCATACAACTAAATTCTTTTTTAATAAGAAATTGGCGCCAGCTGTCTTAAAGATGGGATGTCTACTTCAGTATCCAATAGTCAATGACAGAGGTAAGATCCAGTGTTTTAAAGGTTGCTGGAGAGTTTATTCAACATGTTGGATTTGTTCACTCATACTTGGATTAACTTGGGTTTTCCAATAGAATGAACGAATTTTATTTTACACTCAATAGGGTTTGAAAAGACCCCTGACAATTTTTAGAGGTATTTTGCAAGACTTTGTAAGATCCAAAAAGGTTCTTGCTATGTTACTACAGTATCTAGTATTGAGCTGTCATTAGAAAACATAACTTGTCTGGGTTACCCGGTCATCTGTTTTAAAATTCTCACTTCACTGTACTTCCTGATTGTTTACTCACAGTTGGTCAACTCCACATCAACTCACTCTCTCTGCTTCAACAAAAGTGTTCGTCACAGTGCTAATGGAGACCTGTTGCTGAGTTGTACCAGTATTGTTTTATCTTATATTTTACTGTACATACAATAGTGGTGATTTTTTTTATTTTTGTAAATTACTTGCTATATATTGGTTTATAAACATTAGAAAGCCGATGGTTTGGTATAAGAATAGCTTAAAACCTTGAATAGAGTTGACCACAGAGAAACTTTATGTTATCTGACCCTTCTGTGGCTGGTTTAGGTCGAGTAACCACAACTCTACTGTAATAGCCCAATGACAAAGTGGCTGCTGAGTCCAGGATCAATTACAGGAATCAAGCCATCAACCTTGTTGGCAGGCACATACTGTCTAAGTAGTGATTAAAAAGTTTTATGAAAAGCAAATTTTTGATACATCTCAAATGTAAAATTTGTAATTTAAATCAATCTTCATACTTAATACCAATTTTAAATAGTTTACTCCACAATTATTTTAATTCGCGGTAACAATATGGGTTAACACCATAAAAAATTCACCGAAATGATCAAAAAAGTTTATGTGTATTTGTAGAAGGAGCAAAAACAATAAAACAACCTCAGCCAAATCAACAGATATTAGATACTCTTCGTCTGCCGCTCCACTTAAATTGTTTGACTGTAAATAAATGCTTTCCATAGCAACATGTTGTGTACAGTAAACTTTGACATATTCTTCTGAATTAATTTTTGAGCTAGGGAGTCCCAAATCTTGAAGCGCTTATCAGTATATTTTTAAGGCACCAATGCTGCAACTCAAACTATATAGCAAAAACCTCCAGAATACGAAGCACTAAAATAAATACACTTGGTAAATTGATGGTGGAAGAGGAGCCACTAAGGTTGGTGGTGTAGTTTATGTAAGGTAATGAAACCATTGGGTGGGATATTACAACTAGAGTAGGGGGAAAAAGCGGAATCCACCATTGAGATGTGGAGGTGGGACATGCTCAGGGATAGGAGAAGATGGATAGGCATAGTTGGCCCCCAAACCCCGAGATAACCAGAAGGAAAGAGGTTAAGTGTGTACCCTTGATAGATGGAGACAGATATATTACGACAAGACACAACAGGGTGCGTAGTTCAAGGCTAAGATGAGATTTTAATGAATGATGTTCAGAACTAAATCATCAGGCTTTATTCAGAATCATTAATTACAAGCCTGACAAATGCAGAAAGTGAGCTCCATTCTCAATTATTGGTCAAAGCCATCAAACAGAGCTTCAAACCTTTCTTATAAATAAACCTGTGGCCTTCATATTCAAAAAATCACTTTTTTACCATCAAATTTCCACTGCAAAGTAATCTGGTTAATGATGTTATGCAACCAATCGTTAATTAATAACTTGCCTCTTAGTATTCTTTCCTCGGCACATCGCTGGAAGTCCCATATCCTGATAGTTCCATCATCAGAGCACGTCGCAAACTTGCTGTCATTTGGGCTGAAACTGAACATCAATGTGTTGTTTACATACAAAATATTAAACAAAAACTTATATGATGTCATTGTGCCCATATTATTGAAGCCAATATGCTTTGCAACAAACTTTAATGATCTGCCAACCAGTGCCACCATAGAACTATTGCTGCTGTACATTAATTTGTAGAGGTAAGAAGCGGCCCAGGATGACTTGCTGAATAATATGGTTTAATTTACTTGTCTGTCGGTTATGGAACGTCATTTAAATGGGGACTGGTTTAAAGATAATCAGACTACAATTTTCAAATGTCACATACTTGAAAAGAGATCTTTGGTAAACAAGCTATCACAAACATAAAACACGAAAGAATGGAAGAACATTATATACAATTGGCCACTACGATGAGGCGGAGATGCGTGGTCTTGGCCTTTCGTAGTTTATAACATCCTTCCGATCTTTTGTCTTTTATGTATATTGTGACCCTTTGTGTATTTACCGAAAATCTTAACATGAGTAATCTGACTTTTGAATTGTAGCCTGGTAAAATTTTTATCTTGAAAACGGTCGCCATTTAGACATCAGTTGGATGACGAACAGTCAGGTAAATTAAAGCATATTAATTTGAAAGTCCGAAAATTTTATCTCAGTCACAAAGTATTTCATTCCAAAGCATCTAAATAATTGTAATATGTAAATAGGAATAGTAAATAGGAACACAAAGCAAAAAACTAAGGATATAGTAAAAAAGAGACGAATGTCGGATGGTTCGGAATGAAGAGATCAGGAGAGTTTTTAGGGCAGCTGAAGAGGAATAGTAGGATGATTTGGACATGTGAAAAGATATATTTTAAGGAAAGTGGAGTAAATGGAAAGAAGGCCAAAGAGAGGAAGACCTAGAAAAGGGGTGATAAGTGAGGTGAAGGACCCATACAAAACTTTAATGGGTTTGGACCGCTTTCCCTTAAAAGTGTTTGACTTGATACTTCATTACAAAAATGCCACTGGCGTAGATACGAGAAAAAAAAAAAAAAAAGGGGAATGTGGAGAAGCAAGAAGTGAGTTGACATATTGTAAAGGGAAAGTAAATGTTAGAGAGACTGAAACCCAGGAATAGCCAAAACAGAAGACTATACCAAGTATGTACATGTAACCTCAAACAAAATCTCATGATACCACAAAAATAATTTTTTTAGTTTTTCTTTATCATGGGAACTAGTTGTAATTATTATTATTGGTGATAATTTTTGTATACGGCTAATGATGTATAGTTAACATGGCCAAAGATCAGGGCCCATAAGACTTTGTCCACACCACGTGGCTGTTGGAGCAAATTGTTTTACCCAAACTAAATAGCTATTTAAAGCTCATGAAATTTTATCTTTACCGTCTTTTATTACTGACTAATTTAGTTGAACACGCACCTATTCCAGAACCATTGGTTTTAACTACATATAATAATGGTGACTGTTACAAAACATGGCTTCGCAGCCATGACATCAAATATTTTTACTCAATGTACTGTTACATTTTGCTTATTCGGTTAAAAATGCTTAAAAGGAGTTTGAACACTCTTCAATGTGTATGGATGAAAAAACTGACATTTTTACCTTGGTGTAAAACATACTAATTCATTAAAATATGCTTGTCAAGTGGCTTCTGCGGTGAATATACAACATTTTGTTGGTACTTCATACAGGATATTGATTTCTAACAAAATGTTTATACTAATGTTATTGGAGTGAGTTTTGAGGTGTGATAATTGCTTTCATGTAGTCTTGTAAGACACCTATTAAAGCACTAACAACATAGTAGCTTGTCAATTAAGAAGGTTAACAGTGTAACTATATTAATTATTTATGAAGCTCTTTGGTTTTAATAATATTCATTTGGTTTTAAGCCAATAGTTTATTCAATTATTATTTATAAATACAGTAGTAATTTTTTCACCAATCATTTACGAGTTAAGTTCAAAGTAAACTGCAAGAATGTTGATGCCTTGCTCTTGAGGAAGCAACATTTAAATTGTAGTTGTGTCACTGATCTCCCCCTCCCCCTTCCCACTCACCAACATGCTCTCGATAAATCACGGCCAACAAGGTCCCGTTGTGGCCAAGCGAGCTGGTTCAAATCTTACAACAGCCTTGTATTCTTTACTTCACCCTCTACTATTCTAAACTGTGAAGACACCATACACAGAAGCCAAAAACTAAGTGAGGGAAAATCAATGGGAGCGTTCATTTTCCCTCACATTGTTATTGGCCACTTGTGTGACCACAAAATTAATCGTTTGTTGCATACTTCGTATACCCAGCAAGAATAGAAGAGGATAATTTGAAGGAAGATTTGAGCTTGCTTGCTTGGCTGCGGTGTGAGCTCGTTGGTGGTCTTGATTTGAGGATAACCCTCCTCGTACAAACCGGTATTTGTAGATGGCCCAGCTATCTAGCACAATACATTGAAAACTGGATTTTCACGATAACTTATTGCTTCTTTTATGAGCAATACTCTGAAAAATTTATATTCTTAATTTACTGAAGCTAAAAGAAATTTTGAAATTTGGCCTTATCTACAATTACGAAAAGGGTTGCTAGCCTAGTGGTTAACGTCTCAGACGTTACTCGACCTCCAAATGCCTCAAAATTTGAGAGCTTTAACCACTTTTCCGAAACGGGTTTTGTGATTCCTACATTTAAAATGACACTCGCATGGACACAAAAAGAGGATGTAATGCTAGTGGTAGGGGTAGGGTCTATTACCTGAATTATTATTATCTATTATCTGAATGACGACCATAGTATTTCATGAGCCGGGAGATAGTGCAAGGGCCAAAAGAGCACTGTAATTTTCCTACAGAATTTTTTTTTTCAGGAATATAAGATATTGTTAAACTGTCTAACAACAGTTTTGACATCTTAGTGAAGCGCAAGATTGACTCAATATTTCATAAGGTGACTGAATTTCGGGCAACAGGGTCTGTAACCAGTGGTAAATCTACTGGGTGTCAACATTCAGGGGTTATTTAGAAAATTCTTAAATGAGTTTTTTGCCCTTTTTATAGGAAAGTGGTGCTTAAGTCATTGCCATTTGGCAACACAACATAATGCTAACATCCTATGTAGACTTTTTGGTATTGAAACTTTTAGATGTGGGAGTTATGTGATAGGAATAATAAGATAATTATGTTGTTTCAACAGGACTGGGCTGCGGAAAACACAGCCAATGATTCAAAGGGTGGTTTAAGATGGATGTTCCCTCATCATTTAATCTTGCGTTTAGTGGGCACTCCCAGGCTTGATATCTCAGCATGTGCTTGTTCTTTTGAGTACTCAAATACCTATGTACACAAGCTTCAAAACTAAATAATCTGAATGGTAATTAAAGCAGTGGCGGATTTACTATAAGGCACACAAGGCACGTGGCCGCGGCATGTGGCGGGCAGCACGGCGGCAGGCACATGGTGGTTAGGCTGCGGCCACACGAGTGTTTTTCCACGCACAATACAGCTTAAAATTAAAGTACTATAGCATTGAAACGAATAGGCGCCCGCTACTGTGGAAAAACCCACTGCGTTTGTGCGTGAAAAAACCGTATGGGTCTTATGTGATCGTTGCCTAGCGGTGAAGATGACTCACGTTCATGTCGTGACGTACAGAGGCAGACATAGGACTGCGAGTAGCGAGTACTGTCAGTGTGTCATTTCCAGTGCCTGTGTTGTATTTCTAGTTTGGCAGTTATATTAAGTAAAATTATTGTTAGCAGTTTTTATTGTTAAATTTAAAATCTTTCAAGCCTAAGTTATTTTAGAGTATAGTGAATTTTGTTGTTAACTGCATGCGAAAATAGTTAAGTCATTGTTTAAAATTTTGTCCATTTTATTAATTCTTGATTAAAGTATGCTACTCATAACTGATTGGCAATAAAAAATAGGCCTATTTATTACTTTTTTGTAATGATACAGGGGACGTGTTAACCCTTCCCCGACGTGCGAAATTGTGACATAGAACGGGAAAAAATGATAGAAAAAAAAATTAATTTTCCTTATTTGTGTTTTGTTTTACAAGTATACATAAAATAAACACAATGGAACACTTCATACTGTCAAAATAATTTTTTACTTGTTTTTAACTATGCGGATATATCCTCTACCCGTCCGCGGATGAGTAAAAAAGCAGCAGATATATCCGCAACTTGTCTTTGAAGATATAAACATGACAACGTTAGGCAATAAATAAAGAACAATATGTAAACAATAAATAAAGACAACATAGTGTTGAGCACGAAACGTTTAGGGGCGAGCGTAGGAGAGGTGGGTGGTGCGCTGGAGGGGGGGTGATGTGGGAGAGGGGTACTCCTGAGGAGACTGCTCAAGCACCTGCCAGTCTGCCTAAAGAGAAGGCGGATATATCCGCTTCCGGTCCGGAATATCAAAAACCATAAGCCGATAAATCCGTCACCCGTCCAGGAAGGGTTAAAAGCAGTCATAATTTTTTTTTGCAGAACAATATATTATGTTTATTTAATCTAAAATTTAAAATGTATTAATAACAGGCCCTACTTATTTTATTTATATGAAAACACTACCTTTTTTGGAACCGCTTTTGATTGTTTAACTTTTTCAGTCATTTTAAATTCGTAAATATGCATGAAGAAAATAATAATAATGAGTGAAAAACAAAAAAAGTTAAGTGTTGCAGCATTCCGCAAACTGTCAAAGGAAAAGCCTGAGAGAGAGAGACTCTTTCCTTTTTCGCAAAAAACAAAGGGGCGGCCGGCAAAACGGGCCTAGGGGCAGCGCCGTAGGTACGTCCGCCACTGAATCAAAGGAAACTGTAGGGAATGTAATGGATAATTTTGATGAAAGACTCGGAGTGCATCTACAGGGAAGGAGAGTTACTTTGTGTATGTGAAGTTATTTATAATTTACTATTACTTATATGTGGTATTTAGGAGCATTCGGTAACATTTAAGTGAACAGTGCAATGTTGATTTTTGTTTTGTTTTGTGGCCTTAGTTTTTATGCTAACTAGTATTATTAAATGTTGGAGTAGGTTGAGTTGAGCTCTGTCACATAATATCGGTGAGGTGATGCTGATGAGGGAAGTGGAAAACTTCCTCACAGTTGCCTGCAAAGCAGTTCCATTTCTTATCCTCAATCACCTTTGTATTTATAAAGTAGAATGACTAGTAGATGATTTACTTTCAGTGCCGTTTAATACACAAGAAATGGTGAGTATGATTTGGCTGTATAATTGAAATAATAAATGAATAGGCAGCTCAATATTCCTCTGAAAAATATCATGAGATCATCTTGCATTACCCTTAATTGGTGCAACATTATCACTTGTATGACCATGATAACGATTATTCAGGTTACCTATTTGTTTATATTATTTAACTAGACTAAATTACTTACCTTTTGATAGTTACTTAATTTATAGCAACGTAATACCAGGCCTGCAATAAACTGAAAGTAATAATAACCAATTTTCTATTCTTTTAACACAATTATGTGGAAATAATAAAAAAAATGTTGAATCCAAAATATTTATTACACAGCTGTTAAATAATTAATTTTTAGAATATACAGAACACAACTACCAACTAAAAAAAAAAATACTTTGGGATTTTTAGCTCTTGAGAAAAGTATTGGATTAGACACTGTAATAAAAGTATCTTGTAACCTACCGGTATATTAAAAAAAAATTATGACAGCTAGCCTCAACATACTACTGGACCGAATTACACGCAGGTTGCACCAAAAGAAAGGTTATCGGTTCTAAAGCCTATGTGCAGGTTTTATTTGTATTTTGAGAATATTTACGCTAATTGGGTCAAAAATGGAAATTCAACTTTTCTTATGGAGATTTAACATGGGGCTAATTCTATTTATTAATAGACAAGCATGTTTATTGAAAATATTTTTTCTCAGCTCCTGTGCATCACAGGGAAAATCTACCCATACTGTTAGAAATATATTTGCCTGAAGATGTGCAGAATCCCTTTATAAATAAAAATAAGCTCAAAAATAAGCACCAAATATGATTTTAAAATTTAAAAAAATAACATGGGCCTTATGGGTAACAAATAACAACAAAATATAAATAGAAAATCAAAACAAATGGAAGAAATTCCAATCACATGTTTATTTACAGCGTGGGGTGGAAATAGAGAATTTTGCACAATACATACTTTTGGTTGAGTTTTCAACTACGGGGAGGGCGAGCTCTAGTAATATTTTAAAATGTATTTTACTCAGTTATTTGTTCAATATGTATTTCATGCAAAGGAAAAACATGGATGGAGATGGGACTTTTTATTACTGGAGCACCTTAAAGTATAGTAGCCTACGACTAAGCAAAAGCCTACAATCAGAACATAATAGTTCCATAATTAATCCAACTGTTCTTTTGACAGAATAATGATTATTAAAAAAAGTCACACATTCATTCATGAATGATGTCTTGGCGAATTTTGTTCTGGTTAAATGTAACTTAGTAATATTATCCCCTATCTTACAGAACACTACAGACAGGCCTACTCTCAAAACATGCTCACTGACAAATTATACAAAGGAAAGTACGACTATTGATTAAAACAAGGATAATGTGAGAATGTATAAATAATGTACCATGTAATTTATTTTTGACTAAGTTTACAACTAACTTATAAAAAAAAACTAGATAAGTTTTCCACAATTGCTTCTAATTTTGTGGATTAAGAAATAAAATATACTTAACTAATTTTTATTTGACAGCATAATAAAAATCTATTAATTAGAATGCCTTCAAACTAAAATCATCAGTTACTTTTCAACAACTTCAGTGGTAGGCACTAGAAATTATATGGAAATTAATTTTTGCCTCAAGTCTTTCTTGTGGAAAACATTACCAAAATTTAAGTTTTATTTTTCTATTTCAATGTCACACTTCTGAATGGATTTGGTTTTCCACATTAAGATATTCTTATTTAAAATCCAAAGACCTAACTGTCTTTTTTGGTTAGAACAAAATTAGCATTACAGCAACATTAATTTTCAAAAACTCCTAAAAACTTTCAATAAAATATAACCATCTTGTGGTCTTCAAAATTTTATACTTATTATTTTTGCTCCAACTCTAAATTATAAGAAGCCATGATTATTCTTGTCGAAAATGGTACCTAAATGTAAGTTTTATTTTTATATTTTAATGATGCACTTCTGAACGGATTTGGTTTTCCACATTCCCACTTCAGTCCCAAAGGTCTTTTTGTTGGATACAAAAAGAATTAAAATACCTACCTACTAGTTAGTATGAGTATTACGGCAAAAGATTTAATTTCAATAAAACCTCCTCGTGATCCTTAAAATATTATACTTAATAATTGATGCTCTGACTCCAGTAAATGAGATAGCAAATTTAACGGTTTGATAAAATGAAATGTATCAAACAGAATATTGGATCAAAACAAAATTGCCAAATGTTGTTTGCTAATGTTTATGAAATATTTCTATGGCCTAATGTGATGTCCAATAACAAATCGTGGCCAGTAAATACTGTGTATTAAACACTTTAACTATGGTTTTGCATTTGGTTCAAAAGAGGGACGACAACAATTTAGTCACCCAGGCAATTCAAAATTATCGGGGTGATTAAACATTTTTTCATAAAAGGATGTTTTCCAACTTGAACAAAAAACAAAGTTTTTAAACATAACGAATAAAAGTTCCTATTATCAATTGTAAAAACCGAAACAAGTTACTTACTAATCAACACAAGTAGACTTCTCATCCCATTGTAAATTTTAAAGCTTTTTTTCTTGTCTAGTTCAAGTACGGACACTGGTCACTATTGACGACAAAATTATATTTGCTTGTTTCTATTATTTTGGGGTTAATTTCATGATTTGTGCTTTACTGTTGTTTGGTTATATAACTAGAGAGTGAGTTATTTTTTATGATTAGATCATTTTATTTGGTTAAACGAGGTTTCAATTGGAAATGACTAAGATAACAAGAAACAAATTGTAAACAAAACCTTACCTCTACAGTCCACCGGACGGAACTAACATTAAAATTGGCTTCAACTGTTTGATAAGAATGAGAAATCTACTAAGGGAGTCTATTTATCCATGCTTCAATTGACATTAAGTCTAACTAAAAACACAAAGAATGTGTGAATCATATTTAACTTGGGTAAAGAGTAACAAATGTTACTTATGTTGGCTTTTCAAATCAAAGTAGTAAAAAATAATTAATTGTTTAAAAGATTAGGCCTATACATGGACGTTTAGTAAGTAAATAGTATTTTTATTTTCAAACACAACATTGGCGAAATTTGTTAATTTATTATCTTCAATCAAATGAATACATTTCCAAAATTGTACTGGACACCCAGTTAATTTGATAGCCAAAATTTAATCTCAGAAATAATTTTACGTAAAAGTCTCTTTTTATGTGATTAGATAAGGGGTGTGCAGTTTAAAAATATTCAAACGCATATTTAAAACAATTTTATTGTCCAGAAAAGTTGACAAGACAGAAAGTTAAATATATAAATATATATTAAAATACTGGACAAAACATCACAGAAATATCACAGATAAGAATTGTCTCGCTGGGGTTTTGTTACGACTTTATTGTTACGCGAGCGAGACCAACCTGTCGTGGAAGGGAGGATCTCTTTATTGAGGAAGGAGACAGGTTCAGACATGTATACATGTGTACTATACTAGACTATATCATATGACTAGGGAGAGTAGAAGGATATTTATTTATTCCTATACAAAAACTATAGACCACGAGAGTAAAACAAGTGTAATTTTATCAGCTACTACAATCGAGCACCCTCAAATTGTTTGTAGGTTGTTCAGTTCGAGACTTAAGTGAAAATGTGTAAACTTAAAAATAATAAATGCAGTTAAAATTGTTAAAAAGACCCGAGATCGTATGACTAGGGAAAGGAGAAGGATGATTTATTTATTCCAAGATACAAAAATAGTAGGCCTAGACCACGAGAATAAAATATTTTCTAAGTTGCTAGACAATAAATCACCTGCAGTTTGTTCAGACTACTTAAATTAAAACGTTTCAACTTCTTGAATAATTCTATTGAAATTGCTTAAAAGATTGGATGTAAACCAAGAAAATTAATATTTATTTAAGATTAGGATGAAACATTTTGCAACTATTCGAACCGGAATTCGATAAAACAATTATTGAAATCAAAATCACTACATTGGAAATGCGGTACCGCATTTTGAAAGGTATAGAGCTGGCTTACCTAAGAGAATTAGTCCAGAGGCTGATTAGCCTACAATAAAATGATACAAAGCATAACAATAACAATGATAATCATCCTCAAATAGGATTTCTTCAGAGACTAGATCCAAGATATTTAAAATGTTCTTAATATACTCTCTGAACAAGTCCTATATTAGGACGAAATATCAGTGTGATGTTCATGTTTTGTAGCCTTTTATTGAGCAACCATCAAGCAGACTCTAAATTTTCTCTCGTAAGCAAGGTTAACTCTTATTCAAAATTCCTAATCAGCAACTTGGCTTTTCTAAAAAAAAAAAAAAGTCTTAATAGATACCAAGAGAGAACAACCGAAGCATGTTACCTCCCACCAAGATGAAACTTCAAACATAAATGCCCAAATGTGATACTATTGAAATGTTGAGGGCAAAAACAATACAACTTAATAATCAATATACAATAACACCTGTCCTGCTTTAGCGGAGCTCCTAGCGACATAAGGATGGAAATAAAATCTTTATTCATACAAAAATATACAGTAACAAATGGAGTTAAGAAGAAGAGGAGTCTACCTGATGCCTCGTATAGCCTCCTTGTGCGCAAGAAACATTTTGACGTTGTTCATGTTGGACTGCCAATACTTGACGTAGCCTGCGTGGTCGGCCGTCACCATCCACACGTCGTTGTGAGACCACACCATCGTCCTTACTGGACTGTCATGCGCCTGGAACAAATAATAAACATGCACTTGAGTTACCAAAGTCTACGTCTACTAACATCTTTGAATTGTTGTACACAATTGTTCCGCAATAAGCTGAAGCTTATTGAATCCTGTGGTAAAATAATTATTCATGATTCATAAAAATACTTTTTGGCTACAGTTGGATGTTTCTAAAATTTCCTAAAAATATATGTCTCCAGTTCTTAATTTAGCCTGGATACACACCGGTTGGTTGGTTGGTGCGACATGTCGTATGACACAAGGCCTGGTGCATATACGCACTGGCACTGATCCCCCGAGCAACGATGTTATTCAGCCATCTACAAAGCATGTTTTCAGTGGTTATACTTCGTTCATAAAATTTAGGCGGTTTGAGATGAAGTGATTCCATCCCCTCTACCCTCTACCTAACTCTAACTTTAAAACAACAGCCGACAGCTGATATTTAGATTAAGCAAAAAAAGGGTGGGGACCAAGGGAAGCTTCCCCTATTGATAATAATGTTAAGTTGATCGTGAAATATTTTTGAAAAGTATGTGATTATTGGACATTTATTTATTTAGTTAAGATTGTAAAGTTGTTGTGTATCAAACTGGCTTGATTACTCCACGTTTGTATCGGTCAAGCATATTTAAAACCCTGCACCGTCAGCTATTGACAACAATTTCTTGTCTTTTGAACACATTTTGTAGTCTATTCGATTGACCCAGTATAATGTCTCAAAAAAGTAAAAAAGAAACAATCACAAAAAAAATGCATGTCTCTTTCAATTTCTGCGAGACCAGCGTGTAACCCACATTATGGTAATAAGCTAGTTATTATAAAACATCTAATTTCAGAAACTTTGAGATTTATATTTTATTATAGCGTAGGGGAGTTGATACAAGAAAAAGTACCACTGAAGTTGTTGGAACAAACAGAAAAATGTCTTTCAATCAGCCAAAAAGCAATGACTCCTATGATAAAACCTTAAAAAGATCAAAAAGCTATGTCTAAGGTTTTAGATAAAGCAATACTTATAAAATAAATCTGTGTGGTTTACATAGACGTAGGTATGTTCATAAATTAAATATGTAACTAACTTTTAAAAATGCAAGAGGGCTTTTCTCCTGAATCCTTGAAATTTTGTCTTCCCAAATAACTACCTACAGGCGCCCTTGTTAGGTAGGACTCCCACTAGTTTGGCATTGTTATTTTGACAAGAAACAACTTCTTCCTTTAAACTCTAGTTGTAATGTAAACAAATATAAGAAATCTATCTCAGTTTAGTTGACTATTGTTCTCTATAGTCAAATAATGGGTGGCTATGGATTTCAATCTGAACAGAAAATAACATTCTACCACACTCTAGGGAAGTGTTTCAAAGCTTTCAAAGGTACCTGTAAAATCGTTTCAAAATTGAACGTAAGTCCGTTCCAGAGAGTAAACTCCCCAGACGAGGCCCCAGTGACCAGTCTACGCCCCTCCGGAGTCCACGCCATACAGAAGATCGGACATCTCATCTTATTGGTGGCGGCCTTCACAAACTTGGTGGTGACAGCGTTGATAGCGTTGTCCTCGTAGGCAGGGGGAGGTTGCATGTCTGGTAGATACAGGACATCAGGCTGCAGCGCTCTCCTGTCTCTAAAGTCCCTTTGCCAAACACGGGCCTTGAAACAAAAATCATGACTATGAATTAAGACGTTAAGACATACGCCTAAGATTATAAACTAGGACTGCTTCCAGAGCAGAGAAAAGTAGTTGAGCGGAGAATGGTGTTTTATTGTTTACTACTTCTTTTTTTCATTTCCCTCACTTTAAACTTAAAAAATACTGAACTTCTATTAACACAAGTAGATTTCTCTAATTGGCTAGGATAGAATACTCGTCTGTCCTACATCTGTCGATCTAAAAGTTCTAAAAAAACACTTAAACGGAGGTGAAGATGATATAGCTTAATCAGTCAAAACCGTTGAACAACTTCGTATCAACCCCTGGATTCCGAAGTAGAATCCGAAACGGTAATTAAGGGTTGATATCTAGGTTATAACTAGCTAGAACTGTACCTCCCTGTTTTAGATTAAGCAGATGACTAACCCTGAGGGTTAAAAATTAAAATGTAAATAAATGCAGGTCTCCGAAAATGCCTGAAATTATATCCCTGTGTTTTTTAAGTAGGCCTACTCCACTTTATTACGAAACAACGTGTAGCTAATCGAATTACACCAATATTTATCTTTACACAAATGTTCTCTTCACGTAAAAATAATTATGAAGCTCGATGGTGAAGGTTAATAACAATATATGGAACTGTGTTTTGCTGATGAATCCGCTCAATTTTGTGGATGCCTCTGCGAACGCTACCTAGTAATATCCACAATTGAGACTTAATATAGCTTTACTTACTTCTAACATTTTAATGATTGCAGAATTGTAATCTACAGTTTTCCTCATAGCCGATTTCCTCAAGCGTTTCCCATCAAATTCGGGGTCAAGCGCAGCCACTCCCCGCACATAAGGTCTGAATGGCTGAAAGAACGTGTGTCTAGGTCCAAACCGCTGCCCTTGGTGGGGTGGAGGGTAGCGATGACCCATGGGAGGGGGGACAGCCATGTTGCCTACAGCCGGGGGCGGCACAGTGAAGGCCTGACTGTTCGGTGTTATGGTTATCATTCTGAAACTAATGAAAACACTAGTTATATATGGTTTTTTTTTCTGAGCCAAGTATTTTGCTGAACACCAGACATAACAAATCTACATAGCCTTATGGGCATTGGCACGATAAAGTTTTAGCATCACACTTCTATGTTACAGTTTTGGCCTATTTTCAATTAAGACTAATATGCCTGGCTAAAGCCAATACAAATCATGAGACCTAAATCAAACAAAAAATTAAATGAATTAACGCTAAGCTTAATTTAAATTATGAACTTAAGTTACTCATGCAATTTTTTGTTTATTGGCTAAATTAGGCAATTTTAATTAATTTTTCGGCAAACACCGTTTTCACCCTGAAATTTACATTTAAGGTTGCCCTATTAAGGCATGTGAGGGTGGTAAGTTGGGCTTTAGGCAAATTCGGTGCTGTACTTAATAGTGTTTTGAAGTTAGGTTAGTAAGGATTAAGTTAAGCTACAGTAAGTCATTTATCTTAGAACTGAATTGTTATAATTATGGGTAATTATTTAGATGAGGGTGACCAAGCGTTCTATAGTAAGTTATATATCATTAGAAACTAGATTTTTACCTGAAAATAATGGTGCAAAAATTTTTCTGCTGCCACAAAAACTGAATTTACTACGATTTTTTGAAGTTTATTTTAATGTTTTATATTAGGAACATTGAATCTGCACTACAATGTTTACACTGTATAATTGAAGTTAATAGCACAATTCACATTTTTATTGATTGATTATATGCCATTTTAATATAAATATTACCCTCACAACCCACACTTAGAAAGGTAATTATGTTAATTTAAGTAGGCTATAACTTATGTATTATTTGATTAAAATTAATTAACATTAATAAACACCTCTAGTTCGGACATATTTAATCTGGATCTGGGGACTGGATTATGAACATTGAAGAAGGAATTCATTTAGTTCTTCTCTTCACTTAATTAACCGAATGGCTTAGCTTAGGTTTTGACCATTAACCGTTATGTCCCATCAGTATTTAGTGTAGTGGAAGTTTTAATAAAATGAATAAACAACAAATTGACACTATTCTAACCTAACCTAACCTAACCAAACTTCTCGTACAGTTTAAAATTTGTTTATAAGTTGAAAAAGACATGTGAGGTTGGTAGGTTGGATGTTATGTGGACTCGTGACTGTATTAAGTCCTTTGAAGGTAGGTTAGATTAGGGAAGTTAAAGTTTAGGTTATAATGAATCGAGTTGTTGATTTATATTATCTCCAGACTGTTTATGCACTTTGTAAAAAGTACTACAAACACAATAAATAATAATTTCAAAAATGCTGCGCATTTTTGAAATTATTATTTATTCTGTAAGTAGTACTTTTAACAAAGTGCATAAACAGTCTGGAGATAATATAAATCAACAACTCGATTCATTATAACCTAAACTTTACCTTCCTAATCTAACCTAACTTCAAAACACTTAATACAGTCACGAGTCCACAGAACACCCAACCTACCCACCTCACATGTCTAAATAAGAACTGAAGTAGTTCATAATCAACGCTCAGTTGAATTTATAAATGCCTCTACCTCCTTGTCCTCTTTGGCAATTCACAGTAAAGTTATGGCGACAGAGACCAGCCGACAAGATGCATTACAGTAATAAACTTTAAAAAATCGTAGTAAATTCAGTTTTTGTGGCAGCAGAAAAATTTTTGCACCATTATTTTCAGGTAAAAATCTAGTTTCCAATGATATATAACTTACTATAGAACGCTTGGTCACCCCCATCTAAACAATTTCCTAATTATGTTGACTACAGACTGTTTTTGTACAATTTAAACACTGGGGAAAACATTGCAAAATACCTTACAATTTAAAAATGCTTGCAGAAAAAAACAGTGTCCTATATAACCCAGTCTTGTATTTCAACAGCCTAGCCTACTGGACAGTTTTGATATTACAATTAACGGGATACTAATTACTTCCAAGAATGTTAAGGATAAAGGTTTAAGACTATAGTGATTTATTTGAAATGATTCATCGTATAAGTTAAATGTCTCTTGTAATGTTAGTCTGTAGACTAACTTATTTGTTTTGCTTGTTCATGTAAGTCATGTATTATTTTGTAATGAGTCGGATCAATCAATACAATATGTAATCTTATCTATCTTAAGTATTTTTGTATGTTATATTAGGCCATGTATTACTGTTCTTGTATTCATACTTGTGTAAGTAAGTTAAACCATCTTGCTTTGATGCATATATTGTATACCTAATGGCTGTTTGGTAGAAAATAAATAAAAAAGGTTAGGAACATAAATCCCGCAAGAAAGAAATAATTAAGTCTATAGTAGGCCTAGGCCAATCATAGGTCAGAGGCATCAAGATGAAATTATACTAAATAGGCTAGCCTAACGAATTTCTCCCTTTCAGTTATCAACTAACTAACTAAACAAATAAGGCTAGCAAATTTAATTTAAATCAAATTCAAAGCAGGGTAGTAGGTCATACCTACGGCGTGGTCAAATGATCTCTTGGTAAACTAAACTCAGTAAAATGTACTTGCGGTGATCTAGACCATACTAGTACATAAAGGTTAACATTATGGAAGTTGTGTTACAATAATGGCTAACTTAAATCAATACATTTAATTCCATGATTTATTAACAAAATAATGATATAAAGCGAGACGGTTTTATTCTGGTTTAGACGAAGACAGGGACAAGACAAACTAAACTAACTAACCGTCAACCGAACTGCAACTGATTGACATTTTACAAAAACGATCAACGACAGGGCCGACAGGGGACAGACAACGAAAACGAAAACGATGATTCGGCACGGCAACGGCAATGGAACGGAGTCGGGATGGAATGGAATGGCCCAATGGCAGGTCCGGTGGAATCGAAAAGAAGAAGACAAAAAACTTGTGGTGACGTAATAGAAAATTCAATCGTTAATCTAGTCCTTTGGTTATAATCAAACCAGCGAAGTAGCCTTTCATCGGTACGATGTCATAGCTTTAAGCTTATGATGCCATAGCTTATAATTGCGAATTTGTTCTATAGCTTATAATCATAGAAATGTGGCATAGCTTATAACGGGTTTCTAAAATGTGGCATATAATGGTATAGCTCAAATGTGCTGCAGTTTATAAAATCTTGTTTGTTCTATAGCTTATAATTCTCAAAACGTGTCATAGCTTATAACACACGGGAATGGCGTCATAGTGGATGGAACCACTGATCGATCCTCTGTAAACAACACAGATTATCGTGCAGTGTAGTGGTCAGTGGTCCTCAAATTATCGTACGGACTAAAAGATGGTTGCGTTAAGTGCAGCCAACGTAGCAAAAACCAAAAGTATTTGATACTCGAAGCACGGCCGCCTAAGTGAAGACAAAGAAAGGTCATATGCACTGTATACATTACAAAGTGTTTTTAGCGAATTTCCCAGATAGGGAATAAGCTATTACCGTAGGTCTCATGGTAAGACCTAGACCCGGGACCGATTTACTTTTTCCTTTTGAGGTCCCCAGAGACCAAAAACACCATCAGTTCAAATTCATAAATATATATATATATAATATATATTTCCGTTAGCGCGATAACTAGAGCAAAAGTAAGTGATCCGATTTTGATGAAATTTGGTACAAACGTGTAAACCTACGTTTATTCGAACGAGTTCGCGAACGAGCATGATCGGACTACGGGAACGGGGGTTTATGGGGTAAAAATTGGTTTTCCCCATTTTTTACCCTAAAAACACAAAATTTCACAATTTATCCAAACCATATTGTGAGCTTAAAAAATAAATAATTTAGTATATTGGATTGTTGTTGTATGCCTAACCGTTACGGGGATAATTAAAAAAAATGTAAATTTAAAATTTGTATTTTATTCTTATGGAGAATAAATAAACTGTTGTAGTTTGCTTGTTTATGGATAAATTTTAATAAAATTTCCCATTTTATTAATTTCATATTAAGCTATCAATATTTCAATAAAAACACACCTCAATACATTTCCCTGTAGCAGCAAACCTAAGTACTCATTAAAATTAATGTTATTTAAATCTATATACTATTATATAAAAATCTAATGGTGTCTGTCTGTATGTGTATTACTAATAGGTGCAAAAACTACTGAACCAACTGGGCTAAAATTTTACCAAAAATATAGTTACCATACAAAGGACCATTATAGGACTATTCACATTTGGATAATGACCGTAGGCTTTGCCCCTTTGGCTTTAAAAGTTCTGAGGTAAAGATTTTAAAAGTAAATATTGATTGGTCTCCATGGCTTTGATGAGAACACTAAAAATGTTTGTTTACATTTGGTTTGACATTTAAATGTAAACAAGAAGAACTGCTAAACTGCATAACTTTAGACAGCTGATACAAAGAAATTAAATATAATATTTTCCATAACTATGAGGTAGGTTTATTTTAATCTAACCTTTTATCATGGATTATTTATTCTAAAACTATGCCAATGATTATATAAAAAAAGATTCTATAACCGTTGCTGTATTAACTCCCAGTATCAACTCCGGCTCTGCTTTGGATTTTTTTAAAGCGTCTAAGTTATGAAAATAATATTATTGATATGATTTCATGGAAACAGTATGAAAATTACAATGTATAGATGTTTTATATGAATTTGGAGGCTACTTCAAATAAATTCTAACTGCTTCACATGTGTTAGATTAACTTAACATAACTTGCACATCACATTGTTTTTTTTTATGTATATTTAGGTAAATTAAGTTATTGTGTTTTGCTAAACCTATGCTTAAATTAAACTAAAGAATATCATCAATAACTAAATTGTACGTCTTTGAGTTTTGTTTTTTAAAATCTGTTGTATATGTGTAACTATAATTAATTATCAAATGGTAATACAAAATACTCGTATTTTATCTTAACTTAGCTTTCAGTTCACATTTACTGTATTTGTATTTGATAAATTTAATGTTTTGCCACACCACTGATTAAATTAAACCAAAGAAAATATCATAAAACTAAGCAGTACACAGTGTTTTAAACTGTGTGTTAAAAGTTTTTAAAAGTTTTGTAAGTGTGCAAAATGTAAAGACAATGGACGATGGAACTGATTAAAAGAAATGGTTTGTATATTAAGTTGTTTGTTGATATTTTTGTAGAGTAGAATCAGAGATGCAGTGAAACATATACTGTATTTGCTATTACATTTTTTAGTCCTTGATGTTTTGATAATCATATTAGTTTTGTCTACTGTCTTTAATGCTAAATTATTTGTTTAAAATTTTTTATAGTACCTATAGATATTCAAAAGACTGTATTGGTAAGGCACAGCAATATTTCTTAAGTTTATAACAGCTGACTTAGTTTTGCTAATGATTTATTGTGAGTGAAAAAACTGAAGATGGAAGGATTTGTGATTTAATATAAAGAAGAGTGAAATTTTAAAATAATGTTCATTTAAATTTAATAATTAGTAATAACTTCAAAAATTTAAATTTAAAATGTCATTAATAAATAAAAAGATATGTAATTAAGGGAAATGAAATGGTGGTACCCACTACTTACCAGATTTAAAGTCATAACTTAAACGTTTCTATTACGGCCATAAAAGTTGAATTTCGTTTCTAAAAGCGTTGGCGGATGTGTAACTATTATATGCAACAAATGTAAAGATTAAAATGATTCTATTTAGTGTCCTCTTCCGTTGCAAAGCACGGGTACAACAGCTAGTAGGAAATAAATCTGACAATTTTAAGGGAATATTTGAGTAGAAATGCAGCCAGGTAAATGGAAATTTGCTTAGTCTGCAGGTTTGCTGCAGCGGGGGTATTGTTGAATAGTAGAATAATTTTTGGTATTTATTGTTTTTCTTTAATTATGTAAACTGAAACATATTATCATAAGTTTGATACTGCTCGTGTTGCTTATTTATGCACTGAGCTCAATGTATTTATGCTATGCATGATAACTAGTTCTTATTGTATAATATTTATTTTGTAATATTGTGTAATGCCGGTATAAAAATACTTTTTCATAGATAAAACCGTAGACTATGCAACATAAGTAGACTTCTCATCCCATTGTTAATTTTGAAGTTTGTTTTTCGTGTCTAGTTCATGTACGTCAACACTGATCGTTAGTGTAGACAAAATCCGCAGAACACCTGATGATGGGGGTATTGAGCCCCCGACACCCCCGCATGGGCGTGTTGAGTCCGCGGGACACCTTATGGGTGGGTTTAGCCAAGGGTACCGTTGGACGGGTGTGTTGAGTCCCCGACACCCCCGCATGGGCATGTTGAGCCCGTGGGACACCTGATGGGTGTGTTGAGCTACGGGTACCGTTGGACGGGTGTGTTGAGCCACCAGCACCCCCATATGGGCATGTTGAGCCTACGGGACACCTAATGGGCGTGCTGAGCCCCGGGTACCACCAGACGGCACCGTCAGACGGGCATGTTGAGCCCTCCCGCATGGGCGTGTTAAGACCAATAAACAGTAGTTAATGTATGATTAAACTTCAAACAAACAAACACCCAAAACTTTCACATTTATATCAGTGTGATTAGCTTGTAATACTACTGTCATTTGTATTAAACGAAATATAGACATTTGTAACTGGTTTACACATTGTTATGTTGTAATATTATTGAGTGAAAATTTTGAAACAAGGAAAAGCACACTTTTAAAATTTTTTGTTCCGTTTTTTGAAACTTTTATTTTTTTATTTAATTAACATTTGAAGTTTCATAAAATTTCCATGGTAACGCATTTATCTTTGGTGATTTTTTATTAATATAGCATCGATCTTTGATGGAAAACACGAAATTTTGTCACGACCATGACGGACATAAAACTGAATATTAAAAATAGTTAATATTATTTTCATAACTATGATTTAATATAAATTAATTTACTTTTAGGGCCATTATACAATAAACAGCTCACTAAGCTTTTTGGTATATTTGGTCTTTCTAGAAAAAAATATAAATCTAAAAAAAAAATCTCTAAAAAATTAAAAAAAGCCAATAAAATCTTTTTTAAGTTTGTATAACTCCGAAAAAACTTACCTGAGACCCGAAAAATCGTTATGTTTTTATAGAGGTGTGATTCTTTTGTGTATAAAACATTAAAATATGATGATATTTAACCCTTTGAGTGCCAACGTCCGGGGAACCGGACGTTTTTAAAACGAGCCAAAAGTGCCGACGTCCGGCCGACCGGACGTTTTTAGAACGAGCCAAAAGTGCCAACGTCCGGCTGACCGGACGTTTCGTAATGATCGAACAGCTGTCATAACAACCGAATGGATACTCGGATTCTTTTAACCCATATATTAACATTGAGTCGAAAGTTACTAGATGCGATACATCGATTTTCGTTGGTCGAAATATCGAAAATTCGATTTTTACGAAATTTTAACCTAAAAATCGCCAGATCGCGCTCGGCATTTTTAGCGCGACCTTCGGGAAAAATCATCGGCATTTTTTGAGCGTTACTTTTATTTCTTGCCTGGCACTCTAAGGGTTAATTTTTTATAAAAAAATAAAAAAAACATAAATTCTGGTCCATATGTTTGGTTTAAAATAAAGTGAGTTTAATCATAGATAAAACATACTCCCTTGTTTAATCCAATGACGGATAGCGCCACTAGTCCGAAAACGTTGCCCTTATAACTGTACTTAAGTGATGCCCTTTCTTAATATTCTGAGACGTATTTGCACGTCTACGTAAACTAAAAATGAAATACATTAAACAAACTAATCATAAACAATATAACTAGTCTAGTACCGTAGTCACACAGAGCACAAATTATGAAATTAACTCTAAAATAATATAAACAAAATTTGACACTAGAGATCAGTGTCACTAACATGAACTAGACTCAAAAAATTAGCTTCAAAATTAATAATGGGATGAGAAGTCGAGAAGTCTACTTGTGTTGGTTATTCTATGAACTAATGGGGAATAAAATGTGTAAAAGGTAGAAAATTAACAACAAGTTTATTAGCTGAAACAGTTTTATATAACTACAATTCAACAATCAAACACTTATAAACAACTGGCAAACATACACATCATATCTGGATGTACGATTAAGATACATCACGAGATTCCATTCCATTTAGTAAAATATAAGCTCAAAAATATAAAGGCAAACCTTGTATATATATTAATATATACATGAAGCAAGTGCTGGGATTTACTTCATCTGGATGCATATCTTTACAAAAAAGCTCAAGGTAGAATTAGTTTAAGTAAGATAGGTATCTTTACGGCACCCGTTCATTCATTTTTTCAATATTTTACATTTCACTTATAATGTAAAAAAATAGTAGCATAAAACTACAAATAAAGAAACTATTCCAGTAGACATGCTTAAATCCTTACTAATTTTGTGCCCGTTGCGGCAGTTACAAAAACTTGTATGTACATCTTTCACTTATTACTAAAATAGAAAATAAAACTATGAAATACTATTAGTTGTTGGTATAAATAAATGCAATATTGAGTATATCCATGTACTCTGTAACAAATGGTGTTTAAAAAGAAAGCTTAAAATTATATAGCAAAACCTTGGTAAAATTTGGTATAAATGTGTAAACCTAAGTTTACTTGAACGAGTGCATAATTGGACTATGGGAACGAGGGTTTATGGGGGGTTTTATCGGGTAGAAGTTGATTTTTCCCATTTTGACCCTAAAAACACGACATTTCATAATTTCTCTCCAAACCATTTTGTAGAGCTTAAAAAATGAAATAATTTTGTTTGAAGCATTGTTGTATGCCCAATGGTTACGGAGATAATTAAAAAAATTATAAATTTAAAATTCCCTTGTTATTATTATGGAGAGTAAATAAACTGTTGTAGTTTGCTTGTTCAAGGATATATATTTTAACTGAATTTGGAAATTTTGTTTATTTAATACTAAGCTATCAACAATGCAATAAAAAACACACCTCAATATCTTCCCTGTAGCAGCAAACCTAAGTACTCACTAAATTGATGTTATTTATATAGGAAATAAATCCGACAATTTTTACGGAATATTTTAGTAGAAATCCAGCCAGGAAATGGAAATTCGCTTAGTCTGCAGGTTAGCTGCGGCGGGGGTATTTATAGGTTAAATTTGAAATAAAATAAGGCATTGACAACTCAAGCAATTTATATTGTGGAAATCATATCCTGATATTATAATATTAAGATTTGAGAAAATTTTAAATGTTTATATAACTTTAAAGAGGCCAGTTTTCTGTTAAAAAGAAAAAAAATGTATTGGTAGGGGTTTTTGTTCTTTCCTATTTGTATTAGTTTGAGACTTTACTGTTTAATACTAAGTTTTTTAGCTAAAAAATGTCATCAAGATATTAAGATCCATACATTAATCTTTCAGTGTCAATTGTTGGTTAAGAAGTGTGGTAAATCAAACAGAATTACTTAGAGAAAAATTAAAGATGCAAATATAATGATATTGGATTAAAAAATTATATAACTTTATATAAATTATACACTTAATACCTTTGTTTATAGGATTTACTCAATTGTTTTATTTATTAAGTACCATGAGTACATGTTCGGCCCAGCTTTAATTACATTTCACATGGGAATGACCACAGTTGTTCCAAAATACAATCATTATGCCTGCATAAGTTTGAAAATTGGAGTTAAGGCTTTGACCTTGGAGATCAGAAGTCCCAATTGCCAGTCAAAGCTGTAGCAAATTTTATTGTTTAAATGTGTCAATAACTGATTAATATTGTATAGATATACTTTTTAATAAAGACAAACCAAAAGGATAACTTTTAGCAAACTATATTATCATATGACACATATAAAGTAACAAAAACTATGAGAGAAAATAGAATTTTGACAGCAGCAGCTCATTCAACTGTCTTGAATTTGAATGAAAATACTTCAGCAAGATCAATGGGATTTATATTTTAGTATCAAAATTCAATGGTAAAAGCATGAACTGAAAACCCAAACACAACCCAAGATTAATTGAATTCAATAATACATTAAAATTAAAATTATGGAGGGTAGGAATACAAATTAAAATGCTATGTACAACTCTTATTTCTAAACATCATGAATTATCAATGGGTGGATAAAGATATATTCAAATCAAGTTAGCCTATTTAATCTATGAGCAGTTGCATTACATATGGTAAATAACATTTTAGAAGCGTCCCATATATAAGTTTGGAAAGCAAGCGTGATTGTCTTATAAAAGCTAATTATCATTTAAGAGGAATATCTTTGATATTCTACATTTGATATTCAGGATGAGCTACAGAGAATAACTTATCTTAAATTCTATTCTACATTGTAAAACATGTTTGGTGCATCTTACAAATAATTTATGGGAGTAATGTGTTACTGAATTTTTCACGTTAATATAGAGTAATTATATATTTACTAGTGGCTTGTAGGGGCAATAGCCCCTATATGTATATTTTAGTAACTATTTTGTACAAATTACATGTGGGTTACCTTGAATTATCGTTTAACATTTGTGTATGTTAACACTGGTTTTTTTCAAATAAATGCCAACTTTTGTGAAGGTTTGGCCTTGCACTTTATTTATAATAATAGTGAAAGCTATTTCCAATGGGCATTGAATCCTTGTAAACTTAAACGGCATAATGAAGATCTGTAGATATTAGTTTAATTTTTGGCATGAAAAATATGTCCCCTTTGCCTACTCCAGTAATTACTTCTATCTTTACACTTATTTCAGACATACCTACACAACCAATCGTACTTCATTAACTCCAGACCCTTAAATTTGGGAAAAAGTTTATATCAGCTTTATAAATAGTACGAGAGGTCGTCCAGTGGTCGAAACTCGACCAAAAATATGTAATGTACTCACTTATCTATTTTCACCCCACACTGTAAATAAAACATGTGATTGGAGTTTCCTCCATTTGTTTTGATTTTCTGTTTATATTTCGTTGTTATTTCGTAACCAGCATAGCAACGCATAAGATCCATGTTAATTTTTTCAAATTTTTAAACTCATTTTTTGTGCTTATCTTTGAGCCTATTTAAATTTATAAAGGGATTCTGCACACCTACAGGAAAATAGCTTTCCAACGGTATGCGTAGATTTTCCCTACGATTCACACGAGCTGAGAAAAAAGGTTTTAAAGAAACATGCTTGCCTATTAATATATAGATCCTACACATATTAAAGTAATGACATTACATACCATATGCTTTAAATAAAGTTAAACCACATGTTTAAAAGTAAACAAAGCAGACATGACCTAGATTCCCATGCTATTTCAATGTGAATTATTTTATTCCGTAGCAACTTTTTGGTGCAAGATTATGAAAAATGAATAATTTTCCCCAAAATTTCATGCCCAGACCTTTAAAATGAGACCTCTCCCAGCTTTCTACGGCCTCCCGTTAGCTCACAATTTCATTGTAAAATTTTGGGCTTACAGAATTAGATATATAGATTATGAATATAATAAAAAATGTTCATGTTGATTTCTTAAATGATCAAAATTCTATATCATATAACTTAAGTAATCAGTGGTTTGTGGAACCATAGACAAAAAGAATTGAACATAGATCGACATCAGTGCTGCGGTTAGCATATATTCTGGCGTCCACTGCTAGGATTGCCATTTAGACACGGCGCACACCGCTGCAGTGCAAGTGTGGTACTGCTGGTAGACGGTGAGGAGCCGGACGCCAAGCACGCTCTAGTGGCACTTCGCAGAACCTTCTCAGTATATCATTGACTATATACACAGAATGTGTATAGCCAATGATTATATTAATTCTATTTGTCTATGGTGGAACCCAAAACAGTGGTTTTGTACATGTGATTTCTGTGTCTCTGGAATTGTATAGAGCTATAGTGGTCTGATTTTGATGAAATTTGGTATGTTATAACTTAGTCCTATCCTTTTTTTTACCATTAACAAAATGGCATAACTCCCAAGCTGTACAAATTACAGTCAAAAATTAATTACATTTTTTTATTTTCACTATAACATTTACTAAGTAGGTACCGGTACTGTACCTATATGATGTTCAATTTTAAAGTCAAGCTAATGGAGGCGGTTTGTGTCAGTTTGCTAATACCGTTTACTTAATGTATTGTTGTGGGCCTAATCTATTCATCAGTAAGTGATTTTAGGCAATTATTTTTTTAATAGATGCAAATGATGGTCTTTGTGGAAGTAATAATATTAAAACTTACAAACAAATAATTGACAAACAAACATATTAAATAAGTTTTTGTTAAGCCTACATAAAAATCCAAAAAAAATATTCCTGCAAGTATAATCTAATTATTCTCAGAGATAAAGAAAGTTTAAAAACACCATCATCAAATTAGGTAATATGATTTATAGTAACGGTAGGAAACATTCAATGTATAATTTGTAGCAAAGTTCCTAGTAACACAAATAACTTTATCTAATGTATAAAAAAATCTGTTCATTCTATAATTCATGTGCAAAACCCTGGATAGTAACAAATAAAATAGTTTTTAACTGCTCAAACTTTAAACAACAATTCTGTTTTTGTTACAGATTTTGGAGTAAGAAATATAAATACATACTCTGGGTATACATGGCAAAATATGGGTATGTACTAGCAGAGATAAAAGGAGTAGACATAACTGTCTATTACATGTCTACTCTCTATATGGATCTAGTTAACTTTTTCTGAACTATCAACACAATGAAAAACATACTCTCTGTCCAATTTCTTGTATCTAATGAAAAGTGTATTTGTACAGAATATGATTGAATGGTTTGTTTGTTACACTGAGAAAAAGTAAATTATTGGCTACCTGATAAAACATGCCGATTTGCTGCTTTTAAAAACAGATACTATACTTAATTCAGTAAATAATTTATTGTATGAGTAAAGCAATGGTTTTTAGGTAGAAATATTTACTTTTGATTGTCTGTGATCGCCTTAAGCAAAAATAGTACCGGTAGGTAATGTACACACAAGTCGGATCAATGATTCCATATCAATGTTTCTGTTTCGATTAAATAAAAAAAAAAACAAAGAAAAAATTTGAGTTATATGAACTACACAGTAATTTAAAAAAATCTAGCATAAGATGAAATAATAGTATAACATATACACAAAACACATTACAATTTGATATAAATTAAATAGAAACATGTTTGAATCTATGAACACGCATTGTTGAAATAATTTAATCACGTAATTAAGCCTACTAAACACAACAACCCTCTAAAAGTCTTTTCTTAAACATGACCCTGCAATCCGTTTCACTCAATAGAGAATCACTAGCAGAAAAAAAATTGTTCTGTAGTAAACATCAAAACAACTGTTGTGTGTTTTTTGTATATGTAATGGAAACAATATTGATGCAAAACTCCATTTCCTAACTGTAATCACATTTGATTACTTTAACACTTTATTAACACATCTAAAACACAGTTGAAACGACAAAACATGCACCGGTTTACATGTTTCCCTATTAGACAGAAAAATAACAATACAAAATTTGGATTACTCACACACAAGAAAACATTAACTTTTAACATCTCATATAAAAACCTAAACTATGGAATTTAATATTAACTAGCGTAAGCAATACACTTTGGTGTTTTTTGTAATATAAAAACAACTATGAGGTAGGATATCGCAATTTTTAACAATAATGTAGGGTTATTATGATTTTTAAAGTATTTAGTCATAGTGGAAAAATTCATAACTATTTAATTTTTAATTTCATGATGGTTGGCCACTGGATCGTTAAAATTAGCACTAATAAGGTTTATGTTACCTGGCTTCTGAAGCCAGCCAGGTAACATAAACCTTATTAGTGTTAATTTTTAACACGTTTGCGCCGATAATTTTTTTGCTGATTTGTTAAGTCTTTGAAAACTCTGACGTGTACCACTGATGGTACAAGCAGAGTAATCCCCAAAAGAAAACTCCGACGTGCGCCACCGGTGGACACCGCTACTATGGTGATTGTATGCAACAAAATGGCATTTCGGAGTCTTTTTTGGGGTTATTACTATGTAGGCCTATTATTCGTGTTTGTAGAAGCCACATGATACATGTCAACGGGTGGTACATGAACAAAATTCAGTTTACATTAAAAATAAAACACCAAGTGTCAAAAAATGTTTTTATTTATTAAAAAAAAAATGTTTGATATAAAAGATTTAACTAAAAAGTATTTTTTTACTGCTTAAAGTTTGTTTTTAAGGTCATGGAAAGTACTTGTTTTCAACATGATGATAGATGATATGATTATAGGTCAATGTGTACCATGGGTGTATGGTTTAATTAGCATATTATTATCTTATTTTGTTACTGAAACTTTAGAAGTAGTGTACAGTTGATAAATAAAAATTTATATATATATAATTATTCCTATAAACACACTTTTTTTAGTCTATGGTAATTTGTATACAAATTTACTTTTGACTGAAATTTCATTCGTGCACCACCGTTGGCCACGTTGGAGCAAATGTGTTAAATATCAGGAGTATTCCTTATGTAAAGTGAATAATCTTAAAGGAAAATCCTTGACTGTTAGTCAAAGGTAAAATATAATAACTATAAATTTCAAAGTTAGTTGATTTGGTACCTCCTTTACAAGTCATAAATAATGTTAGTAAAAATTACAGAAATTAGAAGAGCTTCAAGCCGAAATGGACAACAATTTTATTTTTATAGATGTGTATTAAGATACAAAACAGTTGCCTATACCATAAATATAGGCTACTTCTAGAAAATTGGAGTTTATATTCCTATTTTATGCAGTTATCGTTTCATTTTCAAGTATTATTTATCTAAAAAATTTGATATTTCACCAGTAGGAAAAGACATTTTTTTTTCAGAAATAAATTTACTTCAATTTTGATTATAACACATGTATTTTGGCTATTTCTTTGATGAAAACAATAATTTTAATTGTTTATTTAAATACAGCACTTGACTAAGAGATGGTATATTTTAATAATTCATATAGATTTCTGCAAACTAATGTTTTTGGCGAGTTAGAGTGAATAATGTTCATTCAAAAATGCTGATGTTGGGGTTTTTTATTTAAAAGTATTTGAAATCTCTTAGATACATTTTAAGATTATTAACAGGTCGTATTCACCTTCATTACACTATTGAGGACACTTTGTTTTAATAGTTTTGCAAAATAAAACAATAAAGTTTAAAAAATTTTGCTATCATCTTAGTGCTTTGCAGCCTTACATAATTGTTCAAAGCCAGCTTATTTTTCAAACATATAACTTAAAATTCATAAATAAATTATTAAATTTTAGTATATAAAATGCTCTTTAAAGAGGTGAGGTGTCGTTAAAACAACTCAGCCTCTTCTAATACAAGGCTGTGGCAGGTAAAAGTTAACAATGCCACACTCCTGGCCTACTGAAACAGCTGTAGCACTAATTCATATGTGACTGTACTCTGTTTACACGTTCGTTCCTATATTGTTATTACCATAGCAGGCCGGTGAGTTTTCCGCGGCTTTGTGTTAGAGAAGACTTAGTTAAAATCATATTTGCAAATATAATTTATACACTCATAACAAATACTGTAATGATTATTATATTAAAATACAAATAGCAAGCGTGTATAAAATCTATTGTTAACAATAAGAAAGTTCAATTTTAAGAGCTGAATCAAGGGTTAGTTTTATTGAGATCACTAATAAAATATAGAACAGTTTTCTGCTAACAGTATCTATCCTATGTAGTGTTTTGCTGTATCTATTCAGGTACATTTATTGAAAAGTGATTTAGTTATATAAGGCTTTTGTGAAATTATGCATGTTTTTCTCCCCATTTCCAAGTACATTTTTTGCTTTTTGGTTTTGTTATAACATTTACAAATATTTGAAAAAACCCCAACACAATATTTATTTTCATATCACTTTGAAATATTTAACATTGAATGAGTAAAGTTATAACATCTAATTAGATATTTCAAGCCTTTGGCTGTCTCAATTTTATTAGCAATATCAGAAAAACTCACATTCACCTGATTCAAACTTTCAATTTCTAAAATCTTCAGGATTTTTTAGTAAACAAGTTCTGAACATCCACAACGCTTATATACTTTTATAAAAAAGTGAACAGTCGCAGAGGCAGAAGTCTCACTGCAATGTAGAGGGAAACTATAACAGCTGTTTCTCATCAGAATCTAGTGTAAGGCACTCCCTCAGGTAATCCTCCATGGAACTGTATGCATGAGGTAACACACCAACCAAGTCGTGTCCCTGGTCTGCGTAGCTCTGAAAGACATCAATATATCATGAGGTAACACACCAACCAAGTCGTGTCCCTGGTCTGCGTAGCTCTGAAATACATCAATATATCATGAGGTAACACACCAACCAAGTAGTGTCCCTGGTCTGCGTAGTTCTGAAATACATCAATATATCATGAGGTAACACACCAACCAAGTAGTGTCCCTGGTCTGCGTAGCTCTGAAAGACATCAATATATCATGAGGTAACACACCAACCAAGTCGTGTCCCTGGTCTGCGTAGCTCTGAAAGACATCAATATATCATGAGGTAACACACCAACCAAGTCGTGTCCTTGGTCTGCGTAGCTCTGAAAGACATCAATATATCATGAGGTAACACACCAACCAAGTCGTGTCCCTGGTCTGCATAGCTCTGAAATACATCAATACATCATTAGGTAACAAACCAACCAAGTCGTGACCATGGTCTGCGTAGCTCCGAAAGACATCAATACATCATTAGGTAACACGCCAACCAAGTCGTGTCCCTGGTCTGCATAACTCTGAAATACATCAATACATCATTAGGTAACACGCCAACCAAGTCGTGTCCCTGGTCTGCGTAGCTCTGAAATACATCAATACATCATTAGGTAACACACCAACCAAGTCGTGTCCCTGGTCTGCATAGCTCTGAAAGACATCAATATATCATGAGGTAACAAACCAACCAAGTCGTGACCATGGTCTGCGTAGCTCTGAAAGACATCAATACATCATTAGGTAACATACCAACCAAGTCATGGCCCTGGTCTGCATAGCTCTGAAATACAAATAAATTTTTACAACTACACCACTGCTCTAGGCATTTTATTTTTTGTACGCAAATTTAGATTTTTAATGCTGACTTTCCCATCAAACCCCAAACATAACAGAAAAAATGGGTTTTTTCATCATAAAAACGGCTTGAAAAATTTTGATTAATGTAGTATGTTATGCCCTTTAAACTCTAAATGAAAAGGAACTTCAATGCTGTAAAAATTATAGTTTAAAATTTATTGCAACTTTTGTGATTTTACCTATAAAATATCATAGTTACTCTCACCCTCCATGATTAGGGTTGTTGACCAGCTAATATGAGAAAGTATGGGTCAGATTGTTCATACCATTTATTTTTAGTATTGTTAGGTTTTGGTGTATCATTATTTCAGTTTAATTAATATTAGTTTAAAGTACATGTATTTAGAGATTAATAGAGTAAATGACTTTTCAATATCTCAGGGGCAAAAATTATCACCATCCTGAGAATAAACTAAGAACATGAGTCAGAAAACACTGATTTCAAAATATTATAATATATTGACAACTCGTTTAATTCATTCAGGAAGAATAACGCAACTTACTTAAGAAAAGAGTGCCAGAAGACACACAACAGTTTTACAAGATTCGTTTGAATTTATCCCCACAAAGATATACTTCTCCAGAAGAAAGCCAATGAAATCTAAAGAAGCATCAGGGGGGGGGGGTTGTGACCACTCACCTGATATCTGTACATGATATCCTCCTTGGCTAGGGAGTGAGCCAGTGAGACACTGTGCTGATAAGGCACGGTCATGTCCGCAAGACCATGGATCAGGAAGATGCTGTGGCTGGGGATGTGTTTGGATCTCTGTGTCGCATCTGCCTCTACGTACATCTTCACATTTTCATTCGGGTAACCCATAATTCTTTCCGTGAAAGCAGAATCTGTAATAAATTGTAGAGTTGCAGATGGAAGCATAAAATAAAAGAAATTGAATAAAGATCCTCCCCTTTCCTCCCCCCGGTTCTATCATGAAAAAGTCAGTGGGTTTTAATGTTTTGAGGCTGTTTCCCATTTGTCTTTGATCTTTGGGCTTTTTAATCGTAGGACTAAGAGGCCGGTGTCATAACTTAATTCTCGGTCTTCCAGCGAGAGCAACGTCAAGTTAGTATTACACTATGTATTTATACTATGAAAAATACACCATCAGTATAAATGCCAACTTGATGCTGCTCTCACCGGAAGACTTTTTAATGAACAATGGTATAGTTTTGGCCAGTAACAAAGCTAAATAAACAGTGTTGCTGTCCGTATTAATTTTTTCCTACTATTTTGGGGACCTTATTAAATTATCCAATTTGAAAACCAGAATTTCAATTCACTCACTGTAATACTGCCAGTCTGAGATCGGAGACACTGCGATGCCACACTTGAATATCTTCTGTTGTGAGCCCAGGACCATTGTGGTAACATAACCTCCGTAGCCCCAGCCCCACAGAGCTATTCTGGTCTGGTCCAGGAACTTGAACTCCTCCAACATGTACCTACATGACACAACCCGTAATGATTTGCTGTTACACACAGGAAGATTTACAGTGCCTCCCCAAGTCACTATTCTTAAAACCCCCCCCCACTACCCCTGCTATGTACGAGTAAGTTATCCTTTAGGCAGGAATTCTTTAACAATTTTAAAATGAATAATTAGTTTTATTTTGTTATTTGAGGGCTTATCGTGCACATTTTTATCATACCGGTAGTTTAAAAAAAGAAGTTGTATGATTTTTAAGGATCTGGAATCTGATTCCATCTTCGGGTGAGAAAGTGACTAAAAAACATAAAACATACTAAAATCTAACAAGACGAACGAACCCATGCATAATTGCACGTTTATTGTTCAAAACTCGCCTCATAAACTGGTAAAGCATAATGAATTTTGCAATACCATTTCATCTTTCAAAGATTACTTTGTAACTAAAAAGTTTAACATTTAAGACAAAAATCATCAAATTACAGTAGTATTTTAGTTTGCAACAGATTAGATTAATAAAACTACTTATTTACAACAAGTAAAACATGTCGATTGTACAAAGTACATCCATACCATAAAGGGTGATTTACTTACCTCAGTCAAGTTACAAATTTTATTATCAATCAAAAATGTTATTTGAAACCCAGACATCGGTTTTGTCTTGTGTTTACAATCTGCTGTGGTTAAAAACTCAACCTAAGGTCAAAAAAGCTGGTAGATTAATATTTATTTTTAAGGCTGTCTTAAAGATATAAAAGCAGGCAATCAAAGGCTTGGGGATGTAAGAAAATCACTACTAGGGATCCATCTTCTTATTTACCATTCAATCTTGCACTAGATCATAAGATTTAAACATTTAAATGGTTATTAGGTATGTAAACTGAAGGATAAGTTATCTATCACCTACTTTAGTCTTGGGTGTTTGTTTTTTATCTTAAGTCCAAGCTAAAGACGACAGTTTTATTTCACTGACTGGTCTCTTAACAGTCTGCTTTGAGATATACAAAAAAAAATTAAAATGTTTGACCGTTCCTAAAATAGATGCAGATTTCACATCCTGAAATCACGTACCTGAGTGCATGTATCTGATCCTGCACCTCTACTCCCCCGAGACGTCTGTAGAGCGTGCGACTACCGTGACCTCGTGAACCTCGCACGTCCAGCTTGACGTACACAACGTCGTTCTTACTAGACATGTACGTTCCCCAGCTCAGCTCAAACTTCTCCGACACTGACTGGCTGCCTGGCCGACCGTTTCTGTATCAAATTTATAAATTGATTGGAGGTAATAAAACCATATGTTCGTAGTGAAGCACAATAATTTTTCTATTGTTATAACGAGGGAACCCGTGCAGAAACTGTGCATACCAAAAACTGTGCATAGGGATTAAAACTCGTCTCTTGGTTACCAAACACTGTAATACCCTTTTATCTTTCAAAGATTATGCTTGTTTAAAACTTAATATTATGTGAATAAAACTGCTAATTTACTAACTCAGAAAAGGTTTATAAAATTTGTTTATTGCAGATTATACTATAAAGATTGATTTTCCTACCTCCATCAGGTTACAATTATTTCTATAAATAGTCTCGGCCACAGAGAAGCCTCGTTTAGTTATGTAAAGTCATAAACTATTTTGTCTCTTGTTTACCATCTGACTGTACTGTGCTTAAACACTCAATTAAAGGATCAGCTGTTATTAATTACGATTCACATTAAATAATACCTAAGAGGCTCCAGACATGCGCCATTCGCCAAGCACCGAGCAGCAGGGCATAAAATAACATGTTAACAGTGCTGATATTTTGTCGCCCAGTGGTTATGGATGGTGCCGGCATATTTTTTTTAATGATTCACATTTCAAATGTACCGGTATTGGGATTTTAAAAGTATTTATAAAATAACATTGTGTAAATATTTATAGAATTCATAATTAAGTGACATTATATATGGACGATTTACAAGCAAATATAATCAAAAAATTCATTACAAGATACTTAGAAATGTGTGATTTTCACTTTAATTGAAGCAAAATTACTCCGTGCCACTGTCGCCTAGTGGAAATCCCTTAAAATATGCTCTGCCGAGCAGCGACTCGCCAAATCGCGAGTAGTGTGGATATAGGTGTGTGCCTAGTTGGCGAGCAGCAAACATTTGTGTTTGTGATTTTCTGTTCATTGTTGGTGTTTCAACACACATCAAAGTGAACTAATTATATTTCCTATTCCCGAAAAGACCAGTCGCTTGGTAAACAACACATGCGTGTGTAGATGTGTACTCGTTAATCGGCGAATAGCAAGACAACTAGATCGCCGAACGTCAAATATTTTGAGTTAGGTGAATGGTGAATGGCGCATGTCTGGAGCCGCCTTAAAGAAAGTTGATGAGCATTACTGGAACTTTGAAAGTGAACTTTAGAAATTAATATTAAACACACCGTCACTGAAAGGTGGCAATTCCTGGTATCGAGGTTGGCTGACAACCATGTTTTAATATGAGTGTGGTATATGACTCTTATTTACAATTTTTTCTCAATAGGGGATTTTTATTGATAAGCATGTAGTGGCCAAGTCATCAAAATACAGATCTGCCTAGAATAAATACGGTACAATTTAAGTCAAAATGTTCTAAATTTTCCTTGGTTTTGAATTATTTATAAATCAATATTGCAATCACAAAATTACCAATAAGTAACAAAATCAGACTGCTGTTTGAATGTAACCAACATATTTTTACCACATGAACAGAGAATAAAAAAGTTCACATTTGCAAACTTACTTTTAAAGACTGAGTACTTCTCGGTTAAAAGAATCAAGAATCAATTTTAGGGTCAATACATTTTAACAGACTTTAAAATAGTCAGATCGAATTATCACGACTACACACTTAACATTAAACAAAATTATATTTGTTAACAGTACACAGAGCAATATACTTACACCTCCACGAGGACAGGGTAGGAAGCATCCCTTAATTCCTGTCTCCAACTCGGAGGCAATAACAGCTGCACTTGAGCTCTGTAGCCCTGTGGCAAAGGCACCTAGGACAAACAGTGTCATTGTTTTATCTTTTCAGCATTACAGTATTACTGCTCCCGCCGTATACATGTTAAACATATTTAAGCTGCCCTGTCGGAATTATGACTTAAAATATTTATTGTACAGCTAAGTGGGTACCTATAAAATTGGGGAATCCTGAAAATAGGTTCTTGCTTACCACAATTGACAAAAAAAATTTGGCGAGGCATTAAAGAATAACTTTCAGAACATAATACCATAGATTAAACATACTCCCATATGATAATACTTTGCACTGTAAATTAGATGGATCTGAATTTATAGATTATTCTGAGGATTAGATATATTTTCATTTCCTACATATATATTTTTACCTAAAAAACTAATTTTAGCCTTTTAGGGTTGATTTTAGCCTCACAAGTGACCAGTTAGACATCTTTAACAGCTGAATTTCTTTTTCAAGCTGATTTAGGGCCTCCATTCATGAGAATTCAGTCATTTCAAGGTAAATTTTATTTCTGGGTTTGAACTCATCCTCAACCAACCTCAAAGCTGCGCATCTTGGGCAGAGCCAGCTGATTGAGCTTCTTTCCGCATTGTGTTTTCTTGTTGAACAACACCCGCAGCAGCTGGTGGTTGGTTGTGTTGTGTACCCCTGCTAGAGGAAGCTGCGGACCTTCACACAGCAACACGTAATGCCTCATCCCCTCCGGACCTAGAACAATACACATTCAAACAATCAAGTTAGAACACGTTCTCATCAAACATAATGACAATCAAGTGCCTTTCTGCCATCAGGAAACAAGTCAGCTGTGGAACTTTCATTGAACAAAACATATCACTTGCCAAATCAAGAGCTCTACAATATATTATAGCTTATAACTTCCATATTATAACTTAACTATACTCGAGTACATATTATAACTACTTATACTTGGCGACACAACATTAGACATGCATCAGACTTCACCCTTCCAATTTACAAGCACTCACATGAAAAAAAAAAACGCTCTATATAGGAGCTGGATATTTTAACCATTATTATCATTATTATTTGTTGCGAGCCTGGTGGTAAATGTCTCAGAGAGTTCTGTATGAGAGGCCCAGGAGGGACCGGTTTCCTTTGCCAGCCAGCACACTAATACGAGTAAGTACTCGTATATCTCTTAAAATGGTTCTAAACTCTTTTAGAAAGGCAAGATAACTAAATGACATTACTTTCTCCATCAGGCGGCATAAGGCTTATATAGGCGTTGAAGTGGCTGCAGTTGATGTAGGTGGAGCGAGCCCGAGCGCCTAAGTAGGTGGTGAGGTCGCATGTGAGACATTGAGGTTCCAGATGGAGAGGTGTGTCAGTGTCAGGGTCTTGCACCACATACAGGTGTCGCTGCCCAGGACTACGCTCATGTGTGCCTAGGTAGTACCTACAACAGGTTGAACATTTAAAAAACTTCAAATCTTAAATACATTTAAACCTCTCTTTTCCTACTTGGACAGTTCATTTTAACACTCAACGACTAAACAGGATCGAGGCAACTTAAACAGTTCCCTGTGATAATCACGGGTCATGGTTTTCTGAAGAAGCACCTACGTTGCTTAAAGATCCACCAAAACGGGACATAGCCATAGCATGCAGGAAGTGTCGGCAGTTTGGGACTGCAGACCATTTACGGTACTATATGGCTGTTGAAGAGGATCATTTATTTAAAACAGCAAACATATTGTCAGACGAGCACTATAACCTCAGCTACCCAGCAGCCAGTTAAATTTTGTATGGGTTTTGCTACTTACACCAGATGGTTAATGGAGTCCCAGGCCAGTATCTCTGTGACCTCGTAGTGTCCGTGACTGATGACTGCTATCCTCTGCTGTGTCAGGGTCACATGTTTAATGTGTGTAAATGTGTCGATCGCTCCCTCCTGTACTGAGGCCAGCAGCAGGAAGCTGTTACCATCTCGGGAGAACACTGGGTGAGGCTGGACCTCCAGCCACGTGCCTTCCGCTCTCTCCGAGTGTTTCTGAAACAAGGATAAGTTTTATTTTTTACGTAATGTTAACAAATTTGGTTATACAGCTTATATTTTGCATGTCTATAGCAATCCATGAACAATGTACACCTGTTGCATACAAGAACGATGTGCATGTGTTTCTTTTATGTACATGTAAAAGTAGTATTATATCAGCCCATAGCATTTGTTCAGTAGGCACACTTTCTCTTTTTCTGGTTTGGTATAATTATATTTGGTTCAAATCTCTGATGGTTATGGTTTTGAAAGATTGTTGAAATACACAAAATTGCAATACTTTGTTCATAGCTATGCAAAAATACAAGTCACTGATTGTTTATCTTAAAATACGGTATATATATTTTTAAGAAAAGGTAGGTGTTTTCACTAGGGGTGTTTTCTGAAGGAAGAGAGTTTATCATTCATTATCATTACTTGGAGACAGTGACACACATCTAGGTACATATTTTGAGCTGAAGATGAGTGATAGAGAAAAGATGAGTGTAAAAGAAATGAGAGTAAAAGATGATCTGTGTAGATTTATTACTGACTATGATCAGTTTCTTTACACAGGGTAATTTGTTTAAAGCCCAAATTAAGCTGGTTTACCTGAGAAAAATTAGAATCCAGATGCTAACAGATACACAAGTCAAGGAAGGGTTAAACACATATTTCACTTAACCCTTTGACGTTTCATCCTAAATATAGGACTGAAATTGTTTGTGTGTCCAACTCTTGAACTCTAATTGACTGTGGTAAGCTAAACTCTATTCCTTTCCAAACAAATCTTCCTTTGTTTAATTTATTTTGTTTTTCATAGTTATCTGCACATTGTTTCTCAAGTTTACAATTAGAACAAATAGGTACAACATAATAAATATTCTATTTTTTGGGATGTTAATGGAAATGAAATAAGTATATTATAAAAAAACAAACTTTTTTTATTCTGTAAACAACTTTGAAATGCATTTTCATAAATATTTCCAACATGAATGTTTACTTAATTAAAGTTAGCTAACACATCATTTTAATAGAAAAAAATTAAACTGGAAAATGAAACACTTTTTAACGAGCGACCTTTAGTTAAGCGTATATAGTGCATGGGGATAACAAGCATTATGTTTCATTAACAAGGCCTCAAGGAGCTTAGTTTAAGACCATAGCTGTATAATGAGCTAGTGTGACCACCATCCCCCACAAATCATGCTTAGGGCGTAAGCTGAGTCCTGAATAGATGTTTTGTAAGGCTGTTTCAAATATGAAAAGATAAATGTATTTGGTTGTTATAAAATAAGTATTCCATTTTTCATCCCTAATAATTTTAAAATTCTGGCAGAGAATAGTGATGTGTGTTTAACAAAGTTTTTTAATGCATATCTAATCTATTGCTAAGATCTCAAAGGGTAAAATAGTAATTAAAAACAACAACAAAGAACTCTGAAAAAAATTTAAGAAACAGTAAGCTTGACGAAGGAAGAAAATATGAGTGGAATATTTGTGTTGACAGTTATGGATGGAAACATTGATTTAAATGAGGGAATAAAGTGAACAGTAATATCAGGGAAGAAATCCTGAATAATCCATTAACAAAATGGAAAGACGAGAGAAAAATACTTACATAGAGAACAATTATTAAGAGAAATATGCGGCAGATTCAGAAACAATCTCAGAATGTTTTGTGTGATCCCTCATGCCTCATTCACAATAAATATAAGACCTAATGTCAATTAAGGGGGCCATGAATAATAACTTAAAACGACCATTCATGAATATGAGAAAAGTGTTATTAAATAAATAAACAAATGAATCATACTTTTTGATAAATAGTTATTTGTGTAACTAGTGAGCAAAGGCCTTTTGCACTTGTGTTGCACATTATATTTTTCTTACAGTCACTATAAAGCATATAAATTAATTTTAGAGTAAATTGACAAAAATGAAGAATGCATACCTCAACACACTGCCAGTGGGGGGTACTACAACTACTAATAATTGTAAGATTCTGGGGCCGATTCATCCAGATAGCTGCCACTTGTTGGTTGTCATCGTCTATCCAACCAGCTGACGTCAGATAGTAGTCTCTGTCAACAGATCATATGAGTAGATAATATTTTTAGATAATTATTTAATTATTAGTTAATTATTAATTATTAGTTAATTATTTATAATATATTGGATAATATTATAAATAAACTGTAGAAGCAAACTAACACATACTTTTTCTCATTAGCTTGTCAACAACCTTACAGTAGAACCCCTCATATCCGGCCTTGGTTTTACCGGTCCTCTGTTTATCCGGCCCCTTCCAGGAAGCCAATATAACTGTGATATTTCATGGGGAAAATCACAAAAGTTGCAATAACTTTTGAAACATAATTTTACAGCAATGGGGGCTATGCCATTTTGTTAAGAGTTAAAAGGGCTATATATGTGAAATTTAATATTTTTTTTATTCAATGTTTAATGGGGAAATAACTTCAGTTCGAATAACTTTTGAAACGTAATTTTTCACAGCAATATGCATGAACTAGACTAGATGGTATGGGGTGGTAAGGTATATTTAAAAAAATCAATGGTACCTAATTGTATATATTTTTTACAGTGCATAATAATGCACTGTAAAAAATATTACAGCCACATCTCTTCTGTGTCCCCCACAGAACACAACAGTAAAATAGCAAGAAAATTCTGTATTGTTGATTCTCACAAACCATATTCAATGACAAAAAGTATGACTATAAACGTTGACTTACTGGTCTTCAAACACCTCAGGAGGCCGGACTTCTTTGTACTTTTCTTTGGTGTTGTTGAGATCAGCTAGCCACAGCTTGACAGATGGGTTGGGGGAACCAGGCTGCAAAATACCAGGATTTTAATTTAGAAAGTTGCATTGGATTTAGATAGTTGACTTATTTTATTGTTAGTATCATCATCATCATGTAATAATAAGTTAATTATTTTTTTCCATTATACTAGTTCATTAGATACATTTAGTAAGCAAAAGAGTTAAAGGTAAAGTAAAATTCAGATTTTTTTTTTTATGAAAGGCAAACCAAACTACAAGTAAAGAGAGCTACTGTTAGGGACAAAACAATCTCATAAGTTGACAGTCTTGCTTCCTTTACTTCATTACAGATCAGCTTATATGCATTGTTGAATTGTTGTCTGCACTTCAGTGTTATTAGGAATTTATTGTTAATAAAAGCCCCGTTCACACGAGGCGAGTTTACAAGCTACACGCTGGCTTTTTTACACGCAGCTCGTAAAATAGCTCAGTGTGAACAATGTACACGCTTAAAAGCTGCTTTTAAAAATGCTCTGGAAAAAGTTGACTCTGCGGCCTTTACACGCCTACTGGCCATCAGTTTTTCAGCGATCTAGCGTGTAGCCCAGTTTGAACACAGTTGCTTGTGCTTGTGCGCATATGATTGGAAGATGTCGGAGGAGTAGGTTCTAGCGGGAGTTGTAGTTGTAACAAAAGTGATTAAAATGAATTGATTAGATGGCAAGATGAGAAACGGAAAAGAAGGAAAGTGTGATTGAGACAGTGGGTAGGGAGACCTACGGATTATGCTGCATCAAAAACATTACTTTATTTTGGATTTCAGCTGTTAATTCTGTTTTCGCAGGCTCTAATATTAGGTATTGTAGAAGAAGTACCTAAATCATTTGTTTGATAAACTCTAAATGTCCACATTACTTTGTTTTTATGTTCAGTTAAAGCTGAGGCACCACTTTGAATTTTAGAAGTAGACTACATGAATCATAGCTAAACGATACGATAAACTCTATTAAATTTGAAACAAACCTAGAAGTTATAAAACAGATAAAATGCTCTAATTGAAGAAGAAAAATATGGGAGCAGTGAATCAAGATTTTATTTGGACCAGAGGGCATGACATATGTAAGTAGTAAGTAGTAAGTAGTAAGTACTAGGAATTAACTAAAAAAAGAAATAAAGTTGTTGAAGAAACAGGTTAAAAACAGTTTGTATATGGTAGAGGGATTCAGCAGGAGGAACTAAGAACTCAAGTTAATGTGTAGGGAATGACCAAAAATCATAGATAGCGTGATTGGTAAAATAAATTAGATAGGTATGAAAGGCACAGGTATATCCAGGTAGGGGTATAGTACTCGGCTCTCACTGTAGGGTACCGGACGCTCCTCGACGCTGGAAATGTAGCTCCGTTCTCGGCTGCGGCACTCTCGGAGAGGCTGAACCATGGGAAATTGAAGTTCCGCACTTCAGAGTCGTTGAACGACGCAAATAGCAGATACGACCCGTCGGGCGAACACCACAACGCATCATGTGGAGGTGTCAGGACATCCTCTGTGGAGATAAAAGTGATTTAGGCTATATCTTTTAAGAGATATTAAAAATATTCTACAAAATATGATCGAAAAACGAATGCATTTGTTTGGTTTCAAGGCCAGTGGCTATTTTTAAGAAAGAACACCAGCTAACGCTTTCATCTTAAGGAAAAGCAATGACAATATCTCAAAAGAGTCAACCAACAGTAATCAAAACTCCTTAAACGTTTGGGTCACTCACTAAGTCAATCTTGTGAAAAATCTGATATATTTTCTAAACTATATTATTTATTTTTTCCCCTAACACAGCCAAACACAAAAGAGCAAAAAAACTACAACTATAACTAAATACTACTAACTGAAACGTCAATCCAAATAATTCACACACTTGCTTTTAAGTGGTGCCTTTGCAATGTGCAATTTGAGGAATAAAATTATTGATAAACACTTCAAAACAGTTAAACAGCTTTGAAAGGCGAGCCAAAGTATACTTGGCTGTGCATGAATAACAAGGCTTATTGCCAAGGCAATAAGGATAAAGGCTTTCCATATATAGACTGCCTGCTACGTTTTCACTTTTGATGTATACTTGCTTCTGCAAGATTATTTTATTGCAATTTGTGAGTTTATTATATTTTTTGAATATTGTATTAGATACCTATATGTTTAATATTGATAAAAATTTAATGGACTTTTGTATTTTGTAAAACGCTAGTCTCTTTATAGGAGATTATTACATAAAAATGTTATCTCAACAAATGTTTTTTTATTATTGTAAGAACTATTGTTCTGCATTTTATAAGACTTTTGTCAAAGGGATTAATGAATCGCCTGTTGTAAAAAGGGTCTACATATCTAGATAATCTAAAATATTGCTATAAAATTATTTTATAGCTTAATTGGCAAACTTTTGGTTTTAAAAACCCTCTAATATATTTTATCATAAAAACCCCCTAGAAGGTACCGGTACTTGTTGAACTATTAGAGGCCCCGCCTGTTCATCAGGGCCATCAAATATTTTCAATTCAATTAACAAAGTTGAATGGTTACATTAAGGTAAAATCCTTAGAACAACATTCAAAGTGTATGATTTGATTTACGGATGATCTGTCAATCAAAAATATTAACAACAAGTTACTCTGATCTACATTAAATGGTCACAATCTTCTGGTCATAATACTAAATGTTGTTGATAATTCCTTGATCCAACATTAAATGGATATAATCCCATGGTCAACATTAAATTAATATAATCACCTGATCAACATAAAATGGATATAATTCCATGATCAGAATTAATTGGACAACCCCCTGGTCTATAAATAGATAGCATATAATGCCCTGGTCAGAATAAAATGTTTTCCTTTATCCATAAATATTAACTGTGTTGATCCCTTATTAAATGGGAAAATTTCTAACTTAGTCAACGTTATGGCTTAATACCTTCGTCACTAAATAAATAACAGTTTACATTAAATATTCATTTAAAAAACTAAGTAAGTAGGTCTATATTATATTTATTCCCCCTCTAAAAATATTTTCAACAGCCTTGGCTCTGTTTATCATGTTGAAAGTGACCTACCCTGATACAGCCAGTCGGGTACCCCGTTGTATATAAGGCTGGGGTGTCCTGTGTGAGTGAGCCTGATGTCAGTGGTGCTACCTGGGGAGTAGCGTATGTAAATGTCGTTATCTGACACCAACACTAATCTCGTGGTGTTGCCGCACCACCGCGCCACCTGCAGCCACGTCTGGGACACCTTGGGGGAGTCACTCAGCCGCACCGGGATGTGATGGCTGAAAAAAGAGAGGATATTGACAAATAACTGCTCGATGCATGTTATTTGGTGCTGGAAAGACGTGAGGCATTTTTGGAACTTTATGGAACGATCCGTCGTGCTATATATAAAAAAACTGAATATGGAGTGTTAGCCATGACAACTGATTTCTACGTGCTTGGTTGTTCATTATTTCCGCGAGCCGCTGACAGGTAGAGCCCCTAGGGTGAGCCCCTGAGGTCGTCCTAACCTAACCAAACCCAACCTAACCTAACCTACTCAATTATACAGACAAAAAGTGCTGCCACTTGGTACAGTTAACGATCGTATTGGGTGGCCCCCTAGCGTGGGCGCAATTCAGGAATATCCGACTACCTGACTCAGGTCAGTGGGCGCAATTAATACCCGCTCGAGCTATACTTTGGAGGATCTGCAAGGATCCATGGCAGCGAAAGGTCACTGATGAGTATTAGTCTGATGCGGGGGACTCTGAGCTCTAAAAGATGTTTACATTGTGTGCTTGGTTAAATTTTGAACTATAGACTTCAGGGAGAGCTAACCGAGGCATCAAGTGTGTATGTATGGTCCACCCAATGTAGTCAAATGATCCAATCCAAAAATTTAACATTTTCATTGCAGTACATCATTAGGCACCAGATCTTGACTGGGAAACTTGGGAGGGCAAAAGGAGTCTCTGAAGAGATCAGCACAGAAGGAACCGCATGAAGAAGGCAAGTGCTAGGGAGAAATGGAGCGGATGACAAAAAAGGTGCGCAATGGAGATTAGAGAGCGTTATTATTGGTTGATTTACGGTTAAGAATCTCAACTATTCTCACTCAAGTTCCATACTAACAGTTTTTAAAAACAAGAGAAGTTTAGTAAAAATAAAATTTTATTAATTATTATGTGTTTCTTCTTCTACACGTTCGATCTTAACTTTATGCATGAAATCTTTTTCTTCAATCCCAATTTCATTTTAACAATAGATAAAAGATATACATTGTGGATTCCCAACTACGCTTAAAAACCAACTCTTTTCAGGAAGAAGCAAGTTTGTTCGTTATACTTAATCACGTTTGGTGCTGTCATTGCATGGGAAGTGTTGAAGAATAAATGTAGTTAACAGCATTACTGGCCGGGCTTGTAGGCAAAACACGTCCGTTCAGTAATCAGATTTACGCCTAGCTAACATTGATTGTGAGTCTTTCTGTGTGGTATTCGGATATTTTGAATGCCTTTCGACTATTTGAAATGAAACAATTATTTTGATCAATTATCAATCATTTAGATGGGGACGCCACCTAGGTGCGTATTTTAACCCAAATATGAGTGAAGGATGAGTGTAGAATGGTGTGTGATGACCTGTGTAGCTTTGGTAATGACTGATCAGCGGTTTTATTAATCAGGATCATTTTATTTGAAGCCCAATGATCAGGAATAGCTGGGTCCAGTTTCGAACCATCAAAAAGCTACTAACTTTTCTCAGGATCGAACCGGCGACCCTTTGATTACCAGGCGAGCACTATAACCACTCAGCTACCCATGGAATAAATTTTCAATTTTGCATATGTTTACGCCAAAGGAAATATAAAATATAGACGATTATTGTTGGTTGAGTTTTCTAGAACAATTGAAAGGCAAATTTCAGAAAAATTGAGAGAATACTGAGTAACGTCAAGGTAAAAACACAAAAGGAACGGCCTCAGAATTTAAAATCCTTCATCACTTTTCCAGACGATCTACCATTGACCAAAACTGTAAACTAAAGACTACGTTTTAGGTTGAGAGGAAGTAGTTTTAACGGGAAAAACGAACGCCGTAGACGACATATTTCAACATAGAATACTTTAAACTATTCATAAATATTTCATTACCGATTGGTTTATGTAAGAACCATTTTGACTATTTATTTTTTATGGTTGTTGAATCACCTACATTCTATTTCAGAAACATACAACTTTTAAAGAAACTTGTATGATTTCACATAATAGCACATCATATAAAATAATAGCATCATTAATTAAAGTGTCTCTTCTTGATAAGATATCAGTTTAACTTAAACTAGTAAACACGTTGCTCGAAATCGAGCAATTGCAAAGAAGTAAAGTAGTTATTTAAAAACAAATAAAAGTCATCATAATTTCCTATGAGTTTAAAAGACTTTGAATTGAAAAATAAATAACAGCAATTAAATTATACAGCTGATCAAAATGTAAACAACTAAGTTCTCCATAAGGATAACATGGGAACTTTCTAAGCCACTGGGGCAGAGCCCAAGGGACTTTTAAAAAAATGTAAGGCCAGTTTGCAAATCTACGCGACACGCTCTTTCCAATGAGACGTCAATGGATAAAACATTAAAAACCCTTATCACGGAATCGCAAAAGGCTAATAGAAACGCGCTAATGCACGGGACAAAAGTTAGCTTAAGCATTCTCTCAAGCTGAGCATGTGAAGTTCCGAAGTTGTTCAAAGGAAACTTCGTCAACTCGGCGAAGTTTTAATAAGTTCAACTTGGTTAAAACATTCAAAGCTGGAGAATTCCCCGAGCATACCTGAGACTAGTGTTATTGTCATCAGTGGTGTTGTAAGTGGCTCAAGTGATCTGTGTAGATTCAGAATAGGAATTGAAATGTTATGATTAACATTAGGAAAGCTTTGAATCATGAATTAATGTAGCCTAAATTAACTGTTGATGTTTTTACTGAACGTTTTGTTATACCATACCTATGCATAAATTAGTGTGCAAAATTGGTAAAACGTTTCATTAGGGTGTCCATAAAAAACGTTTCATGACTTTAGGAAATGAATCCCATACTAAAAGGAAGAAAAAAGTTTATGGGAAGGTATGTCCGAAAATGCATATTTATCCAGATATCCGCCATTTTGTTTTTTATACAACAATATTTTTATCTGTGAAGTTTTTTATTCGATATGCATTTTCGGACATACCTTCCCATAAACTTGTTTCTTCTTTTTGGTATGGGGATTCATTTCCTAAAGTCATGAAACGTTTTTTATGGACACGCGGTATAAAATCGTATGTACTTATTATTATTATGTAATTGTTAGCTATAAAATACCCAATAAACTTAATATTTTACACGGCATGCACTATCCGTATTATTTTCCTATATACTCTACGGTTGTACAGAAACTTCAGTATCACATTCTCTCCAGTAAAACTACGCAGCTGTTAAAATGCATATCGTAAAGTAGGGCCTGAACTAAGTCAATCCAAAGTTTAAATGAAGTTGGCAGAAGCACGTAAATCATGGATGCTATAAACATCTGGTTGCTGATGCATATTTTACTTTGCCTAGATGACTTAACTAGAGTAATTTGAGTTCGTTCTTCAAAATTGTAAAAACATTCAATGTATCAACAGAAATCAAAATTAAATGACAGGAGGAGATAGTACTTCGCACTGGTCTCCCGATCTCAATACGTAATACTGTAGTAGGCCACCATCGTGTTCGGATACTGTACTCAGTTATACGGATCTTTACGAACCAGCTGTAGCCAATTTCTGATAGAAAATAACATTAAACAATTCACAGAGTGCACTGCTGTCAAAAAAGATTTTCTCTCTTAGTTCTTTGTTACTGTACAGTTAATATTACATAAAAAAATGCTATGGCTTGCAATAAGCTGTCCTGTCAGTTTGGCTTGGTTTACAGTAAAAGTGGGAGAGTTTTGAGTATAATTGGATGTTTCCCAATTGATAACCTTCTTTTCATAAATCAGTGGGTCAATTCAAATAGTTTATTTTTATTCTGAAACTTTCTACGACTTAAACATGGGTACGGATCGCCTAGATCTGCCGATAGTCAAAGTGTAGTAGGCCTAGTAACAAGTAATGGGGTGGGGACAGACTGACAGGCAAAATTTCCCTCCGACATCGTCAAAGTGTCAATATTAATACTAAGTGTAACATTTAGTATCCATGGTTCCTAAGATTCGAGCAACAGTACAGTATCGTGTAAATTATCACTCTGACAACTACTTCACCTCGCGAATGTCTTCAAGACACTATAAATCCCAGCACATGGGCCTTAGAGAGGCAAGATTACAGACACGCTATATGTTAATCCGTAACCTCTTGATATGTATCAAGCCATGTTCCACTTTATGACTTTCCCGCTTCGTTTGTTATCTACATTTTCAGCTGACCTAGTGACTGTGTTTTATGTATGTGTGGAGTCAGCTGCCGTAGTTGTTTTATATCCCTCCTTCACATCTTAGGACGCTAGGTGCTAGCCCGAAACTGTTTTACACATAACTTCATGCTAGTCATACAGGGTCGTCGAATTTACATAGATTAAATCCATTGGTGATTGGCGGGATTTGAACCCGGGACCTCGGGCTCCAAAGCCGCGAGCTCTGCCACTAGACAAGCTTGCTCTCCCCTGCCATAGTAGATTGATAACCTAAATAATAATGGTAAAGTGTAGGTTCGAGTTAAAAGATAGTGTAAGTGATAGAAAATAGCGACAATGAGCAAAACAAAGCTCCCCATACAATCCTTGACATGTGATGTAGGTAGGTAACCTATGTGAATAGGTTCTGTACAGTCAAATGATGTTGAGTTGGAGATTTTCAGTCAGTGACATGAAAACAAGAAACTTCAGTTTTCTTGGGGGTTGGATTAGAATATTCCATTTCAGTGCTCATTTTGCTGGTTTCTTGTGTCTGTATGAGAGGGAAAATCGAAGTCCAAGATATACTTGCAGGTAAGGAAAACATGAGCACTCCTCTTTTGAAAGTGGTATTATTTAATTAGTGTGAATTCAATTAACTTGTAGCACTTAATTAACGGAAAGTACTAATTGCACACTAACCTCCATTAAAATGTCAAGTAAAGAAGGGTGATAGGATAGTAGAAAGCGTGAATCCTTTGAGGCTGGTTATGTTTTGCATATTATATGTTGAAGCGCTACCAGCTGATCTAGAAACTGTCATGTGATCATGAAAATAGTTGGTCATGGCATTTATAGGTTGAATTATCGAACACAAATCCAAAACCAGTTCTTCTCACAATTTATCTTATCTATACTTCGGTGTTCAGGCCACGGTAATTATCACATAATGAATCTCCATTGGTAATTGGTGGGATTTGAACCCTGACTCCCAGGCTAGAAGTGCCGCGCTATGACATGCGTGATCGCGTGTCCACATAACTGTTAATGTGTGGTACTGGTATGATGCACGATGGTATGTGTGACATGCCATCAGGGTGTACTGGTATACTTGGTATGTTATCACTTGACCTAGTCACTGTCATGCGATCAAGTGAGCTATGGAAAGCCTGAGATATCATATACTAAATTAAGTCAAGGTTTCATATGATATTACGTGTAAGAAAATAGGATGACATCCCATATTTATGCCTCTAGTTAGTACAAACAAAGCTTGACCGATAGTTTAACTACATGTTTACCGTTTAGTTCTCTATATTTCATACGTTCATTAATTATCTCACAGGTCAATGAAGACAGACAGTCACGATTTTTCGTAATGAGAATTATGAGCGTTTATATTTGAAGCAATTGACATTAGAACAGAGCCGATTTACACATACAGTTCATACATAAATAATTTTCTTCATAATAACTTTACTTGAAAAATAATATTTCCCTATATTAAGGTCTCGAATTGAAGATATGCACGTACAGATTTGCCATCAAGCATTGGCATAAATGTACTGTATCTATAAGCCCACTCGTCATATACTTAAAAAACGAAATTTGCTCCCCATGTATTTCTTATGGGAGTTAAATTTGGTCTCAATTTTTTTATATTTCATTGATGTATAAACCAAATAAATTCAACATTTTCGGCATTTTATGAAAAAAATATTGCGAGTATAACATTTGAAAGGTTTTTAAAATATTCGAAATTTAATTGATAAAAAAAAAGGTTCAGTTACACTTTTAATGGTTTGGGTTTATTTAAATTATAGAAAATTTTATTTGGGTACAAGTTTTGACTACTGTTCTTTATCGACTAAATAAAAAAATCAATTAATCGTATTAAAAAAATAATTGTAATAAACCATTGCATACAACATTTATAATGGGATCAATTTATGTGAACTACCACAGTAAAATGTTGGAGAACGAACTCATCTGAATGTAAAGTCCTCTAGGCAAACTGCAATATCAGCAAACAGATGTTTATAGCATCCTCGATTTACGTGTTTCAGCCAACTTCATTTAAACTTTGGATTGACTTAGTTCAGGTCCTGCTTTACGATTTGTATTTTAACAGCTGCGTAGTTTTACCGAAGAGAAAGTGATTTTGAAGTTGTTTTAAATCCGTGGAGTATAAACAAGAATAATGTAAATCGTGCAAACGGATAGTATAAAATCATTTACCTAACCCGCTATGTTAAACTTCCCTATCCCAAGCGTGATGTATACAACTTCTTTACTTCTCGAGTGATGTAAAGTTGAAAAAAAACTCACTCGGTGAGGTAATGAAACCCATTTAAATAACATTGAGTGCTTAACTTAAAAAATATACTTCTATGGAGCCAACGACGTTCAACGCTAGAAATCAGCTGTGCGCTTGAATTTTATTGTCATGTTTTGAAGAATTTTCCTAACCTAGCTTTTGTTTATAAATGAACGTTACTGTTAGAAGATGAGTGAAATGGATAATGAAAAATATTGTTCGTAACCTCCTGTATATTGTCGGGTCAGGTAAAATCTTGTACGTTACACGTAACGCAAGAGCATGTTTACATCACTTAGGTAAATTATGCAACTCGCTTCCGCTCGTTGCACAACATTCACCTGCGTGATGTAAAAACGCTCTTACTACACTAGTAAGGTAAATAGCTATTACCTAACCCGACCCGCCATGTTAAACTTCCCTATCCCAAGCGTGATGTATACAACTTCCTTACTTCTGGAGTGATGTAAAGTTGAAAAAAACTCACTCGGTGAGGTAATGAAACCCATTTAAATAACATTGAGTGCTTAACTTAAAAAATATACCTCTATGGAGCCAACGACGTTTAACGCTAGAAATCAGCTGTGTGCTTTAATGTTATTGTTATGCTTTAAAGTATTTTCCTAACCTAGCTTATGTTTGTTAAAGAACGTTACTGTTAGAAGATGAGTGAAATGGATAATGAAATATATTGTACGTAACCCCATGTATATTGTCGGGTCAGGTAAAATCTTGTACGTTACACGTTACGCAAGAGCGTGTTTACATCAGTTCTGCGTGATGTAAAAACGCTCTTACTACACTTGTAATGTAAATAGCTATTACACTGTATAGTTGAATTGTATTACTTATGAAAAAGTGACTCAATTTCAAACAAAATCAATTTCAACACTAACACTTTTGGGCTACTCTAATTAGATCGATTTTGGGAATATTATGAATATCATATCCATCTCCTTAACAAACTTAACGCAACTTGAAGGAAGCAAACCAGCTCGATGCCAATGTGCTAAAAATGTTTTCTTATAAATCGCAAACATGGGCAATCCATCAAGGACAACAACATGGTTTCAACATGATATTTAGGCGTTTAAAATTACCTTATGTGATAGGGAACAAAAATATTATAGTCTAAGCCATAGCTTTTACAAATAATAGGAACAACTGTGATGGATGACAAAAATATTAAGTGATATCTTTTGTATTGTAGTTTCTATCTTAAAATATCAGCTAAAGTTCATCAGGCAGAAAATGGACGTAGAAAACCCCGTTTTCAACCATAAGTCAACGTCAACACTTCTGATTGAATACACAGTAGGTCTATATTCAAATCAGCTATACTAAATGGGAGTAAACTGAATACTATGACATATTTTACTGATATAGTAAAAAAAACGAATTTACCAAATTATGCTATAAAATAATCATTTCAGTGACTTTTTGGTGATATTTAAGTGAAAATTATTCAACTTACTCTTTGTCCACATCATAGATTGTGTAGTGTGAAATGAAGGAATTCTTGAACACCTGCAACAAGTAAACACAATGGTTAAATTAAACTCATTAGCTTGTGGACATGAAAATTCCATATTAATCCTTGTAATAAAGATAAACTATGAATATAATATTGTATGGTTTTACAAGGTGCTTAATACGTATAAAAGATGATCGATTTTCACTGGTCACGCTGGTAACTCAAGACCAATCTGTAAACATAAAATGTTGTGAAATTAAAAAATCTCTCACCATTGTAACATCGTTTACATAGATCTTATTGTTAATGTTTACGTTTTAAGCGTGAATGTCCTAAAGCGTTGCAAGGCTCTATAAATTTTAAAGAAACGAAAAAATAGTGTTTAATGATAAACCAAGAGAATGAGATTGAAAAATATGAAGCAGCAAACGACAATACTCGGCTCGAGACAGCGATATAAACCGTGTTGGGAAGAGCACTTGAATTGTCAGATATTGTACTTATACAGCTACAGCCACGGCGAGGCAGCAAGCCAAGATGTTGATCAATGGTCACAAACACATCCTATACGGCGATCGACCGTAATTTACGGGCTTTGCTGCAGTCTTTGGAGAATCTTCCGCAGCATATATCACCAACAAGGCGATTGGTTCGGCCACTGACTGTGTCTACTACAAGTGAACATGTAAAATATGTAGCTTACTTAATATTATGTGTGTTTTGATGCTACAGTATTGGAATTGCTGAAGTTTTTATCGGGACGGTACAAATCCTGGTCTTTGACGTACACTTGATGTCAGATGGGATTAAATATTAAATGGCAGCTCGATGACCAATTTCATATGGACAAATCGACTACACTTGAATCAAACGAGCAACCGTAGATTAAACATACTCTCTTATAAATTCAACTGCCTTATTAGTCCAGTCAATGAATGATCCAAAAGTAGGTGTAGAGTGCGTGAGCAGGTAACTAAGCGATTCCTTCAGAAACTTGTTCAGGGGGCTTAGGGTGTTAGCATACCAAAAGTCCTGACTCCTAGGTGGTGAGCCAGGGGGTGGAGGGGGGAAAAAGGGGGGGGAGAAAGGTACGCATTTTGGGTTTTTTGATTATATCTCGAAAACTATCAACTTTTTGTATACTATAGTAAATTATAAAATTGAAGAAGATTAAATTTTCTACAAGAAAAGTATATAATGTGTTTATTTTGGTTCAACAGATTACGAGTTATAACTTATTTAATTGATATCTTATTAAAATACTCCTTCCATAAGAAATACATGTAAATTAGTATGCGAAATGGGGCGAATCCTATCCGCCCAAAGGAAATATAACTGATATTCTGGAAATCTCGACAAAATTTCCAGTAATTTGACACTTTAATCATGAAATTTTGTCAAAAATTAAAGCGAGGGTGAGCGTTTAAAAATGGGACGATTTAAGGTTTTTTTTATATTTCCAATAAAAAAACACCAAAACTCGACATTTTGTTACCTCGCCCTCGCCTTAATTTTGGATCAATTTTAATGATTAAAGTGTCAAATTACTGGAAATTTTGTCAAGATTTCCAGAATATCAGTTATATTTCCTTTGGGCGGATAGGATTCGCCCCATTTCGCATACTAATTTACATGTATTTCTTATGGAAGGAGTATTTTAATAAGATATCAATTAAATAAGTTATAACTCGTAATCTGTTGAACCAAAATAAACACATTATATACTTTTCTTGTAGAAAATTTAATCTTCTTCAATTTTATAATTTACTATAGTATACAAAAAGTTGATAGTTTTCGAGATATAATCAAAAAACCCAAAATGCGTACCTTTCTCCCCCCCTTTTTCCCCCCTCCACCCCCTGGCTCACCACCTAGGAGTCAGGACTTTTGGTATGTTAACACCCTAAGCCCCCTGAACAAGTTTCTGAAGGAATCGCTTAGTTACCTGCTCACGCACTCTACACCTCATTCCTTGACTGGACTATATGGGTAATTTGAATTCAGTTTTGACTGGTTTATGCCGATGAATGTATTATTATTTAACACTTTTCCTTGTTATTTAGCCAAATATAAATCTATTGCAACGGAATTCTTCGGTGAAATATTTTAATATCGCTTGAGCTCTTGAGCTCTGGTATTATAACCGACATGGAAATCCCAAATCATAAAATGTTCCTTAAATAAGAGAGAAGCGTGAAGTCGACATGAGCGGCGCGACATTTTTAACACCACAAATATATCGAAAGATGTTACAAATTAAATTTTTTGAAAATTCTTCTAACGCCATTTTTTATTAGCGAGTAGTTCGAGTGTGCTGATGTTGATTGAATGTTTTCCCCTATTAATTTAAAATTTACATTTAGCGCTTTTCTTTGAAGTTATTATACTAGAGGACAAGCAAAGATCTATCGATTGGTATGTTTGGTCAAACCAATAAATATACTTTTTTCAGTTGGCAACTCTGTTATTGTCGCCAGAGTGTGGTTCATCAATCAGCTGATGCTGACGTCATCATCGTCTCATCTCTCCGGCGACGTGTGGAAATGAGAATACTCAAAGAAGAAAGAATTCTGCTCAGTCAACTGGATCTCTCGCATAAACGAGTATATAACTTTGAATTTTGATATTGTAAATACACATCTCACCCTAATGTAAAAGGTAATGTTTTCTACGCGGTTTTCGGTTACGTTTTACTTTCCAGTATGAAAACCTACAAATTAATATGTCTAATCTATGATTCAGCGTTTACACTTCAAATGTGTTGTTGTGGATGTTGTAGTAATGTATATTTAAATGTTTGGTACTTTCTTTAAAAGATATTTTCGTTATCAAATTTAATTATACCTTTATTCTTTTCTAGTAGAAATTCTTTTGTATTCATGTTCTAAGAAAGGGAAAACTACATCTGCAATTTTTAGTATTTGTTATAATGGGAAGTAACTGGTGTGAAAAAAGTTTACTTTTCATATGATCCTCCAATTTTCAAATGTATCTCATTTTAGTGATACTCACGAAGACCATCACCTGTACAAGGTTTATTTTTGTAGAAGTTGGTTTGAAATCCATTTGTAAGAAGCATTTGAAAAGATAGCTAGGAACGCGTTTCAACGTACATATAGTAAAAAAAATTACATAGGCTATATATGATCAAACTACTATATTTTATGTAAATGTATTTTAAATATGTTGGGTTTCGGAATATATTGGAAATAAAATTTGAGAAAAATAATCAGTTGGTGTTTTTCAACTCCAAGGTTTGAAGTAGGCTACTGAAATTTGATCATACAGCATGTGTAAAACACTATGGTGTGTAAAATTGACTTTTGATTCAATAAAAAAAAAAACTAAAATGAAAAAAGTGTTTGAAACTAATCAAACCATCACATACGCAAAATTACCTTTGTACTCATATAGGTAGTTAAAATTGATAAACCTCATACATGCTAACTGCTATCAGAAGAAATCGAATAACGGAATTATCATTGGGAAATGGATGAAGCATGTACGATACAGACTTATATGGAACTTGAAAATGGACTACAGTAAAGCACCGACCGATAAGTGACCTGATTCTATAATTTCAACGAAGCCACGAGGTTAGTGCTGTGTTGTAAAGCAAGGGTTTGGCAGAGCTTCAGTTGGCTGGTGACGCGCTTATTGTCATCATATTATGCCGCGATCAGAGGTTATTGAAATACATTGTCATGTCGGAAGTGGTCTTAAAATTGAAAATGGACTACAGTAAAGCACCGACCGATAAGTGACCTGATTCTATAATTTCACCGACGCCACGAGGAGCTGTGTTGTAAAGCAAGGGTTTGGCAGAGCCTCAAGTTGGCTGGTGACGCGCTTATTGTCATCATATTATGCCGCGATCAGAGGTTATTGAAACACATTGTCACGTCGGAAGTGGTCTTAAAATTGCAGCGAGAATGGCTGCGACTTATTGTTTCAGAACTGCATATTCAACTCACCCGATTGCGACCCAAATTATTTTTTTTTTGTTTATTTGAGATTGGTTGGGTTTTCCAAAGTTACAAACAACATTTTGAGATAGTTGAATATATTGCACTATTACAGGACATAAAATCAATTATTAGTGGTCTTTGTGTTATACCTTATTTATTTATTGTGCTATATTTTAGTTTTACTGCTAAAACTCATTAACATATCTGTCTGTGACAATTAAAAAACGGGAATTCAAGGTACGAGTTTGAACGGGCATCTTGCATGCAAATGTGCAATAAAATTTGTAGGAATGAATTCATTAATTTATCGTTTAATCTAATGAGACAGTGTTCAAATGTTTATTAAACCAAATGGTTTTCGGACGTAAAATCGCTGGCCAATTGTTGAATGTGTTGGAGATCGAGGGTCAAATGAGCAACGATAAAGGCAAGTGTAGAGGTTAAGAAGGGAGGAGATCTTCGCCCCCAACTTGTCTTCTTACTGACAATTCTGCGATCTTCATAACACCCTACTGTGGATAAAATCTTATGAAGACAAAGAAAGTAGTAATTTTGTTCATGTTAAGTAGGCTTTTAAATACAAACACGGCCAAATTAAATCGATAATAAATTGTGAATTTAAATAAAGTTTTTAGCAAAAAAAGTTAACTAACACTGTTGGCTTGAAAGTGAAACACTTGCCTGTGTCGATAAATGGGAAAGCTTTCAAAGTATAAACTCTTAAATAATCTTAATTCACATTTCAAAACATATTTCTGAAAGTACCTGTTTGATGTTGTGCCTCAGCAGAATGTACTTGAGATCACTCGAACACTGGAACCACTTCACGTTTAGTTGTCTCTGAAAACAAATTAAATTTTAAATTTTTGATCGAAATTAACATTTCTATTATTCTGAAAAATAAATTTAGAGGTAAGTATCTTTGGAAACATTAGCAAATAAAAGTATGTTGCTAGTGTGGTTGCTAGTGGTCATGGAATCTGGTACAAGAGTACCGGGGTCGATCCCCGACACATCCACAACATTTTAACGGGGCCACTTTACTGTTGTGATTACTTAATACAAAATGAGAAATCAGTAAACATTAAAACGATATAGATAAAAATGGGTTTTTTGTCGTTTGACTTAATTAAAGAGAGTGAAATATCTCTCCAATACAGATATCACACATGTCTCGTCACCTGAGTAACTTATTCTATCATTTGTGAATGACGGGATTTGAACCCAGGACTTCAAGATAGCTTGAACCCTAACAACTCGTTCAACCACACTACAACAATTTAGAATTACCATTATTGCCAGTAATAAATAAATAAATTGTTTCAAGTAGTTTAAAATAAACCATTTGAAAATTTCCTCGCGACAGCTTCTTGCCTTTTGTTTAAATTTTCAGTTGAGAAAATACGTCGCGAATTGTTTACACACATTAACCTTTGTAATGTTTCTTCTTCAGTTCACACTTCTTAGATGTCATTTTAATTAAATCGTAATTTGCTGGAGCAGTGGCTTGGAAATGTTTAAGCTTTCCAGACGCAATAAAATTTGTTGAACCACGCAGTTTACTAAGGATATATAATGTCGTAAGAGCTGCTTCACTCGTGCCTCGCAGTGGGGTGAGGACCCAGAAGTGAATTGTGGTTAATTAAATCAGTAAAGTATGAAAACAGCGATTTACCAACATTTGATTATTAAAAAAACGAGGTTTCAATAACTCTCTATTTAGTTTTAGGGGTAAACAAACAAGTATTTTTGAAAATCTATTCTCGACCAAAAATATTTAACAATGAAAACAAAGTAATACAGTAATGCAAAGTTGGGGATGGGGACTAATAAATATATAATTCCAAAAATTCCACTTCAAAACTTTAAACATCCAAGGGATCCAAGAGTTTTAAAATCATTTAAAAGAGTTATTTAAATCTACTGTTTAAAACCAGTAGACCCACCATTGATTATGGAAACAAATTAATCTTAAACTAGTTGAACGGAGCGAAGCGAAGCTCTTTGGGATCGAATTCAATGCAAACTTTCTAACAAATTAACTCAATAACGGCTGAAAATATTTTAGCAAAACTTACCAAGGTTGTGTTGTCAAATGTTGGCAATGTTCAGAAGAAACCAATTTCAATTGTTAATAATGCCTATAATTTAATACCCCGCCGCAGCAAACCTGCAGACTTAGCGAATTTCCATTTGCCTGATTGGATTTAAACTAAAATGTCTCCTTAAAAATATCACACTTATTCCCTATTTAAACAGAATTAGTTTAGTGAGTACTTAGGTTTGCTGCAACAGGGAGGGTAAAAATTTTTTTAAATGTAAAATGTTAAAAAGTACTGTGGTTTAGTACAAAATGTATTTTCCAAATTTGATCAAATATGTTCATAAACAAGCAAACTACAACAGTTGACTTATTCTCCATAAGAATAACATGGGAATTTAAAATTACAATTTTTTTGAATTTTCTCCGTAACAGTTAGGCGCATTATAACGCTTCAATATACTAAATTATTTGTTTTTTTAAGCTCTACAAAATGGTTTAAAAAGAAATTGTGAAATTTTGTGTTTTTATGGTCAAAAATGGGAAAAACCTATTTTTACCCCATAAAACCCCCCATAAACACCCGTTCCCATAGTCCGATCATGCTGGTTCACGAACTCATTCAAGTTTATCCCGCCTTACACCTTTAAACCAAATTTTATGAAAATCGGACAAAAATTACTCAAGTTATCGTGCGGATGGACACACATATATATATATATATATATATATATATATATATATGTATATATATATAGATATATAAAAATTTGAACGAATGGTGTTTTTGGCCTCTGGGGACATCAAAATGAAAAAGTAAATCGGTCCCGGGCTTAGGTCTTACCATGAGACCTACGGTAATAGCTACTTCCCTATAGGGAAATTCGCTAAAAGTAAGTCAAAGTTTTAAAATCTTACATTGGACTTATGGGTTGTCATGATGGTTACAAAATAACGACGTAAATGTAAACAAAACAAAGAATCATAGCTTATGTTAAAATCAAGCCACGACCTAAACACAGTATAAAGGGAAAACTCGGATGATGACCAGTGATCAATTAATACAGAGAAAGTTTACATGTATTTCGCAATTTGGAAACGACCTCTGATCGAATAGGTACATTATTTTACAGATTGGTTTTGGTACCTAAATCTATATATATAAAATCCAATGTATGTTTGTTTGTATGTTTGTCCTTTATGGACTCCGAAACCGCTCGACAGATTGTAATGAAACTTTCAGGCATTATTAAGCATTATTCAATGATGGTTTGTGTAAAGTTTGGTGCAGATCCGTCAAAAGGGCTCCGCCCCAGTGGCTCTGGAGTTTCCCATGTTAACCTTATGAGTACTCATATTTAAATGGAATTAAAGAAAATTAACAGCTGGTTTAACTAAGCAATTTGATTCTGTGATGTTCAATAGCATTAAAAGTTAATAAGTTTACCAACAGGGTGCAGCACAATTATATTTTTTTAATTTATGACAACAGCTAATTTGCAACCAAAAGGTGAGTGAGCGTAGCGAACGAACTTCAACCTGAAGGCAAGTGAGCACAGCGAACGAGCTCCAACCTAAAGGTGAGTGAGCGTAGCGAACGAACTTCAACCAGGATCTTGAAAATGAACAAGCATTTGACATAAAAGCATAGGACAGGACGACGTCTGTCGGGCCAGCTAGTAAGGTTATAAAAAATAACATTTGTCTTATGTTATAGGGAATTAAAACAACTACATGACTCTGAAGTGTTAACTAGGTATTCTTAAATCAATATTTGTATCTAAATAGGCCTATATGGACTATGAAGTCCTTAAAAAGTTACATCTGCAAATCGTATGGATCCATGCAGGATTAATTATGCCTGAATTGCAAAATCGGGCCAAGATTGAGAAAATGTAGATTGGTTTAGGTTCAAGGTCGGGATCAACCAGAACTGTGTTCACCAGATGACATTAGCAAGCAAACAAAGGAAAAAATACCTATACATAGGATATGTATTTAATGTCCACATCTTTACTTATGAAACTTGTTATAGATACATAGTTCTGAGCGAAACTGATAAGTTAAATTGATGAAATAGTTGTATTTTGTATTATACCCATAACAAGTTTTATTTATTCCTTTTTTAATAACCACGAAATGTGATCGCTCCACTCAACTGGCTTTCACTGCTATGAAAGCAGTCCTAGTTACGTTTGTTTTAATACTGTGCCTAACTGATAATATAAACTTAATAGTATTGATTGTTGTTATCAAGTTCTCCCCTTATTTTATTTTAATTCAATCAGCTGTGTGGTAGAGTTAAATTATTAACTTTATTCCACCACTTTTTACAATACTTATGATTTATTATAAATTATTATATTAATTGATTATATTCTGCGTACTTATGATTTTTGAATTCACCTTTTTAAACCTTATTTAATCTCTTGTTTTTATTCGTTTATATTTTGAATGGGGGTTAAAAAACATAATTAGACTATTAGTGAACACCCTCATTATTAGTAGATTGATCTGATTACATAAAGCTTTAATTAAAGAATTTAACGTCACGTAATATGGCAAAAATGAAAATAAAACACAATTTGACAAATACGTTTTTACAACCGAAAAATAATGACATAATATTAGCTACAGATCAAATGAACGATTCTGTGTAATTTTAATTGCACAGAACAGTAACATAATGTCAGCATTAGTGAGCGTGTTGTGGGTTTGTCTGATCATGGATAATCGAGAGTCAAACGATAAGTCTAGTTAGGGGCAAATGGGCATGTGAGGATTTACAAAAACCAATTACGCACAACCAGCCCAATTTTGAACTCATTCTGAACAATTTTGAACAATACACTTTATGTTAAGTGCCTTATAATTCTATTAGGAAGACAGATTTTTTATGTTAAAAAAATATTTGAATGTACGTTTACCGCATATTTTGGTATAAAATACAGTAAATAGTCATATAATTCATTTTTAAGCCAACAAAAAATATTTTGATTCATTTAAAAAAGGCATCTAATTTTTATGTATATAACTATGACAGCATAGTCAACAGAGCTTGTGAGAATTAATGTTTTTACTGGAGTGGATAACTTTTACTACAGGTACTGTATTCCATAAGGACAACGTCAATATATCAATTTTTCTTTTCAACTGTATATTTGAAATTTGTAAGTGCTAATTAATAATGAATTGAGAATTACGATGAATGAGTTATGAGTTTATTAAAATCTTTGTTGGGTGTAGACTTAATATTTACTGATTTTTCTTCATTATACAATGAAATTAATTAATTAAATTGTATAATTGATTTCATAGTTTAAACAATTTTCATTAACTTAAATCTTTTTGGTATACTGGTTTTAAAAAATATTTGAACTTTAATGTATAATAAGTATGTTGTGAACAAATGAAAATTAGAACAACCTATAGGGAGGTTGTGATGATAGTAGGAATATAATTAACTTAGTCCTAATACTCTACCTGATTACATTTAAGCCGATAACAGTTTTTGTAGAATGTATATCCTGCCACTCCCCCTAGACTCCTTTTTAGTTAACTATAATCCGTCGTTTAATGGTCTACATCGTGTAAATGTGATTTTTTAACACTCTCGCCGTTTGTCAAAATAACCTTGGTAGTTTTTGCTAGGAAATGGTCAGCAGTGTTATAGCATGATGAGATTACAAAATTTGCAAAAAGTCCTGTCTCAACTAGCTACACTAGCTTCGCTCAATGAAGTAATGTTTAAATTCTATTGCATAAATAACAAATACATTATCTTTTATTTCTTTGTCTGTTCTCGAATGCTTGGAACAGAAACTATTTTACTGCCAATGACTAGGAGATATAAAATCAATTCCTACTTAACTATGAACCTTCCATGTCCACTTTCTTAAAATACAGCCCGAAAATAAAAACTGAAAGGAACAAGAACTACACCAATTTAGACTGCCGTTACCATTTTGGTGTTTTTTGTTCTGTAAAAAATAATGTTTTTTGAATAATTCCTTTTGAAGACAGGCCACGATAAGGGGATCTTAACACTTATTTTGTTTTGGATTTTGAAAGTACAAACTAAATTTCAGTATTCAGTACAACATACTCCTATAAATCTGTTTTATTTCTGTATCTATTGTTCATTCCAATTTATTAAATATCAAAATATGCAATCTGAAATCCAATCGAGTGTAACGAATGAGGCAAAAGTATTTTGAAATGAAGATTTACTGAAAACTCCGAGCAACCGGAATCGATGGGAACTAATTAGACGTCAAATATTATAATGGAGATCAATTAAGAAGTTAAAAAGTTGGTCGAAACTGCAATTTTTAATCTGCGCTCCAATAGATTTTAATACGATTACTTAAATGACAGTTTTCTAAAGTTTGGTTTGTGTTTTTGTTCTCACTGTCAATCGATTCTGCACACTTTGGTAAATGTTATAATCAAATTCAATTACTTGTTGACATTTATTTAAAAAAATTAGAAATAACTTGGAATGAAAGTTTTTGTTTTGCAGTTTTGCTACCGATAAAATTAAAGCTATGACTGTTTCAGGTTTCCTTATTAGAAATGCTCATACAGTGGAACCTTGATAAAAAGACCCTCGATAACAAGTCACCCTTGATAACAAGTGTCATTTTCAAATCCCCTTAAAATGCTTTTTCCCCTAATCACATGTTATTACAAACCTCGATAAGAAGTCAACCTTGATAACAATTCTTATTTTACAATCCCCATGAGAGTCTTTGTTATCAAGGTTCTACTGTATTTAGGTTTAAATGTCGGTAAGCTGTTCTGGTAAGCAGTAGTTATCTCTCGCCGAAAGAATACCGGCAGCAGGCATATAAAATCGTAGTCAAACGTTTGTTTATTGTGTATGAAATTAAACGTATTTGAATTGAGTTTCCAACTGTGTGTGGTTCTGAAATTAATTTCTGTTGTACAGACTGTTTAACCAAGCCAAACTGAACGGAAAACTCGGTAAACTATAGCTTATCCAACCCTAGCACATCAGCAAACCCTTGGCGAATCTCCTTTGTTATGTCATATTCTGTCAAATGACGTGCTTTATTTTCAGAAAGCTAAAAGAAATGCGCACAGTGTCATTTGCCAATGAGTCGCTTGTATATTTTGTAAAAGTTTGATAAGTATGTTACTAAATTGGCCCAACAATGGGAGTGCATTTTGGATTACCTCATACCTCACGTGGAACAAAGCATTTCTAGGCACTCATAGATAAACAGTTTCTGGATAAAGTGGCCATAGCCCAATTTTCAGATTATGGATAATTTAAGCCTGTCATGGCACCCATGTTCCCCCCAAAAAAATCTTTATCAAATAAGAAAGCAGCAGTTGCAGCATAGCAGTTGCATTACATTAATTCAATATTTCGGATTTTTAAAAAGCTTCTAAGTTTTTTAATATTTTTACCTAACCACCGTGTTAAACTTTCCTATCCCAAGCGTGATGTATACAACTTCTTTACTTCTCGAGTGATGTAAAGTTGAAAAAAGCTCACTCGGTGAGGTAATGAAACTCATTTAAATAACATTGAGTGCTTAACAAAAAAAATATACCTCTATGGGGCCAACGACGTTCAACGCCAGAAATCAGCAGTGCGCTTGAATTTTATTGTTATGTTTTGAAGTTTCCTAACATAGCTGTTGTTTGTAAATGAACGTTACTGTTAGAAGATGGGTGAAATGGATAATAGAAAATATTGTTCATAACCTCCTGTATATTGTCGGGTCAGGTAAAATCTTGTACGTTACACGTTACGCAAGAGCGTATTTACATCACTTAGGTAAATTATGCAACTCGCTTCCGCTCGTTGCACAACATTCACCTGCGTGATGTAAAAACGCTCTTACTACACTTGTAAGGTAAATAGCTATTGTTTGCACAACTGACAGGATTGAGCGGGTGGGTCCTTGGTACTGTGCGTGCCTACGACGACTAAAGTTTGGAGGGTTTGAATTGTATGAGATAACGCGGCCGCCTTCTTTATTACGCTTATTTACTTTCTGCCTTACTCTTCGACACGCTATCTTTATTTCGGGACATCTTCAAGTATTGTATGACTTTGAAGATTGATTCCAGGAGATACACAGGAAATATTTATGTAATTACTCGTATTTCCCTGTAAGATTTTCGTATATATGCCTACATCTAATGATCAGTTGATTGATTTGGTAATATGAAAACTCAAAAATTAAAACCACCAGCTGTGTACAAATCCACACATAAGAGTAAATTATCTTACACGATCACACAGTGGCATAGATAGACTAACCAACACGAGGGAGTATGTTTCATCTATGGCAAAGGATTGGCATGAATGAGATAAGACTGTTTTGTTAGGCTATGTGTAAAATAGATTTATTCTATAACATTGTAATTGTTTACAGAAACTATGTATAATTTTATAATCAATGGTAGGCTAGTTCTAAAAATTTTGGTTTGTGTTTTATACAAACAGTTCTTGTATTTTACCAGATTAAAATAACCTTAATTGCATTTTTGGTCATACCCGGAACATAGCTGTTAGTATTCTTTGATAAATGTACATTTTACTGTGGCTGAGTGTTTTATACACAATAATTGCAGCTGCAACTTGCAGACTGCGATATGAATTTCCTAGGTTGACGTAGATGTGCGCCCAAGATCAAGGTTCAGCATGTTACAGTGTAGAGTGTCATATTACACAAGACTAACACCTGTTGCCACATCATTTCGCCGACAGATGACACGGACAACAGTGGAATATTACATTTTGTGGTTTAAGATTTATAGGTAAAATGAAATATACAAATATTTTTTTCCTATTCTAAAGTATCTACTGTAGCTGGATAGGTGAGTGGTCAGAGTGCCAGCCTAGTTATCACGAGGTTGCCAGTTTGATCCTAAGAAGTGGCTAGAACGACCTTTTTAGTGGTTCGGATCTTGATTCAGTATTCCTTGATCATATAATCTTTAAATGTAATGATGATATTTAATGATCTTTAAATTTAAACTTAACGAACAGCTCCATAAATAGCACTAATGACTTGTGACTAATGACTAATGACTAATTCGTCGTCAAACCAAAAATAACCCAAAAATAACTTGTTAAAGGACCCATGTTAAACTCGCGAAACATTAAATCCGAAACAGAACAGCAGAAATTAAACTCGAATTAACTGTTCAAACTCTTGAAACTGGCACTATGTAAATAATTAAAAAAATAACCCGGCGAAGAACTTAGCTAGAAATTACACTAAAATATCCTGTCACCGATTTAAAAAGACGTTATAGAAAATATAGCTTGAACGTTTAGTGGCTTTGCTCACCGGTGTGTAATCCAAGACCAACTGGAAATTGCATAAAAAAACTCGACAAAAGAAACTCCATCCAAAAACACCCTTTAATCTTTTATTTAATATCAATAACTCCTTCATCGAATATAACTAAAAAAAATCTTTTTTCCCACATCCACCCGACAAAGTGGGCTTGCACTGATAGTACAGAAAACTGCTAATTGCTGCATTTACTTTGCCACAACGTTTTTTTGTCACCCACCAGATTCCAACCAAACAACACAAAACAGCGTGCCTTTATATTCATGTACGCGTGAAAATAAGTTGTCAACAAAGATATTACGACTACGAACAGCTAGTGAAGCGTTTCCCATTTCGTTCAATGTTTGGATTTAGCCCAACATGTTGTACAGTGTTTGAAAGACTAATTATTTATAGTAACCGTAGGAAAAATATAATGTGTAACACGAGTGCAAACTGCCTTTGCTGCACTAGAGAAACTTTCTACACTCGCCTACAGCTCGTGCGTAAACATCTCTCGTGTGCAGCAAAGTACCACTTAGCCCACTAGTTACACAACTATTCGTGTCTGCAGCAGTAGAATCTTGTAAGAATGAAACCCAAAAGTTTTGAAAGAAAATCTGTCCGCAGTTTAAAACGTGTTATTCATTTATCCACAACACGTTTTGGATTTTATCTTTTTGAATTTGGATAATTTACGGTTATGCAAATCCGCCTCTCTCGCACTAAGTCCAAGACGTTAACAACTAGAGCTAAAAGCTTTTAAAAGTCAAGTCAACAAACTCACCAGCGTGTGATTTGAGACCAAGGTGGATACGATGTCTGTTCTGGCGTCGTACACCCTCAACCCTCCGTCATCCCCCTGGAACACGAAGTGCCTGTGGGATACCCAGGCCGGGGGGAGGCGAGAGGGGCAGAGCTCCCCCTGCAGGTACTCGTCCAGGGTCATCCTTCGACCACTCCAGTACAGCAGCTCGTCCACGTAGCCCAGGGTGTGGATGGCCGTCAGGATACCTGTTGACAACGATATCATACTGTAGTGTTATTGGCATGGATGTGTCTTTACATTGCGTTGAGTCATAGACGAAAATAGTCGAATAAAATAAACGAGGGGACCCCCGTATAAAGCAAAAAGAATAATGCAATATTTTTTCACCTTTCAAAGATCTTGTTTGTTTGAAACAATTATTAGGTGAAAAAAAACATAAAAAAATGTTTTGTTGTATATTTATATCATTTAGATTTACCCGCATCAATAAGGTTATATAATGTCTGTATATATGTCTATTACTATTTAATATAAAAACTACTAAACTGACTGAGCTTAAACTTTACAAAATTATAGCTACCATACCAAGGATGGTCATAGGACTATACACACTTTGATACTGACCGTGGGCTTTGCCCCTTTGGCTTTCAAAGTTTTGAAGTGAGGATTTTAAACGTAAATATTGATTGGTCTCCATGGCTGCAATGAGAAAATTCACAATGTTTACATGTTCTTTGACATTTCAATGTAAACAAGAAGAACTGCCAAGTTTCTAATTTCACAATGTCAGACAGCTGACCCAAAGAACTTAAATATAATAATATTTTGTTTCTGAAAGAGTTAGCGGATTTGTAACTATTTTATACAAAAGATGTAAAGATCAAAATGTTCATATTTCGTGTCCCCCTCCCGTTGCAAAGCACGGGTACAACAGCTGGTTATCATTAAAAGTAACCTAGGACATTTAAACTCCATTTTCACTCTTGTTTAATATCTGACTATCTATAGTTAATATTCAACTGAAGGATTACCTGTTATTGAATTGCAATTCACATTTTAAACCGCAATAAACAATTGTCAGCATCACTAGATCTTTGAAATTGATCTCTTGAAATAACTAAAACGGTAGGGGACGAAGCCCTAAATGGAATTGCCTTTTAGTCACCATTCGTTGTATTAAGTATAGATATTCCTATGCTTGTATGATGCTTTAGGTTATATTTTGTCCCATAAATAAAAGAAGCCGAAACGAGTGTTATCACAACTACTTCTGTTTATATTTTTGTTTTTCAGTCTGTTGGCAATGAACCAAAACATGAACTCATGGTAGGCTATGGTAGGTATGACTCATGGTGAGTAGGAGGGGCGGTGATCGAGAACCAAGTTGGATCTGCGCATGAGTAGGCGTGGCGGTGATTTGGCAGGGGTAGTTTTCTAGGGGTGGTAGATACAGTAAATCAATTTCTAGCTGTTAGGGGTAG